>NC_053153.1:61617082-62255415 GCF_016808335.1 Panicum virgatum
GCTCTGATCAGTGGACCTGGGTGGAAGGATTTTGTGAAGCACTACGGCTTCCAACTGGGAGACTTAGTGGTGCTTTCCATCCGTCTCTACCTGGGTCGCCTCTTGGTCCGTGTCTTCCGTCTCCCAATTGTTTGAGAGACAAGATCCAATGAGTACCATGAAATACTATACTATCGAGCTCGCGTGTACAAGCTCCGTATGTATTTCGTGGGAGTATCTATCTTATGCAACTCTGAATTGGCTAATGTCAGGAAGTAAGCAAAAAAGACTAGTCCGTAATGGGTAGTTTATGTTATTTCGTCTGAATTCCAGCGGCCTATTAGCACCCTAGCTACTAAAAAGGCCATAACTATGTATCCTTGAGTATCAGAACTGTCATGTATCTATTTAAAAAAACTGTGTACTGTGCGAGCAACAGCAACCACATATATATATATATATGTATATATATACATATATATATGTATATATATATATGTATATATATTCCTATTTTCCTGATTGCATGTGATGATAAGGCTTATGTTGATTGAACACTCAAAACTGCATATGCTGATGACTCCATTTGCGTTCCATAAAAATTGATTCGTTTATTAAAAGCCACAGACTTGAAGAGGGCTGAGAAACGTTTAATTTTAAGCCAAGCAGCCCCATTTATCGTAAACATAAACTAGGGAATACCAACACTACATTGACGCAAATTCAAGGTAAATAATCTTTGTTAGCGACCAACTAACAAAATTAAGACTCCACCTACAAAAAGATTTAACTAGTAACACAAATAATAACATACTAATTAATTTAAATACGTACCCAAAATACAGCTGACCAAATTTCAAAACTGAAAGTAAAAGACGAGCAACAAAGAAAAAAAGACTAAACAAAACGCATGCCACGAGGCTCGACCGCGGCACGCTGTGTCCGGCAAGACTCTCCGACGCCGCTAGCCATTCCACTCGCCTTGATCATGCCTGTATCTGTGAGCTGAGGTAAATATATAGAGGACTTGTGAATGAACGTGTGTGCACTGTTAGCACCCACAACCTTATCCGCTTTCATCCAGAACCATCTTGCCCCCGCCAAGCTGACCCCTTCGGCCCCAGGACTCATCCCCCCCCCCTTCGCCCGGCACAAGCCATCGCGCTACAGCAAACCTTATCTCCTCCGCCTCGACTACTTCCGGAGCACATCAGCAGCAGGATCAGCCCGAAAATATTCGAGAGCGGCCAAAGCTCCCCCGCCGAGGTAACGACTCTATCCTGGTGCAGCACAGCTTCCACTTTGGCATTTACAAAATGTTTAGCGCCTTTGTTAGGATTCTTCGGTCCCAACGTCCCAATTGTAAAAAGTGTGCTCCATTTTCTTGTGGTCCAACAGCGCAGTAGATGATTAAGGAAAGCGACGCAAAAAAGAAAAGGCGGTGCACGGTAAAGTTTAGACAAAAAAGGTTGGAGATTGATAGCAGGTTCACTTTCAGGCGACTGAATAAGCCAAAACCACAGTCCCCCATCCCGAGCACCCCCCACCCATACAAAATCCACACTTTGTGCTACAACAAGTGCGAGCCCTTATGCAAAGCACGCAGAAAAACTACCCAGTCCACCTAAGACAAAAAAGAAGACCCTGTTCGAGTATAGTTTGTTTCGAACAAACGAGCTTGGGCGTGATAAATTTGTTTCGAACTAAACATGAGCTACATCAGCTGCGAAGCTTCTCCATGGCTCAAAATAACAATTACTATAACAATATACTTTTGATAATACTTGACATTAATTTTAGCCTTTTTAATGATGTTACAATTCGATGATGGATATATAAATCTAATAGGTTAGATAATATTATTTGATAATGGCAAAAGTGCCAATTTTACATGAACACTGGGGGTTTACATGACATTATTACCTATTAAAGACAAATGACTGTAATTTATATATGTGTTTGATATTACTAAATTTTCATAGTCGCATAGATGATTTATTACAATTTCATAACACATCATATACCATAATGGTTAGAATTGCGAATAAAAAAGACAGTATGTGCCTTAATATATGAGGTACATATTGAGCCTCCAATTACTGATAACAACGATTATTAATTGCAAAAAAAGCTCTAATTTGCATAACCTGATTTGAAAATGATACAGGCAGCATGAACACCACTGAGTTCTTCACGGGGCTTGAAATGATGGGGCCGATATTTGGAGGAGTTGGTGAAGGAAGCCTGGAGATTTATGAAAACAAACAAGGCAGCAATGGCACCATGTTCGAGATCTGCTTTCAGAAGAAGCAGCCAGACGATGATAATGACACAACTAAATTAGTTGTGTCCGGTGAAGCTTCAAATGACACAATGCTGAGCTTTAACGGAACCCTGATCAGCAGCATTGTAGCAATTCGTGCTGCCTTTGGTAGATACATCGGAGATTTCAGCTACACCAAAATGATTATGAAGAATGGACCATTCATGCATGCCAGATCACAGCTGCAAGCTGCTTTAAACAAATATAGAAGCTTACGTGATGCAGGAAATGCATACCGTCGCACACTTATTGGAATTTTGACAAACTCTTCTGCTGCTCCTCAACTAGGAACCAAATGGTTTGATGATCTTGGGGCTATAGTGTACCCGACAGCAGCAGCATTCCGTGAAGCAGAAGATACCATTGCTAATATCATAGCACCTCCAACCATCACTTCAGACGCTGGTTCCTTCCTCCACAGCATGACCGTGCCACAGGCAAGTAATCTGGACAAATCGAAAACAACATCCTGTCATGCACATCTCAAAGAACTTGAATAATTTCCAACAAACATGTCATGCATTTCATCATATTGGGCAATAGATTTCGCAAACAGCAAAAGCAATTATTCACTGGACACATTGCATCCCAGAAACTTTCGTAATGGCCCTTACTATTTCACCCTAATATTTTTTCGATGCAGTTTGACAAGGATGCCTCATTTTTCATAATAAAGTTCATATTTGAACGGGTCATGCGGACTGTGAATGGCAGAGTTCCAACCGTCCAGACCCACCAAATTGGGCAAACAACTTTCCAATCAATCCTTAGACTCAGTTATTCTGGGGTGACAATTCTTGGTGAACCTGCAGAAACACAATATGCCGCCAGGGTCAATGTGATGGTGAAAACACTCACACATATTGAAGCAGCTGCGAACTTAACTATACGAGATTTGACATATGACATGCTTGCACACATGGAGAACAAGATAGCGAGTGTAGAGCAAGAGGTTGAAGTAGTAAAAGCAACTGGGATGAAGATAATGGATGCAACCAATGTTTCATTTTCTGGATTGGGCTCACTCATGCAATCTTTGGGTATCACCGAAGCAGTTCTCAGTTCAGCAGAGGGTCCAGGGCCATTAATTGGAGATCTAGTCAGGACACTTGATGGTGACAAGGTGAACGTTGACAGTGCATATGCCGACCTTCTGGCTTTCCAGGTTAGCTAATACTGCCCCCACCAAAACAAAATAACATAATCTCTTAAATGAAACTATCTGTCTAACTAAAGTTACTATGTAATTTACATATATATATGATAATTTTACAACTCATGCTTTTGAAATTTTGTAAACTGTGTTCATTATGTAAACCTGGCTTCAATGTTTAGTTCAAAACACAAGTGTAACGTAATATTATACCGGATTCTACAGATCAAAGCTTACCAGGAAAACTGAACCAGCTGGAAGAGATCAGAAGATCAGACGGAGAGAAAAATTGGAAAGACTCTTCGTCGTCAGCAATATATCTAATTATGAACTTAAGAACTATCACTGTAGTGTTACCCCCCCCCCCACACGCCCACCCCCCCACCCCCCACAAATTCTCATGTAATTCGATGCTTTATCTGATGTAACCGTTACAATTCCCGTACCTAAGACCGTATTTCCAGCTGAAAACAATGTATTATATATTCGAACTTTCAGTTCATGCTAGCTTGTCTCTACTCTCTCATGTACAATCCACCCATAAAACCTTTGGGCGCTTGATATATGCATATTTTATCCGTTACAAAATACAACGCAAAGAGATCATAGCAAACGATAGGGATTATAAAACAATAGAGGAATTTATACCGAGTGTGGGGGCCTGGCCACGCCCAAAATCAGAAAGAAATTTAACAAAAACCTGGGCCAACTTTCTTAATGGGTAAGCACTTTCTTATACCTTCGACCACAAGAAAGGCCAGTGGTTGCGTGCCGCAGACGGCAATCACGATAGCCGCACGCTATATAAACATCAGGATGTATTGTCCAAGTCAACAAAGCTTCGAAAAGGGGACAGAAAAGGCAGTACATACTTCAAGAAAAATCCACCCGAGCCAAGGTATGGTCGCTATAAAATCTGAATCAAATGAAATACACACCGCAATACTCCTCCTTCGCAGCTTGCATTTCCTAAGTACAAAGCAGCCAAACTAATGCGGAACTTCGATTTCTATCAGATACAAGCGGCTAGCAACTTCGGCATGCAACCCCCAACGATTACTTCCCTCCGTCAAGAAGCAGCATCGCACAGCATCCCCCACAACATTAGAGGATCAATACAAGGCAAATTCTGCAGCCCCAAGAACCGACCTCTGCTGCTTGCTCAAATATTGCCGGGGTTCAAGAGCAAGCAGAAAATACTGACCGAACAAATCGGACTTGGGTTTCTTTCGGATGCACCACTGAAGTATGATCCGAATAGGGTTTTGTCTGCATGGCTGCTGTCATCGATAAACTACGATCGATCAACTATATGCATCGAACCAGGTATAGAGATTCCAATAGGCGCAAATGAAGCATTGTCAGTATTAGGCTTGCCTTCAGGAAACTTACCTGTCACTAGAACAGTGCACTGTTCGCAAAAGTTAGATACTAAGAACCTTGCAAAAGCAATGTCGATTGGCTACGCAAAATCATCAAACACTTTAGCTAGAGCACGCGCTGTACTATTATCACTTCACAGCGTTGAGCAATTGTCTGAACCGGAAGAAAGAGCATTCACTATTTCCTTAATCATGTATACCGTATCCACATTCTTGGCACCTGTGACAAACCCAGCATCAATGCCTGCACTCCCCCCTACAGTTATGCTTGCTTTGTCAGATAGAAAATACAAAGGTGCTTTAGACTGGGCAGGATTTACAGTAGAAAGATTAATGTCAGCATCGAAATCCCTGCAAGAGCAACTCCGGCAAGATACTGGAACTTCAACCATTTACTTGGATGGATGCCTTCCCTTACTCAACGTAAGTACCTAGTTCCAAATAAAAACACCAGTTCTGCACTTATAAACCATATAAAATCTAACTCAATTTCCATGTGCCAAACAACAGTTGGTATTCATGCGTTGGTGCTACTTCAATCACTCTTCTTTCCGGAAATTACCATCAGAAGCAGCTACATTTTGGTCCAACTTATCAATACAGCAGATAAAGCATATGGAAGATCAAACTTTATTTCACCGTTGTACACAACATATGGTAAATATAACAAACTGCTGTACATAACCATGTAGATTACATTTTCCAAACTTTTTTGTCAGCTATATGGTAAAAAAAAATAATGAAAACATATTTCTGACTATAGCTACACATATGCAGAAATTCCCTGCCACTGAGCAACACCCAATTCACACAAACACTACAGGTACAGCCACCTCAAAAATGAATGAACAAACTGGGGACACTGCTGACAACATTCCATTCAATCAAATCAGGTACAAACCTATAAACCTTGATATCACATTACCATTGACATATTGTATTACAAATCGGTCCTAACATTCCAAAATTTTGTCAATGCTGCAAGGAACTCTGTCGCTGGAAATAACCAGATGAATGCAGCCGAGCTTTTCTCAGCAACATCAGTTATGCAACATCCAAGGCCCTCAGGAAACGCTGTTACACAGTTGCTTAGAGGCGAGAAAACCCATGTGCATTATTCTAAACAAAGCAAATACCAATCTTTTGAACAACATATTCAGCAATCATGTATTGTAAATATTTGAATTTCACACACACTAACTTGGTTTCGCTTAAAAAAATATTGCAGATACAGAGACTCCATCTTCACAACACTACATCAGGGCTTTCCAAATACAATTTGATGTTACCCCACCAACCGCCCAGCAACCTGAAGGAAGGTTAACAAATGGAGACCAATTGAACGGTCTGCTAATGCATCAAAATGCCATCTTGGAACAGAAATAATGTTGGAATCACTGATGCTAATGTTTTCAAATTAATGCAGTTGACCAACTGATGACACCATCTCCACAGCCTATGGACGCAGCAAAGTATGACACTACCCCAAGCCCACAAATTAAGTCAGCTTCCAAGAGGAGCCGAACAGACATCCAGTAAAAACATCAGTGCAGCGACATCATGTCAATCAGGGGATTGTTGATTACACCAACGACAATTGAACAATGCAACTTAAGAATATATTACAGCAGTATTAGACATCGGACGGCATAATATTAATCCGTGCTACATTTTGTTCATAAACTAGGTTTATGATGAGCATCATCGAATAAAATGCGCAAACTATTTATTTTAGACACCAATGTAGTGCCACCAGACATACTTCCAATGTAAACATTTGTTGGCATCAATGATACTGTGATTGGTCAAGAAACATTCAGATATCTTTTAAGCACCGGGTCTTCTTGCTAGGAGGCATCTCTTCCTCTGGCCAATCTTCGGAAATTGGATCCCTCAGTGAAGAGTCAAGAGTCCTTCTCTTGTCTTTCCTCGATATCCAAGCATTAAGCCCAGTGCTAGGAGGTCGACCACCCTTCATTGTCCTTGGAGGGCACGACAAAGGCACCGGCCCAGCATCATCATGCAAACTACACTGATACTGTCCATCAAATGGTGGATCCTCCCGCTGCGTTCGGTCAGCGGGCCTCAACGCTTCCATAGCATTCCTGAACATCTGCTCATCCACCGGTGAAGGTCCATGCACAATTTGAAGAGTCTGCAACATCAAAGCCTTCTTCCTCATTTGGTCTGCATCTGAAGCTATATCAGTTTGTTCTCCATGAGCTTTGTAAACAACCGCCTCCTTTGTCCATCTTCTCATTATATTAAACTTTGGAATTTCTTGCCTATCCAAATGTAACAAAACCTGGAACAGAAAAATAGGGGAAAGATTATACAAACACACGTATATATCAACGAGCGAAAAATAACTCTCCCATTAATAATTGCAGCAAAGTACAATGTACTTAAGCACACAAAAAAGGAGTAAATCATATTACCTTTAGAGCATGCCGGCACAGCATACCTAGATGCTCATACAGACCACACTGGCAAGACATGAAATCCTCTCCGTGCAGAGTAACAACATATTTTTTTTGTACACCATCTGAGCTCAACTTCGCAGAGGAAACAATGAACCTGTCATTGCCATCTTCCCTCTGAACACAAAACTTCCCAGCCTCGAATAACTCATCATAAAATTTCTCATACATTGCACGAGTATACACTAAATCGGCATGCTCTTCAATCGGAGCCCCTACCCTCATTCTCCTTGTAACCTGAACAATGTATATTAATCAATTCAGAAAAAGTCCAAAACGAAAAAAGATGGATACATTTGCCTAATAACAATGGAGAATGATAAAAGGGATACACCATTTACTTACCATTTTTGTTACATGTTGCTCCCGAGCCTCTTGCTCTGTCCGATCACAAAGGAACTCATTGAACTTGCTTACAAACAGGTGCATAGGCGCAGCCTTCTGAATATACCTCTTAAGCATGTGATTTGCACTTTCACTCCTTTGCGTGCTCGTCATCCCAGCACAAAAAACACTCATAAAGTATGGTTTGGCCCATTTTTCCCTATGCTTGTAAAGTCTTAGCATATACTTGCTCTTCACAAGCCGGTACTTTATGATCAACTTCTTCCACGACAATTCAAAACTATCAACACATGTCTCGTTGGTGATGAGATTATAGAAATCACTTTTGAATTGCTTGTGTCTCGCAATAACTTTCCCTAACTTCTTCTTAGCACTCTTCAAGACATGCCAACGACACCATCGATGACGTGTCCCAGGCAAAACAGTACGAATTGCCTTTCCCATTGCCGCGCATTGATCTACACATCATTCAAGCCAGAAAAAGCAACGGGCTAAAAAAAACTCAAACTAAACCACTAGAAAAAAGTCACATAGTACTACATACAACATACTTTCATACAGAAAAATGCATCAAAATTATGCAATTAGGCCCCCCTACTTGTGTGAACTTAACTCACCTGTCAGCACAGTTATTGGAACTGATCCATCCATCATCTCGATGAAATTTTGAAATGCCCATTGGAAGTCTTCTGCTGTCTCAGTAGACAAAAGAACGCCACCAAAAATAATTGACTGAAAATGGCAATTAACACCGATAAAAATTCCAAACGGCAAGCTGTACAAATTGGTACGATAGGTTGTATCAAATGTGACAACATCACCGAAGTTCTTGTAATCCATCCTATTCTTTCCAGTACACCAAAGCATAGATTTAACTGTGCCCTTCTCATCAACCTTGAACCTCACTTCCATAAGTGGATCTTTGATTTTCATTTCCCGTAAAAGTTGGACAGTTTTACCAATGTCATCAGCCATATTTTCCCTTGCTACCTTCGCGCAGAGTGATCTGATGGTCTCTTTACGAACTGGATTCATAGCACTACTATCTGTGACACCAATAATGCTGCAAACCCTTCCAATACTGACATTGTTGTCTCGAAGTTTCTTGATGAAATACTTAGTGCTCGGATCAATCATGCTGTGAGAATTCCACTGTTTCTTCTCTGCATACCCCTCTGATAATTTGTGGTTGTGGCTTGTGCTAACTCGACTAATGTACCACCCATGATCACTTGTTCTCAGCAGCCTTATCATAACTTTACATCCAGTCCTGATAGACGCACAATTCTTGGTTCGCGGTGATCCCTGACAAATTTGTCCCAACGCTTAATTATTTATGATTTAGAAACATACAACGAATGATTAACAATAATATAACACCAGCAACAAGGAGGGAAAATAAAAGAGAACGAAAAAAAGAGAGCTGAATCGACACTAACCTCACAAGAACAAACAATATCTTGCCTGGTTGTGTACCCTTTATTATTCTTGTTGCTACGACCATAACGAATTCCAAACCCAATCTCCCATGAATAAAGATTAAAGAAATCTCTCGCCTCTTCGCTACTACTGAATAATGTACCCTCCAGAGGTTGGAAAATTGGAGATCCTCGATTCCTAGCTGCTTGGCTCAGTGCCCTTGTAATCGCACTCTCCTCGTTTACAGCAATCCGCTCGGACGGGCCTTCCCTAGCTGATTTCCTACAAGACCAACGAAATTTGGATGGTGAATATAACAAACGATCGAGCAAAAAAAACGAAGTTCCGAAATTTGAAACGATGTAGATGTACTAACCTCGTCCAACCTATCCGTCGCTCGGTGATCACATTACCAGCCTCCAATGCAAGCTCAACTTCCTCTGCTCCAGCTTCTCCACCCTCCTGTCCATTTCCTTCAATCTGACCTGAATCAACTCCCACAAATTTGTCCCGAATCATCTCTGCTACTCCCAAATCTAGATCTATATTCATGATTCCCTCTTGTTCTGGTGAAACCTGGGTTAAGCGAGGGCGACTGGTGAAACCTGGGTTAAGCAAGGGCGAGTTTAACTGGACGCATCGCAATCCATGGGGATTGCTCTAACGAGGAGACCGCAAGGAAATAACTCGTATAAATCGAGCTACAAAACAGTGCTGGTCTCGTATCCTTATCCTCGCCTGTACGAAGCTGAACGCTTGCAGGCTAAGCCTCGATTATAGACTTTTTTTAAAAAAAATAATAAAGTAATTCTTTTAAAACCTGTTCGGTGAGAACAGCCAATGTGAAAACGAGTTGCCGGCCCGCTTGCCCAGTTTGACTTCCTGCGCGCGAGGCATCAAACGTTGGCTATTCTTCCGTCACCTCAAACGTCGGCGCGAATCTAAATGACAAATACCTGACCGTCGATGGGGGTGGGTACGTCCGCCATAGGACACCAAAACATTTGGCCTGCTCAGAAGATCCATCGTGACGATCTCCAGCCCGCCCTTCTTCCCCGCCTCGCCGCAGAGCAGCCTGGCCACACAGAGCTCACGTCCGTCCCATCCAAATGTGGGCCTCCTAGTTTCCTTGCCGGCGGGCGCGAGGGTAGAGAAGCTCGCACCTCGCGCGCGGTGCCTTGCCAGCGGGGACGAGATTGCTCTTGGCGCAACGATTGGAGAGATTGTCGCCCCGAGAAGTCGAGAACGTTGAAGCGCGTCGGAAGGGACAGGATGCGGGGTTGCGGGCTTGCGGCGCCGCTGGGCACCGCGAGCAGAGCCGCGTGGTCCGCTTCAGCGACGCGGGTTTGCGGCGCGGGCTGAGCCGGCGGGTTCGCGGCAAAGCCCGCCCTGCTTGCTCCGCGTAATCTTCATTGCTGCTCGCTGTCGCCGGCACATATTACTTCAGATCATCATGAATCCCATGAACAAGCCATCTCCGTCAACACGTCAAGTCCATCATGGCTATTGCCACCATCGTTGCTGCTCCACCTTGAGTCTGCAACGACCATTCCGATCATGATCGACCACCTGTCAATCTGATTGCGAGTCGAAGCCGCCGTCTTCGTCCACGACGTCTTCCGGCCACACCGTCGAACTTGGCCGTCACATCTGACTGGCCCCTATCGAACAGCAGCCTGCAGCCGCTATCAACCCGATCTCCACGTCTGGATGCATCCTTGTTGATTGCAGCTCATTGGACGGTTCGAGCCACCCGCCCGAAGTGTCCAACACCACCGATCAAGTCGTCGATCGCCGCCATGCTCCACCTTGCGCCCTGTCCCTCCTGGACACCCAGTGCGACCTTGCACGGTGTGCAACATGTGAGAGGATCTGAAGATGCCTAGAGGTGGGTGAATAGGCTAAATCTGGAATTTAAACACTTAAAATCTGATCAGAAACAGGTGACCCGGATTGTCCGGGACTGGGGTCCGGATACTCCGGGAAGTCCGGACTATCCGGATGTGAAACCCGGACTATCCGGGTCATAGTGCAACGTGCACGAAAATAGCTGAATGAAGTGTGTAACTTGAATCAAACGAAATAGAGGTTACCAAGAGGTGCTTCTAAGATAGTTCTACCAGATGAGCTAGACAAGAACCATGTAATCGAGTAGATCGACCTCAAACCCTAACAAAGTTGACTTGCAAGCAAATATCAAGTAAACAAGTAAAGAGATAACAAAAGACACAAGATTTGTTTCCCGAAGTTTACACCCAAAGGTGCTACGTCTCCATTGAGAAAGAGTTCAAGAGACAGTGCTCAAGAACCCCTATGCTCCTCACCCATGGGCGAGACCAACGCTCAAGCCCGAGGTCATTTACTATGGGTTCCTCGGAGAGGAATGAAGCTTACAAACTTCCCGTGGAGCTCACAATGCAGCTTGAACTCTCACGAGCACGCCTAGCCGTCTAGGAGCTCAAAGCTCCAAGAGTAATAGACTTGAATCCGCGGGCTCGACGAAGAACTAGTGCTCAAGGGTTGGAATGGATGCTCACTAGCTCGAATCTTTTCTCTTGCAAGTCTCTCACTTGAATCCCTCAAGAAATCTCTCAAGAATCAAAGGGAGGGAGTGAGAGGACTTGTTCTAGGGTTAGGAGCAGTTCTGGTTCGAAAATGAGCAAGAGAGAGAGAGAGAGTGAGGGGGTAAGGGGGGTATTTATACCCCACACTCAGGAAACTAGCCATTGGCTAAAAGGTACCCAGATACTCCAGGTAAAGTGTCCGGATACTCCGGACACTCGAACTATCCGGGCTGTAGTCCGGACAATTCGGACCCAGCACGGTGTCTCACTCAAGGCTGCTTCTCTCTTGATTTTTTTTTCTTTTTGTGTGATAAAGATCTCTCATAGGTTTTATTTAGGTTCCTTGAGCACTAGAACTCGGTCACAACCTTTGAATTGACGTCCCCCTTAATAGTACGACATTCCTAAACTCAATTCAAAAATCAAAAATCTAATTCTAGAGTTTATCTCCAACACCGCTTTTCATTTCTTTTTTGAGGGGCGTACTTCATCACTTTCAAGCGTTTATCCAACCGTAGCTCCTACACGCATGCTCAATCAACACATTAAGCGTACATGGTTTTGTCGTCAAACACCAAAACCCACTTAGGGGCCTAGATTCCTTTCATTCCCCCCCTTTTTGGTGATTGATGACAACACCATGTACTCCATTTGATAATCAAAACAAATATAACTCAATTATATAAAGAGCTTCCCCTAGAAGTATGCCATTGAATTTGAATTTCAAATTTGACTTCACAAACGTCAAATGATGGCAAAAAGATACAACACAAGTCGCTCTTTATATAAAAATTCAGTGGGGTGAGTGTGTGTGCACTAAAGAATCGATCGTGAATGCATATGACAAGCCATGCACACAAAAAGGTGTGTTTGCACCCTGAGGTCCGGACTATCCGGACCAAACAGTGCAAACACAAACAACATTTCATCATTTCAAATTCTATGAATCACACTATCACATATTTGCCTTAAAACATAATAGATAGACAATCTAATCCACATAATAGCACACATTGCATAAGATTTTCAAGCCACAAAGTCCTTACATGATAGATAGATAAAGATCGATCTCAAAGTTCTCAAAGTTCACAACTAAACCAACTAGAGTACCAAGTGCCACACACACGATAGATAAAGTCTTACAATCCGATACAAGCGCGAAGTGCTAAATGGATACGTGATAAATGGATACATGATCTTTTCACTCACCCTTTGTCAATAAGCGCCAAAAAGGGAATGAAAAACACGTGAAGCATCATTGGCGTCGGGAACGTCGTCGGAGGTGTCATCGTCGTCGTCGTCGGAGTCGCGATGCTCGTGGTAGCCTTGTGGCTCTTCTTCTTCGGTCTCCTCATCCTCATCAAATATCTCTTGACCGGCAGGAGGATGACGAGGAGCGTGAGCGGTGCGGCTGACCTGGTGGCGATGCTGGCGAGGAAGAGGTACAAAGGCTGGCTCGGGAGCAGCATCGGCGGCATCCCACTCGGCGATGGGATCGTCGAACTCTGGAAGTGGATCATGAGCGTCCATATGGAGGCTCATGTGAGCCTTGATGGCCTGAATGTCCCGGCGGTTCTCATTCACTTTAGAGGCAATAGTCTTGCACATGCAGAAGATGCTATGAAGCGCTCTCTTCATGAATGAATCAGTGCGGTCACGGCGAGGAATGCCCGAGTAGCTAGGTACAGCAGAAGAAGAAGGTCCAGCATCTGGCCTGGAGACCCTGGTGGCTCCAGCATGCCTAGGAGGAGGAGGTGGTGTATCACCCGAGCGAGGATGAAGGTGAAGAGCCTCATGCTTGTGATCCTTTGGGAAAGAGATCTTGGTCACCCTCTCAATCATATACATGATATATGGTGCATATGGGAGATGCTTGTCTGGATCGATCATCACCCTCCTAAGCTCATTCCACATGTAATACATGATGCAGAAGGGGCAGCCACCCGGCAAAGTCCTTGCTAGGAGATTCACTGCATAGTGACGAAGAGCTGTGCCATCTCCTTTCTTGGCATCAATAGTGCTTCTAAAAAACCGATTCAACCCATAGTAACATGGCAGAAGAGTACTTGCATTGCCTTCATTTGCTAACATGGGGTTGAAGAACAGCTCTGGCACTTGACAACTCCTAATTACTTCCTCAACATGAATTGGATCACGCTTCTCATCTTTGGAACCAAGTCCAAGAAGCCTCGAGAAGGTCATGTAATCAATGCCATACTTCTCTCCCTCAGTGGTCCAATAGAAAGTGAGCCGATGTTCATCATAGTACAAAGAGGAGTGAAACTGTGCAAGGATCTCGGTGTTCCAATTGTACCTGAAACACATGATGTCATAGAGCCCAAACTCCTTGCATATCTCCATGGCGGCATTGTAGTGTGGATCATTGAGCTTCTCAAAGTAGGGCCAATCCACATACTAGCACGGGACTATGGGAGCCTCTGACCCCTTTAGCACAATAGTCAAATAGAAGTCATGGTGAAGCTGACACCAGAAACACCTCTCAAGGCCCTCATTTTTCTCAAGTCTATAAACATCTTCTTGTCTAGCATTCCTTAGTGCCACTTCTTGCCCACTATAGTTTCTAGATAAATCAACGGCAAAACCCTCTTCAATCTGTGGGCGAGCAAGTCTGGGATATCTCTCATACCTCCTCTGATCTGGATCAAAGTCAACTTGTAGGGGAGGAGGAGTCTATGGGCATATGTCATGAGCAATACCTCGCCTCTGAGGGTTGGCCCTGGCTGGAGGAGGATTTGGCCTGCTCTGCAAGATGTATGGAGCATGGTGAGGCTCATGAGCTGGAGGTGCCTAACTGCTGCTGCCCACAGTTTCCTTACCGGGGCGACGGCGAGGACGCAGCTCGCGCCGAGGAGGGCTAGGAGGTGACTCATCATCTTGCCTTTGAGTGCTTGGTTCATGGCGCTGCTTCACCCTGTGCTATCTACCCATTGCCTGGACAAAAGAATGGATAGAAATTGATGCTTAAGACTAGGTGGAATTGAGATTTGAGGCTTCGAAAACAGCCAGGTCCGGACAGTCCGGGGTTCAGGCCCGGATACTCCGGGGTCCGGAGTATCCGGGGTCCAAACCCGAACTAACTGGGCTAGGTGCCCGAAACCCAATCTCGGCCAAAAACTAAGATTTCTCCAAGGAATTTGAATGGAATTGAATCTACAGGTTTCTATTAGATCCTAGAGGAGAATGCCCTAGAGGAAACCCTAAGAATCCTTCTACATTTGAGACCGGGAGAGTTTGAAGTTCAAAAATACCTTGAAACCATCGAGAATGCATGGGAACTTCAAATCCAACGATTCTCCGGAGTTTCCAGAGTGGAGGAGAACCTTCCCTCAAGATTTGGCGAGATTCTAATGGAGGGAAGGTGGAAATCGCCCCTAGGGCGAAATAGGGTTGAGAGTGGCGGCGTGGGGAAGAAGAGAATGAGGGTAACGGTTAAAAAACCCGACCCCACACGGCATATATACCTAGGGTTAAGTTGGTCCGGACATTTGGTCCAGACAGTCCGGGTGACCCGGACTATCCGGACATGGAGTCCGGACAATCCGGCTCCCCCTGAAGATGTGCAGATGTGCTTGTGCAAAGATGAATTTTGATTGGTATTGAATGAAGATCTAGTGGCTTGAGACACATTACTTACTTGAGATCAGCCAACAATCAATCAAGATGGACAATGACCTCAAGTAGGCAACGGAGAAAAATCCAAACTTTTTCAAAAAACACACTTAAAAGATTTGTTTTGAAATGAAGTTACTTTTCAAAAGATCCTATACTAGTTTCACCCAAGTGTGTACAAGAATTCAAGCTAGGTTACGAGAATCCAGAATATTTAGCTCACTCCTCAAAGCACAAAATCTTTGCTCATCTAGAGGCTTAGTAAAGATATCGGCAAGTTGCCCGTCGGTGCTTACATGTCGTAAAGCAATATCTCCCTTAGCCTCATGATCCCGTAAGAAATGATGTCTTATATCTATATGCTTTGTTCGGGAGTGTTGCACCGGGTTGTTAGCTAGTTTGATTGTGCTCTCGTTGTCACATAAGAGAGGAATCACACTAAAATGACAACCAAAGTCACTCAATGTTTGCTTCATCCACAAGAGTTGTGCACAACAAGCACTGGCGGTGACATATTCGGCCTCCGCCGTCGACAAAGCAACCGAATTTTGTTTCATTGAGCTCCATGCTACCAAGGACCGACCAAGAAATTGTCAAATCCCCGAAGTACTCTTTCGTTCTACTTTACAACCGGCATAGTCCGAATCGGAATAGCCAAGTAGGTCAAAAGATGAGCCTTTGGGATACCACAAGCCAAGGTTAGGTGTGAAAACTAAATATCTCAAGATTCTTTTAACCTCCATCAAATGACATTCTTTCGGATTAGCTTGAAACCTTGCACACATGCACACACTAAGCATAATATCGGGCCTAGATGCACAAAGGTAAAGAAGAGATCCAATCATGGAGCGATATACCTTTTGATCCATGGCCTTTCCTTCTTCATTGAGATCAAGATGTCCTTGAGTAGACATTGGAGTTCTGATGGGCTTGGCATCTTCCATGTTAAACTTCTTTAGCATATCTTTAGTGTACTTTGTTTGACTAATGAAGGTGCCATCCTTGAGTTGCTTGATTTGAAATCCAAGGAAGAAGGTCAACTCACCCATCATGGACATCTCGAATCTCTTTGTCATAATCCTACTAAAATCCTCGCACCAAGTTTGATTAGTGGAGCCAAATATAATGTCATCGACATATATTTGACACACAAAAATATCTTGGGACAATTGCATAACTGCCCTTGTTTTGAGCTGTAACTGCACGTTTGCCCTTACTTTTTAAACTTTGCATGTTTGCCCCTGGTTTTCGAAATCGAAGGCGCCGTCTGCCCCTGTTTCTTAACACCGTAAGTAGGACTTCAATAATACTCTAAAAAAAATCACAAAAAAAGAAAAAATCAGAAAAGACTATACTACCCCTTATCCAAAAGACAAACTCCTCCCCTCCCAAAACCGTAGATGCTCCTCTATTTCCCGTGACCTGCGAGCGGAGGTAGGGTTTGGAGCGGTCGGCCGGCGGCCGGCGGCCGGGTGCGGGGACGCGGGTGGCGGGCCTCAGATCCGGGCGGCCCCAGTGGGTGCGAGGACGCGGCGCGCGGGTACCGGCGTTGAGCGGCTCCAGCGGCGAGCGGCTGCAGGGACGCGGCGAGCGAGCGGCGACCGGCGCGGCTGCTGGCGGGCGGGCACCGACCCGGCTCGGGGACGCGGCGACCGGTGCGGCTACAGGCGGGCAGGACCGACGCGGCTCGGGGATGCGGCGAGCGGGGACCGGCGCGGCTCGGGCTGCTCGGCGCTGCCGTGGCAGGCAGCCCGCGCGGCTGGCAGGCGTGAGCCGCGAGCGACTGCGGGGGCCGGCGCGGCGGCAGGCTGGCGGTGGGCGACCGGCGCTGCGTGCCTGCGAGCCAACCAGGAGACCGACGCGACGACCCGGCGACGATGGAACAGCTTGGGTAAGTTTCTTCAACTTCATCCTTTCTGCAGTAGACAAATTAGGTTGTTTCATTAGATCTTTAGGATGAACTAGCTTATAGAACAAGCTCTGGTTTGTAGGACAAATGACAATCACATAAAACTTGTTGTTATGGTTCGGGCACATTGGAGCTTGCCGGATGGGGGTCCAAAGACATATAGAAAGAGGGAAACATTGACTACAACTGTTGACCGCCATGACTATAGCTTGCTAAAGTTGGTAGATTTCATTGGTGAAAACTTTGTATGGGGTTCAAAGCAATACATTTCTTTGTGGCGGGCAGTGGAGGATGATTGTATTGAGATTACATCTGATGAACTACTGTCCGAGTGGTTTGAGCTCAACAAAGACAAGGGGGAAGTCCATATTGTTGGTCAAATCAATGACTTTGAAGGGCCATTGCAGTTCTCACCGACCAAGCACAGGCTTCACCCTAGTGTTCGGAACCTTCCGAGTACTGCACCTATTGATTTGGATCCTTTCATAGATCCAACACAGTCTAGTCAGTATACAAATGAGCTTACCAAAGTGCACAGGAAAGTCACAAATAATGTATTGAGTGATAGCAGCTATGACTCTGAATTGGCTGCATCTTCTAACTCTGAATTAGATGAATTTTCTGACTCTGAGTACTCTGACCCTGAGTATGAGCCTGATCTTGAGATAGTTGATGAAGATGACAATGATGATGTTCCTGATTGTTCTTATGATGTTAATGCTCCATGTGTTGATATTGGTTGTGTGTTTCGTGATGTGAATCAGTGCAAATCGGCGTTAACCCAACATGCAATCTTGAATGATTATGCTTTCCGTACTGCGAAGAAAGATAATGAGCGATATCGAGCTAAGTGTATGAGAGCTGATCAAGGCTGCAAGTGGACCTTTTTTGCCTCTACTAGCAAGAAATGTGTTGGATGCAAGGTATAGCAGTTCCTTTCTTTTGTTGGGCTGGTTTTCCATAAATTGTGATATTTTGTTACACTGTCATCTTAATTAGATGCTTATTTCCCTTGCAGGTTAAGACGAACGGTCCGAAGCACACATGCAGTTCGGTGAATCAGTGTGGTGACACAATGGCATCAAATAATTGGGTTGCTGAAAGGGTGGTTGAATTCTTGAAGGAGGACTCAACTTTGGGACCTACGGAGTTACAACGTAAGCTGAAGAACAAGTACGCACTAAAGGTTTCTTACAGCAAGGTTTTCAGGGGTAAGGAAAAGGCTCTAGAGATGATATTTGGTAAATGGGATGACAGTTATG
This sequence comes from Panicum virgatum, assembly GCF_016808335.1. NCBI lineage: Eukaryota > Viridiplantae > Streptophyta > Magnoliopsida > Poales > Poaceae > Panicum > Panicum virgatum. The sequence goes on from NC_053153.1 coordinate 61,635,529, forward strand.
ACTTGCTTATGCTTTGAACATACCTGATGATGCATTTTTTTCTATCTCAAAACAAGTGATGATTCAAGTAATATTGGAGGAGGATCACGAACTGGGAGAGGGAGAGGTACAAGTTCATCACCTACTGAAACAACCAAGTAGGTCACTTTTTCACTTTTTCAGTATACTTTGAACAGGTTCATGCCCACATTCCACATTGGATATTTACTAATGCATTTTCACTTCATTTTTTTTTGAAGTGATGGTGCCACTCATGTTAGAGGAGGAAGATCACCAACTGGGAGGGGAAGGGGTAGAGGCAGAGGAAGACCACCAACTGGGAGGGGGAGGGGTAGAGGTAGAGGTAGAGGTGCTTCAAGGCTTGCTGCTTTGCTTAATGTGTAGAAATGACCACTGCTTGGGATATGTAATAACTAGTCACTGATATGTTGTGCATGTATGCCCTGGACATGTTCTTGGCATGTGCTGCCTTTATTTTGGTGTGCTTAGTTGTGATCGAGACATGAGAAACTTAATGTGGTTGCTGTCAACTCTTGCATTATGATGCAAATATTATGCTTATATATTATCTGGATCTCTCTTCATGTATTGTCTGCAAAGTTAAAAAATATTATGCTTATATATTGTCTGCAAATATTATGATTATATATTATCTGCAAAGTTAAAAAAATATGGGCAAATGTATAGTTACAGCTTAGAAGCTTTTAACAAGGGCAAACGTGCAGTTACAGCTCAAAATAAGGGCAATTATGCAATTGACATGTAGGGCATTTCTGTCTTTTCAGCTTGTACTTAACACCGTTAGCTCTCCTTCACGGAACAGGGGCAACTGTTGCCTTTAGATTCAAAAAACAGGGGCAAACATGCAAAGTTAAAAAAATAGGGGCAAACGTGCAGTTACAGCTCAAAATAAGGGCAGTTTTGCAATTGACCCAAATATCTTTATCAACTTTGCGAGTGAAAAGAGTAGGATCGGCTTTGCCTATCTCAAAGCCTTTCCTTAAGAGAAAGTCCTTAAGGCATTCATACCATGCTCTAGGAGCTTGCTTTAGCCCATAGAGCGACTTATGGAGCTTGTAGACGTGGTTTGGAAACTTGGGGTCCTCAAAGCCCGGTGGTTGCTCCACATATACCAATTCGGAGATCGGTCCATTGAGAAACGCACTTTTCACATCCATTTGATATAGCTTGAAATCATGGTGAGTAGCATAGGCAAGTAATATACGAATTGACTCAAGCCTAGCTACGGGAGCATAAGTTTCACCGAAATCCAAACCTTCAATTTGCGTGAATCCTTGAGCAACCAACCTAGCCTTGTTTCTTGTTACCACGCCATTTTCATCTTGCTTGTTTCGAAAGACCCACTTGGTTCCTATGACATTTTGTTTGGGTCTTTCTACTAAGGACCAGACATCATTCCGAGTGAAGTTGTTCAACTCCTCTTGCATGGCCATCACCCAATCCAGATCATCCAAGGCTTCATCTACCTTTAGTGGTTCCAAGGAAGAAATAAATAAGTAATGTTCACAAAAGGTAGCCAAACGAGAACGAGTGGTTACACCTTTAGTTATGCTTCCAAGGATGTTGTCCACCGGATGATCCTTTTGGATACTATGATGTACTCTTGGATGAGGGATTTGCATTTGTTGTTGAACTTGTTGAGCCTCTTCTTCAACTTGAGGTTGATCTAGATGATCGAATGGTGATTCTTGACCCATATCCCAGATACTTCGATCCTCTTTCCGGTTGGACCGGATTTGAGACCCGGAGTCTCCGGCTTGATTTCCAGAGTTTCCGGAATGCGCGGCTGTTGGCTCTCCTTAAGTACCCATTTTATCCCTTGTTTATCCTTGATAATGGCATGAATTTAATATCAAAATCACTAACCGTCCTAACCCCGGCCTAATTATTGGTCATTTTCACATTTGCACATATATTTTGGAGGAACTTTGTTTTTGCAGATTTTTGGCCTATTTTGGAGCATGAAATGACGAGGCCCGTGATCGAGCGCTAACACGGAGAAAGATGAAGGCCAAAGCCCAAAGGAAGGACCAAAACCCATGTTGATTCGAAGCCCATTCATGCACATCCATCCTCCAAGAGATCCCAAAGGACCAAGCCCACAAAGATGAGATCAAGATACTTCGGGATTAAGCAAAGCAAATGAAGATTTAAGGAAGGATTCTCTATCCTATCCTTTCCTCGAAGATATCTCCAAGATAACGACGTCCAAAGGGGTGCAATCGTGAAGGACATAAACTCTAGAAGATGCGAGGAGTCTGCACGCGAAAGATGAGACCGAGGCGGGCCCGAAAGAGGGTAGGCCGGCCGGCCTAGGCCCATGAGCCGGCTGGCCTAGCCCGTTTCCGAGGCTGTTCGGCCTCCCCTTCGACCGGTGGCTTCCTCGGTTCATAAATAGCTCACACCTTATTCAACTCGCGGCATCCATCCACCCAGAACTCGACGAAAACCTAGGGCCAACACCGAAGGAGGCTAACGGCCGCCGCGAGTCTTCGAGGGTACCTAGGAGATGGCTTAGGCCACCCCTAGCCGCCATGGCCTCCCTGCGAGGTTGTGCCATGGTGGAGTTCGGTAGTCATCCCCAACATTTGTCGGGTTATGTACACACACGATGGTGATATCAATCTACTCTTTATTCTAGTTGTCTCGACTTTGGTCTATTTCAATGCACACTTTCTTTCTCATATGTGATGCATCCATATGTTCATAGTAAGATTAGATTTATTCGTGGTGATTAGTCTATATCTTGCGGATATGTTGAGGTAGCATGTTTTAGCTAGTTGGTTGATTACCCCGGTGTGGTGATAGCATGGCGGAGGGAAAAGTTCTAGCGACGACATGATGTGGAATAGGATCGATGGTGAGTACCATGGGAGTCGTTGCACGGCCACCAAGATGAGGAGCTTTGAGTAAGAGCACTTGTTGGGCGCTTGGGGTAAAGCTTTGGGAAACCTTAGGTGTCAACACGCACCTCGCACCGGCGACTTTGGGAAAGTAGGCCGCTTGCGAGCCGCCTTTCTGAGAGATGATTCCGTGTACCTTTAGTTGAGATGCAATCTATGTTTTGATCACCTTTTTGACTAGAACCGTACCTAGAGACGATAGGCCCTAGCTCCTTGGTTGTGTTATCTCATCTACGGTTGTGGGTGTGATGAACACTTATGCTTCATTCATATCTATCAAGTGTTCAGTTTATATGCAATCTATGCTTCATGTTAGGATAGATCCGTTAGATTAGATGTAAAACCTTAGGTAGTTCTTTGTCGATCCAAGGATTGATAAACCTTGGGGGAGTACTCTAAGGGAAAAGCTACCACGATCCGTGCGCTTGCGGTACATAAATTGGGGCGCTAAGGAGCGTCAACAGCGGCGGAATGTGTTCTTGATGCACTTGGAATCACCATCTCATCCTCATCTTGATCTTCTTGTTCTTGAGGATTTATCTCTCCAATGGCTAGCTTCTTGATTGTCTTGCTTTATGATTCCTCCAATCCTACAACATCATCAACTTGCTCTCCTTGAGAGCCATTAGATTCATCAAATGTCACATCACACGCAATCACAACACAATCGGAGATTTTATTAAAGACGCGATAGCCGTGAGCATTTTAGGCATAACCAAGAAGAAAACCTTCATCTACTTTAGAAGCAAACTTAGAGCTTTTGTTTTTCTTATTTAGAATGAAACACTTACTCCCGAAGACCCTAAAGTAGGATACGTTGGGCTTTTTACCAAGAAGAAGTTCATATGCCATCTTGTTCAAAATCTTGTGGAGGTAGAGATGGTTGATTGCATGACACGCCGTATTGATTGCTTCCGCCCAAAATTGATCCGAGATCTTGTATTCATCAAGCATTGTTCTTGCGGCTTCTATGAGAGTTCTATTCTTCCTCTCAACAATTCCATTTTGTTGAGGTGTGTATGGTACCGAGAACTCAAGACCAATTCCTTCTTCATCAAGATACTCTTCTAGGTTGGTGTTCTTGAATTCGGTTCCATTGTCACTTCTTACTTTCTCGATCTTGGTTTCAAACTCGTTTTGGGCTCTTTTTGCAAATTTCTTGAATGTTTCTTGTACTACACTTTTGTCATGCAAAAAGAATACCCAAGTGAAATGAGAATAATCATCAATAATGACAAAACCGTATTTGTTACCACCAATGCTTATATAAGCCACCGGCCTGGAGAGATCCATATGGAGGAGTTCAAATGGCTTGAGGGTGGTGACGATACTCTTTGATGGATGTGGAACACCAACTTGTTTTCCCACTTGGCAAGCACTACACACACGATCTTTCTCAAAGGAAACATTTGTTAGTCCTAGGATGTGATCCCCCTTTAGAAGCTTGTTGAGATTTCTCATCCCAACATGAGCTAGTCGGCGATGCCATAACCAACTCAAGCTAGACTTTGCCACCAAACATGTGTCAAGTTGAGATTTCTCTTGTGAAAAGTCCACAAGGTATAGCTTTCCCTTGAGCACACCCTTGAAAGCAACGGAGTCATCGCTTCTTCTAATGACGGACACACCCTCATTAGTAAAAAGACAATTGAAGCCCGAGTCATAAAGTTGTGAAATGGACAATAAATTGTACCCAAGTGTATCGACTAAAAGCACCCTTGAGAGATTGAATTATAAGTTTAGAGTAATGTTACCGGTTCCAAGCACTTTTCCTCTTTCATTACCGGCAAATGTGATGTAGTGATCACCACTTGACTTTGTCAAAGATTCAAACATACTCTTTTCTCCGGTCATATGATTTGTACATCCACTATCGATCACCCAAGTTGATCCACCGGAGGAGTATCTCTACAAAATAAAGTTACTCTTTTCTTTTAGGTACCCAACACTACTTGGGTCCTTGAATGTTAGTCACAAGCACCTTGGGCACCCACACACAACTCTTTACTTTAGTGTTAAAAGTGCGGTGACCAACAAACTTAGCAACCACTTTACCACGGTGGTTTCTAGTCAACACAAAATCCGCATAAAAGGATACCTGTGACACTGGTTCTTGTGTTTGTGACTTGCTTGAATTCTTGAACTTGTCTTGCTTTGATGAGGATGCAACAATCTTGGCACCTTCATCACATGTAGTTCCTCTCTTGATGAACTTGACATGACTTGATGATTGATTCTTCTTTTCTCCCTTGCGAATGGGAGTAGTCATGTTTACAAGGCCTCCATTGGCCCCCAATGCGGCGGTCTTGTTGTTCTTGACATATGGAATGGATTGTGGAATGCCTTGCTCATTTTTCCCAAGGCTTTTGCCTTTCTCAAATCCAAACTTGCTCATGTATCTTGAGCCAAATCCCTTGGTATGCTTCTAAAACTCACCTACCCTTGAGTCGGGATTTGCTTTGGATGATTGCTCACTTGGATCTTGTAACAATTTGGTGAGCCTACTAATTTACTTCTTCATGGCATTCATCTCAACATGGTTAATAGCACAAGTTTGAATATCAACATTATAATAACGTGCACAACCATTGCTAGTTGATGGAGTGAATGAACTAGATTTCTCACTAGCTTTTGAGAAGCTCTCAAGATTAGTGTTGTGCTCAACCTCAAGTGCCTTGTGAATGGCTTGTAAGCTTGTAAAGCTTTCTTGAAGTTTTACATTTTCACTTCTCAAGTTAGCATTGGTGTCCTCTACCAAGGAGTATTTCTTGGTTAAGTCATTCACTTTTTGTTTTTCACTAGTGAGCAACTCTCTTACCTCAAGAAGAATGTTATCATTGGTCTTGAGAGAGTTCTTAATTCTCTTGTTCTCCTTCCTTTCATAGGCAAGGTCCTTGTCAAGAGTCTTAGTGGTTTCTCTCTCAAGCCTAAGCAACTCCTCTTGAGATTCAAGAGTTTCTTCTAACTCATCCACTTTCATCATTAGTTTCATTATTTTAGTTGCACCCTTTTTACCATATTGGCTAATTAAACTAGCAACTTCATCTTCCTCATCCGATGAGTTTGGAGAATTTACCTTCACATTCTTGGCCATAAGACATATGATTGGATCTTGATCCTCATCATCGGTGAGATCTTCAAATAGTGTTGTGGAATAATGAGGAGGGGCCTTGACTGCCATAGTAGCAACATCTTCATTCTCGGATTCACTTTCTTCTTGAGAATCCCATTCTTGACCAAGGTGAGCTTCACCGGCTTGTTTCTTGTATCTTGGTCTTTTTTTTTGGAAGAGCCTTCTTTGTCATCTTTGTCCTTTTTCTTCTCTTTCGGACAATCTGCAATGAAATGTCCAAGTTTCTTGCATCCAAAACAAGGCTTGTTAGATCTTCTTCTTGGCTCATACTTGCCCTTGTTCTTGCCATAGTTGCGGAAGTTGCCCTTTCTAAAGACTCTTCTAAAGTTCTTGATAAACAATGCCATTTGCTCATCATCAAGATCATCATCCTCTTCATGACTAGATTCTTCATTCTTGGATGATTGATTTGCTTTCTCTTTGCCCTTGGAGCTTGCTTGCAATGCTATGCCATTGTTCTTTGCTGCTTGCTCTTGAAGCTCGGCCAAATCTTGATTTATCTTGACTCTTCTAAGTTGATCATGATGAGCTTCAATTCTTCCAAGAACATTCTCGGCGGAGAAGTGCTTGAATCCACGTTCGGCTCTTATCATGCTAGGTAGAGTGACATCCCTAGCCATGTATACGGTCAAGAGCTTGTCCACAATCTCACGATCACCCCATTTGTCACCACCAAGTGACTTTATTTGATTGGTGATCTTCTTCATCCGGTTGTACATTTCTTTGACACTTTCATCCTTTTTCATGGAGAAAAGACTCAATTCATCTTCCAAAGTCTTGATTCTTAATTCACGGACCTTTCTTGAGCCTTGATGATTGACTTGGAGAGTGTCCCAAGCATCCTTGGCGGTTGGAGCATCCTCTATCTTGTCAAACTCTTCCGGGCTCACGGATGTGTGGAGGATGTTCAAGGCTTGGAAATTTCTTTGTAGCACATATTATTGTAAAGGTGTTGGAGTCTCATCTTCATCCGAAATTTCACATCCAACTTCCACAACTTTTCATAAATCCTTGTGAATTGCATTAAAGTATCCAAACATCTTGGTTTTCCATTGATTGTATCTGGTTCCATCAAAGAACAAAGGTTTTCCCATGTGAATAGATGCACCATGATCTCTAGGAAGTTGGAATGTGAAATCGTGAGACACACGGTGATACTCAACCTTTTTCTTATCTCTTGATGACTCACTCTTACTAGAATGGTGAAATGATCTTCTCTTGTGGTCGGAATCCGAATCATCACTTGAGTCAATCACGATCTTAGAGCTAGATTTCTTCTTCTTTTTTGCTTTTCAATCTTTGCTCCTTCTTCCAAGCTTTCCACTCTCTATATGACATCTCATCATCACTTGAGTCTGAGGTGTCATCAACCTTCTTGTCTTTCTTTTTTTGCCCTTTGAGCCGCTTGACTCATCTTGTTTTTCATTCTTAGTTTTGCCATCATCTTGCTTGTTCTTGTCCTTGTCATCATCACCCGTCGGAATGACGGGACTCTCAGGAGAGTGATCACTCGACATCTTCTCTTAATCTCCAAGTGATTAAGCTCAACACGGAGATCCCCGCTCTGATACCAATTGAGAGGATCTGAAGATGCCTAGAGGGGGGATGAATAGGCTAAATCTGAAATTTAAACACTTAAAATCTGATCAGAAACAGGTGACCCGGATTGTCCGGGACTGGGGTCCGGATACTCCGGGAAGTCCGGACTATCCGGATGTGAAACCCGGACTATCCGGGTCACAGTGCAACATGCACGAAAATAGCTGAATGAAGTGTGTAACTTGAATCAAACGAAATAGAGGTTATCAGGAGGTGCTTCTAAGATAGTTCTACCCGATGAGCTAGACAAGAACCATGTAATCGAGTAGATCGACCTCAAACCCTAACAAAGTTGACTTGCAAGTAAATATCAAGTAAACAAGTAAAGAGATAACAAAAGACACAAGATTTGTTTCCCAAAGTTCACACCCGAAGGTGCTACGTCTCCGTTGAGGAAGAGTTCAAGAGACGGTGCTCAAGAACTCCTACGCTCCTCACCCAAGGGCGAGACCAACGCTCAAGCCCGAGGTCACTTACTATGGGTTCCTCGGAGAGGAATGAAGCTTACAAACTGCCCGTGGAGCTCACAATACAGCTTGAGCACTCACGAGCACGCATAGCCGTCTAGGAGCTCAAAGCTCCAAGAGTAATAGACTTGAATCCGCGGGCTCGACGAAGAACTAGTGCTCAAGGGTTAGAATGGATGCTCACTAGCTCGAATCTCTTCTCTTGCAAGTCTCTCACTTGAATCCCTTAAGAAATCTCTCAAGAATCAAAGAGAGGGAGTGAGAGGACTTGTTCTAGGGTTAGGAGCAGTTCTGGTTCGAAAATGAGCAAGAGAGAGAGAGTGAGGGGGTAAGAGGAGTATTTATACCCCACACTCAGGAAACTAGCCGTTGGCTAAAAGGTACCCGGATACTCCGAGTAAAGTGTCCGGATACTTCGGACACCCGGACTATCCGGGCTGTAGTCCGGACAATCCGGACCCAGCACGGTGTCTCACTCAAGGCTGCTTCTCTCTTGATTTTTATTCTTTTTGTGTGACAAAGATCTCTCATAGGTTTTATTTAGGTTCCTTGAGCACTAGAACTCGGTCACAACCTTTGAATCGACGTCCCCCCTTAATAGTACGGCATTCCTAAACTCAATTCAAAAATCAAAAATCTAATTCTAGAGTTTATCTCCAACACCGCTTTTCATTTCCTTTTTGAGGGGCGTACTTCATCACTTTCAAGCATTTATCCAACCGTAGCTCCTGCACACATGCTCAATCAACACATTAAGCGTACATGGTTTTGTCGTCAAATACCAAAACCCACTTAGGGGCCTAGATTCCTTTCAACATGCCCATCGCACATCCTCGTGGATCTTTACCCTGGATCTGGCTCTGGTACTGTTGACGGTCCTTAAGTGCTAAAATTAACCGTCAACTCCTACAACTTTTCAGGATATTTAATCACCAAACTTAGATATAGGGCTTATAACTAATTAATTCCATGAGTTTTGGTGAATTGTCATATGCAGGCACCCACATCTGCAAAGCAGGGAAAACACAGGAGAACACACGATAAAATGCAGAAAATACTGCTACCCAGAAATGTCACTTACAAGGAGGGCCCACAAATTCGAGGAAACGGGCGCGCCACGCAAGATGCACCTGAGGATAAGGCTCAGGGCCCACCTGTCAGCCTACCAGAGGAAGCAGAGCCGAAGAACCTGCACCTGGGGGTCGGCCAACCCCCAAGTTCGGCCGAACCTGGACAAGCGTATGTCCAAGTGCAGCTCGACGTGGAGTAGCCCCTACTCATCCTTATCCCAGAGAGATAATGTTTCCATATTAGAAGAGGATCAAGGGGGGAATATGCCTAGGATCTCCACTCCCCCAAGGCACCTCCACCACTATATAAAGGGCCTCTCTCCTCCCCCCTCGCGTTCATTCATTCATTCAACCCATTCATTCATTCCCACCATTCATCCATCCATCACACTTGAGGAGGAGTAGAGTAGAGAGGCTTCATCTTTGTATCCTTAGTCTAGGGAGTGTGTGAGGAAGGAGTTCGGAGAAGAGCCGGACTTGTCGGCGTCTCTTCGGCCCTGTACCTCTACGGATACGGTACATTTGGAGTACATATCCGGATTCTTCTATTTGGTGAGTTCTAGTAAAGTTATTCTTTTGTTATCATTCGTTCGCGGGTTCATCGTCCATTCTCGTAGCAGATACTCTAGAAGAGGGCCCCTAATAAAGATGGGATAACCCTACGCAACTCTAGAGTAGTAGTCGAAGGCATAGGCATGGTGTCTGGGCCTTAGATTACCTTTGTTTGTCTCGTACTCAGCTGGTATTGTGGGGTAGATGGCAGGTGGTGACAGCCCTGTCCGTCCGCTACGGAGACAATCTGCGTGGTTAGTGCACTCCCCCCCCCCCCCCCCGCCTGGGTACGACATAGAGTGATACTGGAGGTCCCTGGCAGACCAGGGTGGGGTGCCTGAAGTGAGCGAGTGGAAACATTAGTGTATCTTCCCTTGAACCCATCCTTAGATCAGAACCACACTACCCTAAGGTCTCTCTATCTCTTATGTTCTTCAAGGTAATCTAGTTAGAAGACAGTTACACACCCGTTCCTCGTGAAAAATATGATACCCTAAATACTCCCGGGTGAAGTGATACAATGGTATTTCCGTGCGCTTGCGGATTTCTCTGTAAGAGTTAAGAAATACCAACAAGCATTTCTGGCGCCGTTGCCGGGGATCGGTTGCCGTAGTTGTCTTCGAACCTAGTTGCCCGTGTGTCTTTTCTTTTACCTTTTCTTTTCTTTTATCCTTTCTTTTATTTTATCCTTATACCATGTCATCCTCTTCTATCCACCGACTCTCTACCTCCGAGGATGAGTTCTCAGAGCCATCAACCTCTCCGAGGCATTTCACGACTTCTGGCCATGAACTCCATCCTCGCATCATTGCTATGGTTCGGGCACAAACATTCTCTGGTTTAGAAACCGAAGATCCCAACCTTCATTTGCAAGTGTTTGAGGAACTGTGTTTGTGCTTGGTAATACCAGGCATATCACAAGGAAACCTTGAGGTGGAAGTTGTTCCCTTTCTCTCTCGTGGGGAAGGCGGAACAATGGTACACTCACAACGTGAGGGGTACGATCGATGATTGGGAAGAGCTCCGAGATAACTTTTGTCTCTCGTTCTCTTCTGCATCCCATATAGCCTCTCTTCGAAGTGAAATCCTTGCATTTGAACAAGTGGAGAAGGAGACCGTAGGTGCAGCATGGGCTAGATTCTCACGCCTTTTAGCTTCAAGCCAAGACTGGTCTATACCCGATGATGTAGCCTTGCACATCTTTTACATGGGTTTAGACATGGACTCAGCCGACGATCTCGATATCGCCGCTGGAGGTTCGTTTACTCATCGATCTCCAATAGAAGGAAGAGAAATCCTAGATCGCATCTTAAGAAAGTCTTCTCTTCCCTCCTACCCTTGCGAGCCCCAGCACGAGTCCAAGCTGCACCATGAGATCCCCTCATTAGCCGAATCCAGCCCTTCACCTCCTACATCCCTAGATTCGTCTATTGAGCCCTCTCCCGAACCACGAGCATCGAAGGAAGAAGAAATTTAACCTTCGAAGTTATCTTCCCAACTCGAGGATTATCTTTATGAAATCCTTACAAACACCTCGAGTTACCTTAGTGATAGGAGACCTACAGGCATCCCTTTCTTCTCCTAGAAAATCCATGAACGAGGAATGGTTGGAGGGAATGAAATGCTCTTCTGAAGCATTTCGAATTAGCTCACCCACCACGACCATTTCTTGTTCAATAAGAGGAACTGCCGTAGAAGCCCTTCATGACCCCACTGCCGAGGCCTACATCATGTCCGAATTTCTCGCAGAAACCTTCGTAGGAAGCATGCCTTTAGACCCGACCGACAGGCTCTTTCAAAGTCCATCAGGACTATTCTTTGAATGTCGAGGGATCGCACGGGCAGTGCCAGTCAAGATAGACAAAATCGAGGTTTGCTTAGACTTCCACGTCTACCCGATCGTCGATTTTGATCTTCTTCTAGGCTCCCATTTAGAAAACCTTCTCTAAGAAAAATCAGCGCAAGGGAGCCTCAATCATGATTCCGGGGAAACTGCTCCTATCTCTTGCCTGGAAATTCCAATGGTGGAGCATCATGACGACCACAACCTATTCGAAGAGATAATGCTTGCATCACCATTGATCTCTCCAAACATTGCTTCTCCTCCTGATCCTCTCAATGAAGCACTTCTCGAGGAAAACACCATGGAGGAATGGTCAAATAGAATAATAGGCTTTTCCGAAGTAGTTTGGGTTGAGTCACCCTCCATAATCATTCCATGTTCCATATGAGGAATCACCGTAGAAGCCCAGCTTATCCCCAACATGGAGGGTAATATCATGCCATGGCTCTTGGGTAGTGTTTCGCTAGCGCCATCCGGCAAACTCTTAGAAAGTTGTCCCTTTGGACACATTCTTGAGTGCCGAGGAGTTGCAAGTGTCGTGCCAATTACTATAGACAAAATCGAGGTCAACCTTGACTTTCACATCTTTGATGTCCTCGATTTGGATCTTCTCATAGGCTTCCCTCTGGACAACCTTCATCATACAGCTCTAGGGAGCCTACATGAGCATCTTAGGAAAACGACTTTCGCCATACCTTGCTTAGAAAATCCCTTGGCGAAGCCTTTTCCCAAGCATAACCATCTCGAGATGATGGTGCAAACCTCATCATCCTCGATCAAGTTCAAGCCTTGTCCCACTAGCCCACATCGTGCTGTTCTTGATCAAGATCGAGAAACAACCTTGATCTTCCACGATGAACCTCTCGCGATAGAAAACCGTTGGGCTAGGGAATCTAGTGAGGCACTGTCTCTGGAGTGCGAAGAAAAAAGATTCCAGAGACGGGCATGGTAGCTTCATCCTTGAAACACCACCACCATGCTCTTTTAGCACCCCTCCAGAGTCAGCCGCTTGTTGCACCACGAATGCTTTCGTGAGCTGTAACCTCCTTGCTCTCTCTAGAAAAATGTTTAGAAGGATGGTTGTAGACACCTTTGTTTATCATAAGCATTGTAAATTTCGTGTTTGCACTATCACACTAACCCTGCAGCTTAAGCACAATCGACGGATAGTGGTGAAGATGGGGGCTACACCACCATTTGATAGTTGCAGGAAGAAGCCCCATGGTCAAGCTCATGACCGTAAACGAAGCGCTGCCGGGAGACAGCCCGGATTATCAAAAAGAAAAAAAGAGTATATATATATATAAATATTCCTTATTTATAATAAGCATGAACATGTTTTCAGTTTAGTATGCACCTTCGGGTATTCTTGGCCCTAACCATTGCAGGTTAAGATTAAGAAAGACAGGGGACATACGATAGCCGAAAACATGGGGACTACATCAACACTTTGGTACACCTGCGATGGAGGACATTTTGAAGAAGGCACCAACACCGCGCACTTGATTCAGTATCGTATGCCACATTCCAAGTGTGGGGGAGATTGGTAATCACCCCGCGATAAGATCCATCCGTACCAAGGTTGGTACTAGCCTACTCTTTGAAAGAAAAATAAAAAAAGAGAGATGTAGAAAAAGAAGAAAAAAAGAGTGAGTGAAAAAAAGGAGAAAAGAAAGAGAGAAAAAAATAAGAAAGAGCGAAAAAGAAAGAGGGTATATATAAAAAAGGGGAGTGAGAAAGGAAGGGAATGAGAGTGAGCCAGCTAGCTCTACACACATCAAAGGCTGTCTTGTGTGCACGCCTTCAAGCTGTGGCATTACACTTCAGTAGAAAAACATTTTGCCACCTGGCTCCTCCCAACCTTGCTCTTTCGCGCTTGCACAGCCTTGCCATAACTCTCATCCGCTGCCAGCTTTTGCATAGCGTCGCTAGCAGCCCCAACGCATACGCAAAGCAAGAGGAATGCTCCTCTTATGATCCGGGGCTTTGCTACTCCACCCCATTTGGCACATGCTCTTATGTAAAGAAAGGAGACATACCTTGCACCTCCAATCCTAAAGTATTGTGCCAATGGATCGTGCCACCAAGGTCTATGGTTTTCTACACACTAGATGTGTGTACAACCGAGCCTTGTTATTCGCCTGAGTTGGGATGGACTGAGTACTCTCCTCCGTTTCAAGCCCACATCAAATGGAGGAATCGTCAACAACCACGTGCGACCATGCCAGCATTGTAGCAACTCCAAGACTTCCATCCATACACGCTGCTGGTAAGTACACTCAGGTATGTGCCAAAGTAAGTCAATGTTCATCAATTCTTCACTCATATTTATCTCCTTTTGAACATAGCTTGATCTTTCAAATGTATGCAACCTTTGCCTATTTTTTGGTATGATCTGGTTTTGGCCTAGTGCTTGGGATGTTTAATCAAATGAGACTTCGTGTCAAATTTGATTAATGATCCATCAGAGTTCATACTTTCATAGGCATTGGATGTATATATATTGTGGACTAACCCCTGCAGGGAAGGCTTCAAATAGATAGGGAAGTCCTAAAGCTAAGTTCATACTGGAGGTGAATCAAGGCTTGAGATGCACTTCAAAAGAAAAAAAAACGATGCACAACGTACAAAGGAGGCACAAATCAGCTTTCAAGGAGCACTGTGAGTATTTTGACAAAATGCCCCTTTACCTCCATGCAGTTTTATCCCAGCCTTGTTTGAGTTTTTCTAAAAAAATAAAAATAAAAATTGGTGAGCAGCAATAAATACCCTTTGAAAAAAAAGAATATCTCTCTCTTGAAAAATGATGAAATAAAATAATGGCAAAACAATTTGGGATCCATGGCTTTTGAACCTCCAAATCTGATTTTCCTTAAAGCATGGATGTGAGCAACTAATCTCAAGGCAAAGATGAAATCCTTTCAAACTTCTTAAACATGCCTCGAGTATTTGTTGTCCACTAACCTTTTGCAGGGAATAAAAAGGAAACGACTAAGGAGTAGCATGCAGCAACCAAATACTCATACAACACTCCCTACCTCCATGGAGGACAAGTGCACAAGGAACTAAGCAGAACAAAGTGCAAAGCTTTGCTTCATAAAGCTTATATATTGCATTATTGTTCATGCTAGGTAAGTTCTTTAAGGTATGTAATCCCATAACTCATGCATCCTCATGTCATGCTTTCACCCTGCTAAGTTACCTGTCACACCTTGCTTTGCCATGAAAAAAAAACCATAGAAGCAATAAAAAATAGAATAACTAAAAAAACAAAATAAAAGAAGTTTAGGTTTTTTTTCAAATTCAATAAAAGTTTAGACTCCCCGGTGTTTACAACCGGCAGAGTCCTTGCTTGTTTCCACCTTTGTTTTGTTGAATAAAAGCAGGTACCAGAATAAGTGTGGGGGAGATCTCTCAAAAGCACAAGGAGCAAACTCACTTGAGATCTCTCCCCCAACATCACGCACGACACCGACAGACCAGATCCAAGCAACATGCCCAAGACAGGACCTAGCAGGCCAACTAAAGGGTTGGCCGGGCCCCCAAGGCCCGCCGAACTCATAAGGAGGCCTGTACAACCCTTCTTCATCCATCATGCTAGTTTGCATCCTAAACTCACACCTCCCTGTTCAAATAAATTGTGATATAAAATTTTCAACTTCAAATCACAATGCAAAGAAGGGCCTTGCACTCCATGCGCTTTCATGAATAAACATGCATACTCTTTATTCCTTGCATTCTCTCTAGTTCTTGTGAACAATCATTATCATAGGGAACCCATGATATCTAAGTAATTGACGAATGTGATATGATTGGATGAATGGAACCATGCTCTTCCTTGCAAAGTACTTGGGATTTTTTTTCAAAAAAAAGAAGCACAATGGTTTGTCTCCTCAAATTACAAATTCCTACCAAGGCCAAAGTTATATTTTCATGATCAAACCCTCATATGCAGTTTGACTTTGCTTTGAGTTTTGTCAAATTCTTTGACCCTTGCTAGAGACTTGTCATACTCTCTTGATCAAGATCGCGTACACGTCCACTCACATGCTATACTTCTACACTGGAAGATAGCAATCATTTCCATCCACTCACAAAATAAAACTCCAAGTCTATCATGTCTCTCTCGCCAAGGTTATCATCAAGGATATGGGCTATACAAAAAGAAATAAAAGATGCATACCCAAAGAAGGTATGCCACATGCCCAGAAAGGCATGACAATGAAAAAAAAGAGAGAAAAGATGCATATCCAAAGAAGGTATGCCACATGTCCACAAGACATGTCAAAAAAAAGAGAAGAAATATATATATATATAGCTCATGTCCAAGAAAAAAATACAAAGAGAGAGATAGATCATCCAATGGAGTTCATCCACTATCCACCAAAAATATTTCACACACTTGCACCTCTTGATCAGGTTGTATAACTCGTTTCTGCTTGGATCTTGTTTTTGACTTAACAACATAAGAAAAGCAAACGTGCCTCTTTGCCCCTACCCTGAGCTCCACATAAGCCTAATTAGACGGTAGGAGAAAAGAAGGCAACAACTTTGCCTTGGTGAGGTTCTGAAACAAAAAGAGAGGTTCGAGAGAATAATTTGAGGAGCAAGACTATGCTTTTGTTTTCAAAAATAAAACCCAAGTTTCTAAGTAGGAAGAGCTAGGAACCTGAAGTCTGCTTTGTTCTGTTCTTCAATTACCCAAGAAAGCATGGTAGACACTCAAAAGTTCACAAGAATTGGAAGAAGCTTGGAATAACTTGTATGCAGGTTATGTTCAAGGAGTGGCATCCGCCTTAGTCCTTCAAACTTTACTCGAGGACGAGCAAAGGGCTAAGTGTGGGGGTGTTGTTGACGGTCCTTAAGTGCTAAAATTAACCGTCAACTCCTGCAGCTTTTCAGGATATTTAATCACCAAACTTAGATATAGGGCTTATAACTAAATAATTCCATGAGTTTTGGTGAATTGTCATCTGCAGGCACCCATATCTGCAAAGCAGGGAAAACACAGGAGAACACATGATAAAATGCACAAAATACTACTACCTAGAAATGCCACTTACAAGGAAGGCCCACAAATCAGAGGAAACAGATGCGCCACGCAAGATGCACCTGAGGATAAGGCTCAGGGCCCACCTGTCAGCCTACCAGAGGAAGCAGAGCCGAAGAACCTGCACTTGGGGGTCGGCCAACCCCCAGGTTCGGCCGAACCTGGACAAGCGTATGTCTAGGTGCAGCTCGACGTGGAGTAGCCCCTACTCATCCTTATCCCGGGGACATAATGTTTCCATATTAGAAGAGGATCAAGGGGGGAATATGCCTAGGATCTCCACTCCCCCAAGGCACCTCCACCACTATATAAAGGGCCTCTCTCCTCCCCCCTCACATTCATTCATTCATTCCATTCATTCATTTAACCCATTCATTCATTCCCACCATTCATCCATCCATCACACTTGAGGAGGAGTAGAGTAGAGGGGCTTCATCTTTGTATCCTTAGCCTAGGGAGTGTGTGAGGAAGGAGTTCGAAGAAGAGCCGGACATGTCGGCGTCTCTTCGGCCCTGTACCTCTACGGATACGGTACATTTGGAGTACATATCCGGGTTCTTCTATTTTGTGAGTTCTAGTAAAGTTATTCTGTTGTTATCATTCGTTCGCGGGTTCATCGTCCGTTCTCCGGATACTCTAGAAGAGGGCCCCTGATAAAGACGGGATAACCCTGCGGAACCTCTAGAGTAGTAGTCGAAGGCATAGGCATGGTGTCTGGGCCTTAGATTACCTTTGTTTGTCTCGTACTTAGCTGGTATTGTGGGGTAGACGGCAGGTGGTGACAGCCTTGTCCGTCCGCTACGGAGACAGTCTGCGTGGTTAGTGCACTCCCCCCCCCCCCCCCCCGCCTGGGTATGACATAGAGCGATACTGGAGGTCCCTGGCAGACCAGGGTCAGACCGGTGCCTGAAGTGAGCGAGTGGAAACATTAGTGTATCTTCCCTTGAACCCATCCTTAGATCAGAACCACACTACCCTAAGGTCTCTCTATCTCTTATGTTCTTCAAGGTAATCTAGTTAGAAGACAATTACACACCCGTTCCTCGTGGAAAATACGATACCCTGAATACTCCCGGGTGAAGTGCTACAACGGTATTTCCGTGCGCTTGCGGATTTCTCTGTAAGAGTTAAGAAATACCAACAGGTACCACTTGTTAGAATAATTGCGCAGAAGCGATAACCCCAAAAACACAAAATCAAATCACAAGATCACACGAACGAGAACGACACCGAGGCACGATGTTTTTTAACGAGGTTTGGCGATGTGCCTACATCCTCGGGGCATGACTACGGGCGCTCCTCCCCATAAACAGCAGCTACACCGGCATCTGGGCACCACCGTAGCAACGCTGCCGCCCACACCAGCCGCTAAGTCGTCTCATGTTTACACGGTAGTGCCTTCATATTTATGGGCCCAAGGGATACAAAGTACGACTCAAACTCTATCCCTAACCTACCATATTATAACTCAACTCCAGTCGTAACTGAACTCTACACATATTCGACACATATCCAACATGCAATATTACAATTCCAATTTAGTAAGTGAATCATGCTAGCTTTCTAGGTGAGGATGTATTATCATACTTCTCTGTGTGGGATGTTCTTATATATGACATACGGACGAAAACCTTAATGGTAAATCTGTTTAGTTCATTGCAAGCAGTTTGGTCATGCTAGATGACTATGTAATTATTACAAGCTGATATATTTGCATGCATGTTGAAAATGTGCATAAAACTGACCAAGTTATAAGATGCAAAATGAAAAACCAACAGTGTAAAAGTAGCAGTTTATTACCAGCATCCACATTTCCTCGAAAGGCCAATTGTACCAAAACTGAATTAGATAATTATACAAAATTGAATTAGATAATGATATTACTTGGGTCTCGAGAAATGGACAAGGACCTCATTTCAATGGTCAGAAGGAATATAAAAAACAGGAGTAAACAACAACAAAGCATTCAAGCAAGTTGATCAAGGCTAAAATAAAATTCAGGATAATTCACAACTCAATGAAAAACTAATCAAACAATTAAATCTGTATACTGCAATGCAACTCTTCCTAGGTAGGGGGCATAGGGCAGAATCATGCATTACTTCAGTCGTCACATACCAAAGGGGAAAAAATACTGTACATTTTGGCATACCTCTATGTGTCTAGAATTTTCAGCATCCTCAGCATCCTGTAGTTCCTTGGATAGCATCATAATGTCCTCATGAAAACAGGTCTATGACTACATCCTCAGCGTCCCTAAGGTTTATAATGAGATACAGATGATGTCAAAGCACCGCCACTGTCCTCATCTTGTGCCACTGCTCGGTTACTGCACTGAAAAGGACGAGATGATACTGGTCTATGACTATACGGACCGCGGAAGTTTGTTTCAGAACCTTGGTACCCAGAAGCCACCACTTGTTAGAATAAACCACGCCATGGTGTGGCCTGGCGTGTCATGCATGCGTGCGTTCAGGTTAAGTCAAGTTTGTTAGCTTGTGTGAGTCATTCTGTAGGTTAGCAAGTCATCTGGTGCACGAGTTCGTGCTCGTGTAGGGGGCCACTGAGTTCATGTCAGGCTAGAACGGTGGTGTGGCCGTGTTCTAGGTGTCGTAGTAGGTTCAGTCAGTTCGCGCGTGTGTGTGCTCGCGTCTTGCGTCTGGAGTCGAAGTCCAGCATCATGGCGTGCAGCACGTGCTGTTTGTTTGGCAGGAGATGCAGTTGCAGGGAGGACCGAGTCTTTCAGGAGTGTGGCGTCCGCGGTGGGATGCAGCATGCACAACGGGGCGCAGTCTAGCTGGAGACCGATTCCCGTGGAGAGCAATGGCTCGGCGAGGAGTTCGCGTTCGTGCGCATGGCGATCAGCTTCGTGGCTGCGTGGGTTGTGTGCTGCCATGGCTATAAAGCCGGATGTAACCCCTGTGCTTGGTTTGAGCCTGTTCGAGTCCTTTGTTCAGTAAAGCAGCCAACATACAGGCCGTGTGCGTGGCCGGGGCGTTCGTCGCCTTTCTTCTTGTGTGCACTGGTCATCTTAGCTTGTACTGTACATCTTCTACCTCGCGTTCGTGTGCGTGAGTGAGTGATCCTAGGACTAGATTCAAACATTTGGTATCAGAGCTGGGTCCGCAATCTCCTGTGCCCGTGCACACTTGGGTGGTGTAGGCCCGAAGCCCAGTGGATCGTGGGTGTGAGGCTCGTGTGTGCTCGTGTGTCAGTCCGGTCAGTGGTAGACATGCGGGTGTGAGGCCCATATGTGCTCGTGTGTGGAGCCGGTCACTGGTGGACTGTGGTGTGGGTCCAGTCAGTGCTAAGGGGCACCAATGTGTGAGGGGGAGATTGTTGGGATTAGTCCCACATTGGTTGTGGGGGGAGAGTTGAACCAATATAAAAGTGGGGGGAGTCTCTCACCTCTTGGGCTAGCTTTTGGGGTGTAGCAAGACTTCCTCCGAATGTGCGCCCGGTTGGGCCAACTCTCCTGGTTTTGGGCTAACATTTGATATTCAGAGCCAGGTGATGAAGATCGGCGACTCCCCGAAGGGTGATGGCAGCATCTCGCCGTGTGCGGTCGTGGTGGAGTGTGTCACCGCCTTCACGGGGGAGGTTCCGAAGTTGTCGAAGGTAAATTACCAAGAGTGGGCGCTCGAGATGCAGGTCCACTTAGAGGGCATGGAGATTTGGGAAGCGGTGGAGACGGGTTGCGCCGACCGTGGCAAAGGATCAACGGGAGCTGGGCATCATCCTCCGGGGGGGTGCCGCCGGAGATGAAGTCCGGCCTCGCAGCGAAGAAGGACGTGAAGGAGGCGTGGGACGCGGTGAAGAAGATGCATGCCGGCGACGACCGTATGAAGGCCGCGAGCATTCGGCACCTCATGCGGCAGTTCGACAACTTGGCGTTCCGCGATGGCGAGAGCGTCGGCGACTTCGCCATGCGCATCAATGGGCTCATCACTAGCCTGCGCGAGCTCAGCGAGAAGATTGAGGACAGTCGCGTCGTGAAGAAGGTGCTGCGCGTCGTCCCCAGGAGGCTGAAGCAGTGCGCGGTGGTGATCGAGATGCTCGGCGACCTCAACAACATGTCGATCAGGAGCTCGTCGGGCGGATTCAAGTTTAGGAGGACGCCGACGCCGAGGATCGCGAGGTGACCAACGGGGGCAACGCAAGGCAGCTGCTCCTCACGGAGGCGCAGTGGGAGGCGCGTCGACGTCAACGCCACGACGAGGAGCGGGCATGACGTGTGGCGAGAAGGGTGCTGGCCGTAGCGGTGGCCACGACGGCGATGACGACGACGGGGAGAGCAGCGTCAGCTCGGGTGCATTGAGGCGCCGACACAGCTCCGGCAAGGGCAAGTGCTTCAACTGTGGCGTTCGTGGCCACTTCTCGAGGGAGTGCCCCAAGCCAAGGAAGGAGGAGGTGTTGCTCGCCAACGGTGATGATGAGGCGACGCTCCTGTAGGTCGGGACGACGGCAGTGTCGTGGTTTAGGGGGAGATTGTTAGAATAAACCACGCCATGGTGTGGCCTGGCGTGTCATGCATGCGTGGGTTCATGTTAAGTCAAGTTTGTTAGCTTGAGTGAGTCGTTCTGTAGGTTAGCAAGTCATCTGGTGCACGAGTTCATGCTTGTGTAGGGGGCCAGTGAGTTCCTGTTAGGCTAGAACGGTGGTGTGGCTATGTTCTAGGTGTCGTAGTAGGTTCAGTCAGTTGGCCCGTGTGTGTGCTCGCGTCTTGCGTCCGGAGTCGAAGTCCAGCATCATGGCGTGCAGCACGTGCTGTTCGTTTGGCAGGCGATGCAGTTGCAGGGAGGATCGAGTCTTTCGGGAGTGTGTCCGCGGCGGGATGCAGCATGCACAACGGGGCGCAGTCAAGCTAGAGACCGATTCCCGTGGAGAGCAACGGCTCGGCGAGGATTTCGTGTTCGTGCGCATGGCGATCAGCTTCGTGGCTGCGTGGGTTGTGTGCTGCCATGGCTATAAAAGCTGGATGTAACCCGTGCGCTTGGTTTGAGCCTTCTGTTCGAGTCTTTTGTTCAGTAAAGCAGCCAACATACAGGCCGTGTGTGCGGCCGGGGCGTTCGTCACCATTCTTCTTGTGTGCACTGTTCATCTTAGCTTGTTCTGTACATCTTCTACCTCGCGTTCGTTCGTGTGCGTGAGGGAGTGATCCTAGGAGACTAGGTTCCAACACCCCTTACCTGGAAGCAGCGTATAGAGATCTGCATCGCTGTAGCTCGTGGCCTGCACTACCTTCACGAACTACAGATCATCCATGGTGACGTGAAATCGTTGAACATCCTGCTGAATGAGAAATGTGTTGCCAAGATTACAGATCTCTCTCTTTCCATGTCTGGGCCATCAAGAGAAGATACGACAGGGCTCCGCGGAACTGTAGGTTACATCGATCCTGAGTACTATATGACCTGTCGGATCTCTGAGAAATCTGATGTCTATTCTTTTGGGGTTGTGTTGTTCGAAGCATGGGCAAAGCTAGAGCTAAATCGAGGAGGTGTTTTGTCCATAATTTTGCTATTAGCTCTCTAATTTATAAGATAAAAATTTAATAATTAATATTGTGTTTTTATTTCGGTGTGGGTGCCCGGACACCCCTAGAGCCAATGTAGCTCCGCCCATGGCTCCTCTGTGCTCGGCGTGCTGTTGATTACGAACTCCCAGACGAACAAAAAGCGTTGTCATGTTGGGCATTCCGATGTAAGGAGGTTGGCAATCTTGATCAGATCATTGACCCATACCTAATGGGAAGAACTAACCCGTGGAGTCTCGACAAGTTCGCCGAAACTGTTGAGAAGTGTGTTGCTCTTCATGGCATTGACCGTCCGTCCATGGCTGATGTGGTTTCGGACTTGGAGTGCGCTCTTCAGTTGCAGGTGAGTGCAGAGGCGAGTGGAGGACTAGCTAGTGGTAGCATGCCCAACGACGCCATGGATTAGGGGGTTGTGGCTGGTATGGGTTGCGATGACTTGGCACTAGCAGCGCCTTCTCGCACCTTCTAGAATTAGCCCACGTGGAAGCGGGCTTCATAATCTCATTACCTCAATTAGCATGTTCCCACGAGTTTGTGCTGTTAATGCTCTCGCAGGTTTGCAAGATTGTGTATTATATTTCTGTACCACTATGTACTCTGTATTCTGTCTTGCTTAATGTTTTCCAACGTGCTGTTGTACTGGCGGTCTCAAATTTTTCTTGTGATAATTAATTTATTACTGCCAGTATTGCTTAGCCACTAGCTTCCTTTTCTTTTTACTTTACAAGAGAAAGGTAACTAGCGATTTCACCAGCACCCTTTTGCTTGAGGTTGAGGGAGCCTTAATTAAATCTTAAATTGTTTATCAATACGGGCCCAAATATTGACGACTCCTAAGCCTTTGCTCAAATGACATAAGCTAGCGAGGGGAAAAAAATCCAAGTAACAAGTTGCAGTTATTAACATCTATGGAGAAAAAATCTTGTAGGAATGTAGGATGTGCTTTTATCAACTAACCTTATTAATATATCTACTGATTTTATTTTGCTATGTGACCCCAGTGAAGAGTTTGCATTTGTTTCTTGCACCTTTTCAGATTTATCTTGATTGGACTGCACCAGCTTCCTTGAACATGGATCACCATCAGTCACCCAAACCCAAAGAATCTTAATCGGTTGAACATGCCTTGTTCTTGTGCAAAGCTGAATGAGCTGTGATTTGGTTGCACTTGAGTCTTGCGATTCATTCTAGTGTATATCCATCTATCGCTGTCAATATCTTCCATTGGCTATTTTTTTCTCCACACGCCCACATGTTGATACTGTACCCCACAGGTGTACTCTCAACATTTTAAGATCCAATGCGCCCTTGATAGCTGTTATTCTATCATGTACTAATGTGTCATGTGCAAGTTAGGGGTGATTTCTTGCTTTACTAAGACTGGGTGCTGTTGAAATTTCTTCTGTTCTATTTGGATGGTGTGGTTTGTTTGTTCCAAGCTGCATAGTGATTTTGAAGCATTCTTTTTGGTTAGTTGATACTCTGAAGGTTTATCATGATTAACAGCTGGTGTTTGATTTTCTTTCTCTGTGACTGAGGAATGTAATCGCGTCAGGGTGAGGAGGCGACTTGTTCTTGTTCCTGAAATGCAGGATGCAGAGGAAGCCGTGGGGAAAGCTGAAGCAGCTCAGAAGCGAGCTGCCGATATCTCTTCAGGAGCGGTGCAGATGAATGGCCGCGAGCTCTTCCACCACGAGCCCTGTTGTGTTCGACAACAGCATTTACTGAGGTGGTGAGATGAAGCCGTGGGAACTCTTGGGAGCATGGTTCGTCCTGCCTCGTGGGAAACTGTAAAACGCCTTGACGTTTCTGATAAACTTTGCATCTATAATATATCTATCTATTATATTATTAAGAGAGCGTTAAAAAAGCCACCACATCGCCAAGAGAGCGTAGAAATTCCCATATTAATCTAAAAAAGAGAAGAATTTGCACCGTTAGGTTTTATGAAGATCTAACGGTTCAAACCAACCTAAGAGTTCATATCAGATACGATTAATAAATAGCTAATTTTGAATTTATTATATTAAAAAAATTAGGACATGACAAAGAGTCCATGCCCAAATACAATTAGTAAATAGCTTAATTAGGAATTAAAAAATAATAAAATTATGGCTTAACCAAAGAGTCCACGTTGAATAAATTACTAAATAGGAAAATTTAGAATTATAAAAATTTAAAAATTAAAATTAGCACTCGACAAAAAACTAATATTAGCCAAATAGCTAAATTAAAAATTAAAAGTGTAAAATTCTATTATATTATTAAGGGAGTGTTAAAAATCCATCACGTTCGTCGAAAGGGTCTAGAAATTTCTACGTTAATCTAAAAAAGAGAAGAATTTGCACCGTTGGATTTTATGAAAATCTAGGTTCAAAGTAACTCAAGAGTTTATATCAATTATGATTAATAAATAGCTAATTTCGAATTTAAAACTTAAGAAAATTTGGACAGGATAGAGAGTCCATGCCGAATATGATTAGTAAATAGCTTATTTTGGAATTTAAAAATAAGGGAATTAGGACTTAACCAAAGAGTTCATGTTGAATACAATTACTAAATAGGTAAATTCAAAATTATAAATTAAGAAAATTAGCATTATTACTTGACAAAAATTAATATCGGCCAAATAACTAAATTAAAAATAAAAGTATAAAATCTATTATATTATTAAGAGAGTGTTAAAAGAAGCAATCACGCTCATCGAGAGAGTCTAGAAATTCCAACGTTAATCTAAAAAAGAGAAGAATTTGCACCGTTGGATTCTGCGAAGATCTAACGGTTCAAAATAACTCAAGAGTCAATATTTAATACGATTAATAAATAGATAATTTAGAATTTAAAAATTAAGAAAAATTAGGACATGACAAAGAGTCCATGCCGAATACGACTAGTAAATAGCTTCAGAATTAAAAAATAAGAAAATTAGGACTTAACCAAAGAGTACATGTTGAATACAATTACTAAATAGGCAAATTTAGAATTATAAAATTTAAAAAATTAGCATTAGCACTCGGCAAAAAAATCAAATAGCTAAATTAAAAATCAAAAGTATAAAAAAATTGGCATCAAAGTTGACTAACAAATATATAAATGCAAGAACTAGAATATAAAAAAATTATTGTTGATGTGTGTAGTGATTAAGAAGCATATCAAGAAGGAAAATAGCTAAATAAATAGTATAGGTCAAATGCAATAATAAAAACCAAAATTTGAGTTCCATGCCAAATAAAGTTAATAAATACTCCAACTTAATGAAGATCTAAATAATATTTGTGTATAGGATTTACACTATTCAATTTAATAAAGATCTAATAGGCTAAATTGGCCAAAAGAGTCCATGTCCAATTTAATGAAGATGCAATATTCTAAACTACCTAAAAGTATTTGTATCCAATTAAAGTTAAATACAGAGTCCGCTAACATAAAAAATCATGTTATCATCTATGTCTCGCATTAACCTTCCTTAAAGATGCAAAAAAATATGATAGTAGCATAAACGTGACAACGCGACCATAGTTGTATTGTATCTATACTATAGAAAGAGATAATTTCTTTGAAAAATCTTCAGAACGCCCTGCACTACAGCGCGACCATAGTATAAGCTTTGCTTGAGATTCCGAATCACAACTTTTTGAGTCTCAAGAAGGTCCTGCGGTACATGCAGTTGCATGAAGCACACTGGATTCTACTCAAAATTATTGCCGAACTCAATCAATCCATTTCTTATGGAGCAACCAAACGTCAAGATAGGGATGAAAAAAATAATGACGATGCGCAAAGTTTCAGATATTGCAATCTATTGCAACACCATCAACACCTTATGATTGTCAACGTGGGCCAATGAATACGCAGACCAATCAATGTGAGAGAAATATCTGCTAAATAACCAATGCTATCTCCAAACAAGGATTATCATCGTAAATGTTGCATATTCCTGAACAACTTCAGTTATACAATCTACTCTGATGGTGGTCAATGAAGATTCATGATTTTGTGGGCATACAAATAGTTCCATACAAATAATCATCGCTGAGATAAAGAGTAAAGCACCGAAACCTAAGAAATAATTTTGACTGCTATTAGCTCAATCTAAATAGATGCATGGGGAAAAATCTGGGACTTAATCGTGTGAGGAATCAAATAGCATAAATAATTCTTAATATTTTTATCCCTGTCTAATCTTCTATAAGTACATGAAAAAACACTAGCACAGAACACAAATGTGATCTATACCTCTAAAGAAGTATAAAGAAAGAGAATAGAAAAGGATAAAGAAGCAACAAGGTTGAACAGGTAAGGAAAGTATAAAAAGGAGAATAGAAAAGGAAGGCAGGCATAAATGTTGCATATTCCTGAACAACTTCAGTTGTACAAACTAATCTGATGGTGGTCAACGAAGATTCACCATTTTGTGGGCATATAAATAGTTCTATACAAGTAATAATCACTAGGATAAAGAGTAAAGCACCAAAATCTATAAATAAATGTGACTATTTATTAGCTCAATCCAAATAGATGCATGGGAAAAACCAGGAACTTAGTCGTTTGAGGAATTAAATAGCAAAAATAATTCTTAACATTATTATTCCTGTCTAATATTTTATAAGTATATGAAAAAAAGACTAGGCACCGAATATAATTGTGATCTATACCTCTATAAGTATAGAGAAAAAGAAGAGAAAAGGATAAAGAAGCAATAAGATTGAATGGGTAAAGAAAGTAGAAAAAGAGTAGGAAAAGAAGGCATGCGCCGCGGCGAAGGTGGCTGCGGGCGGCGGCGTGGCTCCGGCACGACGAGGTCCTCATCGTACACGCGCACTACAGATGTTCGACGAAACGCCTGAACAGTACATCGTCGAGGTCAGTCCGACCTTTCCGGGTCGGACGCGTGAGAAACGAACTTTCCGACTCCCGCCACGGGGGCCCACACCACGTTGGCACTACACAGGGGTTGACTTATTGACCCGGAATAGTCTTCCCTTTCTGCACCGTAGCGTATACGCTCCACTCCAACTCTGTAATAGACTAATATATACTGAATCCACCCATAGCAGCTTGGTGCTTCCTTGTTCTACACCGGAGGGGGAGGGATTCGTGCTTGGAGCCCGCAAATCCACCCGTGACAGGTATGTTGTGGGCGTCCATTCTTATTACTAGCAGCTATCTATCCCTTTGCAATTTTATAATCTTTTAGAGATTCTTACCCGGCTAAAAAAATTCTCCGGATACAAGCAAGGCTGCAACTCTGCTGAGCTATCAAATTTCCCTCCTCCCCTCTTTGGGGAAACATGGACGGACAAGAAAATTGCCCCTGCTACCTTCTTGCATGCTTTATAAATCTTTATTTAGGCATAGATATAAATTAATAGTAAGCTACCTTAGATTCATACTAGCAAATATGTTCGTATGTTACTATGGTCGAAAGCCCCCGTGCGGATCATGATTGATTTTTTTTCTATGATGGGTTTCCTTTAACTGCGTTTTCATGTTCTCACTGTATTAGAGTCCATCTAGATTATAATAATAGTAGCGTTGTTGTTCGGATCCACCCATCTGTAATGATGTTGGACCAAACTAAAATTTCTAATGAAAACGTTACGTGCTTTAAGAAAGGTAAGATTCTACTCTTTGTTGTAAACTAAAACATCTTCTCATGTACTCCCTCCGCCCCAAAATAATTGCAATTCTAGAGTTCAAAATTTGCCCCACAAAAATGTTAACTTTGTTCCACCTACCACAAAAGACAAGCCAGTTTTCGGAAGATTCTCACAAAACACAACTAACACCTCATTCACTCACCACAAAAGACAAAGGGTATTTTGATAATTTTACACCTACCATTGGTTTGCGTATTTGGTCCTAAAATTGTATTTATTTTAGGACGGAGGGAGTACATAGTAGGTACCACTATTAACCCCAACATCTAGAATTCTGGATAGATTCTCTGATTGTTTGTCGGGGACGTATCTGGTGGAAACCGCCACGTTGATGAAAACCCGTGCAAACCATTAAAAAAATCATCTAAATCCACCAAAATAATTACACATGTAGATGATATGATGATACAAAACTTTATAAAATATTTTGTCCAAACTCGACTTTGTTTGTGAGATATAAAATTTTATTATTTTTATATCTCACAAACGAAGTCGAGTTTGAACAAGATATTTTATATGATTGTGTATCATCATATCATCTATATGTGCGATTTTTTTGGTGAATTTAGACGACTTTTTTACTGTGGTTTGCACGAGTTTTCACGAAAACTATGGTTTCTATCAGATATATTCCCTTGTTTGTCAAGCTTCAGCCCGTCGTAAGGCACAGGATTTACCCAGATTAATTGCTATATTAGTCCAATTTTGTCTTGAACCAATCAAAATTAAGCCAGCAATGTCACGCTGCCATTATCTTACTATTACTAATTGATATGAACCACCTAGAATCCTAAGTGAACACTCTAAAAAAATAAAGAAATCCTATAAATTCTCACAAAAATCAAAAACATCCAGCCATCAATCCAACAACACTAATTATAATAACCATCGGATCTGTTATCTTTTTTAATAAATTACTCACCTCTGCCATTACAAAAATAGACTAAATTAACCCCTTAAACATGTATCTAAATTGCCCACATCTGCCATTATAAAAAATCTAAAGTAACCCCCTAATCTTTGTGTAAATTAACCACCCATGCCATTATAAAAATAATACAAATACCTCCCTAAATTTGTATATAAATTATCCAATTATATCATTATATTACAAGTTAAAATACTCATAAATATGAATCTAAATTATATAATTATATAATTATAATAAAATATTAAAGTGCACCAATATAAAATTCTAAATTGTTATTTCTATCATTATTAATATATTATTTATATAAAAATACCACCCATGATATATGTCACCATATATTCATGTATGATGGAAGAGATAAGAATACCAATTTACAAATAAATAATTTAACTAAACATATATCGAATACATATAGAGGTGTGACGTAAAATGAAATCTATTGTAACTAGATAATGATAAATAAATGATATATATATATATATTAGAATATGTGTTAGAATATTTAATAGATGTAAAGAACGTGAGTTAATTAGTGTCCTTATTCTTATATTAGTTCTAATTAGCCCGTGCGGGAGCACGGGTTGATAGACTAGTTGTTTCTAATAAAAGGCACACCAATTTTGGTCAATCACATCTGTTTCAGGCTTTAAGCTACAAATCATTGCATATTTCGTGGATTCTTGGAGCTGCGCTTGCATCGTCAAAATCTGTGTTAGATGAAACTGAACTTCACTAACACTTTCAAACCAAAGGCCAACAACTGCCTGGTTTTGGTCTTTTTCTTCAAAATGAATATGAGGGAGCTGCATTTCATTCGTTGAATTGGGTGGAAAATAACCTTGTCGTTACAGATTATGACTGGTTTACTATGTTCTCATGACGGTGTTTTTGTCAAAAATAGTGCACTGCCAGTACCAATTAGGCCAGTCTCAATAGGGTGTCATGAGAATTTAATATCAATAACCAATAAGTTTAATGACACATCATCAATTTTGTTGACTTAGCCAGAGGAGAGGAGGGTTTCATCCTCAGGGCAGTCTCAATGCATGGTTTCATCGCACGTTTATCTAGAGCAAAAATTAGGTAACCAAGCCGGATGAGTATCCATGAAACTCTTCCTTCTCTCTCCTTATAAATATACTATCACATCAACAAAATTAAATGCTCATGAAACTCCAATGAGACTGGCCTTATGAAACCCAACAGGCTCGGTTACCAAGTTCCATGCAACATAATGAAATGACACATTTGATCACAACACCATGTAAGAATTAAATGTTGCAGCATGTCTATTAAACAGTGTCATGAAACCATGCATAGAGAGATGTAGGTTCATTTTATTGTAATCCTAACATGGCAGTTTCAGTAATAGCGTAATGAAACTGTGCACTGAGACTGCCTTAGAACAAAGAAAAAAACCATGACGATGAAGGTTCTGATTTTTGCTGCATCCATCATCTTCTATGGTTATCTAGTGTTTTACTTAAGGTTAATTGTAATATATATGAACTTCACCGCTTTCACAGGAGTTCTCCACAAACAACACCATGGAATTTATCCAAGAAGGTGATAGATCTAAATGGATGGCGCATAGTAATCATAGCATAACATGCTTCACTAGAGGGGACATAGACAGAATGACCAACAACTATCGAACTTGTCTTGGAAGAGGGGCCTTTGGAGAAGTATAGGAAGGGGTTCTTGAGGATGGAAGCATGGTTGCAGTGAAAAGGTTTATCCACAATGTGAAAGAAAACTTCGCTAAAGAGCTGATCGTCCATCGTGAAATCAACCACAAGAACGTAGTGAGGCTCATTGGTTGCTGTGAGGAGGAAAATGCCCTTATGCTGGTCACTGAGTATGTCGCTAATGGAAATCTAAGTGATATTCTTCACGATGACAACCTTCCCATCCCTTTGGATGTAAGACTTACGATCGCCATTGAGTGTGCTGAGGCGTTGGCGTACATGCATTCTCACATGTACACTCAGGTTATCCATGGCGACGTCAAGCCTGGTAACATACTCTTAGATAGCAACTTCCATGCAAAATTGTCAGACTTTGGAATATCAAGACTAGCCAACACGGATAAGACACTGCATACCAAGAATGTCATAGGAAGCATAGGTTACATGGACCCTCTGTTTGCTTTGGATGGGCGTCTCACTGTGAAGTATGATGTTTATAGCTTTGGAGTTGTTCTCCTCGAGCTGATGGCCAGGAAGAAGGCAACAACTGTGGTTGACAACGTCAGCATTGTTTATGCATTTACTAGTGCTCTTGCAAGGGGGTCCGGAGGTGTGAGATGGATGTTTGATGCTGAAATTATTGCAAGCAAAGATAATATGAAGGTTGTTGAAGGGGTTGCAAAGATAGCAGGTGAATGCCTAACGATTGAAAGGGAGAAACGTCCCGAGATGATTGATGTGGTGGAACGTCTTCGGGTGCTACGGCAGAAGGCTTCACGTCAGGATCAGGCATCGCAACGCTCAGGTCTGTTCTCTTGGGCTAGGAAGAACAAGGCAGCACCTCCAGCTTCAGCAAACATCCCAGCCAACATTTTGCCGTCAGATTTGCGCCTCCCTCAGTTCTCGTTTGCAGATATAAAGGCTGCGACAAACAAGTTTGATGAGTCACTCCGCGTTGGTTGTCGTGGATCTGTTAGCGTGTACCGTGGCAAGATTGCAGGAACCAAGGTGGCTATCAAGTGTTTGCATCTGCGGTATTCTTCGACTATTAATGAGTTTCACAATGAGATACAGATGATGTCAAAACACCGCCACTGTCCTCATCTTGTGCCACTGCTCGGTTACTGTACTGAAAATGATATGCTGATACTGGTCTACGAGTACATGGATCGTGGAAGTTTGTTTGAGCACCTTGGGACCGAGAAGCCACCTTTTACCTGGAAGCAGTGTATAGAGATCTGCATCGCTGCAGCTCGCGGCCTTTGCTACCTTCACGAACAACGGATCATCCATGGTAACGTCAACACGAAAAAAATCCTGCTAGATGAGAAATGGATCGCCAAGATTGCGGATCTTTCTCATTCGAGGTATGGGCCATCAAGAGAAGATACAACACGGGTCCGCGGAACTGCAGGTTACCTCGATCATGAGTACATGGTGACCGGTCAGATGACTGAGAAATCAGACGTCTGTTCTTTTGGGGCTGTGTTGTTCAAGGTCCTAAATGCTTGGCGTGCTCACCAACAAACAGGGTTGTCACGTCGGGCACTGCGATTCGAGGAGGAGGGCAATCTTGATCAGATCATTGATCAGTGCAGTTTCGACAAGATCGCCAAGACTGCTGAGAAGTGCGTTGTTCTTCGGGGCATTGACTGTCCGTCCATGGCGAATGTGGTTTCGGACCTAGAGGGTGCTCTTCCATCAAATTCTTTTCCAACTAGCGAGTACCCCCCGCGTTACCGCGGCATCTATTTCACCCATAATTAAGGAAAAATGTAATGTAAATATAGAATTACGAAACCTAGTGGATATTATTAGTGGATGTTATGGTTGATGTACTAAATTTTATATGGTCATCAGAAGTTTAATATTTAGTAATATGAAAGCAGAAGATACATACTTCCATTGTTGCTGCATTGATTGACAAAAACATACGCGGCTAATGTCATATGGTGAACTAAAAGCACTTGTGACCTGACTGGATATACCTGTTAGATTGCCTATAAGCATATTGGTAGAATATGTTCGATCAACGGAGGAATAGATGATCAAGTGGCTTGGAATGGAAACAGCCAAAAGTAGGAGACCTGTACAACATAGGGAAATTATTGCAAGCATCTGCATTGGTAAAGAAAACTAAGCCGGTATGATTATCAAATATATCAAAACAAACATTCTGAGTATGAAGTGTATATAAGAAGCATGGGCAAGTAAAGAAAGTAACTGTGTAACAGTGGTACCTGGAACTAATAATTACTCTAGCTTATGTCATTGAAAATCTCTGTACACCACATTATGCGTCTGGTTTTCGTACCCCTCAGAGCTGTTCTCAATGAGCACACGTAAGCCCGTAGGCGATGTAACACGTGAGAAAGCAACATAAAGTTGGCCATGAGAGAATACGGGGCTTGGTAAATAGACGCCAACTTTGCTAAGTGTTTGTCCTTGGCTTTTGTTTATTGCCATGGCATAGGATACACGGACTGGGAATTGACGATGCTTTATCTATTGGAAACAAAAAATGTAAATTGGTGTTTGTAACTCTGAAAATAGGCACAGTTTGGTTGAGCATGAAGCTATTCAGGTGGCTTTAGACATGACAAATCTATTGCAAGGAAAGATTAATGAATCATTGGTGGAATAAAAATTACATTGTAGCAATTCAATGTTGGGGAAAAAACGTGATGCAATAAGCAAAGTGGCGGTTAGCATTACGAAGCAGCAAAACTGATGATTTACCTGAAGATAACAGGGCTCGTCGTCTGACCACTCTTTGTGAAGGAAGGAGAGATTCTGAAATGGAGCTTCCTAGCTGAGAACCTGGTATAGACGAATCAATATTCATCAATTGCTCATTGGATGGGTCTCCCTGTACCGCAGACCATAGGCACATTTTTTTTTGGAATAAAAAATATGTAGAACAATTCTCTCCCAATAATGTGTGTGTGTGTGTGGTGTGTGTGTGTGTACGTGTGTGCGTGTGTATTATCGTTGATGACTCAAGCTAATATTTGACCTCCAAATGGCTGACCTGTATGAGCAGCCTTCCGCTTGCACGATTTGTCCATCTGATAGTTTCCTTGAAGATCCTCTATGTAAGTTGTTGAGCGCACTATAAATAAAAGAAAGCAGCAATGGCAGATCTATTAATACTTTCCAAAGGAGATGTGACCTAATGCAATGAAGGAAGCAGATGAGCACCGTATAGAAATATTTGGATACATAGAGAAACTTGTCTACTCAGGAAACTATCAAATTCGGGTGAAACATCTCGTTGTACCATTTTTTTTCATGTGGGAAACTACACAGATAAATGTTTGTTTTAGCAAAACAATGTGAGGGAAAATGTAAGAGCAAAAGGAGAGTGAAATAGAAAAAGGCAGTCGAGACATGAGGAATGTGTCGATAGGGATGCAAAGGAAATGAACTTACGCAGCACATAGGAATTATAGTATGCAAAGAAATCAGACCATGCTTTATTGGTCTGTTCGATCAAAATCGAATTTCGCAGTATAATACAATCTAATATTGAAAGCGAATTTATATGAATGACCTATACTTTATTGGATCTCTTCCAATATTTTACAACTCTACAACCACACATGAAGAGTGTAAGTAAAAGCAAAACCAACGGATTAGTATAACTGGTTAGGAGCAGAGCGGCACACCCTATTCATTTCAGACTTTATTCTCACTACTGGGAAACATACCCTGAATCCATATTCAACCTCTCTATGCAATTATGAACCTGCATAACCCTTCTAACAAATTAGCTACCTGCATCTACTTTAGGCGCAACTGGCTATACGAATTGGAGCGACCAATTCTGTACAAAATAGTGAGGGAGAAATGCAAGCAAGAAACATTTGGATCTCTCCTCTCAATATTAGCAGAGACCTATGCACCAAAACTCCATGTCTCTGAGCAAAGGAGCAAGGCCAGGGAACGATGTCTGAATATTTAAAAGGAAGTACTGCTTGGGCATGATTCACGGAGGCATAGTTTACCTCTAATTAAGCAACTGCTTGATGAGGACGTGTTGTCGCAGTAAGGAAACACAGATGGGCAGATGCTGACTGAGTAGATGAAGCATCACCAATCTCAGCTGCGGGCTACCGTCTGCGTAGGTCAGCTCCACTGCGTAGCGAGGCAGAAGCAATAGATGTGACGGAGAGAAGTAAGAGCCATGAGATTGAGGAAACAGAGTAATAACCTACCGTAGCTGGGGGAACTGGAAAGGGCTTCGATGGCATGGAGGAGCGTGGCGCTCGCGGGGCTGCTGCTGCAGGGAGCAGGCGCTGGAGAGGAGTTTGCCGTGGGAGCAAATGTCGTCTCACAGAGAAGAAGGAAGCCAAGCCGAGGGAGAGGCCGCTGAGGGAGAGGGCGATCGGATCCTACTAGGTGGCCGGACGAAGGGGATAAGAGCAAGGAAGGAAGGCTCGAGAAGAACTCCGCTGCAATGGGGATCTTGGCCGGAGGAAGGGGATAAGAGCAGGGAAGGAAGGCTCGAGAGAAACTCCACTGCAATGGACGGCTGGATGCGCTTGTGCCTTAATCTGACGGCCAAAGGCAGGCGGAAACGTGGCCTCTTGAGGAAAGAGTTTTGGTATACAGAAATAGAGAATATGGTAGATGCGGGTGCAGGTGGCGTATGGCCGTATGGGTCCCGATGACTTGGCACCAGCAGCGCCTTCTCGCAGCTTCTAGAACTAGCCCACGTGGACGCGGGCTTGATAATTTCATTACCTTAATTAGCATGTTCTCACGAGTCTGTGCTATTAATGCTCTCCCAGATTTGCAAGATTCTGTATTTCCGTATGTATCACTATGCACTCTGTATTCTGTCTCGCTTAATGTTTCCCAGCGTGATGTTGCACTGGCGATCTCAGATTTTCTTGTGATAATTAATGTAATGTATTGCTGCCAGTATTGCCTAGCCACTAGCGTCCTTCTTTTCTTTACAAGAGAAACTAGCGATTTTCGCCAGCAACCTTTTGCTTGAGGGAGCCTTAGAATCTTGAATTGCTTATCAATACGGGCACAAATATTGACGATTCCTAATTCTTTGCTCAAATGACATAAGGTAGCAGCAGGGGAGCTTGCATGGTGCCCCAACGTATTTCCGGCTCTCCGCAGTCAGCTCGCTTGTTTCGCCCGTAGTTCGTCCTGCACTTAGCCTGCCCACGCGTGTCCGTCCGGTGTTATCAGGCATGGCGTCGGTGCAGACCCTCCCATGTGATGCAAAGATAAAATTTATAGCACGCGACTCCTCGCTCCTGTCCAGATAGAGCTTCAGGGCAGCTAACCCTCCTAATACGTCTCCGTATGTCCTTACTCATCATTAGCTTTCATTCTTTGTATTGCTTTTCTTCTTATTTCTATTAGGTCTTCGCATTCATTTTCTTGACCTTGAATGGTACTAGCTTGTAGATTGGTGGATTACAGTTCATTAATTGTCGATAGTTGACTAGTTCTGTATTGTAGTACTGCTACTATACTATCTAGTGCTTATGCAAGTTTTAATAATAAACACCGATATATTATTGCAAGCTTGTGCTATCAATTTTATATGCTTATTGTCGTTGTATATTTTTTTTTATAAATTCCTGGCTGTGGATGATGAATGATGAATTTATAATTGGTTCGAGGAACTGAGAGCACAATCAAAGATATGAAGATGTATTCTAAATATAGAAGATATTCCTTCAATTTCACTTGAAAAATAGGTGATTTGTTGTGGTTTTGTCTGCTATATATATTATAAAAATATTTATGCAACTAGACATGTCTAACGTACTCTAAAAAGGCTAGATGCTACTTTGCATATGATTGAGGGTCTAGCATTCAAACTAACAAAAACTAATTGTAACTTTAGTATTTATATTAGGGGCCCCATTTCTGTATTCGCCTTGGGCCACCAAATACTCTATCTTCTATACACCCTGGAAACGGAGACTTCGGAGTGCTCCTGGGAGCGCTTTGTTCCACTCACGGGTCGGCACGTCGCTTGCCTCGCCACATCCTCGGACCGCCGATGGGGAGGGACGCCCGACGCGGGCCCTGCTTTCTCCGGCACCGCCTTGCGCCTTCCTCGGTCGCCGCGGCTCGGGCACGCCATGCTCCAAAAAAAAAGAAATACAGCGCACTGCCTCTCTCTCCTGTGGGCCTAAGCGAGACCCGCTGAAACCGTCTCCGCGGGACGGCGCAGTCTCCTGCTGCGTTCCTTTTCGTTTTTATCTCCATTTGCCGGAGGCGGTGTAGGGTTCCGGAAGGGGCCGGCGCCGCCGTCAGCGGAGGGGGACCTCGCCGCCGGCGAATGCGCCGGCGGACCGGCGGCCGGCCGGGCCGCACTGACGCTTTCCTCCTCCCGCCGCCCTCCCATACAAGCGCGGAGCGCCTCCTCCATTGCCCCTGTGTTCTTCGCTCCTGAGGTAAGCTCTAGATCTGTACTGTCCTGTGAGTTCCCAATTCATCGGATTGGGAGTTTGTTCTTCCGTTCCATGCTAATGCTTGCATTCCTGGTTCATGAGCCTGTTGTGTCGCTTGCTCTGTTCGCTGGTGCCGTTCTCTGCAGTCTGTCAAGCCGGTGTGTCCTACTATCTCCGTTGGTTAGTTTCTTCTTCGTCGCTTGCCTGCGCTGCCTGCATCGGATTCGTGCTGTTGGTTTGCATATTCCATCGTTCATTTGTACCTCTGCATCTCTGTTTGGTGCTGATATTGTGCATTTTATCTATAGGTGCTGTGCCTGTTGGACGCATTGTGCTTGGGCATCTCCTCCTGCAGTTCGTCAAGTGTGTACTCCCTTTACATTATGCAGCTCCTTCATGTTTGATGCCCATGTAATCCACGGTTCAATCTGCGCGCGGTGCAGCACGCAATTTTCCTAGTTCTCAGAACCGGCCCTGCGTCGGCGCCCCACGGTGAGACTTGGTTGAGAGTTGAGGGAGATCCAACATGCTGCACTTTTTTTTTGTACCTAAGCATGTTTTTTATTAAAAGGGAACCAACATGCTGCACTTGATATGCGGGAATGGTGTCGCAATAGCGGTGGCTGCTCTTGTGCTCCACCCAGCCCACCACCGACGATAACCAGAGTCTACCCGATTAAAGACCTCGCCGAATAGCATGAGCCTGCGATTGTCCACGGCCAGCGCCTTGTTCACAAGTCGGTGCACTCCCAGATCATGTCGCTGCACGCCACCTCATGAGGCACACCAAGGACAACGAGCCACGTGGAGGGAACAGTAAAAGGTGCGGGTGGGGTGAACTTAAATAATAGTATTAAGAGGTGGCCTCGATCCTTTAAGGCCAGTTTCAGTGGGCATTTCATAGGGATTTCATGACATTAATTAGATGGACACCTCAGCAAAAAAAACTGACATGACAAGCAAATTAATAGGAGAGAGGAGAGAATCGTTTCTTCACCACGAAACGGGTCTGGCGTCGTTTCCAAGTCAATGAAACGGAGGTGAAACGCGCACTGAGAGCTCCATCGTTTCATGGCGGGATCCCGTGCGGTGGGAGGCCGCTCGCTCCGGCTTCCCGCGCTCCGCTCGGACGGTCGGACCTCTGCGCGCCAAATCCTTCCCGCACGCGCCAAAGCCACCTCTTCTTCCCTTCCTCCAAGATCCGCCGCCGCCTTTGCGGCTCTCAGACCGCCGCCGCCCTTCCCCTTCCCTCCAGATCCGCCGGCGCCCCTGCCCGCCGCCGCTCCTACCATTCACCTCCAGATCCGCTACCGCCCCTGCCCTTCCTCCCACTGTCTGCGACGCCATGTCCCGGCGGGGGAGAGAAGTCCCCCAGCTCAGCAGTAGCGGCAGCCCGTCCAAACGAAGCAGCGGCGGTACGAGAACTCCGGCGACTGCAGCTCCGTAGGCGTCTGCTCCTCCCGCGTCTGGTGCAGCTCCTCCCGCATCGGCTGCACCTCCGCCGGCAGCAGCTTTTTGCTCCTGTACAAAATTGGTGAGTGCCACACAGTTGATCCAGAGTTGGTGAATGGTTCTCTGTATGCTCTGCTGGCCACACAGTTGATTCATTATTTTTCTTCTCCCAGGTACTAGAAGATGCTGTTACTCCAATGTTTTACTTGCATTACTGTTTCTGCCACTAAAGATTATTCTCTGTATGGTTCTCTGTATGCTTTGGTGGTTTAGATTTTGGTCGGCTATGTTTTGATATCTGAAAAAGGAACATGTAATGTGCGAATTACTTCAAC
This sequence comes from Panicum virgatum, assembly GCF_016808335.1. NCBI lineage: Eukaryota > Viridiplantae > Streptophyta > Magnoliopsida > Poales > Poaceae > Panicum > Panicum virgatum. Next base: position 61,674,197 of record NC_053153.1, read on the forward strand.
GGTTTATCAGAGCTTGTCAAAATGATAATTTCAAACATGGCTTGTTTAGATATTTTGCCCAAATTGCCTTCTCTGATTCTGTGATATTTTGACAATGTGAAGATATCTGGTGCCTACTGATTCTGCTTGCCACCTTGCCGGGTGCCTTTTTCAGTTCTTGTAAATTATGAATCTCATCCTGTACTTTTGGGTGCTATATACAGCAAATTTCCTGTTGCGCTGACACGTGATGCTTATATTTCCGTTCCCAATTACAATGGACTGTGCTCGAAATATATCTACAAATTAAAATTTACCGTATGTAATCTTTTTCATATATATGCCCATTTAAGATCGTGTGGATATTTGAAGTTAATCCAAATATTTATTTTGGCTACAACAATATTTATTTACCATGTTCTTAGACTAATACATAGTTTACAAACAATTGCAAAAAATGCTATAGAGTTCTCATGGTACATTTGATCACAACACAATCCACATATTAAATACTGCATCATGTCTACGAAATTGTGCAACGAAACTGTGCACTGAGAGTGATAGTTTCATGGCAGTTTCATCTCACAGAAAAGCTGACGTGGCAGTCTAGGTAACAGTGCTACGAAACCCCACTGAAACTGGCCTAATCAAGTCAACAGGTGGTTGATTTCAACCACAACACACGCACCCCTCCGCAGCCGAATCGGCGTGTCCCTTTAGGGGACAGTTACTGTATTAACCTTGTAGTCAGCACTTTGCTTCCACTAGGAAGAAGAAGTGAAGAAGAAACAGAAGAATTGATTTTGACTCCACGAGGTACAATGCCGAGACGTTCATCATCGTTTGATGCCATTGTTATTGTATTAACATTTTGCAACAAACGAGAAATTAAAAGAAAGAGGCACTTTGATAAGAACCCTGATGACACTAATGGTTCCACTCAATCTCCAGAGGAACCATTTACTATTTTCTATCTATTATTTATCAAGCTACTTCTTCACTCACAACGAGATTTTAGCAGTACCAAGATTACCAAAAAAAAATGGTTTCTTATTTACTTCTGACGAACTACAGTCATTGGATAATAAGAGTTTGAAATCTTGTGAAAATCTGGAGGCTGCCCTTTCAAAAATATGGAAAATTTGATATTGATACTAATGAACTGCATGGAGAGTTTAAATTTCTTCGAGATTTCATTACAAAAGAAAATATTGGCCCTGTTGAGATATTAAAGTTTCTGAAGCGGCATGATTGTTTTCCCAATGCAGCAATTGCATATAGAGTTCTATTGACTGTTCATGTGGCTGTTGCCTTAGCAGAAGGAAGCTTTTCCAAATTGAAGCTTCTGAAGTCCTAATTGCATTCTACAATGACACATGAAAAGATTTAGTGATTTGTCCTTGATAGCTCTTGAGAGTGATATGTTGGAGAAGATTGATTATGAGTCCATTATTAAAGATTTTATTTCAAGGAACACGACAAGAATGAAGATGTTTAATGCTCACGAAATGTAGGTAAACATGAACGAGTAGTTACCCCTCTTCGAATATTCCCAAGTATGTTGTCAACGGGATGATCCCGTGGAATGCTTTGATGGACTCTTGGGTGTGACACTTGAGATTGAGGTTGAATTGGTCCACCATCATCATCATTTTCAACTCTAGGTGCTTCTTCTTGAGTTGCTTCCTCTTGTGCTCCCCCTTGACCATTGCCAAGATCTTGATCGTCACCAAGAGCTTGACTTTGATCTTGAGGGACTTGAGAGCTTGGTGGCTCAACTCTTGTTGATGATGATTGTTGGCCTTTGTTGTTTTCCTCAATTGGGGCTTCAGTGCTTGATTCACGTGGTCGACCACCGAAGTCCATCCTCATTGAAACGAACCGGGTTTCTGGAAGGAGAACCCGACTCTCTGTATCGTCGTTATAGTCCCTAGTTCAGTAGCTATCACGTACAGATCTCATTTGAATTACATATCATAGATAGACTCATCGATAAATTCAATACATGGATTTAGTTATTACAAAATCTCGAGGATTGTGGTACGAATGTCTAAGTACAAGCCCCTTGGGCTAAAAGGAAACATTCAGAACAGAAGAAAGGATAGCTAATCTTCTTTGCAACTTCATCCTCGCGACTCTTCTCCACAGGCAGCTCAGAGCGTAGCACGGGCCTTCCTTTACTTCTTCCTTCGTTGTCTCGGAGGAATCCTCTATCTGGGTCCTGAATCTAACAGACTATCCCCAAGAGTTCACGTCACCATCCGTATGCAGCTTTTTGGTGGATGCATCGGGATAAAAGGAATATAGCCAAGGACAAGGCCAAGGTTTCCTACGCAAGCAGCAAGCAAGTATATAAACATATACTTCAACCAAACTCCCCGACGCGGGCCATTCCGGCATCCCGGACTCCCGGTCAATCTCTCCTTCAAACTCTCACTCACCCACTCAGTCGGTACGAGAACTCCATCTCCTCGTACATCATGTGCCATCTAAGCAGGAATAAAGACTAGGGGGAGGTAGAATTCTCTCTCTTAGGGAAAACAACACTATGAAAGTGAAGCCAGATAAAGAAGTGTACTTGACCGTGTACGCGACTATACGTATAGATTTAATAACTCTGCAGACTTTGCGCACCTGTACGGCTGTACCCACTCGCCCCGAGGTTAGCCAGGAGCGACCCGACTAACTCTGGAGGCACCGGTCTACTATAACAGAACCAATGGCTACGACCACCATCCTGCTTTCCCGGTCTAGGGTGCATCCTCCCGCGAGAAGTTGCCCGGGACTGTGAAGCCTTCTACAGTCGGATTCCATCGAATCCTGCTAATCGGGAGCCATATGGTCGCCCCTCTCCCCCTAACACTGATACCCTATCCTCCTACAAGTATGGTGCCGCGCGTAGCTAGCTCGAACTGGGTCCATCCTCATAATGGATAAGTGGTGTGCACGCTAAACATAGTTCCATCTCCAGGTCCACTATCTCGGTCCTTATGTTGCTAAGGCGAGTATCTCTGTCCAAGTGCGCATCCTTCAACACGGTCTGCGATCGGCCCCCATTACAAGTATTGCCCGCCAAACTCCACTATGGTTCCCGAAGGAATGCCTCCTCGAAGGGATCCTGCACCCGCCACAGGTGCTCCGTAGGATTGTGCCCAACACACAGCCCCCAGCTCTTGATCCGAGGATCAGGTTAATTCACTCGCCTCTGCTAAGATCTTAGTCACCAAACTCCTCTTATGGTCGATCTCTGCTCACATCAAGACTATCAGCACGGAGTCTCACACAGCACTCTCTCAGCAAGCACAACAAGGTATTTCCACCATTCAACATGGTAGACATTAGGAGCACGAGGAATGTGGCAAGTAAATAGGCTATGCAGGTTCATCCCAAACATAAAGTAAAGCACTAGTAAATCTGGCAAGCAATGCCTACTAGGTGGTTAAATCGTAGATGGGGGTGAACTTGTCGTCTCTTCGTAGTCCTCTCGAGCTCTTCGGGGCTTCTGGTCATCCGGGTAGTCCTCCTGGATCTTCTGGGTGTCGATGAAGTCCCCTCGAGTCTACTAGTTGTCCAAGATGTAGGTCAACTCTTCCCCGTAGGGATCTAATCGTAAATACACATAAACATAGGGTCTATAACGCAAAGGTGCACAAAAGCATTCAAATAAGATCCAACTCACACAAAAACCTCTACTAACGGGTGGATCATGTTTTTAGAGGAATTATGAAACTGGTTTCATATTTTTCGGAGGTCCAGTTCATTTATTATGATTTTTTGAAGTTTAAATCAATTTCTGAATTTAATAAATGATTTCCGGTAAAGAAAATCACACAAAGCGCCACGTGGCAGCCTCTGGGTGTGCCACGCATCATGATGATGTCAGCGTGACATCATCAGTGGGGTCCGGTCAGCTGACGTCAGTAGTGGGCCTGGCTGACGTCAGCTTTGACCAAGTCAACATGTTGACCGTTGACTGGGTCAACGGGTTAGTGGTGGGGTACGCGTGTTAGTGGTCCCACATGTCACCGACGCGGATAGAATGACAAGTGGGTCCTGCATGTCAGCTGGGAAAAAGGAAAAGGAAAAGGAAAAGGAAAAGGAATCAGAGTCACTGGGCTCGAAGTGGTTGGGCCGGCTGGACTCGGCCCAATTAAGCAGATCGGGTCGGCCCGAGAGCTGCCCAAACGGCTTGCGCTCAAACTAGGGAAAAGGTCAGCTCGGCTTAGGTGTCGGCTCGATCCACGGCTCTAGGAGGCAGGCCGGCTCAGGGGCGGCGGCCCAATTAAGCGGCTCGACTTACATAGGCTAAAAGGCCGGCTTGGGGTTCGGCTCCCTGGTTCTGGCTGCTTGGGCCGGATTCGGCCCAATTTCCCTATGCAATCGCCCCTCTTTACCCCCCTCTCTCTCTCTGGCTGATAGAAGGGCCCCGCGGGACAGTGGCGTCCCACCTGTTGATAGGCGGGTCCCGCATGTCGGCAGCTTCCTCCCCGGGATCCCGTGCGGCTGTGCGGATCCCGTGTGGCTGGCGCACGTGCGGCCGTGCATGCGTGTGTGGTCCGGTGTGGCCATGGCAGCGCGACCTCCGGCGAGGGTTCTCCTGGCGGCGGAGTAGCGGCTCGCCGAGGTCTAGGGTTTGGTTACGGGCCGTGGGGACGAGGGTCCTTCGACAAGGCGGCTCGACGACGGCGCGGCGGGGCAATACAGAGGGCGGCGCAGCGGCAGGACTCCGGCGAGGGCTCGGCGACGAGGTCTTCAAATGGCGGCGCGGGCGCAGCTCTGGGAGGCCTGGCGGCGTCGATTCCCTCTCTTCCCCCCTTCTTCTGCTCCTTGCCTCGGTGCCGTACGGCACAGCGAGGCTCCACAGCGGCGACGGCGAGGTAGAGCGCGTGCGTGCGAGCGGCCTGCACGAGGCAACGGGCTAAGGTGAGACTGGGTGTGTGCACGGATGGTCCAAAGATGCGGCCTTTCAGCCGGTGGTCCGCGCGTGTGTGTCACGGTGTGCGCCAGTATTCCCAGGGTCGGCGGTGCGGCGTTGGTGTATGGCCGGCGAGGGAAAAGGCAAGGCCTTGCGGCCGCAAAAGGTGTGTGTGCGTGAGTGTGTGTGGGTATGCCCACTGAGTGCCCGGGCGGATGGCTACCGGTGCGCTAGTGCGCGCCACACCACGCATGCCGCGCGCGGTGAGCAGGGCCGGAACACGAGCAAGGACCGGCCTATGTTCAGGGCACGGCGGCGACCTGGCATCCCAGGCAACGAAGCAAGGTCAAGGGTGAGGAGGCCCGCAGCGGCGAGTGCGCTCTTGTTCCGGCAAAAACCAGGCGAGGCGGCAGCGGTGTGGGGTAGGCAAGGTGGTGGTGATCGCCGGCGGAGCGGCGATCGAAGGGCACGTCGCGCACGACATCGCGAGGGCCTAGCAGATGGTGACCGCACACTGTGGGTGCTCGGCCTTGGTCCGTGCAAGGACAAAGGCTAGGACTTTGGCCGCGGTTTGAGGTGTGCATGTGCGCACGCGGGCTCCTAGTGCCCTAGGCCCTCTGCACGGTGGTGAGAGCAGATGTGGCGGTGGCGAGCACACAGGATCGGACAGAGGGAAGAGGAAGAAGGGTGGCGATGAGGCACCTACCGGGCTGGCGCGAGGGAGAAGGAGTCGGGGTGGTGGTGAGCCGAGGCAGGGATGGTTCGGTGCAGTGCAGGACGCGTGGGTTCGTCGGCGTCGTGGTTTGGGGCGACGGCGTTCCCCTCTACCCTCTTCTCCCCTTTTCCCTCCTCTTCTTCTTCTCTGGTGGCAGTGGCGGAAACAGGGGAAAAGGGAAAACCCGTGGCTCTATGGTTTGGTCGGCCGGTCGGGGTTCTTATAGGTAGTGTTCGCTAGGGTTTGGTGGCACGACCGGGCGCGAACGCTGAGTGCGGCGATGGGGCAAGGCGCGGGGCACGGACATGCGGCGCATCAAACAGGGCGGCGTTGCGGGCTCTGTCGCGGAGTGCTCGAGGCGGGAGCTTCTCGCGATGGCCAACAGGACTGGCGCGGCTGTAGGCGTGACGCGAGTGGAGCAAAGGCTGCCACGACGGCAGGTGGAGGAGAAGCGCGGGCGTGGATGTGGAAAAAGGGGGGCTCGCCCGGAGTAAAGCAGAAAAAGAGTGCGGGGCAGGGCATCAGAGCGCAGGCGGAGCCTTCCGCGGTTTGGCGTGGAACGGGGGAGGCGCGCGCGCAGCGGAAGTGGAGCAGTGCAGAGCAGGGTAGGCGGCAAGGAGCAGAGGAAGGGGGCGACGCGGGGAAGGGGGAATCTGATCGGGCTACCCCGCCTGTCAGTCACGGTGGCGGAGGGGTGAGGGCGCACAGTTGGGCTGGCAGTGCGGTTTCAGGCTGGCAGGGCAGCGGGCCGGATTCGTGGGCTTAGCAGGCCAATGGCCAGGTGGGCTGGTGCCGCGATTACGGGCCGAAGCCGGTGTGGTCCGGCGGAGTTTTTTTATTTTTATATTATTTTTTTTGGATTTATCAAAAATAAATGTCGTTATGTTTTTTTTGCAAATATGTCACCCTGCCGCCGGTTCGTTTGGCGGTAATTAGATACCGCCGGATGAACCGGCGGTAGGTCGCGCCTAATTTAATCTCTCCGGATCAACCGGCGGTAGGAGGCCGGCCGGTGGGCCTTGGTGGGCCGGCGCTTACCGCCGGATGAAACGGCGGTATCTCGCACTTACCGTCGGCTCATCCGGCGGTAAGTACCTACTGCCGTTTGGTCCGGCGGTAAGACCCCCCCCGTTAAATGCCCCCGGGGTTCCCCCGCGCCGCCGTCCGCCCGCCCACTCTCCCCGCGCCGCCACCGCCCGCTCGCGCTGTCCCGCGCCGCCGCCCGTGCCGCTCGCACCCCCGCGCCGCTGCCCGCCCGCCGCTGCCCCCCGGCCGCAGCGCGGCGCCTGCGCCTGGCCCCCGCGCGCCGGGCTTTGGCCGGCCGGCGCTGCCCCGGCCTTGCGCTCGCCACCTCGCGTCGCGCGACTACTCGTATCAGGTATATTTTAAAATTTAGTTTTATTAATAATAGTTGGTAGGTTAGTATTAGAAATATTAGTGATGTAGATATAGTTTTAGGTGTAGAAATAGTTTTAATAAATATTAGTGATTTACATATAATTGTTTTTAATATAAAATCGTAGTACATGAAATTGAAAATATTAGTTTACATATGAATATAATTGAAAATATTAATGAGTTCAAACAAACATATTAGTCTCATAAAAATATTATTAATTGATATTATATTACATAGAAAATGTACGAATAAATGTCAGTAATAGAAATTGTAGAGAAATAATTAAGATAGATATAAAAATAGCAGAAATATTTTTTAGCGTTGATTAAATTCTAAGGACGAGTAATTATTGTCGTAAATATTGGCAGGCATGTCAGATGATTTGTATTTTCAAGTGTTTTATGGGTGAAGAGAAGTTAGATATGATCCTGAAGGGGTAGATTTGTCAGAGTTTAACTCGATCACAAAAAAATACCCCGAGTTAGAGAGAGGACCTGGATTTCAATATCCAATTGGCTATTTAAAGCTTTCGGCCTTAGTCGAGATGAACATGAGATCTCTGTCATGGCAGTGGTCAGTCGAAGGGAACCAATATTTTGGGAGTTATTGCCGCTTGAAGGGACGCAAAATTGGAGGAACTATGTCAATATAAGTAGTAGCCGAGGCTTACCGCTTGTGTTGTTTGTGCAAGCATTCGAGAAGATTAGTTCGGGAACTGAAGCGGGTGGAGATCATGAAGGGCAGGGAGATATAGTATCGGAAGAAACCGAAACGATGCATGAACCTCATGAAGAAGGTGGTGAACTCGAGATTTTAGAAGATGATAGACATGCTGCACACGAATCTCGTCAAGCAACTGGTTAGGCTGATGAAGGGGAAAACATTCCTGAGATAGTTGAAGAGTTTCAGAGGGGAGGTGAACAACAGCACAATGCAATGAATGGTGATTCATCGGATGATGATGATGATGACGATGATTATCATGTCCCACACAACTGGTCCGGGTATGATTTTTCAAAATTAAGTGTAAATGAAGGTGAAGCGGTCCCTTGGGAGTATAGGCAAAATGAGGTATGCATCAGTTCGGTGTATGCCAACGTGACAATATGAAGGAAGCTATAAAACATTGGTCGACTCTCTCTTTGCAAAGACAGTTTAAAGTTGTCAAGAGCAGTCCGAGAACATATGACATGCGTTGTGTGAGAAGCGAATGTCCTTTCAGGGTGTATGCTTCTATGAGCAAGTGGCAGGATTTCTGGGAGGTCAAAAAAATTGTGGAGCACACATGCCTGCTTGAGCAATTAGAACCACAGCACCGCAACCTCAGTGCAGGTTTCATAGCTAACTACATGTACCCTTTGATCGTGGACAATCCTAGTTATGAACCTAAGTCAATCATTTGTGCTGTTGAGGAGGAGTTTAAATATAAAATTAGCTACAACAAAGCTTACAGAGCGAAACAGAAAGCGTTGCAGATGAGGTGGGGGACGTATGAAGGTTCGTATCACAATATGCCGGCATTGCTGCACACTATATGTCTTAGAAATCCTGGTAGCTACTACGACTTGAAAACGTATCCATGTGCCCAGAAGTCTGGAAAGCAGGTACTCCAACGGTCATTCTTGGCCTTGGGCGCTTGCATTGAGGCATTTCCGCACTGCCGGCCAGTCATTTGTATAGATGGGACATTTTTGACAGGAAGGTATAAAGGCACAATCCTCACAGCTGTTGCAGCTGATGGTAACAGACAATTGTTGCCTTTGGCAATTGCCTTTGTGGAGAAAGAATCAGGGGATACTTGGTATTGGTTTTTGCAGAGGGTGAAGCAGATGATTGTCAAAAATGTAGAGAACATGTGTTTGATTCATGATCGGCACAAGGGTATGTTACAAGCAATCGATGACATACATAATGGTTCTACTGAGCGTAGTAGGACTGCACTTTGGCCGGACCTTAAGAGTAGGTGGTGTATGAGGCATATGGGTGCAAACTTTCATAGCCAGTTCAAGGACAAAACCCTTATGAAGCTGTTCAAGCGGTTATGCAGCCAGAATCAGGAAAGGAAATTCAACTTCCTATGGAAAAAATTGGATGAGCTAACAAAAAAGCAAACGGCGGAGCTAGCGAAGAGATCTGTCAATACAGAGGAGGACAACCAGGTCTCACTTGAAGACGTGGGCTTGGACGGTCCGAATGTCAGGCGCAAAAAGGAGAAGGGCAATTAAGACATTCTCGGAGTGGATTGAGCACGAACCAAAAGAGAAATGGGCTTTACTGTTTGATGAAGGAGGTGCTAGGTACGGTTTAATGACTACGAACCTAGCCGAGGTATACAATTGGGTGCTGCGTGGTGTAAGATCATTGCCACTTGTTGGGATCGTGGAGTTCTTCTTGTATCGCACTTGCGAGTACTTTAGGGACCGTTACGCTGTGGCACAGAAAGATATGGTCGATAATCGCAAAGTTTACGGATACAAGGTTACGGAGTATATGGAGGCAGCTTTCAAAAAGGCCCGTTTACATCGGGTGACTCCAGTTGGCTCTATGGAACGTCGGTACGAGTTGATGTGTAGGAACAAAGGCCGAATGAGGGGCCGGCATGAGAAGCATGTGCAGGAGTGTGTTCTCCGTCCTGATGCTTGTATTTGCTCATGTCATAAGCCAAAGCTGCTGCACATGCCGTGCACACATGTCATTGCTGCCTGTTTTGAAGCTGGTGGACTACAGCCTCGTATGTATGTCTCAAATTACTTCATGAAGGAAACTATTTGGATGACTTGGAGGCACGAGATTTATGGGTTCCGCATCCTGGGATACTTCATAACTGATCCTGAACACAATGCAACTTACATTCCGGATCTAGATCCAGAAATATTTCAAGGGGTGGGCCGACGCAAGAAGAAACGCATTAGAAATAACATGGATCGATCGGAGGCTGGTCGAGACGTCCGCCTCTGCTCGAAGTGCCATGAGATGGGTCATACGTACAAGAATTGTACGACATTGAGTTATGGTGGCCGCACAGATGGAGCGGGCCCATCAGAAGCAGCTCCAAATCCGGCAACGCAGGCAACGGGTCGTCATGGCCGCTGTCCGAACAACGAAGGCCTTATGTGATCGATGACGATTGTAAATTGTGTCATTCGATATTAAATCATGTTTGATGTTAAATTATGTAATATTAAGAACTAATATGTCGTAAACTGTTTTCGTCTTGCCGTACGAATATTTGTTGTAATGTGTGGAGCAAACGTATGTTCAACTTTGTTGCTGTAATTGGAAATTGAAGTTATATGATATATAATTATGCTTAATATTGTTGTATTTAGTATATTATTACGTATGTTTTATTTAGTATTTTATTACGTATTTGTTGTATTACTTAATGTTATTATGTTTAATATTGTTATTTATGTTCTGAAATTTTTTCTAATAAATCTTATTAAACAGGTATGGCGCACGAGGAAGGAGCCACCCCTGAGTTGCTCGATGCTCTCGTCGACAAGCGCCACCGGTCATACATGTCTGCGGTCCGTGGCATAAGCTTAGGGACGTTTTGGGCACGTGTGCCCATGTCGACGATGCCGATACACCGTCGTTGGGTTCCTAGGTACGGGTTACATTTGTCACATATTTTAATTGTTTCCGTAACCATTTGTTCTAACTTGATGTTTCATTTTTGCGATGCAGGCTACGCGCTTCAGGTCTTCTCCTGATTGCGCGACTTGTGGAGGGAGATATGGCCGACCCTGCACGTCGACCTAGGGACAGGGCTCCACGGTTTCAGTTCGACATGTCCCTCCTCGCGGCACTTCTGGACCGTTGGCGTCCGGAGACGCACACGTTTCACCTCCCGGTCGGTGAGATGACCCCTACTCTTCAGGACATGGCGATGCTTCTAGGCTTGCCGTGTGCTGGACGAGCCGTGGGTGCAGAGGACGTGGGACTCTCGTGGCGCGACGATGTTTTGGCTCGGTTCACCGGGGTTCAGCGCAACGAGCTAGCGTTGCCATACCGGCCCTTGCCTGCGAACCACGCACACGGACCGACAAAGAGGTGGCTCCTACAGTTCAGTGTGAGTACATAAATGTTGATTCTTTTCATACTTATATTCATACATATTTGCATTGACGACTCGTACCATTTTGAAGGCGGACTACATGAGGGCAGACGCAGACGACTTTACGGTTGCCAGGCACTTCGAGGCCTACTTACTATGGCTGTTCGGCTGGGTCATGTTCTGCAGCTCGCAGGGTGACTCGTGCCCCAAACAGCTCATTCCTTTGGCGAGGTCGATAGCTGATGCTCCACTTCACGAGATGCCACAGTTCAGCCGGGGTTCTGCCGTTTTGGCTGCGAGTTACAGGGGTCTTTGCACGGGCGTGATGATGGTCTCTGCAAAGGAGCCCATTTTTGTTGGGTGTCCTCTACTGTTACAGCTCTGGTCGTACGAGCGCTTTCCCATTGGTAGGCCAGAGATGGACTTCGAGCCGTACATCCAGCTGTCCGCAGACCATGACGACGTCGACAGACCTACAATGGGTTCATTGTGGTGCCTCAGGAGGGTATGTTACATCGTTTGTTTTACTTATTGTTACATACCTTCACAATTGTACGATTTAGCGGTTAACTTATTTTTTCGTTATGCAGCCTTCTTGGGTCGGCGTGCAGACGAGGAAGTCGTACCACGACTTCGTGGGACAGTTTGACGCTCTTGTGGACACGGACGTGAGGTGGACTCTGTACACTGCAGCCGACATTTACGCCCGGGCACCGAGCGGTCTTTTGTCCTTATGCCTGCGAGATCACGAGTACTGGATGACGAGGAAGACGATCATTTATGACATCCACGTCGAGGAGTACCACGTTCACCAGGTCATGAGGCAGTTCGGTCTCTACCAGCAGACCCCAGTCCCGATTGTGCACTCAGTGGAGGCCCACGTCCACAGGTACCGAATAAATAGTTCTGTTAATAATTCATCTTTTTTATAACCTACCATTTAGTATTGAATCGCTCAAGCTTTCTATTATAGGTGGACACGTCAGGGCCAGCCATCAGGCTCGCGGTGGGCCGACAAGGTTCGTCCTTACGTCGACTCTTGGGTCGCGGCCCTCGACGACATCGTTTTCGAGGATCGGCCGCACAGCGACGAGGCGTTCGCGGACTACCTACGGTGGTACCTGCCGAGGACGCGCACATGTGTCGTGCACGTTCCACCAGAGGCTCGGATCGAGGCCGCAAGTGTGTCCGAGACGTACCCTGTAGTTCGAGACCAGAACTTTGCCACAGCGGTACGTTTCTCTGATTAATTTTGCAGTATACAAAACTGGTTGCATATGATGTTATTACTTTCTCGGTACAGTACGATGTCATACGAGCGATTGAGTCCGAGTCTTCGTCGAGTATGGGCCAGTACCATGACATGACGCCCGCCCAGCACCAGAGCATGCTGCAGAAGATCGTCGATATGTGCAAGCGATTCTAACGAGCCGTGACCTGTCGTGAGGATGACACCTTCCTCCCACCTCGCAGTTTGGGGCCGGTGTCTGTGCCCGGTCCATCGTCATGATGGTCTGCACCAGCGGCACAGTCAGGTCCACTGCCACCGCCACCTGACACGATGGTGACACCTTCGGGTTCTGCAGTTCGGCCCACGTACGTGCCGCGACCGGTACATTTGTACTCGGCAGGTAAATCGTACTCTAACCTCGTGTCACTTACAATACCGTATCATGTAAAACTTTATTCATTAACTTATACTTCTTATTCGTGTAGCGCCCGGCTCGTCGTTGTTTCCGTTGATAGATCCCTACGGCGCCGGATCTTCGTCTCTTCGTCGTCCAATACACGATTTAGGTACGTCTAAGACGAGTTGTTAATTTGCGATAACAAGTATATTTTTAATTCATCATTGATGGATGGAAGTTTGTGAATCAGAGTACCGACAGGTGGGAGGGACAGACGACGATGAGGAGATTCAGGAGGTGGATGACCACGCGTAGATGGAGTGGGTGAACACGTTCTTCTCTTCTGCACCGACGCAGGAGGTCGTCGGCACTTCACAGCTAGGGGGTGCCCCACTCACGACGCAGGACTACAGTCAGGTGGAGCAGACGCCTGTTCCTGAGCAGGGTCGTCGATCCACTCGCCAGACCATCCCGCCGGAGCCACTGACGTACTCGCAGCACCACACTAGGGCGGGCCAGGCTGCAGAGCGACGTGGCAGGAGGAGAGGGGGCAAGCGCAAACGCATCTAGTTTACAGGCTGTAGCTTGTTAATTACTTTGTTCCGTCATACTATGTTATGTAGGCCTGTGCAGACTATGATTGGATGTGTCCATTACGTACCATTATGATGACTAGGCCGGTGCAGTGTTTCGGGCGATGGTATATGTCCGTGCAGTGAAATTATGACGATTAGGCCAGTGCCGTGCAGTATTCCGGGCGATGGGATATGTCGGGGCAGTGCAATAATCACGAGTAGGTCGATGCAGTGACAGTATGACAATTAGGTTCGTGTGATAATACGCTCGATGCGATACTAGTGAGCACTGTGGGGCGTGCAAGTGCTGAAGTCATGAGCAGTGAGACATCGTGTCGTTGTTTAAAGTGGGAGGAGTGAGCGGTGTTGAGCGTGCGAGGGTACAAATCAAGAGCAACGAGAGGTCGTGTCCATGTTTAAAGTGGTAGGAGTGAGCGCTGTGTAGCGTGTGAGTACTGTAGGCTTTTCATGTGCATTTACACTCCACACTCCGGGTATCAGACCTTTGTGCGCCTATAAATACTCACCAGTTTATGAACTCCCAGCACCACTCAAACACCAAAGCTCATTGTATACTCAATGTCTGGAGGTGGGTCTAGCGGGAAGAATTACTACGGTTTTGGGAAAGGAAAAGGGGGAAGAAAGGGAGACCCCATAATATGGGAGGGGCCTCTTGGACCTGATTCCTTTCCGGAACCAGTGTTTGTATTTTCGCCACAGCACAAGAGTGAATTTACCAATGAAACTCCTCTTCGACAATACGATAACCGTAGAGAACCGTGGCCAAAATGCAGACATGGTGAGGACTGCTTAGTGCAGATGTGCACCGACGGGATGGATTGCGGTCGGCGTTTCTTCAAATGCCCACACGCTTGGGTAATACTCGGTTGTTTTATTTTTTTATCTTCATTGAGACACCTTACATGAAATTTGTTTTGCAGTCTTCAGATGCTCCAGAAAACTGTGGATTTATCAGGTGGGTCGATCCTGCACTAATTGATTCAGTTCAGGATTTCATCGAGTACCTCCAGATAAAGATCTTTGATCTGGAGTGCAAGGTGAACCATTACGAGGAAGTGAGCGAGGGTAACAAAGACGACGAAGATGATGATACCAGCAATGCTGCCGCTTCACAAGATGAACCATGCACTATTCCTTACTGCAACTGCCCTTGTCACAAGAAGAAGGGCCCTGCCCCTCCGGCACCACCGCCTGCACCACCTGCAATGGGTGGATACTGCGGAGAAGGCTCAACGCAGTTTGCTACGTGGGGGTACGGCTATTAGGACTACCTAGTGCTAGTGACGCATCATTGTATTTGTTGGGTTTTTTTAAATTACCTAAGGCATGTTAGCTTAGATCAGAATCTATTTACCGTAGTTGCAACGGGTTCTGCCATGCCACTGCATTTCTGCTGTGTGTTCCATTAACTTTGTATTATGATGTAATTCCTATGGTTTACATTGTGACGATTACGCCGGTACCATGTAGTGTTCCGGGCGATGGGATGTGTCAGGGCAGTGCAATAATCATGAGTAGGTCGATGCAGTGATAGTACGACGAGTTCAAAGTGGTCGATGAGATGAGTAGGTTGATGCAATAATCCGTGTTTAAAGTGGTAGCAGTGAGCGCTGTGGAGCGTGCGAGTACTGATGGTACGAGCAGTGAGAGGTCCTGTTGTTGTTTAAAGTGGAATGAGTGCGCGCTGTGGAGCGTGCGAGTGCAGAACCATGGACGACTGTGGAGCAGTGAGAGGTAATATCTGTGTTCAAAGTGCTTGGACGATGCAGGTAGCCCTGCGTGTATAAAAGAGCACCTTGTGGTTGCCGAGAGCACAGACTTGCAATTCAGGTTCCACTTTTTTTAATTAGCCCAAACTAACAGCTATGAGCTCCTCATTCTCCCGGACAGCTTTCCGTCGGGAAATGGAGGCTAATTTAGGACCCTCTCCTAACGATCCCAATAGATGTATTAAAGATTGCAAGGTATGGCCGAAAGGTGTAGAGCCACCCGATTGCTATTGCCAAATGCGTTGTGTTCCGAACATATCTCGTGATTATGATATTTTTTGGCCAGAGGTATTGGTGTTGCAAGAATATCGAGGAAGTCCAAAAAAGAGGTACAACATCACAGGTATAGATTAATTTGTAAATATGCTTTTGTTATTTTTATTAATTTTGAATCGTTTCTTGTTTGCAAAAGTACGCTGGTGATGACACGCATATTCATTGGTGTCATTTCCATGAGTGGATTGACACGTGGATCACTCATCGTGATCAGCAATATATGGAGTGGTTGAAGAAGGTGAATGAAGATTTACGCAAAGGCGAGCGTGCAAAAGCAGACATCGCGGGATGTGATAAGGGTACTGCCTCTAAATGATTGATGTTGTACTGCTCCGTCTGAATAAATAATGTAATATTTGTTCGAATTACCTAAGGCATGTTAGGTTTAGGCTTGGACCTCGTTACCATAGCTTGCAACAGGTCCTGACATGCCATGTCATGTGTTCTGTGCGTTGAATTGTGTGGACCACTATTTAATTTGTGTTCAATGTATGAACGGTGATTGTTTTGATTGTTTTTATTGTGTGTACTGGCCGATATATGCCCATGGAGTTGTCATCGCGTCGGTCTAAAAAGTTTATTTGTAGGGCAATGCTTCTGAAAAATATAGTTGTAGCTAGTACAAAGTACACAATGCAGATTAATTTGACATTAAAATTACAAAAACAATTGCACAGCCATGTACATGGAACACGCTAATGTCGTGTTCCATCTAGACCTAACATGCCTTAGGGAATATGAAATTCGAACATTACATGATAGTCATCTACTGAGTGCACCGAGGATACTTCCCCTTCCTAATAACCTCGGGCCCCGCCTCCTTCGCACGGCGGGCCCTCTCTCGCTTCCTCTCCCTATCAGCTTCACGCTCCTCCGCCTGCCGATGTTCCACATCTGCGAACCTCTTCTGGATCTCTTCTTTATCTTTCTTGCGCTTCTCCTCCATTTTTTCCTCTTGCAGCATTCGCTGCCACCTTTCAGCAGCCCACCTTGCTTCGCGCTCTATGTGTTCCTTAGCTTCGGTCGATTGCTCCGTGTCCAGCCACTGTATGAAATCACAAAGAGGTGGTGGACTCTATTTCCAAGCCGAGTTAGAATTAACTTACTGAACTCCGAAGGCGCAAACTAGATAGTGCGAGGTGATACCTTCGCTTTGTCCTTGCCGTAGCGCTTTGGCGGATCGTACTCGTAGTACTCACACATGAAGAACCTCCTGCCGAAGTCATCGCCCAAAACTTTGGACTCCATCAGCTTGCACAACGAACCGTAGAAGCACATTGGAACCTGCACTCCTTGAGGCACAAGTTCTCTAATCTTATTCCACTGAATGTAGGTAGAACCAGAGAAAGACATGGTGGTCGTGCGGGGATGGCTAGTGACTTCGTATGAGATGGCTATTGACTTCATATGAGATGGGGCGATGTTCTATTTATAGATGGAGCTATTTGGTCTATAGGCATGGTTCACGCATGTTTATCGCCGTTTCAAACGGCGGTAGGTCCTCCCACATTTTTAATTATAGTGGGGTTGCAGAAGAATCTGATGCAAGGTGACAGGACATCGAAATCGTAATTGAAACTCATGAATATCTCATAAAAATATATTTTCACAGACTATTAGAGTTAAATCTAATTTGTATAATTTTTTTAAAAAATATTTCCATAACCTCAGCTATCTCTATTATTTTCTGAAATATCTCTAAACGTAAAGAAAATAATTACAGTTCAGACAGCCTATAAAATAATTATACAATTAATTACAGCAGTGAGAGCATATAAAATAATTAAAAAAATTGTGGGAATACCTACCGCCGTTTCAAACGGCGGTAGGACACTGGCCGTCTACAGGACGGCTACAGCCGGCTATAGCCGCGCTGTAGCCCGGCGGTAGCACTTACCTTCGATTCGTTTGGCGGTAAGGAGCTACCGCCGGATGAAACGGCGGTAAGTTCCATGGGCCGTGGGCCAAGGATCTTACCGCCGGTTCATCCGGCGGTAACTCCTTACCGCCAAACGAACCGGCGGCAGGGTGACATTTTTGCAAAAAAAATATAATAACATATATTTTTGATAAATCGAATAAAAAATAATATAAAAATAAAAAAATTCGGTCCGGCGGGTCGGTTCGGGCCACGCGGGAGTTGGGGCCGTAGGCGGGCCGAGCAGGGTTTCGGGCCGCGCGCTTAGCAGGCTGGAAGAGGGGGCAGCATGCCGAAAAAGGCCAGCCTGGGCTGGTGCTGGGCTGTGTTTAGGTCCAAGTCAGATAGGGTAGTTAGTATCTTTTTGCAAATAGTTTAAATGGCTTTATTCAAACTATTTGCCACCCAATTCAAACAAAAACTATTCAAATCAATTCAAGTAGATTTTGAAACAAGGTAGACTCAAATAAGACCCAAAACTCCAAATGAATCACAATTTCATTTTATAACTCCTTATGTTGTCTTGTTTTTAATTTACTAGGAACTTGGGGCCAGAAATGAGTTAATCCTTAAATTATTTTTAGCCATTTATCACATGCACACGAAATTTTTTGAAAACTCGTAAGTTTATAACATTCTGTAAAAATACAGGATGTTACATTCATTATTGATACACTCGGTGGCTCCTCCATATCTACAAGGTTTTTATCAACTTGCTCTACTTGAGAGACATTGGATTCATCAAATTTCACGTCAATCGGTGGTTTTGTTGAAAACACGATAGGCATGTTCATTAGTACCATAACCAAGTAGAAAGGCTTCATCTACCATTGGTGCAAACATTGAGGTTTTGATTTTCTTGTTAAGTATGAAACACTTACAACCAAAAACTCGAAAGTAGTGCACCTTAGGTTTGTTACCAGTGATTGTCTCATATGGAGTCTTGCCCAACTACTTGTGGATGTAGAGTGTTGACATTTCTTAACGTCGCTACTAGGAGGGGTTAATTCCCAGCAACGGCGCTAGAAATACCGGTAGGCATTCCATAGCATAATCACTATGAACGAGTTAGGTTCATAGCAACGACGCCATGAAACGCCGCGCGGTATGTCTTAATGATTACAGAAGGATCCGCAAGCGCACAGATATACCGTTGTAGCATTTCACCTGAAAGTATTCAGGATATCGTTATTTATATTTTCCCAAGGGATGGCAAGATGTGTAAAGATATTTTACTAGATACATAACCATAACAGGATGAAATAAGGTGCAGACTACTGATTATACAGGGTTAAGTGATAATAAAGGATAATTAGGGGTAATGTGCAACACACAGAATAGCCAACTCTCATGAACAAAGAATAAACGAATACACCTAAGGTTAGCGGGAGCATAGACAACAAGATCCTAGTATACTGAAGCGTCCCCTCATAAGAGAAGACTTAAATGTGATACAAATATCAGTCTCAGGAGGCTGATAACACATTTATTACATCAGATGGTACATCACCGTACAACTCTACGCGGTAATGGGCAGTGAAGCGCCACTATCGCGAGGATAACAACTAAAACCCACACCATGACATTAACTATGAAGAGGTCATCAGAGTCTTGCACCATATGAAGCTTCCTACGGGTGACCCTATCCACAGGCAAGGTTGGGTGTAGGATGGAACCCCTACTTAACGTCTTCGGGAACGAAGTCTGGATCCTCCTCTGTAAAAATTAAGAATGGGGCGAGTACAAACGTACTCAGCAAGTCCAACCACACCCACGGAGGGGGTATAAACAGAATTTAATGCACAGGGTAAATCAAGAATAAGGCTAGGGTTTAATTTGCGGAAAGCAAGTTTTTATGCAGGGGTTCATTTACAAGAAAAGGATTTTCAAAGCAACTTTCTTACATCGAGTGACACGTAGGGTTGATCCACACAAGATCCATGTTTTAGATTGCTACCGAACTCCTCATCTGCCGTAGCACACGGCACAGCTGCCGGACGCTTTTCCAAAACAACTCACGCCAACCCATTCATTCCCAGAAGAAACACTAGTTGTGTGACCAAACCGTAGCTCGCCCAGTACTGTGGGCACGACTATTCGAATAGATTCGATATTGTGCAGAGGTGTGCAACTTTACCCACAAGCGGGGTACCATAGCACGATCACCGTAGTGTCGGTGCAGATCCCAACAAAGCCATTACCCACCTTAGCTAGACCTGACTAGCCAACACGGAATCCACCAAGGGGCCTTTGACCTATCCCTGAGGTTTAACCGGGGCATAAGTCACACAGAGCTTATCCTTTCTCCTTGATCACCCGTTGCTCTCAGCTCTCCTGATGGCTATCAGACTAACTAGTGGGGTTTATGCTATGCCATTGCCCATACAACAGTTGAGTGGTTTGCACGATAGTGGAATTAGGCAAGATGACACACCAACTCGGTCCTTAATTGTGACAAGATGGATATCTCCCTTCCTTGCTCAACCACACAGGTACGAGCACACCATTTGGCAATTCACACAGAAATGCCATCCATCCTGTCTAAACTCATCCTTCGAAAATTCCACATTTTCCCTTCCCACACACACTCACACATTTTCTTTTTATAAAACAAGTGGAATCGTGTTCGAGGTCCTAAGCGTTCTAGCAGCGATTAACATCCAAATAGAATAAATCATATTCAGACATTAACCTAGGTGGTCAAGGAATGGTTATAACAAATCAAGGGGTGGCTATCCAACCATGTTTTCAGTAGACAAAACATATGCAGTTTTGTAAAACAGGCCAATAGGTTGTGTTTATAAAGACTAGGACAAAATATCCATCAGAGGATGAGATTGAACTTGCCGTCTTCAAAGCCTTTCGGGAAGTCCTGATCGAGGTACTGTCCTTCGGGTTCGGGGTCGCGGAACTGGTCCTCGTTCGCTTGCTCGCAGTACTGCTCGTCGACGGGTTCTCCCTCGTTCACACCGTGATCTACGACGCACACAAGCAAGCACACAACCAAGAACAAGAAATAAAGGTTTTATCGCTGAGCTCGAATCGGAAATAATTAAGATATGGGGATAGGAGTAATATTTTTAGGAGGTTTTCTAATGGCATGACCAAAATTATGTTATGAAAGACGTGGTAAAGTTTCAAGGTGATCGGAGGATTTTTGGCGGTTGAAATGATAGGTTACAGAGAGGTTTAGGGGTTAAACCGGGGTTCAGGGGCCTATTTGTAAATAGTCTTGAGGGTTGAAGGACTTGATAGTAATTTTTAGAAAATAACCGGGCTATTCTGAAAAGGTTATGGGTTTATTTAGAATTAAGTTCATTTTGTGGAAGGGCTTATCTAGGAATATAATAAAAGAGAGGGTTTATTTTATAAAATGGCTAGAGAGTGGGAGGGCTCTTAATGGAATAGAAAGAAAGGCAGGGGGTATGGGCAAAAGTGCCCTTCTTCCACATTCCCCTGCCGAGAAACAGGGGAGAGGGGGCGGCGCCTGGGCCGGCGGCTCGGGGCGCGATGGCGGCCATGGAGTGGGGGAGAAGAGAGAGGGAGGCTTGTGAGGTCGATCCCCGGCCGCAGCTCGGGCGGAAATGGTCCGAGGCGGCCTGGCCACGACTCCCGGCGGGCGGCGGTGGCCCTGGGCCGGCGTCCCGGAGGTGCGGCGGCGGTCAAGGAGAGGGGGAGAAGCACTAGGGGACCCTAGGGATTTGATTCACCCGCTCACCATGGGCGGTGGCAGCCTGTGGACGGCTCTCCACGGCGGCGGGCGGAGCTCGGCGGCTATGGTGGTGATGGCGGCGCTGGGAGCTCGAGGAGGGGCTGTGCAGTGGTGGAGGCGGCTGTGGAGCTCGGAGGCGAGGTGTAGGGTCCCTTTATAGGCGCTGAAGGCGGTGGAGGGGGTGGCTGTGGAGCTCGGGCGGCGTTAATTGCGGTGGGGACCGATGCGGCGTCGTGGAGTGGCGGCGCGGGCGGCGAGGTCAGCACAGGTCGACAAGACGTCTCTGGCAGGCACGAGCAGGGCAGGCGGCGCTGTGCTTGTCGTGGAGCTTGGCGTCGAGCAGCGCGGCTCAAGCGGCAAGGAGGGGCGCTGTGCGGCTGGCGGGACTCGCGGTGCGCGAGTAGTGCAGCTCGGGCGGCGAGGCGGCGGCGCTATGCGATCGACGGGCGGCACGAGGAGCGGCGCGGCCGCGTGGAACACGTGTTGCGCACCGGCTCACACGCGTGCAGCGCGTGGGGGCGGCGGGCCGAGTCGGCAGCGGCGGGCGGCGCGGCGAGCGGTGCAGCCGCGTGATGCGCGTGCACACGCGTGGGCGGGGCGTGCGTCGAGGCGGCGAGGGGGCTCGGCGTGCGCAGCGGCGACGGGCCAGGCGTGCAGAGACGCGCGCACGCACTCGTGGACTGGAGCGGGGGGCGGGGGGAGCGGCCGGTGGCGGGCTGAGCGGCGCTCGGGAGCGTGTGGCAGAGGAGAGGGAGAAGGAGAGGAGAGGGAGGGAAAAGGAAAAAGGAAAAAGAAAAATGGAGAAGAAAGGAAAAAAAGAAGAGAGAGAGAGAGAGACGGCGGGAATCGCAGCGGTGACCGTGGCTGGTCGTGCACGCTCGCTGGTTGGGCGTGACACGCGGGACGAGGAGGAACAGGGAGACATGACAACAATTGGATGTTGGGACTGGTTTTTCAGGAGATTGGGAGATCGGGCAGAGATCGATTTTGAATGGACTGAGCTCAACGATGAAAGGAATTTTTGAAATTATTTTCTTTAGCGCGTGATTTGGTTTGGTAAATTTTCGGGCTGTTACAAAGCTACCCCACTTAAAATGAATCTCATCCTCGAGATTCGGCTGGCTCCTAAACAGATGGGGAAACTCTTCCTTCAGAGCATCTTCACGCTCCCATGTAGCTTCTTCTACTCCGTGTTTGCTCCACTGAACTCTGCAAATCTGTACCTCAAAGTTTCTTGTCCTCCTAGTGATAGTGTCCAGAATCTTGACCGGTATCTCCTGATATTGCAGGTCTGGCTGCAAATCTATCGCTTCTACTGGTATATGTTCTGTCTCGGGTACCCTCAAACACCTTCTTAGTTGTGAGACATGAAACACTGGGTGTATATCTGACATTTCTTCTGGTAGCTCCAGACGGTATGCTACGGCTCCGACTTTCTTCAGAACTTGGTACGGTCCAATGTACTGAGGGGCCAACTTTCCTTGTACTTGAAATCTTCGAGTTCCACGAATAGGTGAAACCTTAAGGTAGACGAACTCTCCCGGGCTGAAGCTTATTTCTCGTCACTTCTTGTCTGCGTAGCTCTTCTGTCGAGACCGGGCGGCCTTCAGCTTTTCTCTAATCTCGGCCACTCTTTCTTCTACTTCCTTTATGAGTGCGGGTCCGACTAGGGCACGTTCCCCAACTTCTGACCACATCAGAGGAGTTATGTATTTTCTCCCATGAAGAGCTTCGAATGGTGACATGCCCAAGCTTCCTTGATAACTGTTGTTGTACGAAAATTCCGCATAGGGCAAACTCTACTCCCAATCCCTGCCATAGGTAAGGACGCATGCTCTCAACATATCCTCCATAATCTGATTTACCCTTTCTATTTGGCCATCCATTTGCGGGTGATAGGCGGAGCTGAAATCTAATTTGGTGCCCATGGCTTTATGCAAACTTTTTCAAAACCTAGAGGTGAATTGGATCCCTCTATCTGAAACAATTCTGCTAGGGACACCATGCAACTTTACTATGTTTTCCACATAAAGCTTAGCTAGCTTTTCTCCACCGTAATTGGTTCGCACGGGTATGAAATGAGCCGCTTTAGTGAGTCGGTCCACTATTACACATATGGAGTCATGTCCTTTCTGTGTTCTGGGCAAACCCACTATAAAGTCCATTCCTATCTCATCCCATTTCCAAACCGGGATGGGTAGGGGTTGCAACAATCCTGCTGGCTTCTGATGTTCGGCCTTGATCCTTTGACAAGTATCACAATGGGCGACAAACCGTGCAATATCCGCCTTCATTCCTTTCCACCAATATTTTTCTTTTAA
Organism: Panicum virgatum; assembly: GCF_016808335.1. NCBI lineage: Eukaryota > Viridiplantae > Streptophyta > Magnoliopsida > Poales > Poaceae > Panicum > Panicum virgatum. The sequence goes on from NC_053153.1 coordinate 61,697,485, forward strand.
ATCCATATACATCTTGGTGGATTTGGGTGGATGGAGTAGGCCGAGTTATAGGCTTCATCCATGATTATTTGCCGAAAGTCTCCTTTCTGGGGCACACAAATCCTATTTTTATACCATAAAGTTCCCTCATTATCCAATCTAAATCCGGTGCCTTATTTTCTCTAGTCTGCATTTGGATTTCCATCAAGTCTTTGTCCGAACTTTGGGCTTTTCTGATTTTATCCTCCAGAGTGGGTTGAATGCTCATCTTGCAAATGGAACCTCGAGGTACAATGTGTACATTCAATCGTGCCATTTCTTCCTGCAGATGGGCATACTTGGGTCCATAAGATTTCCGGCTTAAGGCATCAACTACCACATTATAATCTTTAACCAGTTCTAACCACCTTCTTTGCCTTAAGTTCAAATCTGGCTGGGTGAAGATATACTTCAAATTCTTATGGTCGGTGTAGATCTCACACTTATTTCCAATTAGATAATGTCTCCAAATCTTGAGGGCATGCACTACGGCTGCAAACTCCAGATCATGGGTTGGGTAATTCTGCTCATGAGGCATGAGCTGTCGGGAAGCATAAGCTACTACCTTCCCGTCTTACATGAGGACACATCCTAATCCTTGTCGGGATGCATCACAATAAATGACAAAATCTTGATGAATATCCGGTAGGGTCAGCTCTGGTGCGATTGTCAACCTATTCTTCAATTCCTGAAAGCTTCTTTCACATGACTCTGTCCAGGTGAATTTCTTATCCTTCTTGAGCAGCTCTGTCATGGGCTGGGCTATCTTGGAAAATCCTTCAATGAACCTCCAATAATACCCAGCTAATCCAAGAAAGCTTCTAATTTCACTAACATTGGTCGGTTGCTCCCATTTGGGGACTGCTTCGACCTTCTCAGGGTCCACTGCTACTCCTTCTGCGGTTAGAATATGACCAAGGAAAGCTACTTCCTCAAGCTAGAATTGACACTTGCTAAATTTGGCATATAGCTTATGAACTCTCAGCTTTTCCAATACTACCCGCAGATGTTGCTCGTGTTCCTGAATACTCTTGGAGTAAATAAGTATGTCGTCGATGAAGACTACGACAAACTTATCTAACTCGTCCATAAACACCTTGTTCATGAGGTTCATGAAATAAGCAGGTGCATTGGTGAGTCCAAAGGACATCACAGTGAACTCGAACTGCCCGTAATGGGTGACAAAATCTGTCTTTAGAATGTCACTTTCTCTAATCTTGAGTTGAAAATATCCTGACCTCAGATCAATCTTGGAGAAGTACTTTGCTCCTTTTAGTTGATCGAAAAGGTCATCAATCCTGGGGAGAGGGTACTTATTCTTGATGGTAACCTCATTCAGTGCACGGTAGTCTACACACAACCTCATACTCCCATCCTTCTTCTTGACAAATAGGACTGGGGCTCCCCAAGGCGACGAGCTTGGTCTGATGAAGCCAATTCGTTGTAGTTCCTCCAGCTGCTTCTTTAATTCCACCAATTCAGAGGCTGCCATCCTGTAGGGTCTCTTGGCTATAGGAGAGGTTTCAGGGACAAGATCGATGACAAACACTATATCCCTATCTGGTGGCATTCTGGGAAGTTCTTCAGGGAAAACATTTAGGTATTCGTTTACTATTGGGACTTCTTCCAAGGACTTGGCTTCCATACTAAACACCATCGAGTCTGGTCCACTTCCCCCGGTATGGCAGGTCACTCGTACTCCTTTTGGGTTCGTTAGGTGTACCACCTTGTCAGTACAACCTATGAGACCATTGTGTCGGCTTAACCAGTCTATTCCAAGGATCATGTCTATTCCTTTAGACTTAAGTACTACTAGGTCTGCTAGAAATTCTACCCCACTTAAATTGATCCTTACCTGTAGACAACCTAGTTGACACTTGATGTCACCTCCTGGCGTCCGGGTTAATAGGGGTGTTTTTAGTAGTACTGTAGGTATATTGTGTTTTTCCACAAAACTTGAGGATATGAACGAGTGTGATGCTCCAGAATCAAATAGTACTGTTGCAAGAGCTGAGCTGACTAGGTACTCACCGAGCACTACGCCCTGAGCTCCTTGAGCCTCCTGCGCATTGATGTGGTTGACGCGGGCTCGTCCAAATGACTGCTGGGGCTGCCTCATCTGCTGACTGTTGTTATTGGTGTTGGTTTTGTTGTTGTTGCGGATGGGCACTCGGTTGGCACCTGACAGAACTGGCATTGGTCCATTCCCAGAGTTGGAGAAGGCAGAGGCTGCCGGCTTGTTGTTGGCATATGGGCAGTTAGCAATGAAATGCCCTATCTCACGGCAGTTGAAATAGGCCCTAGTATTGCTATTGGTTGTGGTGACTTGGCTTGCATTGCTCTGCTGGGCCTTCATGGTGTTCTGGCTCCTGAACTGTGGGTTAGGGGTCTGTGGGCATGTCACCTGAGACTGGGTCCTATACTGCATTGGGGCCTGAGATCTTGATGCAGTGTAGCTGAAGCTTCTTCGTTTCTGAAAGTGGTCCTGCTGGCGGGCCTTGCTTTCCAGAAACTTGCGCTTGTTATCCTTCCTTTCTTCAGCTTTGGCCCTTTCTGTGAGAATGTCCTTGTTCATCCGAGTGTTGAATTTCGGGTAGATCTGAGGGGTAAGCAGGGTCCGGAGTTCTGGGTTCAATCCATTCTTGAACATATCCTGCTTCTTTTCGTCATTGTCCACCTCCTCTGGTGCATATCGGGCCAGCTCCACGAACTGGTAGGTGTACTCTTCTACTGACATGCTTCCTTGCTGCAGTGCGCGGAACTCATCCGCCTTGCTGCAGTGGCCGAGGGGATATGATAGCGGCAGAACTCCTTCACAAATTCTTTCCAAGTGATGGTGGAGGCATCTTTGGCAGTGGCACAGTAATTCTCCCACCAGGCTAAGGCAGTCCCGGTGAGTTTTGGGCTGCCAGAAGAACTTTATCTTGATCTTGGCATTCGAACGGCTTGAGCTTCCTCTGGATCACACGCAGCCAGTCGTCTGCATCCAAGGGGTTGCTGGATCCGACAAAGGTGGGTGGCTTGGTCCTCAGAAAATCTGTCAACTTGTCATTCATGGTCTGCTCTCGTGGCCACTTGTTGAATAGGGCATTGGCCAGTGTTTCTAGTATGAGGGTCTGGTTGTGTATTATATGTGTCAGGTCCCCGAGGGGTGGTGGTGGTGGCAGTGGCACTTCTCCTTGATTTCCTCCTCCATTTTGGCTCACTTCCTGTTCTTCCTGAAGAGGATTCTGTCCATTAGGCTGTCCTCCCGCGCCAGCGGCTGCAGGGGTCCAGTTGCGGGAGGCCCTTGTACCGCTTTGGGAAGCCATCTGTAGATTGGGCAGAGTCTTCGTGAGATTAAGATTAAGTGATGTTTAAGTTGTTTAATTCGTATTTTTTAAAAGGCAGAATCTACCTTCCGCCGAAAAGCACACAAACTAACAACAAGCACACAAACTAGTAAACAACAAGTACAAATAACTTTATTTCTGCAAGGGGGGTACACACTGTGACAAAGCCAAATGCGTACTACTCGTCCGAGTACAGGGTCACACTTAAGGGTACAACTTAAGCCAAAGGGGCTGGGAGGATACAACACTAGGGTTGCGTCGGGCATTCTACTCGCGGGGCGAGCCTTCTTCTGGGGCGGAGTGTGTGAGTAATCCTTGCTCGCCGTCCTCTAGGTTTCCATTTTCCAGGGATTGCGCAGCAGATTCTCTTTCAACGGCGACAGTAGACCCTTCAGGGTTCTCGGGTGGGGCTTGTGGGGTTCTTAAGAGTGGTCCCCATCCTATGACGGGCGTCCCGAGTAGAACATGGTCTTCCCCAATTGCCGGGACTGGCATTCCACTTCTGGTCCATTCTTGCATATGCCGGTCCCGGGCCTGCCTGAGGCTCTCCTGGGCAACCGCTTCGCTGCTGACCGCAGCTGTAGCTCTTGCCTCGGCTTGGGCTACCCGGATCTGTTGCAGTCTTTCCACGAGCTCCGCTTTCTCGGCTCGATGGGTCTGCTCCCTCAGGATGCCGGCTTGCTCTTCAAAGAGCTGATCCAAGGAGGCTAGGTAGGTAGCCACTTGGTACAGGGGGTCTTCTTCATGGCGGCTCCGTTCCAGGTTTCTCATACGAGCTTCCCAAACTGGGGTTCTGATGGCCGGAGGGAAGAACCTCATTGGTGTGGGGGCGAGGTGTCCTTCAAAAATCCAGCATAGATAACGGAGTGCTTTCTTGACGACCAAGGGATGGGTGTCTTGGTGACTAAACCCTGTGGCGGTCACTCGCCACGGCTGGATGTCGGGGGTAGCGGTCACTTCTGGCGATGACCAAGATCACCCTGCAGCGGAGGGTACCATGGTGCTCGTACTCTCTACTGTAGTACCTTGGGCATTCCGTAATGCCAAGGCTTTCCAGGGCATTGATCAAGAGGCTGGGGAAGCCAGGTGCAGCTTGGCAAAAAGCCATGGGTCCATCCTTCCTCAGCCATCTCAAAACAAAGATAGAGTGAACAAGTTTTACACAAATATTTGGGTATAAAGGGGATAGATGGTACTTTATTACAATATGGTGGGGTACAGTTTCCATGGGTACATGATTATTAGGATAGAGGCTCTAGTTTTAGGTGTACTACTCTCCTATGGAGACTCCTCCTCGATTTGGATGGGGCGCTTCTTTGGTGGAAGACACTGCTCCATCACATCATCTTCGGTCTGAGTACCTCTATCCCAATGGGTTTCTTCGGGTTCCTCTTCTATCCACCCACCTACTCCTCTGTGAGCCTCGTGTTCTTGCCATTGGGTTTGAAGAGTGGCTAGGGAATACTCGGCTCGCATGGCCCTGGTCTGTTGTTCCTCCAATTCTTGGATTGCCTTTTCTGTCCTGTGGATTTGGTGCTTCAGTTGTGCCGCCTGTTCACGGTAGAGTTCATCCAGGCCGGTGAGGTAGATGGATAGGTGGGAGACCGTATCTTCTAGGTCTTCTTCTTCTCTCCCAAGTCCTTTCATCCGGGCAATCCATGATCCTCCAGTAGGTGGGAAAAATCTCATAGGAGGCCGCTGGAGATGATACTTGTAGACCACACGCAGACGTCATAGGGCTTTTCGGGCGGCCTTTCGGTAGGTGTCTGGGAAGTGAAAGCCAGTGGTGGCGATGAACCAGGGGTCCATGTCAGGGTAGCGAGTGCTTTTTCCCACGAAGATCATCTTGTCGCACCGAAGAGTGCCTCTGGAGTCGTACTCCCAGTAGACGTACTCTGGTGGGTCCACAACTCCGATGCGTTCCAGGCTGAGTAGCAATAACTTAGGAAGACCGGGCTCTGCATGGCAGATTCCGCCACACCATCCATTGTCAGCCATCTGGAACAGGGCAAGAACCAACGGCGAGTGCTTGTTGCAGAAAAAGGATTAAGCAAGGAAAATCCTAATGTGGAAAGGCCTGAAAAAGAAAGGTCTCGCTCCTAGGGTCACGTCCTACGGCCAACCTATGACTCTGATACCTCCTGAAGCATCCCCTCATAAGAGAAGATTTAAATGTGATACAAATATCAGTCCCAGAAGGCTGATAACACATTTATTACATCAGATAGTACATCACCGTACAACTCTACGCGGTAATGGTCAGTGAAGCACCACTATCGCGAGGATAACAACTAAAACCCACACCACAACACTAACTACGAAGAGGTCATCAGAGTCTTGCAGCATACGGAGCTTCCTGTGGGTGACCCTATCCACAGGCAAGGTTGGGTGCAGGACGGAACCCCTACTCAACGTCTTCGGGAACAAAGTCTGGATCCTCCTCTGTAAAAATTAAGAATGGGGTGAGTACAAACATACTCAGCAAGTTCAACCACACCCACGGAGGGGGTATAAACAGAATTTAATGCACAGGGTAAATCAAGGATAAGGCTAGGGTTTAATTTGCGGAAAGCAAGTTTTTATGCAGGGGTTCATTTGCAAGAAAAGGATTTTCAAAGCAACTTTCTTACACCGAGTGACACGTAGGGTTGATCCACACAAGATCCATGTTTTAGATTGCTACCGGACTCCTCATCCGCCATAGCATACGGCACAGCTGCCGGACGCTTTTCCAAAACAACTCATGCCAACCCATCCATTTTTAGATTGCTACCAGACTCCTCATCTGCCGTAGCACACGGTACAGCTGCCAGACACTTTTCAAAAACAACTCACGCCAATCCATCCATTCCCAGAAGAAACACTAGTTGTGTGACCAAACTGTAGCTCGCCCAGTACCGCGGGCACGACTATTCGAATAGATTCGATACTCTGCAGAGGTGTGCAACTTTACCCGCAAGCGGGGTACCACAGCATGATCACCGTAGTGTCGGTGCAGATCCCAACAAAACCATTACCCACCTTAGCTAGACCTGACTAGCCAACACGGGATCCACCAAGGGGCCATTGACCTATCCCTGAGGTTTAACCAGGGCATAAGTCACACAGAGCTTATCCCTTCTCCTTGATCACCCGTTGCTCTCGGCTCTCCTAATGGCTATCAGACTAACTAGTGGGGTTTATGCTAAGACGTTGCCCATATGCAGTTTTGTAAAACAGGCCAATAGGTTGTGTTTATAAAGACTAGGACAAAATATGCATCAAAGGATGAGATTGAACTTGCCGTCTTCAAAGCCTTCCGGGAAGTCCTGATCGAGGTACTGTCCTTCGGGTTCGGGGTCACAGAACTGGTCCTCGTTCGCTTGCTCGTAGTACTACTCATCGACTGGTTCTCCCTCGTTCACACCGTGATCTACGATGCACACAAGCAAGCACACAATCAAGAACAAGAAATAAAGGTTTTATCGCTGAGCTCGAATCAGAAATAATTGAGATATAGGGATAGGAGTAATATTTTTGGGTGGTTTTCTAATGGCATGGCCAAAATTATGTTATGAAAGGCGTGGTAAAGTTTTGGGGCGATTGGAGGATTTTTGGCGCATGAAATGATAGGTTACAGAGAGGTTTAGGGTTTAAACCGGGGTTCAGGGGCCTATTTGTAAATAGTCTTGAGGGTGGAAGGTCTTGATAGTATTTTTAGAAAATAATCGGGCTATTCTGAAAAGATCAGGGTTTTATTTAGAATTAAGTTCATATTGTGGAAGGGCTTGTCTTGGAGTATAATAAAAGAGAGGGTTTATTTTATAAAATGGCTAGAGAGTGGGAGGGCTCTTAATGGAATAGAAAGAAAGGCAAGGGGTATGGGCAAAAGTGCCCTTCTTCCACCTTCCCCCACTGAGAAACAGGGGAGAGGGGGCGGCGCGATGCCGGCGGCGCCTGGGCCGGCGGCTCGGGGCGCGATGGCGGCCATGAGTGGGGGAAAACAGAGAGGGAGGCTCGTGAGGTTGATCCCCGGCCGCAGCTCGGCCGGAGGTGGTTCGAGTCGGCCTGGCCATGACGTCCGGCTGGCGGCGGGCAGCAGTGGCCCTGGGCCGGCGTCCCGGAGGTGCGGCGGCGGTCAAGGAGAGGGGGAGAAGCACTAGGGGACCCTGGGGATTCGATTCACCCGCTCACCTTGGGCGATGGCGGCCTGTGGACGGCTCTTCACGGCAGCGGGCGGAGCTCAGGGAGGGGCTGTGCAGTGGTGGAGGCGGCTGTGGAGCTTGGAGGCGAGGTGTAGGGTCCCTTTATAGGCGCTGAAGGCGGTGGAAGGGGTGGCTGTGGAGCTCGGGCGGCGTTAATAGCGGTGGGGACCAACGCGGCATCGTGGAGTGGCGACGCGGGCGGCGAGGTTGGCACAGGTCGACACGACATCTCGGGCAGGCGCGAGCGGGGCAGGCGGTGCTGTGCTTGTCGTGGAGCGTGGCGTCGAGCAGCGCGGCTCAAGTGGCAAGGCGGAGCACTGTGCGGTCGGCGGGATTTGCGGTGCGTGAGCAGTGCAGCTCGGGCGGCGTGGTGGTAGCGCTGTGCGATCGACGGGCGGCACGGCGAGCGGTGCGTCCGCCTGGAACGCGTGTTGCGCACCGGCTCGCGCGCGTGCAGCGCGTGGGGGCGGCAGGCCGAGTCGGCAGCGGCGGACGGCACGGTGAGCGGTGCGGTCGAGTGATGCACGTGCGCACGTTTGGGCGGGGCGGCGTCGAGGCGGCGAGGGGGGCTCGGCGTGCGCAGCGGCGACGAGCCAGGCGAGCAGAAGTGCGCGCACGCGCGCGTGGACGGGAGCGGGGGGGAGCGACCGGTGGCGGGCTGAGCGGCACTCGGGAGCGTGTGGCAGAGGAGAGGGAGAAGGAGAGGAGAGGGAGGGAAAAAGGAAAAAGAAAAATGGAGAAGAAAGGGAAAAAAAGAAAAGAGAGAGAGAGAGAGAGAGACGGCGGGAATCGCGGCGGCGACCGCGGCTGGTCGTGCACACGCGCCGGTCGCGCGTGACGCACGGGACGAGGAGGAATAGGAAGACGGGACAGCGATTGGATGTCGGGACTAGTTTTTCAGGAGATTGGGAGATCGGGCAGAGAATGATTTTGAATGGACTGAGCTCAACGATGAAAGGAGTTTTTGAAATTATTTTCTTTACCACGTGATTTGGTTTGGTAAATTTTCGGGCTGTTACATATACTATTCATGTTAGCAGAGAAGTTATGTTAGCCACGTGTTTAGAGCTGCAGGTGCCGAGAAATTAGGGACATCCGGGAGAACGACCCGCACTGGAGAACATCTAGTCCCGTTTCATCTTTGCATGAACTTCTACATGATACCCGAACATCGGCGGCTTAGGTTCATAGCAACAACGCCATGAAACGTCGTGCGGTATGTCTTAATGATTACAGAAGGATCCGCAAGCGCACGGATATACCGTTGTAGCATTTCACCCAGAAGTATTCAGGATATCGTTATTTATATTTTCCCAAGGGATGGCGAGGTATGTAAAGATATTTACGAGGTGTGTAAAGATATTTACAAGATACATAACCATAATAGTATGAAATAAGGTGTAGACTACTGATTATACAGGGGTAAGTGATAATAAAGGATAATAAGGGGGTAATGTGACACACACAGAATAGCCAACTCTCATGAATAAAGAATAAACGAATACACCTAAGGTTAGCGGGAGCATAGACAACAAGATCATAGTATACTATTCATGTTAGCAGAGAAGTTATGTTAGCCACATGCTTAGAACTGCTGGTGTAGGAAAATTAGGGACATCCGGGAGAATGACCCGCACTGGAGAACATCTGTGGAAATTTTCTTTGATTTGTTCAATGAAGTTTGATTGTGTTTTCTAATTTATCTTGGGTAAAGTAGCTGAAACTTGCCACGCTCATATGTAATTCTACTAAAATGCTTTTCCTGCAAATCCAACTTCCTTGAGTTCATAATGATATCCTCTGTCTGCTCAAATTATCTTATGATTTGTTTTTGCTGTATAAATTTCTGTTGCTTAATTCTTGTATTAGTTACTTACGCTTAATAGCTATTGTTTATGTTGTATTGCATGTTATCGCATGTGGTGCTTTCCATACTTCATGACATATCATTCATGCACGAACATAGCATCGCTCTAATGCATGCATGCATTCATTCATGCATTATAGTGACCCAACCGTCGGAGAGCGAGCCGGTTGAACCCGCCGAAGTTGTTGAACCCGAGCCTGGCTTAGAGTTCGTGGTTGACCCCGAGGAAAATCAAGACAAGCAGCTAAGCATGATTCCTTGTACTAATTTAATTTGATTTAAATTAATTATATCATTTGGGTATTATTGGGTTATATATTATATGTTTATTTATTAAATTCTTGTACCTACTTTTATGCATTGCCTTCCTTGATATTGTTATCCTTGTCCTTGTCACATGTTAGTCAATTAAATATTCAACTTGACTAGATGCTTAGTCGTGCTTAGAGTATTTTATGTCACTTGGTATTAAAGGAAAGAATGGTTTAGGGTCATCACACTTGCCTGCTTATCCTTGATCGCACTTGTGCAACTTTGGTTATGATGGAATTATAGTATCGAGATTCGAGAGAAATGGTAGGATCTAGAGAAAGGAGTCACATGGGCATAGTCTACTTGAACCGTTTACGGATCGTCTGTGGATGCCATCGGTTTTGAGCATTTTATCGTGCTACCACATATCCAAAATAATTGTACGGATGAGCCAATTACCTTCTTTGCCTTGGTTTTTGATGCGCTGTCCTAGATACGTGGCCAAGGGGCTATGTAGAGATGCTTAGGGGTGTCTCCGGTGGACCTAGGTGACTCTCCGCGTAAGCTAGGTGTGATGTTCATTGGTCGAGGCTTGCTGAGAACGGTTGATGTGAGTACCCCCTTATCCAACTTGGCCAGTTGGGTGAGCCGCATAGTCCTTGCATCGTGTGGGTAAAGTACACCCTTGCACGGTTTAAATCAATTTGAATTGACGCGCTCTCGGTTATGAGCAAGCTCTTTATCCGTCCAATTCTCTGTAGAAAGTTTTGTTTATGCTGGAAATGATTCATGGCACCTTTATATTTAATTGTCTTATTCTTGTCACAATCAACTAAAACTTATGGTGGGTTGGGCAAGATTAATTAATTTTGCTAGAGAGCTAGATGTTGGTTAGAGAGCTCATGCTTATGCAATAACAACTTAACCTTAAAGCCTTATTTGAGCCCTCTTGCATACCCCTTTTTACTTAATCGCGTAAGTCTTTTGAGTAACTTTTGTACTCATCTTGCTTTTCTATTAAAACTAAGTTGTAGGTGAGCCGGAAGTTGTTTTTGGCCACTTCTATCCCGCCGATCCCAGTGCGGAGGAGTACGTCCTTGTGGTTGCGATGGCACCTTTGAGCAAGACGCTATTGCTTTGCGTTTTAGTCATTTATCCGTTGTGTACTCATCTTTTGGGAGAGCATGATGAAACACTAAACTTTAATTTCATGTCTCTTTTATATCATTCGTGAGCCCAAGGCATTGTAATAGAAGCTTGAACCTCTTTACATTTTTAGATTTGGACCCTCCTATGTCAAACATGTATTATTTAGTTGTTGAACATGTAAAGTACTTAAAATTGCTCTTTGTGGTCCAATGGTGATGTATCATTTGTAAACGGTATGTGTGTGTGATCTTGGGTATGCGATGGAGCACATACCGGGACTACCGGATTTGAGATCATTTTAGGCGAATGTCGTGTCGGTTGTCGGAGTCTCTAGATGTGGGATAGCACATGACACTTCCATAGGCGAACGTGTGCTAGCTCTCATCTTAAGAATGATGACCGGAGGTTTGCCTATGGACGTGCCACGTGCTAACCCACATCTAGAGACTCCGACAACCGACGCGATATTTGCATAAAATAATATCAAATCCGGTAGTCCCGGTATGTGCTTCACCGCAAACCCAAGATCATGCACACATACCGTTTATAAAGGATGCATCACCAATGAATAACAAAAAGAAATTTTAAGCACTTTACAAGTTCAACAACTAAATATTACAAGTTCAACATAGGAGGATCCAAATCTGAAATTATAAAGAGGTTTAATCTTCCATTACAAGTCTTGGGCTCATGAATGACATAAAAGAGTCATGAAATTAAAGTTTAGTATTTCATCATGCTCTCCCAAGAGACGAGTACGTAGTGGATAAATTATTAAATCACAAAGCAATAGCGCCTTGCTCAAGGGCATCATTGCAACCACAAGGACCTACTCCTCTCCTGCATCGGGTTTGACGGGATAGAAGTGGCCAAACACAACTTCTGGCTCACCAGCAACTTAGTTTTTAAAGAAAAGCAAGATGAGTACAAAAAGGTACTCGCAAGTGTTACGCCAATTAAATAAACAAGGATCATGGAAGCGGGCTCAAATGAGGCTTCAAGGTTAAGTTATTATCACATAAGCATGAGCTCTTAAACCAACATCTAGCTCTCTAGCAAAATTAATTAATATTGCCCAACTCACCACAAGTTTTAGTTGATTACGACAAGAATAAATAATTATTCATAGAGGTGCCATGAAACATTTCCAACATAAATGAAACTTTCTACGGGTAAAAAGCTTGCTCATAACCGAGAGTGTGACAATTCGATTTGATTTAAACCTTGCAAAGGTGAACTTCTTTACCCACACGATGCAAGGACCATGCGGCTAACCCAACTGGCCAAGTTGGATAAGGGGTACTTGCATCAACCGTCCCAACGAGCGTCAACCAATGAACATAACGCCTAACTTACGCGGAGAGTCACCTAGATCCACCGAGGACACCCCTAAGCCTCTCTACATAGCCCCTTAGCTATGTATCTAGAACCGCACATCAAAAGTCAAGGCAAAGAAGGTAATTGGCTCATCCATACCATTATTTTGAATATATGGTAAAATGATAAAATGTTCAAAACCGATGGCATCCACGATGGTCCTTAAACAGTTCAAGAGGACTATGCCTCCGAGACTCCTTTCTCTAGACACTATCCTTCCGCCCAAACCATGAAACTAACTTTCTAACATAACCAAGGTTGTACAAATGCGATCAAGGATAACCGAGTATGTGCGATGACTCTAAATCATTGTTCCCTTTTCTACCAAGTGATATAAGATACTCTAAGCATGACTAAGCATTTAGTCAAGTTGAGTATTTATTTGACTAACTAGTGAGAAGGACAAGGATAAACAATATCAAGGAAGGGTAATGCATAAAATTAGGTACAAGAATGCAATAAATAATATAATATATATATAACCCAATAATACCCAAATAAAATAACTAATTTATATCAAATTAAATGGGTACAAGGGGTCATGCTTAGATGCTTGCCTTAGTTTTCTTCGAGGTCAACCATGAACTCTAAGTCGGGCTCGGGCTCAACAATTTCCGTGGGTTCAACCGGCTCGCTCTCCGACGGTTCGGTCACTATAATGCATGAATTAGAATGATGTTATGTCCGTGCATGAATGATATGATATAAGGGATGAATGATTCAATATGCAATGATACACAACATAAACACCGATCATGACAATCAACTAAGATAAACTAAAATAAGAATTAAGCATGAAAAATTTATACATCAAGAATAAATCATACATTAAATTGAGCATGCAGAGGGCATCCAAACAAACTCATGAGGGTTGGATTTGCAGGAAAATCATTTTTCTAGAATTACTTATGAGCATAACAAGTCTCAGCTACTCTAAACAAGATAAATCAGAAAACACAAAGTTCATTGAACAAATATAAGAAAATTACCACAGATACTAAACATGAAAATAAAGTTAAAAGAACATGTTTTACCATTTTACCACTTTCCAGTAAAAAGTTATACACTAAAACAAGCATTCAGACAGAATAAGAAAGCACACTAAAACTCTATTAAGCAGTAAAGATGCATGAATACCATCTGTGTCACTTGAAATAATATTTAACAAGGAGTGAAAAAAAAATTAGTTTAGCATTCGTAGAGCAGTATAGAATTTACTAAGCACTTAACTTACTTTAAAAAGAGTAAAGCATAATTAAATCTATAGAACAGTAATATACAAAACAATATTTTTACAGAGTATATCTAACTCAGAGGAGACAAACGAAACTTGTTTCGTAATTTTGAGAGGTCTATACGATTTTTCTATGCATTTTACTAATTCTCGGCACAACACAAAACTCTTCAAAATGCTAGATGCACACAGCAGGGCCGGCAAGGTCGCCGACAGGTGGGCCCCACTAGGCAGTGGCTCCCCCAGGCTAGGTCAAGGCCAACTGCCTGCCTTGACCCGCACCTGGAGCGCGCCCACAGCGTGGCCGGCGCGCGCGCGGCGACAGCGGCCGAGTGGCCGAGCAGAGCTGAGCAGGAGAGGCCGGGAGAGCGCGCGCACGGCATGTTCCATGGAGAGGCGAAGTTCACCACGGCTGTGGACGATGGGTAACGGCGAAGAGATGGTCGCGCGGCGAGGTCCGGCGGCGGCGGGCGGCAAGCTCCGCCGGGAGCCCTGCACAGCGAAGGAGGAGGCCGGGTGAGGGCCGGAACGGGTCGAGGAAGGGTCAAGGATTCTTAGGATGCGAGGAATTTGATATGGCTCACTAGAGATGACGAATCGAGGGCGGCCAGATTTGGGCAAGAAGGAGTGGCCACGGCTATGGAGGATATGGTGGCTAGGGTTTGGGGCAACGGGGCGGCTGGGCTTTAAAGGAGGAGGGGAGCGGGCGTCCGGGTGCGGCCACACTGACCAATGGACGGCCGGCGAGGGGGGCGCCGCCGCCCCTGCTGCCCAACGGGCGAGCGAGCAGGCACAATAGAGGCTGTGGAGGGGATGACAGGTGGGCCCGGGGTGGAAGGAAAATGGTGAAACAACGATTGAAGTTCAAAATTTGAATTCAAGACCTTACTGGACTCCAAAAATCACTAAATTTTTACTGGACTGAGAAAAAATTACGAAGATCATTTTACAACAAGAATCTCCCAAAAAGCTTTTGTAGATTGGTCTCAGTAAAGTAAACAAAACATATGTTTTCAAGTTTTTCGAAACTTTTATGGCTCGGTTCAAAGGTCATAAAATTCTACAAAAATATTTTAAATTCAACATTTGAAATCTAGTATTTGAATAAAATGTTTTGAGGTATAGTTGAATACCAATTTTTGAACTTACTTCATAAGGGTACATTCACACAAGACAAAAATAAATAACAAGCTTATGCAATCAATGCCCATGATGCTTGATTATGCTTCAATGATGCTCATGATGACTTTTCTTAGTTGTTAATCAAGTTTAACGAATTTGGGTCATGACATCTGGCAAGTCCACGCCCTGCATCAGCTTCAGAACCAGCTCCTTGTTGATGGATTTGATTGCTGCTATGTATTGATCAAATGCTATGTCTTCCTGTATCATTATACCTGTCAGATCCCCGTTGACGACCTTCCACGTTGTCCCAATTGTACCTCTGCCTGTGACTGCAGAATCTGCAATTGTCGATACAGATCCAAGCATCATTCCACTGCTTTCTTCCTCTGATGCTAGTTTGTTCTGAGTTTCGTTTGCCGATGCGTCTGAACTTTGCTCCAGTTCTGTTTCCTTAGCAGGAATGGACGTTTCAGCTGGAGCACCTACCGAATGAACATCGAAAATTGCCGGCCTCTAATCGGTTATCTTCCCGGGAATGGTGGACTTTTCAGCTGGAGCACTTCCCCGGTGAAAACAACTAGACCGCCGGATCTCCTCCATCCTCTGCACCACCTCAGACATCGCCGGTCTTCGAATGGCTATCTGTTCACAGCAAACCATCGCGAGACGCATGAGTTGCTGCATTTGGTTCTCCTGTTGCTGATCAACAATGATATCCGCGTCGAGCACCTTGGTCGTCGAGTCCTCGCTGAGAACTGACAAGCGCACCCATCGTGGCAAATCCACACGATGACCCTTATGCAACACCAACATGTTCGTCGGACATCTCCCTGTGAGCAGCTCGAGCAGCAGGACGCCAAAGCTGTACACGTCGCTCCGCCTGGTGGTGTCGCGGTCGATCAAGGTGACCTCCGGAGCTCTGTACCCACTCGGACCAGCACCAGCAGAAAAGTACATGCCTACAAGGGTGTGGAGGCCGTGCTCCGACAGCCGCACCTCGTGGTCACCAGTGAGGAAGACGTTGGAGGATTTGATGTTGCCGTGGCAGGACGCCGGTCCGGCAGAGTGGATGGCCGCCACAGCGCGTGCCACGGTGAGTGCGATGCTTGATCGCCACTCCCAGTTCACCTGACCCCCAGCAGATGCAGAGCCGTTCTTCCCTGAATAGTAATTAGATGCACAGTCGTTAGAACTTTGATTTGGAAAACACGAGGCGATGCAAGCAAGGACACGTTGAATGGTACCGTGAAGCAGCGCTGCAAGGCTTCCCATGGGCATGTAATGGTACACTAGCAGCCTGTCACTCTTGCTGCAGTGGTACCAGCGGAGCGGCATGACGAGATCGCTCCGGAGGTCACTGATCACCGCTACGCTATGCCTAAAATCTTGTTCGCTCAAGTCGGGTTTCACCCTCTTCATCACCACCATGGTTCGTTGCCCAGCACGAACTTGTACGTATTTCCGAACGTGCCATGGCCGAGATCACTTGCCGGGCATCGCAGCAGGTCTTTCAGTTCTAGTTCAAGATCCATCCTCGATTCTTCACATGTTCTCTTCACCGGAATGGTCGTCTTTTCAGCTGCAGAGTCTGGCTTGGTCTTCCTTCCCCAAAAAAATAGGCCTACTCTTTCTTGTCCTTGGTGAAGTGCTTTCCTCAGCGCCTGAAGCCGTTCTGCCACATTTGTCATCTCAGGCCGCTTCTGGATTTCCATGCTTAAGCACTCGCCTATCAGTTTGGCGATCCCATCAAGAATCTTGCTGCTGCTCGAGTCTGAAATTTCGGCATCAAACATCTCTCTCACCCTTCTGAATCCTCTTGAAAGACCACGAATGAAGCCATCAACGAGGCTTAAACCACCATCATGATCTGCCTTCACCTTTTTCCTTGTGAACATTTCTAGGAGAACAACTCCGAAGCTGTATACATCGCTCTTTGGGGTGAGACATCCGGTGCGAACAAACAAAGGGTCCATGTAGCCGATGCTCCCTATGACATACGTAGTGTATAGACTCATGTCCGTATTGACCAATCTAGATATTCCAAAATCTGAAATCTTGGCACTGAGGTTTTGGCTCAAAAGTATATTGGCAGGCTTGATATCACCGTGAATTACACGGGTGTACATCTGTGAATGCATATAGGCCAGAGCACCTGCACACTCCATAGCAATCCTTAGTCGCGTGTCCAAGGAAATGGGACGAACATCTTGGTGAAGAATGTTTTCGAGGTTTCCATTAGGGATGTACTCAGTGACCATCACTAGTGCATCTCCCTCCATGCAGTAGCCAATGAGCCTTGTTACGTTCCGGTGGTTGATTTGGGAGTGGACGATGATCTCTTTAGCGAAGCATTCTCTCATCTTGCTGATGTTGTGGTCAAGTATCTTAACTGCAACCATACTTTTGTCCTCGAGGATCCCTGCGTAAACTTTTCCAAAGGCGCCCTGTCCAACCGTAGTCTTGTAGTTGTCTGTGATCTTTTCGATCTCATTTTTTGAGAAACGTTTTATATCATGACTGCTACATGCTGTCCACTTCAATTGATCCGCCCCATTCAACAGTTCTATAAAATTGTTACGGTCTGTCGGATCCATCTTGTGAACTAGCAGCTTTTGTACTATCACTTGTCCTCGGTGGCAATACCGGCAACTCCTTGACGTTATTTCTGAGAGTATTAAACTTGATCAGCTTCGAGCAGAGGTCATATTTATTAGCACACAGTTTTCTGCTGATCCTTATCTTATCTTACTATTACTAATTGGAGGCTCCTTCGGAGTCTTCACGTGAAGCCACCTAAGATCCTAGGTGGATACTCTGAAAAAATAGAGAAATCCTATAAATTCTTAAAAAAATCAGAAACATCCAGTCATCAATCCAACAACTCTAATTATAATAAACATCGGATCTGTTATCTTTCCTAATAAATTACCCACCTCTGTCATTATGAAAATAGACTAAAGTAACCCCCTAAACATGTATCTAAATTACCCACCTCTGCCATTATAAAAAAATATAAAATAACTCACTAATCTTTATATAAATTACCCACCTATGCCATTATAAAAATAATACAAACCCCCCCTAAATTTGCATATAAATTATCCAATTATGTCATTATTATTACAAGTTAAATTACTCATAAATCTGAATCTAAATTATATAACTATAATAATATATTGAAGTGCACCAATATAAAATTCTAAAATTAATATTTCTATCATTATTAATATATTATTTACATTATTATTTTTATAAAAAATACTACCCACGATATATGTCACTATATATTCAGATATGATGGAAGAGATAAGAATACCAATTCACAAACAAATAGTTCTATTAAACATATATTGAATACATATGGAGGTGCACAAAACAAAACTTATTGTAACAAAATAACGAAAATATATATTTTAGAGTATATGTTAGAATATTTAATAGATGAAAAGGGGCGTGAGATAGATAATTATAATTATTGACCTTAATCTTATATTAATTCTAATTAGCACGTGTGGGAGCACGGGTTGATAGACTAGTAAAAAAAGAATCAAAATTATGACAAACTTGATTCTATATAGAAGAAATTGTATCAAACTAGGATAATTCAAGAGTAACTGTAGTGTGAATGCAAGCAATCAATCCCACTTCAATTCTTATGAAGGGATGAATTGCGAAGAAGCAAGTTCTAGCAACAAGATCATGCAAATAGGAAAAAAAAACTGTATGTCATGGCAATAACGATGCAGCTCCAAATAGTCTTTGACTCTTTGTCCTAGCGATCTGCTGGAGGATTCTCTTACCTAATTTACAACTTCATGTCCTCCTTTGAGCATATGACTCAGATACATCACCAGCACAAACTAGTACCACTAATCCTAGCTAGCACAGTAGTACTTCTACACTAACCGACTGCAGCTATATATTATTCTCTCCAGATAGAACTAGTAATTGAATAAGACATATAATTAACTTGATTGCTGCTGCCATTGTTATTACTAACCAGAAATAGTTGACAAGGTTTACTGTGGACGATCCAGTAAGCCACCAGCTGCTTCCCTGCTAGCCCACATGATCCGCTGCAATGGAAGAAAGACTGAGAGCAAGACGATGCTAGGCGAAGATGAGGTGCACCAGAGACAAGCAAGGGAGATCGATCTCTAGAAAGGACGAAACAATATAATATTGTTTCGGGGTCGGGAGAAGAAAGCTAAGGCTGTTGTTTTGTACGGTTGCTTCCAAGCCAGGACGTGAAGGACAAGAACGTGGGACATCGTCCAAATCATGAATGGTTCAGGTTTCTAATTGTTTGTAATTAACGGGGTAATTATTTTTTTAGGGACCGAAACTGGCGACCAAAGGAGTTGAATGGGAGCCGATCAAAATTTCTTTCAAAATCGATCTGTCTGCATATATTCCGAAAATCACCACAAACCCTCAAATCCTAGATGAGGTGTGGGGTAGCTATAGAAGAGCTAAAACAACACAAATCACCCCTAGAAACGAGCGAGAGAAAGCACGGAAGTGATCGAGAAAAACTGCAGATCTAGCAGTCAGGAACCGGTCAGACCGCTTGCTCTGGGCGGTCAGACCGGTCGGGCTGGATTTGAAATTCCAGACCGGTCAGACCGGTTGCTGCGACCGGTCAGACTGCTTCTGCTCAGAATAGAATTCCAGCAAGCGAACTCGAGTTGATTTCAAGATTACTCGTTCAAATCATCACCAAATAGTCTCAAAATTTGCAGGGAGGTTCCTGGGATAGATATGAACCTCTCCACAAAAGGAATCAAACCAAAACGCAAAGGATCACAAGAATTTCGTGGGGGGGAAAGGTAAAAAAGGGTTTTCCACAAACTCCAAAAACCTCAATCCGAGGGACTCGTGATTCTCGGGGGTTTAGCTCTAGGCTAGATGGTCGAGAAGCAAATCACGGAGTCCCTAAACCCACCAAGAGAAAGTTTTAATCTCAAAAACCACCAAAAGAAAGGAAATTAATCCATGAACAAAAGATGAATGGGAACACAAGAGAGCTGCTCAAAAGGGTCCTCGATTTCATTCAAATTCATCGTGATTTACAAAGGAATTCACCTATACAAGAGCTAGACATCCACCCATTCATCCACCCTCTCAAATTTGAGGACCTAGCTATAATCTAGACCACGTTTTCCATGGAGACCTCGGCCTCACCCTAGAACAGAGAGAGGAGCAAGGAAAAACAGAAAAAGACTCGTGGCTTGGAGGCTCACCTGTCCAAGGGGGCAGGTGAGATGTATTTATATGACCTCGGGGGCAACCGGTCAGACCGGTCAGACCGGTCCCTTCCCAGAAATGACCTCCACCCTGACTCGTACACTAAAACGCCCGTAGGGGCAAAACCGGAAAGGGTACAAGATCTCATCCGACGGCAGAGTTTCTTTCTTCGACTCGAAGCCTTCTCCGCGATGCCGCCACGTCGATGCAGATCTGATCCGCGGTTTTGAGGGGTCCGCGAAACCCGGTGAGGTGGCCGGTTTTGAGAAAACCGCCAAAACTCCACGCGCGGGAAGATTCCCACCTCCACGGTGTGGCCCTAGACGCCGTTCCGGCCTCGGCCTTCTGACGGACCTAGACGCCGCCCGACGCCCGTCACCTCCTCACCCGCAGCGAGGCCCTAGACGCCGTCGACGCCCGTCACCTCCACTAGCCCCGAGACCGACGCCCGTGCCTCCACGACTTGGCGTCTTCAACCGCCGTCCGCCAGCTTGGTTTTGTAGCGCAAACCAAAAAACCCGCATCCACCGGTGCTTGCACCCTCGATCCAGGAGTGGACCCATAGCTGCCGCCCGGCCCGAGCTCCTGTCCCGGCTGCCCTTCACCGCCGTCCACCGCACGGTCCATCGGCCAAAGCACCTCCACGGCAGCTCACCATCTACACTCGATGCCCGTGTACCTGCAACCAAAGACCAAGCACACGATCACACCGCACGGTTGATAATTCACTCATCACAGTCAGGAGTGAGTACTGCTCATTCCTCAATCTCCCCCTTGATGAGTGCATTGTCAACACACCACCTGTAACCAGAGAAGTGAAAAGTAAAAAATGGCACGAAGAATGTGAAGAACTCAAGCAAGTGACAAAAAGCTCAGAAAAGCAAGAACAGTCACTTACTCAAGCAAAGATCGATTCCCTAAGACAAGGGCAATGGTTCAACGCAATCGATCAAAAGCCAAAACATGACTCCTCAAAGACAGAGGTAATGCTCGACGCAGTCATGCAAGAAGCAGAGGGAAGGCGAGGAAAGATCAGGAGCCAAAACAAAACAGACACTCCCCATGCAGAACCTTTCCCTCTCACAAGTGCAACTCTCCTAAAATGATGCACTCTCAAAGCCCTGTGTGCAACAAGTGTTTCAAAAATCAAACAAGTCTCCCCCTTGTTCGATCACTTCTCGCCCAAAAATCCTCCCCCTTATTGGCATATGCACTCATCAAGCCTAAAAAATGCCTAAACCACCCCCTGAAATCATGCTATGTAATGAATGTCCTGCAGAGGGTGTAAGTGAACCATTCAGGCATACAAAGATATGATCATCTAGTGACGGGCATGTGTGCTTCATAAACAAGAACTGAATCTAACTCAACAGGGTATATCAATCAAGTCCAGAGCTAGAAAGTTCAGTTCAGCAAAAATAAAAGCATCACCCATGATCTAGCAATAGCAAGTAGGAGAAAGAAAGCAGTGCTAGCCAAACTCATACATGGTGATCCAAAGCAGCCAACATAATTGATCATGAATCAATTCTGCAACTCAACACTTGCATTTGAATGAAAATTTTACAGTATATATCAAGCAAGTGTTTCTGTCAGGGGTTGAAAGCTTGTCATGCTTTACTTAGCAGCGAGACCAAGCCTATGCCAAAGGCAGTCAGAAGCTTAAGGCACACGCTTCAGTCATGCACAGCCTTTCCCGGGTTCTCACTAGTGCTATGTGAGCCGTCCCGAAAGCTCGATCAGTGCGACAAGCAATCCCACCTGGATCTTTTCAATCCATTTCAGACATATATTAAATAATTTCAACAATTTTAGCTCATGTCCAAGATTAAAGGACACACTAGCAAGAATAAGATAGCAAAGCGTATCAATACAACCTAACATGCTAGTAGCCAGATAGGGTGATCAGTTTTCAGATTTTCAAATCAAAATAGCTTAACTCAGATGATATGACATATACTGAAGAGCAAGTTATACATGATCAAGTCTAAGAAACTACACTAGCAAGCACTAGAAAATCATAACAGTGTATACAAGAATGCCAGTGTAGTGAAGCAATGCAAAATGCAAACATGTACAATGCAAATGCATCTATCAGAAGCTAGAAAGCGTAGAGAAACAAAAATAAAGACCTTCAAAAAGCTAACCAAAGAGAAGTCAGCGATCAAAAGGGGTAACAAACCCCAAGCTCCCCTCGCAAGCGAGCAAAGGTGTCTTGCTCAAGTGGTTTGGTGAGGATATCTGCGGTTTGCCTCTCTAAAGGGACATGGTTCAAGTCTATATGGTCTCTCTCATGGTTATCTCGCATGAAGTGGAACCGGATATCTATGTGTTTGGTTCTGGAGTGTAGAACAGGGTTCTCTCCAATGCTAATGGCGGACATGTTGTCTACAAATATGGTAACCCTACCAAAACTCAATCCATAATCATGCAAGGTCTGTTTCATCCAAAGGATATGGGAGCAACAGCTAGCAGCGGCAACATACTCAGCTTCTATGGAAGAAAGCGCTACGCTAGCCTGCTTGCGAGAGGATCAAGACACCAAAGATGTACCGAGAAATTGACAAGTGCCGGATGTCGACTTGCGATCCAACCGACATCCACCGAAATCGGCATCAGAAAAGCCAACTAAAACCAGAGAAGAATCCGCAGAGTACCAGAGACCAAACTCAGGGGTGAATTTCATATACCTGAAGATGTGTTTCACCACCTGCCTGTGGGAGGTGCGCGGCGAAGCCTGATACCGCGCACAGAGGCCGACACCGAACTGAATGTCCGGCCGGGTCGCCGTCAGGTACAGGAGAGAGCCGATCATGCTCCTGTACTCCTTCTGGTCCACCGCCTCACCGTCCAAGTCCTCATCAAGCGTCGTCGATGTGCTGATCGGAGTCGGCTGAGGAGACAAGTCACTCATGTCGAACTTCCGCAGCAAGTCCCTCGTGTACTTGGCTTGATGGATGAACGTGCCCTGAGAAGTTTGCTTGATCTGCAGCCCGAGAAAAAACTGCAGCTCACCCATCATGCTCATCTCGAACTCCCTGGACATCTGCTCAAAAAACTTGGAAACAAGAGCGTGAAAAGAGCCACCAAAGATGATATCATCCACGTATAGCTGTACCAACAAAAAGTCAGAGCCAGAGCGCATGAGGAACAAAGTTTCATCAACACATCCCATTTTAAAACCTTGAGCAAGCAAGAAGTTTTTAATCCTATCGTACCAAGCTCTAGGCGCATGTTTCAAACCGTAAAGAGCTTTCTGGAGTTTGTAAACTCGGTTTGGAAACTTGGGATTTTCAAAACCAGGGGGCTGTTTCACATAAACTTCCTCTTCAATAAAACCATTCAAAAAGGCAGATTTCATATCCATTTGGAAAACTTTAAAACCCTTGGAAGCAGCAAATGCAAGAAAGATTTGAATCGCCTCTAAGCGTGCTACTGGGGCCAAAGTTTCCTCATAATCAATACCCTCTTTTTGGCAAAAACCCTGGGGTACAAGCCGAACCTTATTCAGCACTACCAACCCATCTTCACATTGCTTGTTCTTGAAAACCCATTTGGTTCCAATGGGATTACAAGCAGGCGGAGGCTCAACCAAAACCCAAACCTGATTCCTTTCAAAATTTTCAAGTTACTCATGCATGGCATTGACCCAATTGGAGTCAGAAAGAGCATGTCCAACATCTTTGGGCTCAAAAGAGGCAACAAATGCTGAATGAGCAAAGCCAGCGATACTTGTTACCTTGGACCGTGTGACTCGCTCGTTGAGGTCACCTAGCATCTGTTGAGGTGGGTGACGACGCTGAATGTGTCGTGGAGCTTCCCTTGTCGAAGTCGCCTCCTCCTCAACCAAAGCTGGTGTCTCCTCATGTGCAGCTGGGGAAGGCTGAGTCACCTGCTCGATCGGCCCCCGGGAAGTGGATGTAGTCGGATCGGGGCCGTCATCATCGTCCGAGCTCATGGCGGAGGCGGCTAGGTCCACAGCACGCGTGGTAGCCTCAGCATCACCCTCCGCAGCTTCTTCCTCCCCATCTTCAAAGATGGGGTGCCGAGCTCATCATCTCCTGCAACCTCAAAGACAGAAGAATTGCACGGTGCAGTCTCGTCGAAAGTGACTTCACAAGTCTCTCTGACAATGTTAGTATCAATAATCAGCACACGGTAAGCTCTAGAGTGAGAAGCATAACCGATAAAAATACCGTCAGACGATCGAGACTCAAACTTATCAAGATTTCCTTCCTTCAGCACAAAGCACCGGCAACCGAAAACTCTAAGATGGTCAACACGGGGCTGGCGTCCAAATCGCAACTCATAAGAAGTCTTGTGCATGAAAGCACACAAGAAAATACGGTTAGACACATAACAAGCGGTGTTAACTGCCTCAGCCCAGTACTTTCTAGGAGTCCTATGCTCATCGAGCATCGTCCTAGCCATCTCCACCAGCGTCCGATTCTTCCGCTCTACAACCCCATTCTGCTGTGGAGTGTAGGGAGAAGAATACTGGTGTTCAAGACCTTGATCACTGCAAAAGGTGTCAAAATGAGCATTTTTGAATTATGTGCCATTGTCACTGCGAATCGCTCTCATGGCCTGGGGAAGCTCGTTTTTCAACCTCAAGATCAACTCTCGAACAAACTCGAAAGCCTCATCCTTGGTTCTCATGAAAAAGACCCAAGAATAGTGAGAAAAGTCATCCATAGTCACAAGAACGTACCACTTCCCACCCACCGACATCACTCGAGAAGGACCAACTGTGTCCATATGTAGCAACTCTCCAGGGTGAGTGGTCATCACTTGATTAACAGACGGATGGGAGGTGGCAACCATCTTCCCGTGGCGACACGGGTGGCAAACAAGGTCCTTTTCAAACTTCAATTTGGGCAATCCTCGGATCGGGCCAAGTGAGCTAAGTCTCAACAACAAGTCAAAGCTCAGATGTCCAAGCCTCCTATGCCACTTCCACAGATCAGAAGAAGGACCAGCCAACAAGCAGCAAGAAGG
Organism: Panicum virgatum; assembly: GCF_016808335.1. Taxonomy (NCBI): domain Eukaryota; kingdom Viridiplantae; phylum Streptophyta; class Magnoliopsida; order Poales; family Poaceae; genus Panicum; species Panicum virgatum. The sequence goes on from NC_053153.1 coordinate 61,722,268, forward strand.
GCCAAAAGGAGTTCCAGAGAAATCGACCAAGAAAACTCGATCACGAGGAACGATCCGGCAAACCAGGTCTCCTCTGGAATCCAAAACTCGAGAACAACCCTCCTTGAAGCGAACTTCAAACCCATCCTCAAGAAGTTGCGAAACCGAAACCAAATTAAAGCCAAGATTCGAAACCAAAGCAACCTCTCTCAGGGTGAAGCGATCAGAAACTCTAACAGCGCCAACACCACGTAGCTTGCCCTTACCATTATCCCCCAAATATGATGTATTCTTTGTGACGCGTTGGGGTGAGGCTGGAGAACCATTTGTCGTTCCCGGTCATATGGCGCGAACAATCGGAGTCCATGATCCACCTGTTCTCCAAGCCTCCAACCTGCACATCAGTAGTGAGACAAAGAGTGAGCAAATGTCTCAACACTGGGGTTAACAAAGTCTGAAGCAAACCAGTGTCGAGCCATTTGCTCTACAGAAGGGTTAGCAAAAACAGGAAAAGTGTATCCCCCGTCCCGTCTACCGCGAGGCTGACGACCACCACCGCGAGGAAAGCGTGGTGCATCGTAACCTCCTCCAAATCCTCGGTCCCGTGGTCCATATCGGTACTGAGGATGACCAGGAGCAAGACCGGCAAAGCGACCACCCGTTGGAGCACGGTAACCACCACCGTCTCCCTATCCTCCACCTACACGGCGCGCCCTAGCATCTTGCCTACCACCACACCGAGGAGGACCATGCACCCGAGCAGAGTACATGTCCGAGTTGCGTCTCTCCTGCTCATGCCTCACAGCCCGCTTCCTCCAGAAGCAAAACTCCTCCAAGTGACCGTCTCTGTCACAGTACTCGCAGTGGTACCTCACCTCTCTCTTGGGAGGTGGAGGCCCCGCCTTTGGATGGAGAGGAGCAGCCCTCTTCTTCTGGGCAACCTGAGCTGTGGCAGCAGGGAGTGTGTCGAGGGGATTCCTCAGCTCATTGGGCTTTGGAACCCAAACCTGCTTCTGTGGAGGTGCTTTTGATGGTTCTTTCAGCACACCATCCACGGGGTCTACAAGCGAAGGCTGCGTGCTCGTACTAGCAGTGTTTAGAGCACTCGAAACTCCAACAGCCTTGCTGATCTTACCATACAACTTGTCAAAGTCTGACTTCGTGTATGTGTAACCGACCCCAAAACCATCACCAAGCTTAAACTGCTTGATCATCATGCCCAACTGCGGCTCACTACTAGAAACCCAACTCAGAATCGCCCTAAGATATGTGTTCTCATTCTCCAATTTGGCTTTCTCTACCGCAAGATTATCCAAATCAGAAATCAGACCAGAGCAAACATGACAATCAATAGGTGGGCTAGACTCCACGACCTTAGTCTTCCCCAAAGACTTAATCAAGGTGTTCTTCTCATCTAGCTCCGACCTAAGCGTGGGACAAAGCTTACACACACCAAGCAAAACTGGCCTAGACTTCATCTCCTCTAGCTCGCACACAACAGTAGCAAATTTAGATTGCAAAGCGGCTAGATCAGACTTAAAGATGGGACACTCATCACATTCAAGCACATCACTAACTATGAGAGCGTCCTTGACCAGTTCAAGCTCATGCTTGGCCTTAGCTAGCTCGTGAGACACGTTAGCAAGCGAAGTCTTAGCAACATCTAAGTTCGCGACGTTCTCATCATGCTTTGCACTGAGAGTAATAAGATCATTCATGTGAGATATGCAGCCAGCGCACTCAACCTCACCAGATTTCTCTCTAGCACAAGCCAGCTCAGCCCTAAGCTTTCTACGCTCTCTAGCTGCTTCCTTAAGCAGCCTCTTCTGGTTGTCGAGAGCGGCGTACAACTCCCTAACCTCAGTATCAAGCAGGTCAATAGTGGAGTTTACCTCTGAATCACTCTCGGATCCAGGATAAGAGCTGTCGTGCGTCAGTGTAGCATGTCCACCTGGAGACGCACGAGTACCATTGGCCTCACCCGCCATGGTGCAGAAACTCTTGCGCCGACCGGCCGCCAAGCAAAGGCCGATGAAGCCAGTGGCATCCTTGTCCCGCTTCTTCTTCTTCTTGTCATCGTCGTCAGAGGTCGGTGAAGAAGAACGGTCGGTGTCGGAGCTCTTGTCGAGGTCGCTGAGCTGCGCCAGGACAGCCTTCTCCTACTTCTTGGCCTTGTACTGGAAGCGCTTCTTGAGCAACTCCTTGTCGAAGCATCCTCCCTTGTCCCGGTCACGACTGCGGTGCTTGTGGCGCCGACGCTCCTTGTTGGAGCCTCCCTCGTCGTGGTCGCGGTGGCGGTAGTAGTCGAAGTTGTTGTTCTGGCCACCGCCGGACTTCCTGGGGCAGTCGGCGATGAAGTGGTTCAGATCGCCGCAGTGGTAGCACCCGGGGTTCTTCTTCCTCTGCTTGTTGTGTTAGACACGCTGGAACTTGTCGATGAGGAGGCACAAGTCGTCGTCGCCCAGCGTCTCTAACTGCTCATCTGTAACAGAAGGCAAAGAGGCAAGAGAAAAGTTTGTAACCTTTGTAAATTATGTATATATATATGCGCTATTTAACACGCAGGGTGTTAAATAGTTATTCAGCACGTCACTAGCAGCCCATTGATCCTCCACGAGCCAGACAGCCTCCGCGACCGGAAATTACCATCCGCAACCGGAATAAAGTTACTCTGCGGCATGCTCTAACACGAAGACCTGATCAGGATACCTGCAACCAGAAAAACGCAGGAAGGAGAGATCCTGCGACCGGAAAACATGTTCCGGTCCATGAGAAACATGGACTAGTCTTTTCTTGTCTCGAGGAAGTAGTATTCCGGTCTGGTTAAAAAAAAAAACTTGATATGACCGGAACAAGTGTTAGCTGGCCGAATGTTAACAAGGTAGCTGGAAAGAAACTTATCTTGACCGGAATGTCTTAGCTGGACACCAGATCATGTTTGCCAGGAAATGTTCTAGTTTATTCCATCAGGATATTTATGCCTTAGTTCATCTGGAAAATAGTTAATTCATAATCGGAAATCTTATTGGTGTCACTGGAAAAAGATAGTGGTCGTAATCGGAAAATTAATTTGATGCTAATGGCACTGAGAAAACTGAAAATGTCACAGTGCGCCGAACACGTTCAGACAAGCAACACCCGAGACGCATGGAATGAAATATCATTTACATTAAAATTCAGTTAATGTGTACATGCACGGATCATAAGATTGTACACGCATCAGCAGGATTACCAGCACACCACCTATACAAGATAACTAAGATTGACAGTGTATGTGTTAATGTGCCTGCTTTCAACTGAACTGCAGTCAGACGTCACAGCGGCAGCACTGCAAATGTAAAATTCAAGGAACTTCCTCAGCTGACCTGATGTAACATATAGAACAAGAAAGAATTTCTTCAGTTCACCTGCTGTAACATATTGAACAAGAAAATTACGACGTACACAAATGCAGCTTTATATCTAAATATCTAATACACAGTTATAACATGTGCTTCCAATTGTTTGATCACACAGCTCTTCATCGTAGAGTAACAATTTTGCATTTGCCTCATTTACCAAATTTATGGGTTAGACTGTCAGATTCAATATGTTTTTATCAGGTTGCATATGATTAATATTTGAAGCTGCAGTAATGGCCGGCTGTACACCTTTGGTGAAACTAGTACCAGCAAAATTGGTCAACAAGAATGAATCATTTTTTTTGTCAACTTCAGGGCCATATTCTAAGACAAATTCAGGTTAGACAATCTCGGTCATTTGGTGCAATTGTGAATAAAAAAAATTGTGGATGGGGTCTACGAATCTCCTATGTTCTAGTTAGGGAAGGAGCACAGACAGGGAGTGCTCCCAATTACGTTGCTGCGGATCCTAGCCAAAAATTGGAGAAAAAAAGTAACAGGGATTGGGATGGACTAAGAGCACTTATAATGCCCAAATATACCTGTATGTACTTGCTGAGTGACTTATACTGATAAATCCTTGCTTCTATGAATGTAGTTGGCGTGGACGTCCAACGCAGCTCTCCTGCAACGCCAGAACCAAAAGATTAGAACCTGCGCTTACAGTTACAGATATTGCTGCTGCTCCGCATCTTGGAGGCAATGATGCATGGAGATGCCAGAGTCGCTACGATGAACTGAAAAACTATAATGCCGCAACTGAATCAGCGCAATACCTGCCATTCTCCCCTGATCCGGCCAGAGGCTTCGCTGCTCTTGCCCCGCGCCAGCCAGATCTCGACTCCTTCCTTCAAGCAGACCCTGACCTCCACTCCTTCCTGCCAGATTGGTGATTCGCCGGGATGTGTACCCACCGCCATGCCTAGCAGACTTAGATCGGGATCCACTAGATGGAGATGATGCACGGGGCCACGGTCGATGCAGGAAGCTGCTGCGGTGCTAGCGAGAATATGCATCAATCTGGTGAATAAAGACCAAATAACGAGACGGAGAGGATGTAGTTATACCCCGTCCCAAATCAGAGCGCATCAGGCCCTTCTTCCTCTGATGTGCGCATGCGCCAGCTCGATCTCACTCCTTCCTTCACGCGGGCCATGAGCGGCGGCGGAGTACTGCCGAAGGGAGGGAGCCAGGGAGGAACCCGAGGCGAGGTTCCGATCCATGGGTTCATCGCCGACGGAGGGTCCCGTCCCCTAGACCATCTTCAGGGATGAGAAACAAACGGAGAGGGGAAAAAATAATCTGGAGATGAAATGGGAAGTGACGAAACTGCTCCATGCCCCCACGTGCCCACGATGGCGTTTAATTTTCCTGCAGTAGTACCGTGAAGAGGAAAAGGTGGGCGGCGACGAGTCCGCCGAGAAGACGAGGAGGTGGGCGTCGTGGCGGACGACGCGGGGAGGAGACAGGGTTCTCCTTTTCGTTTTTGGACCGAATCCCGCCATCCGGCGGAAACGGAATTTCGGGCGAAATTTCGCTAAATTTCGGTAATTCCGACTGAAAAGTGTTTTTGAATTCGAAAAACGAAATTTCATTGCATTCCGACCGAAATTTCGGGTTTTCCGACCGGAATTTCGGTAATTTTAACCGAAATTTCGGTTTTGTCACCGTAAAATAATGCAAATTAACAAAAAATGATGTGTACATATGGAAAAATTGAAAATTTTGGCAAAATTTCCCCTGATTATGTGTATATTGACAGTTTATAATGCATAACATATATATAACTCCACAAAACAATAACAAATACACCATTTAACACATAACTCATGTCCAAAGTCCACACATACAACGTAATACATTCAAAGTTCATTACAATTATTACACATAACTCATGTCCAAAGTCCACACATAGAACGCAATACATCCAAAGTCCATTAGAATTATTACAATCCAAAGATACAACAGAGGCAAAGGCATAGTCCAGAATAATCCATGTAGCATATTCTCTGCATTTAAATATTTATGTGAAATAAATTAAATAAGTAGAGGAACCAAAACGTATAGATAATTTATGTTGATAGGATAAGTACCTGCATTCTTCAGTCCTCAAATCTCTCTCCCGGTGGTCCCTCATACGGCTCGTCTGTTGGTGGCAAATACACGTACGTAGGTGGGTGATGTTGCAACTGTGGAGCTCCATATGGTAGGTAGCCGTGATAATCCAAATAAGGCAATGCTGCAACTGCCTGCGGAAGTGGCGGGTTCACCACCCCTGGTGGTGGCCACAGAAAGCCCCCTGCAGGGGGAGAAGTACTGTAAGGGTTGTAGTACTGACCACTGGAGGCAGAGTTGGAGCTATCTTCATCATATGCAAGTGGGGCCTGTCGACCATGTCGACTTGTCGATGTTGTTTGTCGTTGTGAAGTAGGTGCTCCATGATCTGTATCTTGTGTTGCATGGGTGAAGTCATCCTCCCCAGTGAACCTTATAGTAGGAGATATACGATAACCACCACTTTCGTTGCCATCATTGCCATCACCATCATCATCATCATCATCACCATCACCATCACCATCACCATCACCATCACCATCACCATCACCATCACCATCATCATCATCATCACCAATGTCCTCACCACCACTAGGCTCAGGTGTGGTGTCGTCACTACCTAACTCCTCCTCAGTGCGTGGTTTCTTCCCTTTTCTCATTTCGGGACCAATCTTAGTCTCCACATGTGTGTCCCCAATTGTTTCTTCGGCCCATGTCTCCACATCTTCATCGTGACCATGAGAAGAGCCTATGTTAGTGAACATCTGGCTCGGCAATGGAGTGTCAGTGAAGTCTGAGTCTTCATCAAATGCTGGGTCTCCATTGGACCTTGAAAGCTTCATCCAATTTTGAATTGCTGATGACTGCCGGTACAAAGAAAGATCCATGAAACTGCTAACTGGATCATAGTCATATGGATCGGCCCCTCTAGTAGCACGTTGCAGACGCAAGCGGAGGTTGTAGTTCACAAAGACCAATTTATCCAATTTCTAGTGGCTCAACCTATTGCGCAGTTTGGTGTGGATGTAAGCAAAGGTGCTCCAGTTCCTTTCACATCCACTAGAGGCTGCACACTGCGACAACAAGCGTCGAGCGACCCTTTGCAACACTGGTGTATCTCCCCCAAATGTAGCCCACCAAGCAGCTGGTGAAGTTTTCCGGTCAATGGCCATTCGCCTAGCAATGTCACTAGAGAACTCACCTTGCTTCGTCTTGAATATTTCAAATTCCTGCAATGCAATTGCTGCTGAATTAGTATTCAACATTTTCTCCAGACCGTTGCGCATTACTGCCATGACTGTCTGTGATGTGCCCAAACTGTACTGCACGTAAGGGTTAAGAGCACAAGCAGTTGCCATATATGTGCCTGACATCACTGTGTTCATCCTTGCATCTATCACAGCCATGATCTTTTCAAACCGGGGGTAGTCACTGCTGAACTTGCTGGCATATGTTTGCCTCATGTTTTGATATTCCATTGTCACCTCACTCAAATTAGGTGTCTTGTCTGTGTCAGCAAATCTCAAAAACATGTACAGAGGCTCAACATCATTGATCACATACTCCATATTCGCCCACCATTGAAGACTTGTGATGCATTCGTAAATGTACCTTCCAGTTTCACTTTTGAAGTGGCGGGACCGTCGGAACTCAGGTGACATTAACCATGTCATGAACTGGTCCTTCTTCCTATACATGCTTTCAAAGAACATGTAGTTGGTCCCAAATCTTGTTACATTCCACTTGACCAACTCTCCACCGATGGCTTCCCTCATCATGCTGTGTAAACTGTTGGAGTTTTAGAGCCAGCTGCAAATTCGTTGCGCGCTTCGAATACAAGCATCATGCTCCGGCCACTTCCCTATGTCCTTCAGCATAAGGTTGATGGTATGGGCAAGGCAAGGCTGCCATGCAATGGTAGGGAACTCATGACAGATAATTTTGCAGGCTTTTTTGTAGTTCGAACCATTATCCGTGACAAGCTGAATCACATTGTGAGGCTCCACTTTCATGACCACTGCTCGTATCTCCTGCACAACATTGCCAATGTGATATGCGTATGGTCCTATATTTTATGCCAAGGTGAGAACAATGCTTCGATACATGGACTTACCTTCAACAAGTATTGATGGTTCTGTATTTTGTCGGACGCATTGATGGACTTCAAGAAATACATGGTGCCACCGCTATACACCAAGAAATTAATGACCGAGTTACGCATAGGCCCCGTCCACGAATCACACATGATCGTGACTCCACATTCATCCCACTCGTTCTTCCACTTCTCTATCTCTTTCTCTATCTCCTTCACATTCTCATCCAAATATTTTCCATCTATCTCCCTCCCTGATGGTATTTTGATTCCAACACCTGCGGTCATAGAAGAGAAAGTATTAAGATCACAATGAAGGATATGTAATGTAGCTCAAAATATACATTGTTACCTTGTTTCTGGGTCTCCACGATCGCAGCTTTAAAGTATGGGTCATCGACTTTCCGGCCGGGAATACCGACAGCATGGCACGCCTTCGCCCATGCCCTCCCTAGAAGCTCTCTTGATGTCCTCCCCTTGACAGTCCATGGGCCGGTATCAATCCTTTGCTGCCGTGGACCACTGCTCAACCCTAGATGGTAGTCCCTAACCCTCTCGGGGACTTGTGACTGGCTCCTTCTGAACATCGAAGGCAGCGGTCCACCACTGCCTCCAACACCACCACCTGCTCCTACACCACCACTCCCTCGATCAGGACGACTACTACATCCCGATCCGCCACCCCTATCATATCGTGGCCCAGCTTGCTGCATAAATTCATACTCTTGGCGGGACTGGTGTAAGGCCGCTTGTAGTTCTGCATCCTCGTCGAGCCCCTGGCCTTCCTCTTTCTCTAGATCAATGTGCGGCCCCCTTGCAGATTGGTCCCTCAGCAGCTTTTCTCGGGCCCTTGCTTTAGCTCTAGCCTTGTTCCTGTCCAACTGCTCACTAAAGAAGGCCTTAACTTCGGCTGGAACCGAAGGGCAGTCCTTCACATATTTCCCCCTATGTGCCAAATGCTCTTTGAACCTTGTTGCTCCTCCCCCACTCTTCTCCTCCCTGCAATACTTGCATTTGAAACCACCCCTGATCTTTTGGCCATGCTCCCACACTAGGTCTGGCATTGTCCTACAATTACAGAAAAATAGTAAGGTGTAAGTTCATGAATAACACATGAAGTAGCAACTAGATTCGGAAAATTACAGAAAACTACATTCGGTTTGAACCTTAATTTTCCGGTTAGGATCTTTTAACTTTCCGGTTAACTTAATTTTTTTGTCACATAACTCGGCTTTCGGATATGTTATTTTAATTTTCCGGTTATGCAGAATAATTTCCGGTTTGAATCTCCTAATTTTCCGGTTGTGGGATGGATGCTGGTTGGACTTGGATTTTTCCCGGTTTAAAGAAGAATTTTCTGGTTTCGGGATAATGTTTTTCTAGTTTCAGCTTAGATCCATGGCTCACGCCTGTTTCGATGGGTGGTCAACGTGCTAAATAACTTATTCAGCACCCTGAGTGCTAAATAGGGAATATATATATATATATATATATATATATATATATATATATATATATATATATACATAATTTACAAAGGTTACAAACTTTTCAATACGAGTACCCCAAAGTTAAACGAAAAGAGCCTACACTACACTAGTTCTGGTGGTTCTGCTTTTTCATGACCGGTCAGACCGATTCAATCTGGACTCCTCTGACTACCGGTCAGACCGGTCCACAAAAATCTGAAGAGCTGCATACTTAGCCATCAAGCGTGCACTCCACGGATTCTATTAGTCTACGGGTCTCGCTCCACCACCTCCCACCCCTCTGCATCCCGGCGGATGAACTTGACGAAGCAAGGACAGAAGTCGATATCTATAGAGCCTGAAAACATTTGTTGACAACAGTCCTGAGCAACTAATACTCAGCAAGACTTACCCGTCTCTGGGTATACTTAGCCCATTATCTAGACATGCAAGGATTTCTGGCTGGTAGTTTGTTTTGCAGAAAAGCAACTAAAAGTAGATCCTTAATTCCAGAATTTTAGCTCCAATTTATAGTAATAGTTTTGCTAAACATCTATGATTTGCACATCTATAATAATCAATGTAGAAACCCAATTGAGTAAACAACATCATCATTTATCATCTCATGTCATTTCATTTCTTTACTACAATGTGACTCGGAGATCAAGGTGCTCATGTCCGAGAGCGACTGACGGCGAATCGATCCGATTTAACCTTGCAAGATGGACCTAAACCAACACGGCACGTATTGGCCCCATCGGACTATACGAGCCGACCATTCCCCTCCCCGCCTCGAACTACAGGACCGCCCCACCATCATATGGTCAGCCGAGCTCAACGAGAGACCACCAAAAGTAAATACATGCATCCCCAATTCTCCGCGACTACTCGACTATCCCAGGAGGTGAGATGGGGTTCTGTACTTTCGAAGTGAGGCAGTACTCGACTTACCGGTTTCGACTACCTCCTATTCCCGGCATGCGATTAGGACAATTCAAACATGATCAGCAGGGCTAACAACGGTACGGTCCTCAATCGACACAGACAGACTAACCACTCCCCGCCCGGTCTCACACTCCATTCTTTTCCTCTTGAATATAATACTCATGTATGAACAAATAAATTCTTCCTATATCTCGCGAGTAACAGGCAATTACTCGACTTGTACTGAGTCCTATTTAGCATAGAAAGTCTATCGATTTGCAGTTACTAGTATAAGACTCATGGAACCTAGGAATTATCTATGGTTTCATTCAACTCCTATAAACTTAGTGCACAATTACTTAATTAGATACATTGAATAATTTAAATTAGGGGTTATGCACCGAGGCTTGCCTTCGGGTTGTTGCTCCGAACTAGGGTGAACTGGGCCTTGGGCCAGGTTCTCACTCCTTTCTTCTTGCCTGGCCTGCTCCGGCGGCTCCTGTGGCTCCGCCACCAATTCGTAAACCACCTCCTCCGCTGCGGTTGCTACACATATGCACATGATGTGACAATTAATGCAGTGCAATTGTTACTATATGCCAAAACACAACAAACCCCACTGGTCTTGCATTTACAGCATGATTCTAACTCCAACTATGCATTTATCAAGCTATAAAAGTATTTTATCTAGCATAAGTAAAACTGTATATAAAAAATTTGTCAAACAACACATTTTATGGTTCTATCATATAGAGCATGAAGATACGAAGCTAACAAAATTAATTTTGCATTTTTCAGATTTTTTCCATAATTTTCTATGCATTTTACAAGCTATGCTGCTCAGTGCTGATCGGAAGTTCCGACCCATGGTCGGAAGTTTCGATCCCCATCGGAAGTTTTGAGTTTCTTCCGACCAGAGGCGCTCGGCCAAACCAAAATAAATGTGTAGGAAGTTCCAACAAAGTGTCGGAAGTTCCGATGATTGTCGAAGGTTTTGGCTTTCTTCCGTCAAGGGGTGCTCGGCCTACCCAAAATAAACATGTAGGAAGTTCCGACAACATGTCAGAAGTTCAGATAAACACGTTTTGAGTCAAAAACAGAAATCCTTATTGCGGGAAAACTAACCAACCAAAATCAAAACCCATTTAGATCCTAGTGAAGGGATGCATATAGAGACGATTGACCAAAGGAAATCACTTAGAACCTCCTAGAAAAATAGATCGGTCCGGCACAAGTTGGAGTACCTTGAACGAGATTTTTCAGCGCGAAAAACTTGAGATCAAGGGCACCCCGGGGAGGAGTGTGTGGAGAAGAAGGTGCTCCACGCCATCTTGAAGCCTCCTTGGCCTTGAGCTCAAGTTGGGGTGGAGGAATTGGGGTCTAGGGTTTGGGGGAGAGGGGAAGCACTTGAGGGAGAGAGTGAGGGAGGGAGTGAACGTGAGAGATGGAGAAAATGCTGGTGACTGAGAGAGAGGGAGAAAGAGAGAGACAGTTTTAATTGTTGTGGGGCCCAAAACAAATATAACAGGTTCAACCGGTCGGACCGGTTGGGACAACCGGTTGGACCGGTCCGGCCCAGTTGATAGGAAAAATTTTCCTCTAAAGGTTTATCGCTTAAGTTTGAAACTAATGGCCATGATTAAATTTAATCAGGGAAGATAAAATCTGGGTGTTACAGCCACAAAGGTCTTTAGTCGGCTTACACACACACTTGAATAATAATGTAGGCAAAATTAGCTGTCAGGCACAATTAAAAGATGGATTTTGCTCTAGACCACTAAATAAACTCATCTTTACCTATAGACACTACAATTCTATGGTAATATGTTGTTGGACACTCCCTTATCAGATACGATTTTAAGGTAAAGCCACTTGAAATGACTATTTTATCCTAGCTTTCCTCTCCCGTAGCCCGCTCGAGCTCCACCATTGTGCTCTACGAGCTCCTCCCTCTCCATCATCCACATCAACGGCTCTAGCTCGCGCACTCGCACAGCTAGGTCCACCTCAAGCACACCCACCTTCTCCGCTGTTATAGTGTTACTCCCCAATGAATGCCTCAAGTTCATGTTCGCCCCTATCGAGCTGCCCGACCACACCGTCGCTGCGATCGGGAGCGTCACTACTATGACTATCGCGCTCCCCGGGCAAGCTCCTCCTCCATCTATGTTGCCACCACTGGAGAGTGCGTGCTTGCTGTCTTGAGAAGGACATCTACTCCTAGCATATATGATTGGGATTCATCCCATCGCAGCTGCGGTCTTCTTCCTCCTTCGCCCCCTCTGTCTTAGCCTCCGCCCCTGGCGGCGGCTCTTGCCACCGCGCCGCACCACCCACCAACCACCGCCGCACACACACCCTTTGTGACCTCTTCCTCACTCCTGCCGATGGCCACGGCCCACCGGATGTCTCTGGCCCCGGCCACCGCCGCCTCACATCCCGCCGCCGCTGCAGACCTTCTTCTTTAGGGCTGGTGGCCATAGGACCCCCGAAATCCGAAACCCTAAGTTTTGCCGCCTCGACCACCACCCCGGCCGCCAACGACCTCGCCAGCGGCCGCTCCCCCACCTCACACCCCTCGCCGGTGTCCGCTCTACTCCCTCCCTCCTCGCCGCTCCACCTCTCAACTCTCTCCGACCGCGTGCGCGAGCGGCGGCGGGGCTGGCATACAATAATCTTATCTGAGGTGGTTAAAAAATATTTTCAGAGGCGGGCAAGAGCAATCACCTCTGTAAATGAGGCATTTTCATAAACGGTTGCACGCCTACCTGTGAAAATCCAACAGAAAAACAAAAAAATGGGATGAGCCCGCCGGGCCCGGCGAACCAATCTGCGCCGCTGACCGTGGCCGCTGCGGTCGCTCGGGGCCGTGGCCGCCGCTCAGGGCCGCAGCCGCCGCTCGAGGCCGTGCCACCGCGGCCGCTAGGGGCCGCCGCCGCCGGCTCTGCTCCGCAGGGGGTAAGAGCTCGAGTGAGGGAGGGAGGGAGCAGATCCACCAGCCTTGTGTGAGAGGAGGGAGAGAGAGAGAGTGTGTGTGTGTGTGGGGATGGGTTAGGGTTTCATTCGTTTATATACTTTTATGGGCAATCGGGCTCATATGGGTTTTAACTGGGCTCAGCCTATTAACTGAGGCGGTCATTTTTAACATGACCGTCTCTTTTAGTTGATTTTGCTAGGCGGTTTCTCTAACCGCCTCAGTTTATAAGAACTGGTCACCTCTTTTAATGCTGGTCATTAGTAGAAGAGGTTATTTTTTGTGCCTGTCTCAAAGCTCCTAAAAAATATCATTGTTAATCAGTTTTTATATTAGTGCAGTCAGCTTCTGGACCAGCTGTGGAGCCAAAGTGTGCTGCGGGTGCTCCAGCCCGGTGGCGGAGCTACACATACTCATTGATGTCAGCTGACATCGATGATTTTGTGAAACTCAATGAGGAATCATTGTTTTGCCACTACTAGAAAAGAGGCCATCGATCCAACTCAAAAGTACCAGGACCAAGATGACCCGGTACTAATTCTAGCATTAGTACCGGTTCAGCTTTGTTCCAGTACATTTGATGCGCATGAAAATGTCTAGAGATCCTTTAGTACCGGGTGGTAACACCGCCCGGTACCAAAGGCTAGACATCTGTACCGGTGGATCCTCCCACATTAGTACTGAGTGAAAACACCACCAGGTACCTATGTCTAGCCTTTGATACCGGGTGGTGTTTACCACCCGGTACTAAAAATGCTTCACATGTTATTTCAAAAGAAAAATATCTTCCCCGTCACAACTGCTTCGTAGATGAGATGGTAAAGGAGATACACGTGAGGCACGAGGTCACACGTTCGAATCCTAGCCACCGCAATGCGCCCCTATTTTCTTTTGATGCAGTGCAAAGATCCCTTTTGTAAGAATCCTTTGGTACCGAGTCATTCATCCAGTATTAATGCCTCTAGCCTTTGGTCCCGGATGCCTATAGCACCGGTTCCAGAATGCCTAGTACCGGTTGTAAGAAACAGTGCTATAGGCACTTTTTCTATTAGTGTGCATTGTTTACCGTGTGGAGTTGACAATGCTGAGCTCCCCAATGCCTCCCCTAAAATTTTCAACCATAAATTAAGAGGAGAAAGTGGAAAATGAAGAAGAAGAAAAAAAAAAAAAAGAAGAAGAGAGAAACGAACCTCTTCTAAATCCAAATTCTAGATTCACCGCTGTCTGCGGCATCTTCACGCGTGATGAATAGAATTGCCGTTCTTGAGCGGTCCGCCACCGGCAGTGGGCGCCGCTATAGAAATCAAGCACTGTGGCTGCCGGGAGTGATTTCCGCCACTGGAATCGAGTGTTGCGGTCGGTGGAGCGGGTACGTCCTGCACCCGGGTGGAGCATTATAGTAGCTATCTGGAGCGATAAGCCGATAACTGCCGTCGGGATTGAGCGCCATGACCGCAGAGAGTGGGCACTACGTGCGGCGGAGAGAGAGCAAGCGCTGCAGGTCAGGATGTCACCCAAGGAATAGTTGGGCCCATCGGCCTGGAGTTGACGTTGGAGGAAGTGCCGTGGCCGTCGGGACTTAAGGAGTGCGTGATTTTTTTTTTCAGATCGTCATCTGATTTGTTTTAGGCAGCAGACGGCTCGCTCAGCTACCCAGCACCATGCATAAGATGGCAACGGGTCGGGTTCGAATCGTGTGGAGTCTACGTGCACCCAAAACCAAAACCTGAAATCGAAACCCGAATCCGTAACCGATTTGGGTGGAAATCCATCACCAAAACCAAACCCGCGGATACCCGAAACCCGAATGGATACCCGAAACCCGCGGATAAATATACACATATTCACATGTATAAATAAGAGGCAACAAATAATAAATATTTTCATGAGTCAACTTTCAATAAATTTAATAGTGTAAGTAAACAAGTTATCATTAACATATTATAAAACATGAGTTTTAATTCCAAATGATGTATTTCGAATATCCATTGGATATCCACGGGTGGAAACCAAAAACCCAAAACCGAACCCGAAACCAAACCCAAACCCGAACTTAAAAACCGTGGGTGAAAAACCAACCCCAAACCCGAAAAACCGAAACCCGCGGATACCCGCACCGAACCCGATCCGCTGCCATCGGCATGCGAGGGTAAAAGTGTAAAACAGTCTTTTTAGGTAGATTTCTATTAAAATTGAATATAATAATAATAATCCTAGTGCTCAGGAGCATATTACCATAGAATTACAGTATTTATAGGTAAAGACAATTTTTTTAGTGGTTTGTAGTAAAAATCATCTTTGGACGGTATTCGACAGCCAATTTTACCAACAATGTACGTCCACACCAACTAGCTAGTGCATCCACATTTCCTCTATAAAGATTATTCGGTGGTGGTGTGGCACCATGTAAATTTAGAGCTTGTTCGGTTCATCCTCTCCGTAAGTGGATTGAGGGGATCGGAGGGGATCATCCTCTCCAAACCTAACAAGGCGTTAAGGGTAGAGTTCGATGATTGACATGACCCCAAGAACCGACACAATTTTGTAGTCCGAGAATCCAGCTCTAAAGAAGATATCCTTCCACTCCTGCTCGTCACGCTCAGCCCCGTTGATAAACATGATGTAGAAATCAAAAAACACTTGTGCCTCTTTGTGCTTAATGTCTTGTGGCCCATATCCTACGACCATGTCGATTATTACTACCTTTCCTCCCTCGTCCCGTGGAGCGACAGCTTGCTTGCAATTCTTCAGTACCTTGACACACTCCTCATCACCCCAATCATGTAGAGTCGACTGAAACAAGGAAGCATCATGCTAGTTAGAATCAGATAGCTAGCTGCAGGTGTGTGTGTGTGTGTGTGTGTGTGTGTGTGTGTGTGTGTGTGTACCAAAACTATATCTTAAAGGTGTTTCATGAAAAGAAATTATATATCTTGAAGGAAATAGAACAGAGGCACCTTACCTTGAGAAAAATAACTTGTGCCGGCGGAATGCTCTCAAACATGTCACCCGAGACGTACTCCACGTTGGTGCCAGAGGGAGCGTCGGCGACAACTTGGGGGAGATCCAGCACGCTGCACTTGATATGCGGGAATGCCGCGGCGATGGCGGCCGCTGCTCCGCCGAGCCCGCCGCCGACGTCGACCAGAGAGCCCACCCCATCAAAGACCTCGCCGCACTCCTTGAGGAAGATGGGCATGAGGAAGCGGCTGTCCGCGGCCAGCGCCTTGTTCACCAGCGCGTTGAGGTCGGCGTCGTGGTCGGTGCGCTCCCAGAGCATCTCGCCGTACGCCACGGCGAACGGGGACGGGCCCGGCTTGTCGAGCCGGAACCACGCCATCATCCCCTTGACGAGCGGGGAGACGAGGATGGGGTAGAGGTTGACGCCCATAAATGGCGCCAGGCTCGTCGCCGCCGGGCTCTCGCCGCCGCTGACCAGGAGGCGGGAGGCCGGCGTAAGCCCGTAGACGACGGCGTCGCCGCCGTGCCTGTCCGAGGACGCGCTGAAGGTGCCTGAGGTGGCGAGCACGCGCATGAGGCGGCGCAGGGCGCGGAGCTTGCACCGATCGATTCCGACCCCGTCGAGGATCTCGGGAAGCGTGGCGCTGCCGCCGCGGTTGTGAATGGCGTCGGCGACGCCGAGGTCCAGGGCGACCCCGAGCGCGATCGACTTGGTATAGCTGACCGCCTGGTGCCAGAGGTCGACGTGAGCTTGGAGCAGGTCCTGGCTGCTGTTGCTCGGAGTCACAGGGAGCGATGATGATGCCATCGTGTATGGAGTTGGTGGTGCTACTGCTGACTGGCAAACGAACTCTGTTTGCCCAGTGGGTCTTCTGGCTGGGATGCCTGGATGATGACGGATGCCATGGTTGCATTTATATAGCGGTTCGATCTGTACTTGGTGTGACGGCTCATGAATAATTCTGTTTGTTATCTGTTTTATGTAAATGGCGATGCTAATCGTCCTGTCATTCAAATCATCCTATTATTAATTGGTGGATCGAAGACTCCACCTGAAGCCATCTAAAATTCTAGGTGAATATTTTTAAAATAGAGAAATTCTCACAAAAATCAAATACATCCGACCATCAATCCGACACATCTGATCATAATAGTTATTGAATCTATTATCTTTCTTAATAAATTATCCACATCTATCATTATGAAAATAGACTAAAGTAACTCCTAAACATGTGTCTAAATTACCCACCTCTACTATTATAAAAAAAAATCTAAAGTAACACATTAATCTTTGTGTAATACCCACCTATGCCATTATATAAAATTATTCGGAGGCTTCTTTTGAAGCCTCGTGAAGCCGGCTATGATCCTAGATAGACACTTAAAAAGATAAAGAAATACAATAAATTCTCACAAATAATCTGACACACCAATCATCAATCCTACAACTCTAATTGTATTATTGTAATAATCATTGGATCTTTTATCTTTCCTAATAAATTATCCATATCTACCATTACAAAAAATAGACTAAAATAACCTCTAGACATAACTAAATTACCCATCTATGCTATTATAAAAAAAATCTAAAGTAACTTTCTTATCTTCGTATAAATTACCCACCTATGTTACTACAAAAAATAATGCAATAACCCCTAAATTTGCATATAAATTATCCAACTATGTCACTATTGAAAGTTAAAGTAACCCTTAAATCCGAATCTAAATTATATAATTATAAAAATATTAAAATGCACCAATATAAAATTTTATTTCTATCATTATTAATATATTATGAATATTATTATTTATATAAGAGTACTACATATGATATGTGTCACCATGTATTCATGTGTGAAGGAAGAGATAAGAATGCCAATTCACAAATAAATGGTTCAATTAAATACTATTGCACAAGGGGGTGTTAGTGTGAAACAAAATGAAATCTATTGCAACTAGATAATGATAAATATGTATTTTAGAGAGTGTGTTAAAATACTTAATAGATGAAAGAATGTGTGAGATAGATAAATTATAATCATTAGCTATAGGTTGTATTTCTATATTTATTCTAATTAACCGCACGCTTTGATAGGCTAGCATTGCAAATTTCTAAAACAAAAGCTGTGTATTGTATCATGTATACTCGTGAACCTCGGAATGCATGATTGTTGTGGGTCCAGTTTCCTTTATCTTTGTTGCTTTCTACGAGTGCACGACTTGATGTTGATCTTGCAATCACCAAGCACTGCTAACCGAGTGGCTATGAATGATCCCTAACGTGGATATCCCTTCTAGTCTTCTACCCTCGCTTTTGGTTTAAGCATCCAATAATTCTCTCAATGGCAAGGCTTCTCACTAGCTAGGACCATCTAACCACAACAGGCCTGACGAATGCGGACGAGAAACTTGCGCGAGAATAATGATGTCCTTGTAGGCTAGAACAGCCATGCTTGAGAAGCTGGGATTTACACCGACGAGCTATCTTTCAGCAAAAGAAAAACACGGGAGCCGCTCTTTTCACGCTATTAAAGAAATTCTATCTATGTGATAAATGGTAGAATTCTCCGATTCTTTTTTTTTTGAGTAGCTATTTGGGCCCTGTTTGGTTCTGAGTAGTGCTACGATAGAATCTTGTATGCATGTAGTATTAAATAAGTCTATTTGCAAAACCTCTTTACGGATGAATGTAACTTTTTGCGACGAATCTAATGACAGTAATTAATCGATGATTGGCTACAGTAACCAACATCTAATCATGTAGTCAAAGACCTCATTAGATTCGTCTCGCGAAGTAGCACAGGGGTTGTGGAGTTAGTTTTGTACACCGACTTTATTTAGTACCTCTAATTATTTGTCAAACTTTGTGCTACGTGTGCTACTACACAAACCAAACAGGGCCTTGAATATGACACACAATTTTGACCAACTTTAAGTAATGCAGTTTAAATAGAAAATTTTTGGACTCTCACTGTAGTCAAATGAGAAATCTTACAATGATTGAAAAAAATAAGAATCATCCATCTGACAGAATCATACGATGGTCAAGCCAGGAAGTACTTGAAAGTACATAGATTAAAGTACCTAGTGGTACAAAAATGTGGGATCAAGTACCAAATGTAGGACCAAATACTAATTTAATTTATTTTTTGTAAATATCTTACATTGGTCAACGTCTAGAAAAAAATCGAAATAAAAGTACCTGAAACTACCTATTGATATTTTACAATTATTATAACACAGCTCTAGTCAAATTATTTCTTTACAGAATTCCAGGGAGGCACCCCAGTCCATCAGCAAAGCTGTCAGGCCAACTGCCGTGTATGGCAGACAGAAAAAGGAGAACCAGTCTTCGCGCATTACACCAGATTCCGCTCAACGTAGGCAGCCAACTGCCGTGAAAACACCCCTTCGAGGACTAGCACTAGCACTACATCACCGTGTATGGCACACAGAAAACCTATCCTCTCCGACTCCCTCTGATCGTGCATCATCACACACCACAGCTGAGTTGTATCCTCCAGGAGCCCTGGCAAAGCAGCGCCCAGTTTTTCAGCATCGCCGCTATCTGACCCCAGAGAACCTCCACAGATTTTTCCAATCCTTGATTGAGCTGGCTGCGTAGAATTTATTAGAGTCTGATTGGTTGGATGCCAAGTTTTGCGAATCCAAAGTCATGGCAAGTCAAATTATGGACATTGTCAAATTATTATGGCAAGAATTTAGATACTCATTTGGTTTAGTGCCAAAATATTTCAACCAAAATATGGCAAGTCAAATTATTGCTTCAAAAGCTGTTTACTATCTAGGCTGCAGTTAAATTATGTAATCTGAGGTGTCATGATTTGCCGGTCACCATCCCTTTAAGAAAAGCAAAAAATGGTCCAATACCCCTTTTAGAAAAGAAAACAAAGATGAAATGACCAACCCACACAAAGTTATAAACCAGAGAAAAAGAGACAAATGCATGGCACATCTTACTATTACTAATTGGCCGAAGCTCCTTTTGAAGCCTTCACATGAAGCCACTTAGTATATTAGGTGGACAATTAAAAACATATAGACAAATTTTCTAAAAATACTCACAAAAATCAGAAACATCCGCCATCAATCTGACAACTCTAATTGTAATAGTCATTAGATCTGTTATCTTTTCAAATAAATTATCCACATATGCCATTATGAAAATAGACTAAACTAACCCTACAAATATATATATCATCTTACGATTACTAATTAGAGGATCCTTTTGAAGTCTTCACGCAAAGTCACCTAAGATCCTAGGTGGACACTCTAAAAAATGTAGAGAAATTATAATATTTCTCACAAAAATTAGATTCATCCGGCTATCAATCCGACAATTCTAATCCGACAAATAAATTGCCCACCACTGCTATTGTAAAAGTAGACTAAAGTAACTCTCTAAATATATATCAAATTTACTCATCTATGAAATTATAAAAAAAAATCTAAAGTAACCTAATCCTCATGTAAATTATCCACCTATAGCATTAAAAAATAGTGCATAATCTACATATAAATTATCCAATTATATCATTATTTTGCGGGAGCAAGCTCTTTTAATGATATTTTCTAAAAGTCGTGATCTTTTAGTGCTACGTAACCGATTTTCCTTTATATTAATTATAAATAGTCCTTGCCGTGAATAGGGCAGTCAATGATGCATCATTGCAAAATGCCTTTGCTTAGCATGCCACTGAGCCATCACCATTTATGATGTGTACAGCTGACGAGCAACAAAATCTAGTTAGTCTTCAGATGCAGAGAGGGCAACTAAATCCCTGAAAGTTAAGACTATATCAGGATTCAGGCTAGTATGCACAACATATGGTGGGTAAAACATTGTGAACTGTACCAGCAAAAGTATTGCTTTTGATTTTACTGTCTAATAATGATTGTTATTGACTGGAATAACTGTGAGATACTGTCATATTTGTAAATTATTTGTTGCTATTGACCATTGTTTTTCATATTGACTTATATCTGCTTAGTTCTAGATTTCAGTTTCAATGTTAAAACTTACAATCAGTTAGAGCTATTTAAGTTTTGGGTTCCTCTCTATTTTTGGTACAGCTCAAGAACACATCCGACAAGGAGAAGAGATTTCAAGATCTAAGTTATACCTGATCATGTCACTAATATAGTGGGCCAAATGGAGCTTGTTTCGGTCGGGGAGTTCAATGTTATTATGTTTGCAATTTTGGATCAGTGACTTCTCTAGCATATTGTCACCTCGTTGAGACCTAGCTCTGTGTTGCCAGAACATACTCTTTCTATTTTTATATCTTATATGGCAGTCAAAGGTTTTCATCTCTAGCCTACCTCAACTTGCTTGGGAAAAAGGCTATGTTGTTGTTGTATATGACAGTCAAAGGTTTTCATACTGTCAACTAATACTTGAATCATTTGTTGACTAGTGCTTTGATAGTGCTTGCTTCGGGCTTAAATAGTGCTTTCTCCAGAATGTGCTCGTGTGTATTATATATTTTGTGATCGCTCCATAATGTGCTACGGAGTGTGAAAGTTTGTATTATATAGTGCTTGCTGCAATAACCCAGCCGGAATGGATCCTTGTTAGGCCCCGTTCGGTTCGGCCATTCCGGGCCTGGAATGGCCTGGAACCATTCCAGACATTATTCTACATGTGAAGGCCTTCCTGGCCTGGAACGGTTCGGGCCTAGAACCGAACTGGCCCTTAATTTTATACGGGGTGGATTGAAAACCAGCTAGAACTAAAACATCTAGTGACAAGTCAGGATTCACTCGATCCTGGCTAGGATCTAAACTTGGTCCGGAACTAATCTGATGCTGCTGAACGAGGTCTGGACTTGCTGCGGCGAATCAGAAGCCATCACAAAGGACGGCGCCTCCGCTCGGGTTTGCGGCTGCTGGGGGGAATCCACGGCCATCCTAAACGACTATAGATCTGTTTGGTAGGCCTCTGGCTCTGGCTCCTCTGGTAGAGCGGCTTCTCAGATGGAGTTGGAACCGTTTTGAAAAATATTTGGCAAAACGGTTTCTTTGTTACGGCTTTGCTTCCACCGAGGTGAAAGTCGTCCATGAAGCTGGTGAAGCTATGATTTTGCGGCTTCACCATGCTAGTGGAAGCTAAAAATAGTTTCATGGCCAGCTTCACCACTGAAGCCGGTCCAAAAAAACCTATTTGGGAGGGATGCAACTGAAGTCGAAGCTGGAGCTGCTTTTGAAGCCCTCCCAAACACGCTCTATATCTCCGCTCGCCCGTGCCTGGGCTTGCTGCAGTTCACAGTCGGAATGGAACTGTTGGACGTGATATCGAGGTCCGGTGCGGATTCATATTCCAGAACAAAGGTTCACCTCGTCCATGACAAACGAACGGTAGACCAAACCAAAATTTAAGGTTCACTTTAGAAATAAGTATAGATAGATATAATAAATATATTCTCTATATCCACACAAATCCGCGCTATTATTTACCTGCGATACTGTTTTGACAATGGCAACCTAAACCTTAAAAACAGCACAACTCCACACGTCCGATCAATATTGCGTGTCCTTGTCGCGAAAGCGTAGTCTCGTTCCCATCCAACTTGGGGAGGCGCATTTGTTCCTGCCTTCATAGGGGGCTCCACCTGTCGGTGGCGTGCGCCCAAAGCCACATAAAAAAGATCCAACCCCTCCATCGCTTTCCCCGCACGGCCGCACCCGCACCGCAAATCCTCTCCTGCTAGCCCTCGCCACCCCTGCCTCACTCGAACCGCGCCGCGCCCCAAACCCTAGCGCAGCCGCGGTGGGAGGCGCACCGCTCCAATCCAACCCCAATAGCTTCGGCCCCGATTCTCCTGCTACCCCCCCCCCTCAAACCCCGGCCGCCCTTCTCCGCCTCCGCCGTCCTCTGTAATTTTTGGAATTCTGTATTGGGAATATTTGTGGTGCTTTTTTGGTTGTTTGTTTCAGGAGCGCGTGTCCTCGGAGGATTCGCGGCGGCTGGTGCGTGGAATCGATTTTTCGCATTCCCGCGTTTTGCGATTTTTTTGTTGGTTTTGTTGGAGGCTCGGTTTCGATCTAATGGTTGCGTGTTTCTAGGGCTAGGGTTTTGGCGTCTCGGTCAAGGGTGCGCCATCTGCTCCGTGGGATCTCCCGGAACCAGGATTGCTATCAGGTGAACCCCGTGCCTGTGCCCTTCTGTGTTACCTCCCGCGCCTTGCGTGATTTGTTTGATATATGAGAGATTTAGGAGAGTTGTGTAGGGCCAGGTTTTCGATATATCTGGATAGTCTCTTCTATTTTAGCTCCGTGCGCTGTGTCCTCATGGAATCCTGCGATTTAATGGACGTTTGTGTGCCCCGCATGGTGAAAATGTTTTGCTTTGAAATTCTACTGTTCACTGGAGGAGCTTAGAGTCCCACACTTGGTAATGTTGCTCAGATATCTTCTAGCAGTTGCAAACTGTTAATATCATGTATTGTGATTTATGCCTGCTGTTCTGTTCGGTAGATATTGGAAGACTGGAAAATTATTGGTTTTATAGAATGAATAGTTATGTTTCATCAATACACGTTATGTAGTTTTTGCATTTCCTGCTAGCACTTTACCCCTGCATTATGCTCAGCTGTAGAACTGATAAAATTTAAGCAACCAACTTACTACTGGGAGTTCTATAGTGCCCTTAGTGTTTAAATTCCAGGAGTTGTAGTTGAAGTAATTGAATTCCCTGTTCAATTTACTCCGATTCAATTATTCTTCAGTGATATACGACTATAGGTTTCAGCTTTTTTTTATTAATCAAGGCCATTTACTGGACTCCATAGGTTGATGATTGATGCTATTTATTTCTTTTTATCAAACAGAAAGGTTCTTATACAGTTGTTATACTTTACTAAGGAACAATGTAGTGGTAATAAATTACTGAGATCTGGTAATGTTGAGTCTGATTTTATTGTTTTTTTTTTCGGTTCAGCAGTCACCATGTCATCATATCCTGTGCTAAACAACCGACCAATTGATCAGTGGAGAGTTACTGATCTGAAGGATGAACTCCGTAAAAGAAGGCTTCCTGTTAAGGGTTTGAAAGAGGAACTTGTGAGGCGACTTTTTGAATCCATTCAGAGTGAAAAAGCAGCTGATGAAGCTGATGAAGACGCGGGAGCGAATGCAGATGATCAGTTGCCTGATGCCAATGCTAGTGAACAAACTACAGTTACCATCACAGAAGTTCATCATGAAACAGTGGTTCATGTCAGTCAGCAAGTTGAAGTTCCTATCCCCAGTGTTGATGTTGAAGCTTCCTTAAATGAGACCTCAGCTGCCAAAGGAGAAGAACCTGAATCAATTGATGGAGGAAATTTAGCTTTCGAAGAAGTGCAACCGCATACTGAAAGTAATAATGAGCCTATTCTTGAGAAGACCTCAGATGCTGAAACCAATGAGGCAGTCATAGTCAATGATGCAATCAGTAATGAAGTGAAGTCAGACTTGGCCACTTCTGAAATCAAGTCTGATGCCACTAAAGCAACCAAAATTCAAGAACATGAATCAGCACCAGCACCTGCAGATGCTAGCCATATGGATACCGATGTTGTCACAGCTGCACCAGTAAGTGATGATGGGGAGAAACTGGCACCCATGGATGATTTGGGTGGCAAAGTGCCAATGTATGATGAAGAACACAAAGATTCTGATATCATGAACGAGGAACGCGAGCCCATCGTGTCAAAACCAAATAATCAGGTACCTGAGGTTAGCCCAGATTTAGGGTCTCAAATTAAGTGTGAGTCGATTTCTAGTGATCTATCAACTAACAAAAAGAATAATATAGAAGATAACTTGAATGCTAATAATTTTGATTTAGAACTAGAGATTAAGCCGAAGATGGTTGAACCATCATCCGGCATTACTTCCTTAGGTGGAGATTTGCAGCAATTGGATGATGACAAAGAGCTGGTTAAGAACCAGTCATCTGTTGAAGACATAGATTCCATCGCTAATGTGGACTCATACAAGAAAGATAGTCCTGAAGGTTCTCCAGAGAAATTAAATTTAGACAGGAGTTCAGGTGATGAGTCAATGGAGGAGGATGTTATGGAAATTAAACAAGTTGAGTCCAATATGAAATCTGATGAAAAGACTGAGATTAACTCAGAAGATGAGAAAGAGGTGACCCTCCCTGATTCTGCTGTTGAGGCTTCCTCTGTTGATACCAAGGAGGTTATAGCTGAAGAAAAGTCAGCAGCTTCAACAGAAAAAAGAAAATTCGAAGGTTTGTTTCTCTCGCTACAAATCCTTTCTGTTTTATTGTGCTCTAAATACATTACCATTGCTATAGTATTCAATTCTGCCGTCAGTGCTTTCATACTTCAGTGTGCATGCTTTATAGTTTTGCCTGCCATAAAGTACACATCTTGGTTGTGTAATTTGATTGAGAGTAGCTTGCATTGAGCTTGGACTTATTTTAGTGTTTGTTATTCTTCTCATTGCCAGTTTCAAAATTTGCTTTATGCATGAATGCAACAAGCATATTATCAGCTGGTCATCAAGTTTCTTAAATTTGGATATATTGTCATTTAGTGTAAGGTCTGTAAGCTAAATTCTAACTCCTGGCTGACTGCTCAGCTGAAGAAGTTGTTGCAATCACTGAACCAATAAAGCGGCAGCGCCGATGGACTGCAGATGGTGCCAAAGTTCCAGAGAAACAAACATCAAGTCAAACTGTTTCTGATGCTCCCAAGGATGTTTTTCAGCCTGCTCTTAAACGATCTTTTGGGAGGTCTGATTCAACGGCTAGTGTAGATTCTCCTAAGGAGCGGATTGGTGAGTCATTTACTCCTTGTGGAACAGAAACCATATTTATAAACTCCATCAGCGAATATCTGATAATATATTTTTTTTTGTGTTGTAGTGCCACCGTCTCAGAAACCTGCAACAACTTCTTTGAGAATTGACCGATTTGTACGCCCATTTACTCTGAAAGCTGTGCAGGAGCTTCTTGGTAAAACTGGATCAGTACAAAACTTCTGGATGGATCATATCAAGACTCATTGCTATGTTACAGTATGTTCTCTTTGCTAAACCAAGACTTGTGCTCTTACCTTCACCTTTTTATTTATTGCATCATCTTAAATTAAATTCAAAGCTGTGCTTCAGTCTCATTTATCAGCAAAGCTTTGTACTCCACTTTGTACTCCATTCTTATGCTAAGCATATTCAGAATTGCTGCAATAGACAATCCTGATACTTAAATAAATCCTCAAATCAGACAGTAATTGCCTTTTATCAGCCACTCACTTTGCATTTCATTGTGTTCTTATGGAATGTATAAACTTATACAGTTTCACTGCCTGTGTATGTTAGCACTAAATATGCATGTTCTGACTAACTGTTAAGCTGATAATGCCTCATTTTGCACTCCTAATTTGCAGTTTTCCTCGGTTGATGAAGCTGTGGCCACTAGGGATGCTGTTTACAACCTACAGTGGCCCCCAAACAATGGCAATAAGTTGATTGCCGAATTTGTTGATCCTCAGGAAGTGAAGCTCAAGGTTGAGCCCCCTCCCCCGCCTGCAGCTCCTGTTAGCCCAGCTGCTGCAAGGGTGCCTCCTGTTCAACAGGCTCAGGCTAATCAAAATGCGCCACGCCAAGCTGCTACACCGAAGGAGCAACTGCCACCTCCACCGCCCCTTGCTAAGCCCCCTGTGGCTGCTGACCCAGCGGCATCAGCAAGGGAGAGGTTACCACCCACTCCAAAGAAGCCAGAGCCTCCTGTTGTGACACTCGATGATCTCTTTAGGAAGACACAGTCATCCCCGAGGATCTACTACCTGCCTTTGTCAGAAGAGGAGGTGGCAGCCAAGCTCGCCGCACAAGGGAAAGGGAAAAAGGAATAGGAGGCATTGGTCTCCATTTCTCGTCTCTAGTGTCGTGGTATGCATATATCCTCTTGCAATGCCTTAGCTGTTTTTCTTGTCTTGTCAGAATAATGGTGAGAAGATCTCATCCTGTTTTCCACCGCAGGAACATGAAGATATGATTTTGTGAGGCGATCACAGCAGCTGGCAGGTGCATTTGCTGCAGTCCATTTGAAATAACAGTTGGTGCTGAGTTCTGTGGCAAGGAGTAGTTGTAGGGCTGTTATGTGAAAGACTAGTGTAGAAGCAGCGGCAGCTTGTATTTCCTGTAGAAGGTAGTTTTGATTGGGTTCCGTCTGGACCGTCTGAGTTACTTGTTTAATTTATTCTGTCAGGTACTGTTGAGACGCTGGGTTTAGTTGTCTCGGGGAAAATACTGTTGAGATGCTTGGTTTAGTTTTTTTTTTGTCTTCAGCGTCGATATTGCATAATCGCTGCTCTTGAAAGGTGACACATCAGCAACCTTGAATCATCTTTCGAAATGATGTTACAGGAGCAAGTTGGTTTTGCAAGTATAGGCAACGTTGGTGTACCTGAGGAGAAACCGTGTTTTGCAAAGATAGCTAAGACGGGAAACTAACCATGCCCACATGTAAACCTTTCGAATAGAGAGATGAAAGTTGTTTAATCTTTGCCGGGTGCTATTCTGAAAGTGCTGCAAAGAATTAAAAAAAAAAACATATCCGGATTTGGATCGGGGTATTGAACCCGACGTGAATCGAACACGCAACCTTCTGATCTGGAGTCAGACGCGCTACCATTGCGCCACGGATCCGGTGATGCGTTTGGCTTCATTTCCTATTATATTACAAAGGGAATAGAACCATTTAGCCGTGCTAAGTAGTCGCACTCTTTCAGCTAGTGATATCGTACCAACTGAGAGATAGAGGTGCAGCGGTCAAACTAAACCAGTACATATTTTCAAAATTATGGGAAAATTTCATTTCGAAAGTTTTTTTTTTCTAAACCGGGCATCAACTCCCAGTGCTAAGAAGAGCCGGAGACGCTAGCTAGACACCAGTGACGAACTCCACAATACTGAAGGCGGCCAAGAAAACCGGCACCAAGTCACCAACACATACAACAAGCACAAAAATTCAGTTGCTGAAGGAAGAGGAACAGGCTTCTCTGACAGGTGACACCATCTCCTTATCCCCGTCCAACAATGAATTTGGGGATGGTTATTTTTTCTCACTAAAGCTAACACAAGCTGAGGGTACCAGCTGCATCACAATGCCGCCGCGCACCAAAGAGAACAACTTATATGTGTTATGATGTGTACTATCATCTTATAAAATTTCAACATAAAACTCCGCCTATGCATGGATAAATAAAAATGAAAAATTGTATTAGGGTAATTTGAACCAAAAAGCATAGTTCAGAGGGTTATTCGGACTTTGGCTATAGTTGAAGGGAGTAATTTAGACTTTTTCAAAAAGAAAAAATATACATATATGCAAGCATATGCACATTTCCATCTTTCAATAGC
The DNA here is from genome assembly GCF_016808335.1 of Panicum virgatum. Lineage (NCBI taxonomy): Eukaryota > Viridiplantae > Streptophyta > Magnoliopsida > Poales > Poaceae > Panicum > Panicum virgatum. The sequence goes on from NC_053153.1 coordinate 61,750,516, forward strand.
AAAGCCTTCGAAAGGGAGTCAAGTCTAGTAGAGCGCTATGAAAGGGAAAGACAGGGATGTGGACATTTTAGTAAACCAAATGATGAATTGAATGATCTATAGTCGATTCCATATTTTTGCCTTGTAGAAGGAATTGAGTGTGGTACTCAGAACTCAGAAGAAATTCATTCTGTAACCATAAGAGTTATTCATATTTCTGTATCATATGTAGGCTCATAGCCTCTGATATTTTCTGTGTACAAGAACATAATTCTTTTCCAGTTGCATGATTCATTCCCCATGATAAGTACATCAAATTGAACACTATATATTGTAGATGTTCAAAACAACTTTCCCTTCTGGGACAATCAGCTCAATATCCAAATTGCTCCTTTTTCATGTAGTTTATTTGTGTCTTGCACAAGCAACAAAGAATTAACTGTGCACTTACTACAAAAGGTATTGGGGAAAGGATAGTTTAACATAAGGTCAACTTTCCTAGACAAGTTGATTCAACCATGACTAATTCAGTTATTACAGGTGTTTTCCTGTTAACCTCCAGGAAAATATGATATGAAATCAAGAAATCATTGTCTAGGTACAATAAGACTGGGAGCATGCAAACAGATATTTGGGGCATAGAGGTAACAAATGCAGTTACTCTACTTACTCCCTCGATCACATATACGTTTGGACAAGATCATATCAAACTTCCGAAATTTTGACTGTCACTAACATTTAAAACATTTAGCTTGGAATCAAGCTGCATATGTAGAATTTTCTTGAAACATGCTTTCATAACCCCAATTTATTGGATTTTATAGATGTATTCTAATACAAACAAGGTAGTCAAAAGGGCACAAATTGACGATTGTGCTACATACATTGCACCAAGTTTTTTTTACCTGATGGATGAATTTACATTAGAATATGAAGCATGCCTACAATTGTGAGCAAGGTCATTCCAAAAGTAGTCCTTGAATTTGTAGCAAAAAGAAGTATTTGTAAGAATGCAAAACATACATTTCATAATGAATATATGGTCACCAACTACACCAATATTATTTATTGTAAACACTAGACAGAGATTTCATTCAGCTCAGGACATGCACTTGTATATATGAAAGCCATTGATAATGAATACAGCACGCACCAGGATACTGGGGCGTGTTCTCACATGACATGAAATTGGCAGTGCACTGATCATGACTCATGCATGCAAAGTGTATTCAAACCTTAAGGGGACATTTATGAACTGTCAAACATCACCCACCTCACGCCATTTCTTCAGCCATGCCAAAAAAAACAACAGGCTGACTTGGATTGTATGATATGGCGCATGGGAATTAATGCTACTTTGTTGTGGGTGGCTTCACATCCACAATGGAGCCGAGTTCTGAGGAAAAGTTAAGACCAACGCCCCAGATGGAGAGAGTGCCCTCCTGGCTTCAAAAGCAAGAAAAGTACAGCTCAATGTGAAAAGGAAAGCAATATATGTAAATGAAAAAACCAGTCAAAGGAGAGAATTATGTAGTCAATGCAAATGCCACTAGTGTCTTAGCGCTTCCAAACACATTATTAATTTTTCAATAAGTTTAACCAACCTGCTTATCCAAACATACATAATGTAAATTTCACCCATCAACTAATTCTTAAATAAAATCAGCATTTTTTGGTCAAATATAAGGTGCAATCCAGACTTCAGATGGAGGCGGGTAGCTCGCATATTTGTGTGCACTTGAGGGGATTGCATCCTTAAGGGTCTTCCTTTTCAGGTTGTAGATCTTTACGCCTTTCCAGCTGTGGCACCGTAGGAGAAAATATTCTCTCAGTAATCCAAGGAACAGAAAAGTAGATGCATCCAGGTTTTAGCCGGAGAAACTATTGGTGGATAAGCACACTGAATGATTCAGACCTATGAACATTGCATGCTGCAACACAGAACTTGCTGTCGCTTGGGATCCAATCTTGCATGTAGAATCAACCTTGCAAAGTTCAAATCTAACGCTCTCTGCTAGTGTTCTGCAGCCTATTTCAAGAACTGCACTGGCTTGCAAAAGTTGTGTAGGCACTAGATGCCTGGTGAGTATAGGTGCATTGTGTCTTTTATTAGCAATTATTTCCTTTGCTGGTCCATTCAGTCCATCAAGATCCCACTTCTCAACTGTTCCCTGTAATGTCACCGTGTAGAGACTCCCATTGTGGTACGCACAATCAGCATACCGGCCTTGGCTACTCACATCTAAAGTTGAGACAACTTGCCACTTTCCCTCTCCTGCCCTTGCAAGAGAAAGCCAACTGCCATCACAATGGATGATCACGACACTGTACTCATCTTTTTTCAAGGGACTGCAGGATAACACGGCCATTTGGTAGAAACTTGCTGCCAGATCTTTTGCTTTATAAACTCCACCTTTGTCATAAAGATAGCCTTCCTTGTTTCCTTCATCGTCGTATACAGCCTCCACAAATGAGAAATCAGTTACTGGGGGTAGAGAGATCATGGCCAAGGTGAAGGGGTTGTAAAGCACCAGATCACATAGCTCATTTACCAAAATTAGCGATCCATGAGAGGCTCCACAACAAGTCAACAACGGACAAAAGAACTCCTGGGGAAGGTAACATCGGCCCTGTTTGGGGTAACTGTAGCTTTTCCAAAAGCTGCTGGTCTGAGAAGCTCACATGCTCGTCCGAAAAGCTGCTGGTCTGAGAATCTGTTGGTCTGATAAGCTGGCTTGTTTGGCAACCTAGCTTTTGGATGGTTGACTGCTAAGTTGAGTGGAAAGTCTAAAATACCCTATGGTATAACGAATACCTGATTACTTGTGAACTGTAATGATTCGTTTGAACATCTTGGTTAATAAATATTTTGTATTATTTTTTGATAGCTTAATATTTAATATGGCCTATTAAATCATACTATTTCAATTATTTCATTGAGCTTACACAAAAGCACATCCGAAGCATGACTAACATTTTTCAAGCCATACAAAATACCAAAGGGCTACTATTTACATACAAAATGAGTTGTGCACCATCACAACTTGTCTACCCTCTATCTGCGATCAAGGAGTTCGCAATGAAATCACGAAATGCACACATATCAACGTCATCTGATGATGGACCACTGTTATGCACTTCTTCTTCTTCTTCTTCTTCTTCTTCTTCTTCTTCTTCTTCTGAATCAACCTCTGGCATGTATTCTGCATCCTCGATTACCGAAACAAGCTCCTGCGTGTTTCGAATCTCTAGAACTACTAACTACTGTGGGAAAGAAGCAGGTGCTTACCGTGGGCGCGAGTGCAGGGCCGCCGGCCGCTGCCATTTCCAGGGGGCACGTCCTCCGGCCGCGGAGGGGCGAGCAGGGGCAGGGCGTTGGCTGGATCTGCTACTGCGGGAGGGGGGGGCAGGGCAAGGGCGCCGAAGGGATCTGCAGCCGGGACCAACGGGCGACGGATGGGAGCTGGGTAGTCCGACCGGCGATGGAGGGGACTGGCGACGAAGGGGACCGACGAGCGTGGTCCGACGGCGACGGAGGGGACCGACGAGCGTGGTCCGACGGCGACGGAGGGGACCGACGAGCGGGGTGCTACGGGTGCTCGGGAGGGGGGCGCGAGAGAGGAGCTCTCGCGACTCGCGAGAGGGCGGCGCAAGGAGCGCTTGGGAGGTTGGGGGAGGAGGCGGAACAGAAGATTTTCGCTATATATACCGGTGGCAGAGTCGGGTAATTATATGGAAATTTCGTGGGGAGGTTTGTAACCCTGGAGCGCAAAAGCTCGGGAAGCTCCTCTCGCGGAGCTTTTCGAACCTAGGCAAAAAATAGCTTTTGGATTCCGTCGCCGGTGGGAAAAGCAAAGCTGTTTGGGGCAGATTGTAGCTTTTCGAGCTAGTTTGAGTAGCAGAAGATGCAGGAATCTAAAACAAACATGGCCATCATAAACCTTGTCAACGTCAAGGAGATGGCGGAACTTGCAGGTCACGGCTGAGCTGCCCTTAACCTGGTCTTTCCTTTCTTCAAGGAGGTCCCGCCAAGACATGAGCCATGGTGTGCCAGAATGTGGGATGCCAGCAACAGTTGCTGCTGAGCGCCATGACTTGCAGACTAAGGCAAAAACAATTGCTTGTGGGAGCTCAAGGCACTGCAGGATGCTGAGGAGGATATCAGTCGGGAGGCCTGACCAGCTGGGACTCGTATAAGTTCCTGCCATATAGCAAATATTTCGTGTTATGTGCTTATAGGTACGCTTGAGCTGATTTATACTCCCTCCGTCCCAAATTAAATGTAATTCTAGAATTCAAACTTTGTCCTACAAAGAATGTAAACTTTGACTCACTTACCACAAAAGACAAGATAATTTCTAGAATATTCTCACAAAAGACAACTAACATCTCATCCACTCCTCACAAAAAACAAGGGGTATTTTGGTAATTTTACACGTAGTATTGGTTTGCGTGTTTAGTCATAGAATTGCACTTATTTTGGGACGGAGGGAGTATATAACAAAGTAAGCAAGACTAAAATCCAATGCTTTTACGAAACGGACAAGGAAACCTGACTTGGCTATGTTTGGAAAACAAATTGGAAACTCAGCTCTATTCGGGTGGACTCCATACCCTCCAAGAAGCGAACCAGTAACGAATAAGAAATCGGTAAGTAAAGCGTGCAACGAGAAAACGCGACTCCATACCCTCCAAGAAGCGAACCAGTAACGAATAAGAAATCGGTAAGTAAAGCGTGCAACGAGAAAACGCAAAGTGTCGGTAGAGTTCACATGAAAAAAAAAATGCATCTTCATGTAAAATTCTAACGGAAGATATCAAGTTTACGCCAATAAAATGGCAAGACTTATTATCAGCGCTGAACATTTGACAAAACTATGTGCTTTATATGTACCTTCCAAGGAGCACGCATGATCCGTACCTCTTTGCAATTGCATTTTCCTATGCTAGATGGGTGGAAAGGTTAGAAACTTACCGATGAATGAATCCAGGCCAGTTGCAGAGGCTTCGGTAGTTTCTCCCATAGCCCGACCGAAGGGGATAGGAACCGCCGGCTTGATTCTCGGGACGCCCGATCTGAGGGTGGCCGCCGCCTTAGATCCTGTCAACGCCGGGTCTGAGCCTCCGAGGATACGGCCTGCTCGACTCCCCGACGCCGTTTCGCCCCCGCGTGTCCTGACGCAAACCTTCGATGCCGCGCCGTCCGCCCAACGCAGAGAGAGAGAGAGAGAGAGAGAGAGAGAGAGAGAGAGAGAGAGAGAGAGAGAGAGAGAGAGAGAGAGAGAGAGAGAGAGAGAGACGAACCGGGGGAGAGCCGGACTGCCGGAGAAGAACGAGTCGGGCGCGGCGGAGGCAGCCTCGAGCCGGACTGCCGGAGTCTTCCTTCGCTCCCTGAAGGACTAGGCCGGATCAATCGAGAACATCTCGATTCTCGAGTGTTACCTGCGGGTGAGGAATTTTTTTATTTTTAATACAATTCTTAATCAAAATTACGTATTAATACTGTATATTTAAGAAATTACAAAACTAAAGCACAATTGTCTATCCAGTCTAGCAAAAAAAATCAAAAGTACATTTCCTCAACCAAGTCGATGAAATACAAATATTTCGTCTATCAATAAGACAAAAATAGACTTCATCTATCTAGCAGATGAAATAAGTTTAAAAATGCATCTTTTAGCAATTTTTGTCAACTGTGTATGGTTTTGCATGACGAAATCTAGATATTGTCTCCTCACCGGATGAAATCTAGTTATTGTCTACGACAAAATTTAGATATTTTCATTTTTACCATGATTTACATTGTGCTCCATATTTTGGATCTATTTTACAAAGTATATTTTAATACAAACTCCATTTCTTTTCTATTATAAACTGTGTAGGGATAATTGGAACTATCAATGTACTGCAATTACTATGCCAAATGAGGCAAGAGCCATAAAATCCCGGTTTTCATTAAGATAACGATTACAAAGCAACGGGTCATTGTGTCTGTACTACTACGGCTTTTGTTGTGACTAATCTACTAATTCCTCCAGGGAAAGATCTCACGCATCATTTACTTTAGTAGTACATACGCAATGACATGTTGCTTTGTAATCGTTATCTTAATGAAAGCTGGGAATTTATGGCTCTTGCCTAATTTGACGTACTAATTGCAGTACATTGCTAATTCACATTATGCCTACACAATTTATAATAGAAAAGAAATGAAGTTTATATTAAAATATACTTTGTAAAATAGATTTAAAATATAGAGCACAATGTAAATCATGGTAAAAATGTTTATTTACTAAATTTCGTCCAGTCGGTAGACAATATCTAAATTTCGTCTAGTGGGTAGACAATATCTAGATTTCACCATGCAAAACCATGAATAGTTGTCAAAAATTGCTAAAAATTATATTTTTAAATTTATTTCGTCCGCTGGAGATCTTTTTTTGTCTTCTTGATAGACGAAATATTTGTATTTCATCGATTTGGTAGACGATTTTTCTTAATTTCGTCTGTTGGCTAGATGAAATTTAAATTTCGTCTACTGGGTACACAATTTTGCCCTAGTTTTATAATTTCTCAAATCTGTAGTATTAATATATAATTTCAATTAAAAATTATATTAAAAATAAAAAATTATGCAGGTGAGGGGTTACAGTGTTATCAATTTTAATTATATTTAAATTTATATATCTAAAATTCCAACAACAAATATGAATAGATAGATCATGCAAGCATTTACCATCATACAAATTTTGAGATGCAATTAAAATTTGTGCAATGAGAAACAAAAAAGACAAATCAGCCTATGAATAGTAGCGGGTTACAAGTCTGAGATAAAAAGTTGAACCGGCAACTATTTAAGTGTAAGTTTTTCTTTTTTGTTTCTTCTTGCATAAATTTTTATTCAACCTTAAATTTTGCATGATAGTAGATGCTTACGTGCTCTATCCATTCATATTTTTTGATAAATTTTTGATGCACAATTTTAGATATAATTAAAGTTGGTAACACGGTAACACTCTAATGTACCGTAACACAAAATCGGCCCACCGAATCAATTTTATATTGGGGATTAATCGAGCAACACAGGGAGATTTTCTTTTTTTTTCCTCCCTCGTTACTTAGTGGCGGGCCTGAGCAAATAATAGGGTCCATCTTTATTAATTGAGCTACTAAATTAATGAACAGTGTCAAAATTACTATTTATCCATCGATGCTCTTACTAGATCCATACTTTTACGGCGCCATGGACGCCAAAAATTATACTCCTTCCATCCAAAAAAACAAGTCACTTTAGAAATTTTAGGACAGATTAAGAAAGTGGTAAAATGACATTACTTGCCTCTATTTATAGCCATATTTGGCACTAATTATTTATAGCCATATTTGGCACTAATTGCTTCTTACATGCGCATGGACAGACTAAATAAGGTAAAATGGCATGTTTTTATGGATAAAATTTGAATTTTAGAATGACTTGTTTTTTTTAGGACGGAGGGAGTACTCTCAATCTTTTCTCTATCTTTATCTGATGAGGTTAAATAGCACGGGTACTATAAAGATGTACCTTTATGGGCTTCAAATAGAGATTAGCCGGACCCCGACAGACAAAGCTTGCCAACAGGGGCACGACCTAGGCCGGCCCATCAGAGGGACAGATAGCATAGGGGCTAGGCATGTCAATAATAGGACATGCGACGCACCCCCGACCCATGCCGAGCAGATGAGTCGGTGAGATCTGTGCTGACCCCGAGCAAGATCCGACCCCACAGGCCCCTCGAAGGCGTTTGAGGGAGCATTAATTGAGCCAGCCCGACAAAACGTGCATGCGTGCCCTTTGCCCGACAAGCAGGCTAGGGACGCCGCATATGGATCGGAGGATCGGTAGGAGCATCTCCGGTCAACCGAATCATCATGACACCACGACTGGCACTCACGTCGGCTGCACCCCCTTCATCAACCCGACGAGACAGGCCATACTTGATTGCCCTCCGGCGCTAGGCGTAGGGTGAGGCGGAGCGCGGCGGTTAGTGGGCCCTGCCCCATACTGATGGGATTGGCGGCGGGCGCCCAAACTCTCGCCCTCCAAGGAGGAAACCAGCCATGCTAAGGAAGCGGGAGGCTCCCCCCAATAGACCGAGGAGGGTGTATCACAAGTACAATGACGCCATGCCTTACCACAGTAATGATGAACAGAACCGAAGCCATGGCCATGTTTGGTTGTGGCGTGAAATTGTTTTGATGAGAGAGAAACGACGCTTTGACTATTAATTAGGAGTATTAAATAAAGTCTAATTATAAAATTACCTCCACAACTATGGTACTGTAGCAGTTGCTCTAACTAATGAGGCCTTTGACCGCACGTTTAGAGGATGATTGGGCGCGGTTACTGTAGCATCACTGTAGCCAATCATGATGAAACTTGGCTCATTAGATTCGTCTCGAAAATTTACACTCATTCCTAAAAAAGTTTTGCAAATAGACTTCATTTAGTACTGCATGCGGGCATTTGTCTTTTAGTGAAATTGTGATGTGACTGTTATCCAAACATGGCCCATGTTAGGCAGCGCCACGAACCGGCAGGACTTGGCTTGGGGACGTGATGGAGCGCAGTTGTAACACCCCATCTAAAGAAATGTGTTACACCGGATCTATATCTCTCTTTTTCCTTTCCCTCTCTTCTTTCCAACCGGCTCCGTCCATCCCTCTCTTCTCTTGTCTTGTCTTCTCTTCTCCTCTTCTTCCTTCTCTTCCTACACACAGCCCAACTCCCCCCTCCCCCCTCCCCCCTCCCGACACTCAGCCCAATTGCCTGCTTCGGCTCGATCCATCTCCATCTCTCTCCTACCACTGATAGGTGAGCCCCACCTGTCAGGGTCCTCTTGCACCTCTGGCTGCTCCCCTTCTCCATGCCTCGTGCCCTACCTGGTCGTCACTACTTCTCCCGTCGTGCTCCCTTCTCCTTTATGCCGCCATCAAGGCTCATGAAGACACCCTCCAAACAATCCACATCTAAAGCAATACAACTAATATATTAGTATTGAGTTAGAATATAGAAATAGAGAACCGTGGAATCAGAATATGATTAGCTATCAATCCTAATTTTTCAAGAATTTTAAATAATTATATCTCTCAAAAAAATTATTAGACTAGTTTTAATGTACAATTACCAAGACTGAAAACTAGATAACGGTGCCAACTAAATTTATAGGAATGGAACTCCCCCAGTCCTATTCTACAGTGAACAGGAGGTTTCGATACACAAAGTCAATCACGCACGTGTCCCAACCTAACCACCAGTCTCACCCAAGCTTGCATAACCCCATTCCCATATAGTGGGTCCTAGCATTCTATTTACCTTTTTAACTGGTTGAATATCCTGCATGTTGCTGCGAGATTTATGCACAAAAATATTGAAGTTGAGTCTGCTGAAAAGATAAGTTATGAAGCTGCAAACTAATTTTAGCCTTGAAGATATATGACAAGGTTATATATAAAATATACCTAAATACTGAAGTTGATGCGCATATAAGAACTTAAGAAGTTCAAAGTTGCTGAAACTCATAAATAAAGGAACTATAACATGTATGGTAAGATCGCTTTAATTTTATTTGGGAGGAAACAGAAATGTTTGCATCATTTTGTGAAGCAAGTGATTGGACTTTGTATTGACTCTCTTGGATAAATAAAGTTTTTATCAATTTTTAAAAAAAACTTATGTGTGATATATTTTGTTTAATGGTTTTAGTACCTAACCCCCAAAATATTTGCGTATTCGTCCTTTCATTCGGTTCTGCTCTCACACTGGCAACTGGCATCCCGTTCCGGGTCGCCGGCGCCGCCATAGCGGCCGGAACTCTGGTGGTGGGATTATTGCAAGGGCGTCCTCGACCGCGCGTGGCGGCGGCGCAACAAGCGGCCGCGTCTTGGTATTAAGGCTGCTAGGTGCGATGCATTCCTGTTATAGAAGAAATTTGCGTTGTCTGTGTTTGCAGATGGCCTGATGATTTGTTCTGCACAGGATTCAAGGATTGCAGCTTCTTAGCTTAACGACTGTGGTACGCAATGTCAGGATCTTATCTGCACAGTCGTAATAAGGCACTTGATGAAATGCTTTCCATGTGTGTGGAGGAGAAGCTGTACATAAATGTGACAATTCTTCACTGGTATTCATAATGGTCAGCTGATCTTTCCATTCGCTTACTGTTGAATTCGCTTAATGTTCATTTTTCAGGGAAAGGGATGATCTTGCGGTTGATAGACTAGTGTCCATGACATTATGACAAATCAAGCTTATAGGACAAAAACGACAGATGACCATGACATCAAACTAGCACAACACAACACATGAAAGGAATGATCTTGAAGCGAACGCGCTCGTAGCGCGATGGCAGCAGCTCCTGTTGTGGAGCGTGCCCGCCCAGATTCGATCCCCATCGGGGACAACTCTGGTGTCGCACCGGGATTTATTCCCACACAGGTTCTCTGCTGGCCCTCTTCTGACCGTGCTTCGGCACATGAGCAAGTATCTTCGGAGGATAGGTTGTAGTAAGTCTTAGCTTGCTTGTAGGGGGTGTTGCGTGTGGTGTGAGTGGGTGTGTGTGGAGTGCGTCTACGTGTAAGTTCAGATACTACAATGTGTACTCTAATTTAGGGCTCTAAAAAAAGGAATGATCTTGAAATTTAGGTTTCTGGTGATTCGATCTCCAATAGTATGTCCACATGAAAAGAATTGAGTAAAATGTGTACTCTAATTTAGGGCTCTAAAAAAAGGAATGATCTTGAAATTTAGGTTTCTGGTGATTCGATCTCCAATAGTATGTCCACATGAAAAGAATTGAGTAAAGTCCATTACCGGTCCCTAAACTTGTGTCACTGTGTCATCCCGGTCTCTAAACTCACAAATCGACCGTTCAGGTCCTCAAACTTGTCCATCTGTGTCATCCCGGTCCATATACTTGTTCCACTGTGTCATCCCAGTCCCTAGACTAAAAAATTAAACATTTACGTCCTCAAATTTGGTCAATCATGTCATTCCGGTCTCTAAACTTGATTTTGAGTCTCATATGGGTCAAAACAAGGCGATTCAAAATTTATATATCAAAACATAATTCATAACTTTTTCATATGAACTTGAATGGAGACAAACTTTATATCAAAATAGTAGCCCTCGACATAATCTATAATTTTGTAGTTGAAATATTTTTAAACTAAAACTGTTTAGGGTCTCAAAATATTGTGGTAAGTTTATAGATTTTGAAATTTAAAAGTTAAAATTAAATTTTGGGACTCTAAAGAATTGAACTAACCGTTACCAACCATTTGATCAACAACAACCATAAGTACACATTTGTTCGGATCTTTACAGCGATATAATAACTATACACTTCATCTGCCGCCGAAACGTATCCTAGTCCTAGCTAGATTCCTAGCACCTGATGGAGCTGATCGCTTTGCTCCTGGTGCTCCTCGTCGCGTTGGCCGCCTACTCGGCAATGGCGGCCGCCTCCCGACATCGCCGGTGCTCGCGGTGCTACCTCCTGGACTACGTCTGCTACAAACCGCCGGATGACCGCAAGTTCCCCACGGAGACGATGCGCGCTGTGCTGGACCGCAGCAAGCGCCTCGGCGCCCCCGCGCGCCGCTTCCTCCTCCGCGTCGTCCTCCGCTCCGGGCTCGGCGAGCACACCTACGCCCCGCGCACCTTCGTCACCGGCCGCGAGGACAGCCCCACCCACCAGGACAGCCTCGACGAGATGGACGCCTTCTTCCACGACGCCGTCGCGGAGCTCTTCGCCAGGACGGGGCTCGGCCCCCGCGACGTCGACGTGCTGGTCGTGAACGTCAGCACGTTCCACCCGGCGCCGTCCCTGGCGTCCCGGATCGTGCGCGAGTACGGCATGCGCGACGACGTCGCGTCGTACAACCTCTCCGGGATGGGGTGCGCCGGCGTGCTGGTCGCCGTGGACCTCGCCCGGAATGCCCTGCGCGCGCGGTCCCCGCGGCCGGCGCTGGCGCTGGTGGTCTCCGCGGAGTGCATCGCGCCCAACTGGTACACGGGGCAGGACAGGTCCATGATGCTGGGCCACTGTCTGTTCCGCTGCGGCGGCTCGGCGGCGCTGCTCGCCAGCGACCCGGCGCTCCGCGGGCGCGCCAAGATGGAGCTGCGCCTCATGGTGCGCACCACCGTCGCCGCCGACGACGATGCGCACTCGGCCATCGTGCACCGCGAGGACGCCGAGGGCAGCGTCGGGATCAGCCTCAGCAAGTCCCACCCCAAGGTCGCCGTCCGCGCGTTCACCGCCAACATAAAGCGCCTCGCGCCTCGCGTCCTCTCGGCCCCGGAGCTCGCGCGGTTCGCCGCCGTCGCGGCACGCCGGAAACTGCTGCGCCGCGGGGGCGCCGCCGCTGCTGACGCCACGATCAACTTCAAGGCCGTCGCCGACCACTTCTGCCTCCACCCCGGCGGCGTCGCGGTGATCGACGCGGTGAAGCGGAGCATGGGGCTGGATGAGCGCGACGTGGAGCCGTCCAGGATGATGCTGCACCGGTGGGGGAACACGTCGGCGAGCAGCGTGTGGTACGTGCTCTCGTACATGGAGGCCAAGGGGCGGCTCAAGAGCGGGGACAGGGTGCTCATGGTGGGGCGTGGGGGGTTCGGGTCGGGGTTCAAGTGCAACCTGCGTGTGGGAGGTGACCGGCGACATGCGCGACAAGGGTGCCTGGGCCGACTGCATCGACAGCTACCCACCGGAGAGCTGGCCGACCCGTACATCAAGAAATACGCACTACTAGAAAACAGACCTTTAGCACTGGTTGGGAAAGGCTTAATGTACCGGTCTCCTAACCGGTGCTCCGCAACCGAGATCATTGGCTTGAGTCTAAAACACCGGGTATTTAACCCGGTGCCTTAGGCACCCATTGGTACCGGTTGGAAATTCCAACCGGTACCAAAGAGGCTGCCACGCTGACGCAAGGTGGCAGCCTCTTTGGTACCGGTTGGTCTTTCCAACCGGTACTAATGACCTTTTTTCTTTTTTTCTCAAATTCAGTTTTATTTGTTATATTTATTATTGTTTATTCTTTTATAATTGCTAAACACACTTGAGCTTTACAGTACTATACGTTCATTGGTCGTTCGTGTTCGTTTTCAGAGAATATTTGAAACTAACTAAAAGTGAAATGCGAGCATATAATTAAGCTAATTAGATAAACTAATATATTTACAAATATACAAACATCAAGGCATCACGTTTAGAAATATTTACAAATGTACAAGTCATGTTTGTAGTCCAACTACTGGTCCCCTCAGGAGCTCGATGGAAGTCCTCTATGGATGTGACCGTCGTGGTAGAACTTGCCTCTAGAATCCAAGATCTCGTTCAAAATGAATCCGGCGAGTTGCTCGCACACAGCGTTGATCCGATCAGTAGAGTAACATTCATCCCCCATTTGAGACATCTATCATTTAGGAAAAAAAGGATTAACATCATATGCGTTAGTATAATAATGAAAATGTACTAGTGAACGGTTTTTACGTACTCTTATGTCCTCATCAGTAGTCTTCCCGCATGGAGTCATGATGTGCAAGTAGTCACATACGTAGTACCCGCACCAATCAGTTTCTTGTTTTTGTCTCACACACTTAAAGAGAAACAAATAAATTACTCAACTTAGAACAATTTGGGATTATATACTTAAGTAGACAAATGTTGTGAATCAACATACCGGATAATCCATTTTAACGTTAAGTTCGGGCCTCCATTGACCACGTTCTTTGTTTTTATTCACAAAATTTTTCCACACCCTGCGCTCAAAGGTAAGTTTGATATTCAGGAATTGCTATTAACAGAAAAAGGATTTGATTGTGCAAACTGGACTTACTTATTCAAGGGGTCTATGATATGTTGGATTGCGGACTTTGGATTTCTCATTGAGTCAAAGACTAAGATTACCGGTCTCTATGGAAAGTATGAGTAAAATCCAATGATAACTGCAGATATAGATAGAATATATACATACATGCATTAGACGACTTAGTATTTATTTAGTAATATAACAGAGGATTGAGTCGACCAAGACTTACCCAAAGTTGTATGGTATGTATATATAGGATTTGAAATTTTACCTAGTCAACGAATCATACATGTTTTGGCATGTCTCCTTGTAATTTTGGTTGAGTATTTTCTGGTTGACTAGCAACGGAGACATGAAGCCGATCTGATGGTGCTATCCATGTTTTCGGCTTCTCTGAATCTCCTGTCTAAATGATATAATAGAAATTATATAATGCACACAGATAATTACGTTCTTGTTAACAAAAAATATTAAGGTATTGGTAAGTGATACTTACAGAACCCAAATGGTAATGATATATACGTCGAGGGCTTGTCGATGGTAAATGTGATATAAATCTTCGAAGTGCACCCAGAAGTCGTCCTCCCCGCGGAAGAAATCATGGTCACGATACTTGACTAAAAACATTTTGCCTTCGTCATTCGACATTCGCAGGTACCATCTATGCAAATTGAACATCTTCGTGCCTAGACTTTTCTCCTCTTCCTCAGTGACAAAAGGTTTTCCATACTCGAATGGAGTAAGAACGGGAGTGACAGGGATTTCTGCTACCTCATCTTGCCCCGTTGCCTGCTCTAGCATTAATCCAGTTTCTGAAAGAAATATCGCCGCCTGTAGGTCCGCCTGTAGTTGTACGTCCGTCGGGTGTAGGACTGGCAACCCTGTCACCCGGAGGGGCTCGACTTTTTTTTGTTGTGTGCCAAGCTGAGGAATGGTCTTGCCACATTTTTTCTTCACATTCCTCACCTTGTGTGTCTTTGTCAGAGTACGATCATAGTCCGAGGGTAAACTTTTCGGTTTTGACGGGTTGTCTAGGTTCGTGAGAAGCTTTTTGCCTAATTCTAGATCTACCTTTTCCCTCCGCGGGGGGACTTTATGCTTCAACTGTTCTTTTTATATATCGAGCAGTCTCCTCTTCCAACTCCTCAGTGGTCTTCTCGTAGGTCAATTTTCTTTCGACCATTTTCTACTTCTTCTTTGAGGGTCCATCTGCTAGGAGGGATGTTATCTTTTTCTTTCCTTTTTCTGGTGCAGGAGGAGTTGGAGTACTCGTGGCCCTTTGCACCGGCGGAGACGGTGGTGAAGGAGCTGGTTGTGGGGACGGAGGTGAGGGAGGCCGCGGAGACGGGCGATCGGTCTGCACGGGAGCCGTTGTGCTTGCAGTAAATTTGATGTCGGCCTTGCGCCATAGAAGGACCCCGTGCAGTGCGTCTCCCAATGTCTTCTCTCCATCCCCTCCAACGAAGTCGAGCTCAAGATCCTCATTATTTCCAACTATTTGCTCGACTGTGACGGAGGTGTAGCCAGGGGGTATCGGCCTTCCATGAACTGTAGTAGAAGGATTCAGGGGCAGGGCTGACCTGTATGCGACATGAATGGATATATTCCTTGCTCGCACATGAAGCTCGCACGGTGTCGGCATGGTGACATCATCCACTGGATACCTCTGGTCATCTACCGACGTTGGCTCAATCTAGGGTTGCTGTTCAGCTTGTACATCGGGCGCCGCTGTGGATGCACAGCTGCTGCATCGCTGAGAGGCCGGGCTTATCACAACATCCGGGTGCGACCCAGCAGTGCCCCTTTGGCTTAGAGCTAGCTGCACTGCCTCATTGACCCTGGTGCCCATATGAGATTCCAAGGACGCAACCTTCCTGTTCATCTCTTCTTGTATGGCACGGAGTTTCTCTTCCTGTTCGGCTTTGCTCTTTCGGTGGGTCTTGTAAGAGGAATCTCCGGCCCAAGAAACTTTCCATGTGACCACGCCGATGCCGCGGGCTCGTCCAGGGTGTTCCGGATTCTTTAATGTCCTTGTTAGCTCATCATTCTCCCTTTGAGACTGGAATGTTCATTGTTGGGCCTCATCTATTGCAGCGACTAGATCGCGGGACACTTCTTGCATATGCTCGGGCATGACCAAACTTCCATCCAACTGGTTTAGTGTCACGCCATTAGCAAATAACCACCACTTGGATCTATCCAGCCAATCCCAAGTCGTCGGCCTGATGCCTCTATCCATAAGGTCCTGCTCCATCTTCTGCCATTTTTTAACTGACTTTTTGTACCCGGCAGCCCCAAGGTGGTGGCTGTACTTCTTATTTGCTGCTTTCATCTTGGCCTGTTCGGATTTTTCATGGGCTTCCTCTGATAGTTTGTATTGTTTGAACTCCTCCCAGTATGGTTTAACCTGAGGAAGATCGTCCCAGTTCGGCTCCTTATCCCTCTTGATGTAATTGATGTACAACTTCTTCTTGAAAGTTGCAAAGGCAAGGGCCATCTTTTTCAATGCACATTTTTTCACAAGTTTTTGGTCAACTCCTTCAGGAAGAGTGAACATATCCTTGAGTTCTGCCCATAGCATTTTCTTCTGATGTGCAGGCACGGCGTGGTGCTGTTCTTTGGGTTTGCTCGTTTTCCATATTCTTGTGGTGATCGGAATTCTTGCCCGAACAATAACCCCACATTGGTTAACAAATTTTGTGCTAACAGCCTCTGGAGTACTTGGATAGCCCTCTGCATCCACTTCTGTGATGACATGTCTTCCCTCTATTTTCTTGGTTGGCCGGCGTCTCCCTTTTGACTGGCTCAACGAAGTCGATGCGGAGATCGACTAAATTACAGAAAAGATATGTTAATCGCAAAACTAATCTACCGAAGTCACCATGCATATAGTTTTAAGATTCGTACTGGAACATGCTGCTGTTGATTGGGCGGCGGCGCAAAGTCATCATCTTCTTCATCGGCATCTCCAGACATATTCAGGAATGAATCAGCTATCCAAGCATCTTCTTCAGCGATTGGCTGGGTGGTGTTGGCCCTTGTATCTTCGTTTATTGCGTCCAACATGTATTGCCTGGCAGCCTCGTCATCACCGAAGGGGTCCATCCTTAACTGAAGCATGAGAATTCAATTCTTTAAACGAATATGCGTGTTTGAAAGAGAGTGTGTGTGTGAGAGAGTGTGTGTATGTTAGAGGGAGAGAGAGTGTGTGTGTTTGTGAGTGTGAGTGTGTGTGTGTGTGTGTGTGTGTGAGAGAGAGAGAGAGTGTGTGTGTGTGAGTGTGAGTGTGTGTGTGTGTATGTTAGAGGGAGAGAGAGAGAGTGTGTGTGTGTATGTTAGAGGGACAGAGAAAGAGAGAGAGAGAGTTAGTGAGTGTGTGTGGGTGTGTGTGTTTGTGTTAGTGGGACAGAGAAAGAAAGAGAGAGTTAGTGTGTGTTAGTGGGATATGAGTTACATGGTAAATACATGAGTTACAGAAATACATGATAAATACATAAATACAAGCATTATTCACTCTCTATTTAAATACATGATTAAATAAAGTCTCTCTAATAACTAAATTATACACTATATATAATGAAAACATTGTACACTATACATAAGACTAATAATAGAAATTCCCTCTAATAACTAAATTCTATAACTAAATTCTACACTTGTTCCTCCTATTTTTAAAACTCATAAGGAGAACAATTTTAGAACTTAGTATAAAATATAAAAAAACTATATGTTACTCCTATTTTTAAAACTAGCTACACAAGGTTTCAAAACAAACTCATAACATCACCATGTAGAGCTACTCATAAAGAAAATAACAAAATTAGTTTTGCATTTTTCTGATTTTTCTACAAATTCTTATGAATTTCCAAAGTTCACTAAGAAAAAAAATAGAAAAGGGATCATTTCTTTTACAAAAAAGACCCTGGAAACATTTAAATCATTGCAAATGGGTCCCTGACTCAAAAGGGAAGAAGAACTGGGAAAGGGCCGGCCGTGTTCCGGCGATATAGCTCGCTGGCGGCGAGGGCCGAGGGGCTAGGGAGGATCAGGAGCTCAAGGCGCACCTGTAGAGGGGCTTGGTGGGGCGAGGAGTGGTCGGAGCAGGCTCATCGGCGATGAACAGAGCGCGGCGGCGAAGATGCTCGTCGACGGCGATACTCTGGCGGTCAAGGGCAGGAAAGGAGTGGCCGATGAGCTGCGCGGAAGCAAGGCGGAGCTACTAGTGAGCTTGGGAGGGGCGGAGCAGCACTGGGGCGGTGGGTCCACAGAGAGCAGAAGCTCGCTGGAGATGAAGGAAGGGGAGGCAAAACAGAGGCGGGCTCGGCACAAGTGGTGGGAAGCACGATCAAGTGGTCGGGAGGGGGCTGGCCGCGGAGCAGTGGTGGAGGCGGTCCGGCAGCTCGGCTACCGGCGACGGGGTGGTCTGTGGAGGTCAAAGAAGGGGTCGGAGAGGATGAGGAGGGTGTAGGGGCGCTCACCGATACGGGCGGAGGATGAGCAGAGGGAGGGAATCGACGGCGGTCGGAGCTCCGAGCGAACCTCCAATGGTGGCCGGCGGTGGATGACCGGGCGTGGTGGGGGCGGCGGCGGAGGTCGACGATCGGGCGCGGAGAGGGCGGCGGCGGAGGTCGACGATCGGGGGCGGTGAGGGCGACGGCGAGGTCGACGATCGGGCGTGGAGGAAAAGTGAAGGAAGAAGAACAGGGGAATGCCTTAAATATGCTGACCCCTTTGGTACTGAGTGAAAACTTCACCCAGTACCTAAGGAGGCCTAAGGCACCGGTTGCGCAACCAACCGGTACCTAAGGCGAGACATAGGCACCGGGTGATAAGACCACCCGGTACCTTAAGGCGACAAAGGGCGGGAGTTGAAAAGTGCCTAAGGCACCGGTTGGTAACCAAAAACCAGTGCCTAAGCATTATGAAATATCTGTACTTTAAGTCTTTTGCCGCCAACCATTTCGCCAAGTTTTTGGTACCAGTTCAAACCTTCAACCGGTACCAATATATTATTTACAAAATCTAACAATTAAATAGTAAATCATTTAATTGCATAATAAATCATAATAAATTGAATAATTGCATAATAAATTATTTAAATGCATAATAAATCTTATAATTGCATAATAAATCATTTAAATGCACAATAATTCTACTTATTACCTAATAAATTATTTAAATGCATAATAAATCTGTTAATAGCATAATAAATCATTTCAATGCACAGTAATTTGAATAATTGCATAATAAATTATTTTAATGCACCAGTAATTCTATTTATTACCTAATAAAACTTTTAAATGCCTAATAAATCTGATAATTGCATAATAAATCGGATAATTACATAATAAATCATTCTAATGCACAGTAATTCTATTTATTACCTAATAAATCCTTTAAATGCCTAATAAATTAGATAATTGCATAATAAATTATTTAAATGCATAATAAATCGAATAATTGCATAATAAATTATTAAAGTGCATAATAAATCGGATAATTGCATATTAAATCTGATTATTGACCAATAAATCAGGTCATTGCATAACAAATCTATTAATGTTCACAGAAAATATTACAAGACATAATTATTCAACTAATGGAATATTCACAATGGTTCGCTTTACAATCGTCCCTTCATTGTGATCATGGCGTGCATAGGGAGCCTCCTCTTTGGCTAAAAGAATAATTGTGTCAACCTCCAATGCGAACGGAGTCATATCTTCAACCTTGTTGTATTCTTCGTTATCTATGACATCGTCGACTCCCACAAATTTTCTTTTGCCTGCGAGAACTATGTGACGCTTTGGCTCATCCCCCGCACCTAGAAAACTTGATTTATTTCTAGACTTGTCCTTTCTCGGTTTGCTAGACATGTCTTGCACATGGAAAACTTGAGTGACATCTTTAGCTAGGACGAATGGTTCGTCTCGATAGTCAAGCTCTTTGAGGTCTAGCGTTGTCCTTCCGTACTCGTCGATATCGACACCTTTTCCTGTTAGTTTAACCCATTGGCAACGGAACAGAGGGATCTTCAGCGGCCCATAGTCGAGTTCCCAGATCTCTTCAATGTAACCAAAATATGAGTTCATTTGGCCACTAGAGTCAGTGGCATCAATACGGACACCACTGTTTTGATTGATGCTCTTGTTATCTTGGGCTCTTGTATAAAATGTATAACCATTAATTTCATATCCTTGGTACATCAGGATTGAATTTGCCGGACCCCTAGCCAGCCAAGCTAGCTGCTCATGAATTTGATCATTGGCCATGACTTCCTTCTGCAACCAGGTGGCGAATGTATCGTTATGATATTTTGTAATCCATGTCTCAGACTTGAAAGGGTACATGCTTTGCACAATTTGCATGTGCTCCTCCATATATGGAGCCACCAAGGCTGATTGTTGCAGAACTGTGAGATGTGCTTTGCTCAACGTGGCATGATCTGTGGCATTTACTGATTTTCTTCCAAGTATGCCCTTCCAATCAACCGCCCCTCATGACGTGATACTGGAATCTCAATTGGGCAGAGTTCTCCCACATAGTCAACACAAAACTCAATGACCTCCTCTGTGATGTAACCCTTCGCAATGCTTCCTTCTGGACGAGCCCGATTACGAACGTATTTCTTTAGGACAGCAAAGTATCGTTCAAAAGTGAACATATTATGAAGGAAAATAGGACCGAGAATACCAATCTCTTTGACCAGGTGAAGTAGAAGATGTGTCATAATATTGAAAAATGATGGAGGAAATATCATCTCAAGACTGACTAAACTTTGGACAACATCCTCTTGTAGTCTGCTTAAACTCAATGGATCGATTGCCTTCTGTGAAATTGTGTTGAGAAAGGCGCATAGCTTTATAATTGTTGCTCGAACATTAGCTGGTAGAATACCTCTAAGTGCAACTGCAATCAATTGCGTCATCAACACGTGACAGTCATGGGACTTTGCGTGTGCGAATTTCTTCTCTTTCAAGTTCAGTAGCCTCTTAATATTCGAAGAGTAGCCTGATGGGACCTTGATACTGTTCAAACAGTCGAACATACTTTACTTCTCTTCCTTACTAAGAGTGTAGCACGCAGGACCTAGGTAATGACATCCTTTATCCCTTTTTTCTGGATGTAGGGCGGCCCGTTGTTTCATACGTTGAAGATCTTGCCGCACTTCCAATGTATTTCTTGGCTTACCATAGACACCAAGGAAGCCTAGAAGGTTCACACAAAGATTCTTTGTTAGGTGCATCACATCAATTGCGTGGCAGACGTCTAAAACTTCCCAATAAGGTAACTCCCAAAAAATACTCTTCTTCTTCCACATAAGTGCACGTCCGTCATCACTCTGCCCTGATCTGCTGCCGGGTCCTTTTTCGAATACTAATTTTATATCTTTGACCATTTCAAACACTATTTTCCCACAACGGTGCCTAGGCTTGGTATGATGATCTGCCTTTTTATCGTAGTGAGCATGCCTCCTCCTTAATTGGTGGTTGATCGGAAGAAATCGACGACGACCCATATACACAATCTTCCTACAGTGCTTGAGGTACGTGCTGTCGGTTTCTTCTAAACAATGGGAGCATGCCCTATAACTCTTATTGGAATGTACGGAGAGATTGCTTAGTGCTGGCCAATCGTTGGTGGTTACGAAAAGCAATGCACGAAGGTTAAAATGTTCCTCTGTGTGCGCATCCCACATACGAACACCCTCCTCTTTCCACAACAATAGAAGATCCTCAATCAGTGGTTTCAGATACATATCGTTACCGGGTTGCTTCGGGACGGGGATAAGCACCGGCATCATAATGAATTTCCGCTTCATACACAACCAGGGAGGAAGGTTGTATATACAGAGTGTCACAGGCCAGATACTATGGCTACTGCTCTGCTCACCGAAAGGATTCATGCCATTCGTAGTTAAGCCGAACCTTATATTCCTCGCATTATTTGCAAATGTTGGGAATGTTCTGTCCATTTTTCTCCACTGCGACCCATCAGCGGGGTGTCTCAACATATTGTCTTGCTTACGTTCTTCTTTGTGACATCGCATCAATTTAGCATTCGTTTTGTTCATGAACAAATGTTTCAGACGTGGTATAAGAGGGAAATACCACATCACCTTGGCAGGCACCCTCTTCTTGACACGCATCCCCTCAACGTTGCCTGGATCATCTCGAGGGATCTTATACCGACATGCGTTTCATACAGTGCATGAATCCAAATTTTCATACTCACCTCGATATAGGATGAAGTCATTAGGAAAAGCATGTATCTTTTGTGCCTCTAATCCTAAAGGACAAACAACTTTTTTTACCTCGTATGTTGTCTCCGGCAAGGTGTTACCCTCAAGGAGTAAGTTTTTTATAAGTTTCAACAACTCCTCGAATCCATTGTCAGACAAACCATTTGATGCCTTCCATTGCAACAATTCCAATGTGGTACCCAACTTCTTTTGGCCTTGTTTGCAATCTGGGTATAATAATGTTCTGTAGTCCTCCAACATACACTTCAGATCTCTCGATTCATTTTCTGTTTTGCAAACTTCCTCAGCTTCGCGCAGCATCTGACCAAGATCATCTTCTACAACGTATCCTTCAGTATCTTCTTCAGGCTCACCCATTGCAGTGTCATTGAAAAAGGCATAATAATTGGCTGCAAAGTTAGGAATCCTGTCCTCTTCTTCTACATTATTATCCAGTATAATTCCTCTTTCTCCATGCTTGGTCCAAACATAGTAGTTCGGCATGAAACCACTATTAAACAGGTGACTGTGGATGGTTCTTGATGATGAGTAATCCTTCTCATTCTTACAGAATTTGCATGGACAACGAACGAAACCGCCATACTTGTGTTTTTCGGCCGCTTCTATGAATTCATGCACGCCATCAATGAACTCCTTTGAACGCCGGTCGGCCATGTACTTCCATTGCCGACTCATCTGGGTCCACAATATATTTATATACATCATTGTAGTGTACAAATAGTTCATTCATACTACCAATTTATAACTAACATTGAATACGCTATTAATAAAACTTAACTACAAAATTATAACGATGCATATGGCCTTCTGACTGCATGACTGTGTAAAAATTTTATTTCTCTATATGGAACTTTATATTTTTGAACAAGAAACGACGCATGTGGCCTTCTGGCTGCATGACTGGGTAAAAACCTTTATTTCTATATATGGACCTTGATTTGTTTGGCTAGAGCCTTTAGGATTTGGGATCATCGTCTGTGCAATGATTCTCTTTGGCACGGTAATTCTGGCTGTATTAATGGCACTAGCACGATAATTTTTATTTTTTTTAGACGCGCACGCTGCAGCATAGCAGCGGTAGGCCTAGCTGAGCTGCGGGTCTCGAATTGGCGCAGCATGCATCTCGAATGTGGAATCTTGTAAAGTTTTGAAATTTTGAATGGAACTAAATAAAGCCCCCTTGCATATGTAATTGATAATATTTCCATACAAATTTGAATTCAAATATATATTTGATAATACATATAACTATAATAAATAGATACTATTCACTTATCAAATAAATTGATAAAACATATAAATACAATAATTTGATAGTATTCACATATATATCAAATAAATTGATAACGCATATAACTACAATAAAATGCTACAACTAAAAATAATTATCACATGTATAAACTAAATTAAGTGATAACTGCTTCTAAAAACCAATTGCTAAGTTTTGGAGAAAAATAACTAATCTTTTTTGAAAAAAAAAACAAAAATTCGTCTCCCCTCCCCTCACTCAGCTACCATGAACAGTGAGTTCACGGCAGCTTGGAGGGGGGAGAGGTTGGGGTATTTATAGGCGTGGCCAAAGGCACCGGTTGGTACTTAACAACCGATGCCAAACAATAGGCATATGCACCGATTGAAGTTACCAACAAGTGCTTTTGTTGTGGGCACGTGGCGGCACCGGGTCATGGCAAAACCCGGTGCCATTGTCCGCTCTTTAGGCACCGGTTAGTACCACCAACCGGTCTTTTGGTACCGGTTGGTGGCACTAACCGGTGCCTATACTGGGGTTTTGGTACCGGGTGATGCTTTAATCCGGTACTAAACCCTTTACTTTTGATTGTCGCTGGTCAAAGGTACTAACTGTTTTTGCAATCGATACTATTGCGTGGTATTAATACCAATTGTAAGAGCAGCTGGTACTTTTGGCTTGGATTTTTGTCCCGTTTTCCAGTAGTGATGGATGCACTACCGGAGCACAAGACGACGATGCCTCGGCTGGTTCAAATGCCTGAGCAACTGACGGCGACGCGTAGAGGCAGATCAATACGTGGCAGCATTTTCTAAGGCTCTCGATTGGCAGCTGTATGTTCAAGTTCAGAGAAAACCATTGGAATCCAATTTTTTGATTGGATGGTATGGTTTCCATCTATAAAGCCCCTAATCTGCATCGTCGTAACATAGACAATATTAAAATTGGCTACTCAAATTAATTGTTTTCAGGTTGCTTTTCAATTCAAATTTAGCTATTTATTAATAGCAATTGACATGAATTGCCTATACCGTATAAAAGTGGGCTGGAGCCCATGAAAGATAGACGGTGCGCGCGCTTGCGAACCAAGTTCTTGGGCCCAATGTCGCTTTTGTCATTTTCAAGGCCCGCAACTTTCAAACAAGCAGATTGTCGATTGAACTTTAGGCGCCACAAAAAGTAGGTTCATCAAAAGACCTAACTAAAAGGGTAACGTATTTGGTGGAAATCATAATTTTCGTAAAAACTCGTGCAAATTACGGCAAAAAAATCTTCTAAATTCACCAAAAAAATCACACATGTAGATAATATGATGATACACAACCTTGTAATATTTTGTTCAAACTCAACTTCGTTTGTGAGATATAAAAATAACAAATTTCAAGCCAAAAAGTTGTCCAAATGATTTGTTAGAAATTTATTATTTTTAGAAATTTGTTATTTTTATATCTCACAAACCAAGTCGAGTTTGGACAAGATATTTTTACAAAGTTGTGTATCATGACTACATGTGTGATTTTTTTGGTGAATTTAGATGACTTTTTTGTCGTGGTTTGTTCAGGTTTTCACGAAGGTTGTGGTTTCCACCAGATACGTTACCAACTAAAAGAAGATCATATATATCTTAGGCCAATGGGTTCCATGGAGGGTTTCATGGTATTAACTATCATCGATTTTACTGACATGATAAGAATAGAGAAGAATAGAGTAGGATGTGAGGAGAGTTTTATCACCATTAAACTCATCTGGCATATAGTTACCTAGTTCATAGTTTAGGTCACACGGCAAAGCTAACTACGCCGTTAAATGGTCGTCACCCACACTTTTTTTCGCCGTGGGGTAGTTTGGCAGACGGCAAACTCTTTGTCATGTGCCCAATAAATAGCTCACGGCAAAGAGTTTCTTTGCCAACGCGTGTTTACCATGTGCTATTTGCCGTGTGCAGTACACGGCAAACACTTTGTTGTGTAGATTTGTCCCTTTGCCATGTGCCTGTGGCACACGGCAAACGTGAGCAATCTCGTAATGATTGTGCCATAAAACTGTGCATTGAGACTGGCTTTAGTGTATCTTTTTATGCTTACGTTTCGGTTTTTCCACAGTCAACCCTAGTGATCCTTAGGAACACGTGCACGTACGCACACTCTTACTGGCCCGACAAACAGTAAGATTCTTGTTATTAACACAATTTAGCTACATACCCTCATAATGCATTGTCATATCATTTTTCTCAAGGCTGGCATCTCATATATATAAACATAAGTATGATACAACCCACACAATACATACTAGTAACTTAGTGTGTTCCTTGTTTGTAACTTTGGATGTTGTACCTGAGCTGCATCTACATTAGAATGGTATGGCTTTCTTCTCCCTCAGCTCTTACGAAATCTCATGTCAGTATGTTTGGCCAGCAAAAAAGGTCTTACGTGACACCCGTTAAACGTATATGATCTATAGGGTTCAATTTGATCCACGATATAGGTGTGGTAGAGAGTAGAGTCAACTCCGCCAATGCAACTTCTCTCACACTGCTGTTATCAATAAGATCGAGCGGAAATAAATCTAGCATGGCGTGCAGACAATTGGTGATGTGGTAACTGTTTACGAAAGTGGCACCGGCCGTACGTCAGTGGTAGCCGAAACACTGTGTGCCATTGACAGAAGCAAGGTACGTACGGTACACTTGCTTTGCTTGCACGATCCGTTCCGAATTCCGATCGACTCGCTAGCTCTTCTCTGAATACAAGTCGTCGTCCACGGCTGTTCCCATCGTGCCCATGCGCGACGTAGCCCCTGCTGGCGGGCCGGCCTCCTTGCGTTCGTCGTCGTCTCCGTCGTTCCAGTTCCACCGTACCCTCGGCGGTCGGCGCGCTCCCCACGCGGCATGGCCGCCGTCGCACTCGCTCGCTGGCACCACGCGACGCAATCAAGGCGTGCACGGATCAAGGATCGCCGATCGATCGTCTGCACGCATGCAGAAGATATCGTCGCCGTCGGCGGGACCGCAGCCACCGGGAGTGCCGTCCGACGACGTACGTACGCGCGCTATGCCTATCGATACTACTAGCTCGTCTCGGTGGAAGCGCGCACGCGCCGGGGTCGCTAGCTCGTGGTTGCGAGTCCTCGGTTTATTTTAGTTTGCTCCAGGAGCCGATCGAGCTAGCGTGCTGCGTCTGCGTGCCCCCCAAGAAGACCTAGTACTCGGACACACTACCGGACTGGCCTTGTTTGCCGAGTGTCGAATACACTCGGCAAAGGCCCTTTTGCACTCAGCAAAGGGTTTGCCGAGTGTGGCACTCGGCAAACTTTTCGAAACCAGATTAGAAAAACAATGTTTAAAAATAGCAAAACATTTTATTTTCACCGGGTAATCACACCAATCATCCAATGTCTCGCTATTATTTCGCGTTAAATCGCGCGCTACGCGGCTGCCTTGATTCGAACCCGTAACCTCTTTCTTCGCGTGTAGCCTCCTCTACCACTCCAACCCTATATTACATATGTCTAGATTCTGTTTTGATTCTCCACATATTATACTAATTCGAGATAAAATTGCTTGTTTGAGGCCCTAAACGTATTCAAATAAAAAACTTTTGAACTACAAAGTTCCATAACTTTTCGAGATCTACAACTTTGATGTTGTAAGTTTTTTGATCCGAGGTCGTTTGCAAAATTTGAATTTCAAATTTGAGAAATTCAAACACATATTTGAAATCCTAAATGCATTCAAATAAAAAAGTTGTGAACTACAAAGTTTCTTAACTTTTCGAGATCTACAACTTTGCTGTTGTGAGTTTCTTCATCCGAGGTCATTTGAAATACTCCAAAAATTCTAATTCAAAATTCATCCGAGACGCTTTGCCGAGTGTATTTTTATAGCACTCGGCAAAGCCTCTTTTTGCCGAGTGCCAATAAAATACACTCGACAAAAAATTAAGTAAAAAAATTTAAAAATACCAAATGGACTTGAAAAATTACCAAAATTTCACGTTAAGCAATCTATGTTATCTATTGGCTATACAAAAAATTTTGAACTCAAACAACAATTCGACCATCAATTTGACTCCAATTCTTATCGGATCATTCTCAACTCTATGATTTTTCTTCGGAGATGTATCGGTTTGTAAGCACGTACATGACAAAAGTGTGCGAAACCTCCTCAACTTTTTCTCACAACCTACACATATGATATTATGACATCTTGCCAAATCTCATAATTTTTAGACTTTGTTTGCTATTTTTAAAATTTTTAGAAAATTCAGAAATGGGATGTTTGCCGAGTGCCCACCCCTTGGCACTCGGCAAACACCACTTTGCCGAGTGCCAACCTCTAGGCACTCGGCAAACAATCTTGTTTGCCGAGTGTCTTTTTTTACCGAGTGTTTTCTCGATAGCACTTGGCAAATAGATTGTTTGCCGAGTGCTCGAAAAATTGTACTCGGCAAACCCCTTGACACTCGGCAATGTTCGGTTTCCGGTAGTGACAGCAGGCCCGGCCGCCGTCGGCAGAAACGGCGACGGCGACGCGTGCGGCGAGCGGCCGGAGAGAGATGTGTGTAGATGCATACTGTACGATGATAGATCGAAGACAATACAATGCAGGACAGAGATCATACATACCGAGGAGCCCACTGTGTGTGTAGTACCACATACGTCAGCATACATCGCTATTACTATTAGTACGCAAACAGCCCTATACACCTACCGGATTGGAGGACGACGTATTGTTGACATCCAAAATTGGCAAATACCAAGTTTGCTGGACAATCTGGACGAATCGGTCAGACCGGTCATGTAAACCGGTCAGACTGGTCTGGACAACTTTGTCAAATTATAAATTGGACTTCACCATTACGTAGATCTCGTCGAGATGAACGAAATGTATATATAGAACGTCCAATTTGGACTCCGAATGAGGAAGTTATGCCTCCCGAAAGACCTGCACCCCGGTCTGACCGGTCAGACCGGTCCAGGGGCGGTCAGACCGGTCCAGAGACCGGTCTGAAAAGCCTAATCCGAGTTAGGAGTTGTATTTTGATGTGGGATTTGTAAGGGTTTCGACTCCTAAAGGGTACAGACCACCCCATCCTATAAATATAAATGGTTACGGTCGATTGATACACATCCAATCGAATCAATCTATTACTTTTTACTTTCCAAACCCTAATTATCTTTTCCAACCTCCCCTTGCTGTTCATCTGTGATCTCCACGACCATTGATGGCGTCCAAGGCTTGCTGGTCAACCCAGGGCACATCCAGCGACGTTCACGCCCCGACGGGGTCCCTCCCAGGCGAGAGCTTCGACGGCCTTTGCTAGTTTGCTCGTAAACTAGTCGTTCTTCGTCACGTAAACGCATTGTTTATCCTTTGCTGGTTTGCTTGTAAACCTCGCCGTCTTTCGCTACGTAAGTGTGATAACTATCCTTCGAGACGACCGATTTCGGTGAAACCCTAGAAACCGGTCCGACCGGTTTGCTCAACCGGTCTAACCGGTTTGGACGACCTTACTGCCCTTCGGTCCGTTTGCGACTCACACACGAGTGTTCTCGTGTGTTGGCCGAAGCTTGCGTCAACACAATTTTGGCGACTCCGCTGGGGAAGATAATTTTGGTTATTGAAGCAGCCGAATTTTTTACCCTAGCCTTGTGATCATTGCTTTACTATCTTGGTTCGTCGTCAATATTGCATCTGGTCTTTAGGCCGATTGCATCTATACTCGTGCTATTGCATCAGGCTGCCTAAGTCAATCGCAATTCACTTTGCTGGCTGTTGCATATCGAAGATCAAAAGAAAAGCAAAGTGTTGGTCATTGGCTGCTTGAATTATCAAGATTTATTGATCACAAGACCAGAAGCATCAAGACCGATTATATTAAGTATACATGACGGGTTATTTTTATGCTCCACAGTGATATTACTACACCACGCCTGAGGTACAGCACACAAATACATCACATATTACTAATAATTATTGTGCTAGTACTGCAAATTCTCATGTTGATGTTGCTAGATATAATGATAGTGTCCATGTTGCATCGGCTAGTCATTATTCAAATAATAGATTTTATTATGCACATCTGTTGTCGGTCAAAACCCACCGGCGAGTAGAGACAGGCAACACGAAGAGCCGGGAGGCTGCCGGGGCGCTGGCTGGCACCGGTACTTTGATCAATGGCCCAGATCCTGGCACACGCCGACGCTTCCGGAGATGCAAGGCATACCACCTGACCTATACCTGATCAGGAAGGTGCAAACGTGCTCTCTATGGTTTGCCTGCATGCACAAACACGTGTAAACATTAGTCCGAGCCGTGGTCGGCTCCCCGGGACGACTCTTGCATCGGCTTTAAAGAGCCGATCGAGTCCCGGTGTCAGATCGGATCTGCATATCTGGATGTTAATAGATAAAGCAAATAACTACAAAAACTGCTTCAATTAGATCTAGTTAATCCAATCCACGACGGTAAAAGCTTCACTGCTAGATCGGAACATCCTACACGTAATTAGGCCTAACGAGCGTAATAGATAACTAAACCTTAACTAGAAAAGAGGCCTAAGAATAAGAGAAAGCCGATTCCCGGATCAATCTCTATTAAGATCAAAGCAAAGCATCTAATACGTCGCCGGATCATCCAACCCGTTTGCAAGGCCTAACCTGGCAGATATTAAGCCGATTCTTAAGTATAAGAACAAACCATAACAGATTAGATATATTAGATAAAAAAGAAGCAGGGTGTTATCTCTACGCGACTAATTCCTATGCAATGAGAATTAGCGTAAGATTAATACATGATCACGCAGAGATAACATGATATTCGTAGATGATAAACAACAAGAGCATGATAGATCTACTAAAGGTCATGCTACGAATACTAAGATAACTAGCACTACTCGCCATCAAAAATGCTTCAGTACGAGTAATACCAAGGTAAAAGCAAGAACAATGCGGCCCTGATCACAAGAAGTGATCAGGGCGGCATGGCACTTACTTGGATGAAACCCTAGGATTAGGGGTGGCGGTGCGCCGAGAATTGTTGTTGCGAGACGTGATGTCGTTCTTCTTTACAAATGTCATAGGGTACATATTTATAGTCCGGAGACTTGGAAAACAATCTAAACTAACATGTCCATATTGGACACTATCTCTAACTCAAACTGAACTTAAACCTAAAGGTACATGGCCCAGATGGCCCGAACGCCCACGCAGGAGCCGATTCGTAAGCCTCCTTTAATTTCTGCATTAAACCCAACTCACTTTAGGCCCATTAATTAACCCTGTTAATTTATGGCGATAACACATGCCCCCCTGGTTTTGGCAATGATAATTCGAAAACCATCTCGTTAATTCATCTTCCTGTTGATGCTCATTAAAACGCACTACAACCACCACGGAAGACGCAACGTCTCTGCAGCCGGCTCCTCGTAGAATGTGAAAGTGCCGATCCATCTTCCATTTTTTCTATTTAATCTCACCCCGAATTGACTCCTTTCACCACAAACTCATCTTCCTCCCTCAGCCAAACAGCGCAGAGCACCCAAACCTCCTGTAGCCATGGCGATCTCCTCCTCCTCTGGCTCCAATTCCATCGGCTTCCCTCTCTCCCCTTCTTCCTCAAGTTCCTCCGTCTCCTCCCTCGACCCCATCTCCGAGAGCTGAGAGCCGACGCCGGAATAGGACCCGACGGCGGCGCACGAGGCGCTCGCTCCTCTGCATTGGGATGCAGAGGAGTTCTACTTCGGGGTCGTCTCTGAAGATGACGAACCCGAGACCAATGGTGAGGACCTCCAGCTCCTGTTCCAGGAAGAACTAGAGGAGAGCAGCGACGACCTCTTCTCCTGGGACATAATCGATTCCTCCTCGGAAGAGGAAATCGACTCCTCCTCTGACGAGGACGACCCGAAGGCCGGAAGCGCCTTCCAATTCCTCGGCTCCTCCGAGGAGGATAGCAAGGAGGAAAGCAACGGCGGCGGCGGCTGGAGCAGCGACGACGAGGCCAGCGACGGCAGCAGCGCCGACAAGAGCGACGGCTGCGACGACGACGGCGACGACAGCGATGGCGGAAACGTGCCGGCGCGAAGCCCCAAGCGCCGTAGGCACCTAGGTACCCACGGGTGGTAGATCTAGGTAGTACTGTAGGAGTAGTACTGTAGCGTAGATTGAGCCGAAGGATTCACCCCTTTGTCAAATCGGCTCTTCCTCTTGTAAAAACTTTATCTTTAATGAATAAAGTCCCTTATCACTTAACTGCTTGCTCGGACAACCCTCCAAAAGCCGATGGCACCGCATCGGGCTTTACCAATAACCAAGAGTCGACGAAATTCAAAAACTGGAAGTAACCCACATAAGAACAAAACATCACCCCCACTCTGAATCCGACTCGAAATAGATATTCCAAATCCGAGCGCAATTCGAGAAACCCGCTCCATAAGTTCGAGCGAAAACTCACAATATCCAAAACTTGAACCAGAGCCTGCGAAACAACCAAACCCTAAGTTAGCAGATCTGAACCATGGCAGACTCTGAAGCTTAAACAGCGAGATCTCCAATCGTAGATACGGCAATCCTCGGCCTGAAGGTAATATTCAGCCTGTCCTTTCAACTTTCCTCAGCTCATTAATCCTCCGAATGAATTAAACTCTGAAATATGACACCATATATAAATTGAATTTCTGAACTCAGGTGTCAGACATCCTTTTGCCGCATCCTTCTAATCCAAAATCGTTTTGTCTTGGCCCATGAGCTTATGAAAATCCCACAGATTTAATCTCCTGTGAAGCGAATAGAATCCCCTTCGTAAGTCAAGACATTAATTTAAATTCCTGGGCCGACTGCTTAAGAGCCTGGCCTAATCCACCCGAGAGCTGGATTGCATGGTATAGCAGAGTAGCAAAAACCTATATGCCCTTGTGGCAAGAATTGAACATAGCTGACGCACTCAGTTTATCATTATCCCCCCTTGATAAAGATGAAAACCTTCTAAAAACCATCGGCTATTTCTGGTCCGACGCTCTGAACTGCTTCCTCTTTGGTCATGGATCCATGACCCCCTACTCTGCTAGATGTTACCATGATTACTAGCCTAGACATTAGATCCCCTGATCCTGCAGCCCACAGAATGGTAGAAGTCCCCTTCAAACTTTCATCCAAGGCAGACTGCACAAACTGGAGTACTTACATGAACCAGCACATGCAGACAAAAGGTCCAGTTACTAAAAAGGAACACATAGCCTTTTTAAATCTTTGGTTAGAACATTTTATTTTATGTGGTCCTTCCTTAGCTCCAACTAAGAATTACCTTCCTTTGGCTTACCATCTGGCCCATGGCAACCGCACCAGCCTAGGCAAAATTTTTCTCAGAGAAACATACAGATGTCTCCATCTGATGACAACTAGTTTGCTCAGCCAAAGGAAACTCAGAACTGGAGGCCCTTGGTGGTTCATTCAGTTATGGGCACAACTCTACTTACAGCATCAGATTCCAAACTTTCAAAGCCTAGCCAAGAATTCCTTCCCCGACGAGAATGGCAAGCCAATTAGATGCGCTAGCTATGGCCAAGCCCTATTCAGCCTCCCTGGCAGCAAATTGAACTCGACAGATGCACCAAACTGGTTTAAAGTCTTCTACAAAGGTCTAGACAATCCCCTCTACTTTCTATTCACTGAATCTGAAGCCTTTGAGAACCCAACTACCTTCAGGCTGGACAGCTTTGCCGATGACGACAGCACTCGGCATCTATATTCCCTGATGATCCGACCTGGCTTCCTCCCTGTTGGCATAAGTACTTCCAACAGAATCATCAAACCAGGTTATGAAACCTATCAACCAGTCGTAGCAGCTCGGCAATTTGGCTTAGGACAAGTCCCTCCCCACTTCCATATTCACCACTTGGTGGAGAGTAGAGCCAATTTACCCGATGGTCTTACCAGTTCAAGATTCTACAGCATGTTTGACAACCTCCACATTTCAATACCAGCCAATCTGTCCTTTACTTCCTCGTCAATCGATTTTAACACATGGTGGGGAATGTGGAAAACTCATGTATTCAGAAGAGCTTTAGGCCCTCTACAGCAGCAAATTGATCCTGAATATGCAATCCCCGAGGAAGAGGTACTGAATCCGTGCACTTATTCTAAGTCCTCCACCACTCTACTTGGCTAACCCTGCTCACCTTGCCTATAGCAGCAAGATGATCCAGAACCCATGACCAGTAACGGGGAGCCATTCTACTTCCTTCCAACCGCCCCTGATGTTCTTTTTTGCAAGGAATCACCGCCAATGAAGAAAGTAATAATGACTGTTCAGCCAGACTCACCCCAGTCGGATTCTAAGCGGAGACAGACCTCTGAAAGTGCTGCCCCCCGAGTCCCAACTAAGAAAAGGAAGATCATCGCAAGACGAGTCATCAAGAAAACAGCACAACCTTCCCCGAATCAATCAGAATCCAACACCAACCAGGTAATTCATTCCTCCGAAACTTCTTCCTTACGCATATATATTCTAGTTGACTGTAATCCTATTTTCAGGACGCAGCTGGGGAGCCCAGCACAACATTGAACCACCGTTCATGAAGCCGACACTGGAACAACTGAAGTCCAAGAACAGCAAGGATCAACCATCGTCTCAGCAGAAATTCACAGTGAAGGAACTGCAACAGCTGATATGCCGATGGAAGCTCAACTCAGAACTCCCGATGCTCCGATGGAGGTGCGTGACAAACAGGCTGACATAGCCGATGCCCCTATTGTCCCCTCAAACCCAACTGAGCCGATCACACCTGGACCGACCATTGTTTCTTCCTCAGAACAGGTAACACTACATGAGGCGATTCTAAATCAGCCGATAACTCCATTGATGCACCTTGTTCCAAAACTAACTCTAATATCTCCACAGGGCTTCAATATTTCAGATTTGCTCTCCTTTGACCCAGCATCAATGGGTCTGATCGCCCCTGGAGCAAAAGTACAACCATCACAGTAGCCGATTGACCTCGCGGATCAGCTTCAACACATCAAAAATCTGCTATCTGTTCCAATTAGTACCCTGGTTGACGATTCCTGCGAAATAAAGAAAATCCTCGAGCAGATAGAATCCCAACTCCCAGAGTCACTTCAGGTCAAGCTCTGGCTAGCCGGCCATCTTCCCTTCTTTCGGGCAGAGGTGAAAGCAGCACAACAGAGAATAGAACTACGTCATTCTCAAATTCCTCTGAAAGCCGACATCGCTCAAAAGTGCAAGATGCTCAACCAGAAGAAAGCAACTCTGGACGCCAAAGCCGATATCTCCGCGAGTACAAGGCGACTCAATCTTCTGGAGAAAGAATTGGTGGAACTCGAAGAAAAAGTCCACACCACCCAGAGACTAATCCACGAGGAGAAAGCGTCGATTGCAAACTCCAAGCAAGAAGCCCAAGAAATAACCGAGCAAATACGGGCAGAGTTCGCAGAGATAAGCACCTTGAGTCAACATATAGTAACAGGCGATGACAAGGACAACGAAGCGATCATAGCAAGAGCCGACGCCATACGCGCAGAAGCCATCCATGCCATATAAGGGTTCCTGAACTAGTAGAACAATTCAGAGAATATTTAATGTTGCCTGTTAAATCTGAAACTCGTACCTATTAAAAACATCTTAAGTCGATGGTTACACATCAGCTGCCTTGCTTCTCTTATATATATATATATATATATATATATATATATATATATATATATATATATATATATATATATATATATATATATATATATATATATATATACTGGCCAACTCAACGTGTTGGCCTCTCTCACTCTCTCTTTTTTTTACTGGCCAACTCAACGTGTTGGCCTCTCTCACTTTTATTATTGTTATTTATTTTTTTTGCTGGCCAACTCAACGTGTTGGCCTTTTATAATACAGCCAGATGGATTTCATTGGCTCTTGTTATTCGCTTTCCCACATGCTCGGGAAATATTTCTTGAGGTGTTGGCCATTGACGGCTACAGGAAACATGACACCATCCAATTCTTCAAGCATGTACGTATTTCCAGGCAAGACTTGATCAATCTAGTATGGTCCATGCCGAGTTGGGGACCACTTACCATACTTCCTATCTTTAGTTCCCAATGGTAGCACTGCCTCCCAAACCAGGTCTCCGACCTGGAAATCTTTTGGCTTGATCTTTTTGTTGTATGCACGAGCGACTTTAGCCTTGTTTTCCTTGATCTTCTCAAGTGACCAAAGTCTTAGCTCCGTGAGATCCTCCACATTGTCGCTCATCAAGGCTGCATACTCCTCAGCCGACAGATCATTCTGGAACTCAACACGCCTCGATCCGGCCGTGATCTCCCATGGCAACACAGCGTCTTGACCGTAGACCAGATGGTATGGTGACATCTTGATGGATCTGTGACATGAAATACGATATGCCCACAAAGCCTCTGACAACACCTCGTGCTAGCGCCTAGGATATTCATCGATCTTCCTTTTGATCAGCTTGATAAGGCTCTGGTTGGATGCTTCAGCCTGTCCATTAGCCTGGGCATAATATGGGGATGATCTGATCAGCTTGAACCCCGTGTCATCGGCGAACTTCCTAAATTCCTCCGATATAAAGACCGATCCTCTATCATTCGTAATGGTCTAGAGAATCCCGAACCTATGAATGATGTGCTCTTTAACGAAATTGATCACATCTTTCGATGCCACCGACCTCATGGGTACCGCCTCCACCCATTTCGTGAAATAATCCGTGACAGCCAACACCCATTGGTGACCTTTGCTGGATGGTGGGTTGATCTGGCCAATCATATCCATGGCCCAACCCCTGAATGGCCATGGCTTAATGATAGGATTCATTACTGATGCCGGCACCATCTGAATCTTGCCGAATCTCTGACATGCCTGACATCCCTTGTAATATTTAAAGCAGTCCTCAAGCATGGTAGGCCAGTAATATCCCGATCGCCTAATCAGCCGTTTCATCTTATGAGCCGATTGATGAGTACCGCAGGCTCCCTCATGAACCTCATACAAGAGCCGATTCAACTCCGAAGGCCACAGACATTTAAGCAGCAGTCCTTCCAAAGTCCTGTAGAACATATCGTCCCCTATCAGAACATACTTCATAGCTTTGAGTCTTATCCTTATGGGTGCCCCCCGAGCCGAATCCTTCAAATAATTGAAGATATCGGCTCTCCAATCTCCAGGATCTAGAAACTAAACCTCTACATCTACCCCATCGGCTGTTTCCTTGTATCCGGAAGCCATTTGTGTCAAGTCATTGGCTTCATTGTTCAAAGTCCTACGTATCCAGTGGAAATTTATGTACCTGAATTGTGACATCAACTCACGGCATTGCATCCATATCAGAAAAAGAGCCTCTCTCTCACATCTGTATTCTTCCGTGAGCTGAGAAATCACCAGTTTCGAATCCCCAAAGATTTCCTCCGCTTCTGCACCAGCTTCCAGGAGTAATTCCATCCCCCTCCGAACGGCCTCATACTCTACTAAATTATTGGTGCATGGAGTGGTCATCCTGATGGAAAAGGAATAAGTCGCCCCTCGAGGCGATACCAAAAGAATTCCTACACCGCACCCATCATCACATGCCGATCCGTCGAAAAACATGGCCCATGGACGTATAAAAAGTGCAGCCACATTAGTGCTGATCCTGTCTGCAATGAGGTCCGCCAATGCCTATCCCTTGACTGCCTTTGCCGGTTGATATCGGATATCGAACTCTGACAGCGCGAACATCCACTTTCCGAGTTGGCCTTTCAGAACAGGAGCCGACAACATATGCTTTATGACATCCGCCGAGAGCAAAATATGACGAAGCTTTGTACATGTAAAGAATAAACAGAGACAAAGCTTTTCAATCTCAGGGTGCCTGGTCTCGGCGTCCAACATGTGCCTGCTAAGGTAGAACACAACCCTTTCCTATCCGTCATGCTTCTGAACCAGCACCGAGGTGATGGAGGTGTCGCCTACGGATAAGTATACGTAGAAGGGCCTGTCTTGCTGTGGAGGAACCAAAATTGGAGGCTTCGACAAGTATTCCTTGATTTCGTCGAAAGCTTGCTGCTGCTCTGCCCTCCCCCCAGTGAAATTCATTATCGGACTTGATTTTCACGAGACCCATGAATGGCTCGATACGTCCAGACAGATTGGAGATGAATCGTCTGACAAAGTTGATTTTGCCGATGAGCTTCTGCAACTCCTTCTTCGTAGTAGGCGGCCTCATCGTCCTTACAGCTTCTTGACTTTTTAGGCCGATCTCGATCCCTCGCTCATGTACCAGGAATCCTAAGAACTGACCGGCCGATACACCAAAGGCGCATTTCTTCGGGTTCATTCTGAGCCCAAACCTTCGAGTCGGCTCCAATACCTTACGCAAATCTTCCAGATGTCCCCCAGCCGATGTGGACTTGACCATGACATCATCAATGTAGATTTCTACCAGTTTGCCGATGAGATCATGAAAAATGTAATTCATGGCGCATTGATATGTCGCACCGGCATTTTTCAATCCAAAGGTCATAACCAAGTACTCGAACAAGCCGACCGCGCCTGGTACTCTGAACACGGTCTTGCTTATATCCTCTAGGCCATGAAGATCTGGTTGTAGCCGGCATTACCATCCATAAAGCTCAGCATTTTGTGACCGGCAGCTGCGTTGATCAATGTTTCCGCGACGGGCATCGGGTACTTGTCCTTTGGCGTTGCTCTGTTGAGGTCTCTGAAATCCACGCAGACTCGCCATCGGCCATCCTTCTTTTGTACAGGGACCACGCTGGAGATCCATTCTACATACCGGCATGGCCTGATGAACCCTGCATCCAGCATCTTTTGCACCTCTTTCTTGACCTCCTCTAGGATTTCGGCCTTCATTTGTCGTGCTCGTTGTTGAAACGGCCGAAACCCTTTCTTAAGCGGGAGCCGATGTTCGATGAAGCTTCTATCCAGACTGGGCATTTCAGTATAATCCCACGTGAAACAGTCCCGGTATTCTCTCAATAGTGCTATCATCGGCTCACGCAGGCTCAGGTCTAACTTTTTGCTAATAAATGTTGGTCGCGGCTTATCCCCGGGACCGATATCAACTTCCTCCAACTCGTCAGCTGATGTAAACCCGTACCCCAACTTGCCGTCGCCTGTAAAATCAACTGTGGACGCAGGCAACTCGTCGTCACCTGCCACGTCGATAGCAAATACGGAGAGATAACACAAGAAAATTTTCGGCCGACCGCACGGGCTGGCCATTTCTGTATTACCATTCGAGCAGGCTATTGTTTGTTCATAATGTAACAGTTTCAACTCCAAATAAGAATTATCTACTTTTTGGGGCCGGTCGCTGGGACCGGCCTCTCTAAACCTGCTGAACTCCGTAGCGTGCCAGGATGTATTTATTCTGTGATGCCAGTGCATAAGACCAGCCTCAATCTATTTTTTGTCGTTTCGATCCGATCACAGTCTTCTAGCGCAATCCCTGAGATCGGCTCTTGTCCTTCCACGTCCCAGGCATTCGTGTCTGCGAGCGAAACCTCGTTGGAGTCATCTGCACGGACCACCTCCACTTCGTCGCCATCCCATTGAACCAAACACTGGTGCATTGTGTAAGGAACACAACAATTGGTGTGAATCCAATCCCTCCCAAGCAGCATTGTGTACGTACTCTTACTGTTGATGATGAAGAACGAAGTTGGGATGGTCTTGCGGCCAACTGTCAACTCCACATTGAGGATGCCCTTTGCCTCCGATGGCTGCCCGTTGAAATCATTGAGCATTTCGTTGGTCTTGATAAGGTCAGCAGCAGAACGACCCAATCGGCGCAGCACTGAATACGACATCAAATTAACTGCGGCGCCATTGTCGACCAACATCCTGTTCACAGGCTTGCCGTCGATGAGGCCCTTGAGATATAACCCCTTCAGGTGTTTGTAGCTTTTCTCCTTGGGCTTATCGAAGATGATCGGCTGGGGGCCAAGATCGAGCTGTGCGATGGCCAACTCCTCTGGTTGGGGCACCCGAAACTCTGATGGGAGCACGAACACCATATTCACATTAGCCGATGGCTTCTCATCGGCTTTTGGCTGCTTGGGGCGCCACTCCCTCCTTGGAGGGTGCATTTCCACCCTTCGCGGGTGCCTGACTTGCTCCGCGAGATCCGGACGCGCCTTCCTCAGCACGTCAAGGTACCTTGCTTCTGTCTCTTCGAGATTGCATAAGAGCTGCACTCTGCGCTTCTGCGAGCGACTGAGTCCGTCAGGACACCATCATGGACGATGATACTTATCCTCTCCTTCGAGCTCAAGATCATCCCTGGATGGCCGCTCAACATGGTCGTCGTGACGCGCTTTGGGCCCCAAGCGCCGGAACACCGATGTCTCGCCTGACTGGCATCCCACAGGCCTACACTCCAGGCAATCATCGATAGTAGGCAATCGGCTCATGCCGGAATTCCAATAGTACCTGAAGAACGGGCAATGCCAGTGGTCGCGCACAGCCTGGCGCCTCCCCAGCGTTCTCCCTGCGCGGTGCTCGTACTCCTCCTCTTCCGATTAATACCGGCGACGCAGCTTGTACTGATACTCATATTTTTCAAGAAGCCGATTGGAAGCTGGGAGTTGATTGCGGATGTGACGCACTTGTTCTTCAGTAATATGTTGCTACTCCGACTCGTCTTCATCCAGGGGCCGTTTGCCAGAATCGGCCTCTCTAAAAATCTACTCGTCACGGCGGCGTATGGGTCCCGCCCTGTTAATCTGGAACGCAAAATTCTGGCCCTTAGGTCTAAGATCCGACAGCTCCACCACGTTAGCCTGTGGGAACGGTTGACTGTCAACCTTCATCGTGTGTTGGGCCAGAATTAATCGGCCTTTCTCAATAGCCGATTGGATCTGCCGACGCAGCTCCTTGCAGTCATTCGTGGCATGGGTGAATGAGTGGTGCCACTTGCAGTACGGCCTCCCCTGTAGTTCTTGCGTCGTTGGGAGCTTGTGATTCTTTGGGAGCTTCAACTGCTTTTCCTAGAGCAGTAAGTCAAATATCTGCTCTGCCTTGGCCACATCAAAATTAAAGCCATTCACAAGCCCCTTCTGTTTAACCCACTTGCACGGGACGGGGTTTGCCCCACGGGTCCACTCTGCCACAGCCACTTCTTGTTCCCTGCTAGAATCATCAGAATCATCTGCTTGGGCCATATTCACATGTCGCTTGAATTTTTCCTAGTACAGCTCAGGGTGATAGTGTTCATACGTCGTGAGCTTCTGTACCATGTGCGCCAGAGAGGTGAATTCCAACTGAAAAGCCAGATCCTTGATCGGCTTAGCGAGCCCCAGAACTGCCAAATTGACTGCCTCCTTTTATGTGATGCGCAATGAGTAGCATCGATTTTTAACCTCTCTGAAGCGCTGCACGTGCTCTGACACACTTTCCCCTCGCTTCTACTTGACTTGGGCGAGGTCGGCAATCCCGGCATCAGTAGACTCTGAGTGATACTGGGTGTGGAACCGATCTTCTAGCTGCCTCCAAGTGCGGATCGAATCTGGGGCCAATGATGTGTACCATCCAAAGGCTGAGCCCGTGAGAGACTAGAAGAAGAACCGGACCCTCAGAGGATCCGATACTGAAATCATCCCAAGCTGTGTTAGGTATCGGCTCACATGCTCGATGGAGCTGGTCCCTTCTGACCCGTTGCACTTGGTGAACTCCAGGAGCCGATACTTGGTGGCAACGAGATCAAGTCGTAGTCGCTTGGGTATGGCTTGGAATAGCCGATCGCCTTTCTCTTGGGCAGAATGCCGAACTGGTCCCTTAGTATTGCGCTGATCTGTTCCACACTAAGAACTCCTGGGGCCGAGGGTTCAGAACTCGGCCCGGTAGCGTACTTCGCTAGCCATGCTTGTTTCTCCGCATCTGTCCCTGAAGCTCCTGTACTCACCAACTGTCCCGCGCATGTTGGGTTGATGTTGTCAGGTATGTACACGCACGTGTAGCCATGTGGGATCTCCTTAGGCGGCTCGCTCAGGAACTGGCCCTCCCCGGGATCTCCGCCAATCTTGTAGACGACGTAGATCGGCGAACTCTGCGGCCCTGGAGTTGTGAGCGAGTATGCCAATGGCGGCCTAGACTGAAGTGGGGCCTCTCCCCTGTGACTCCCCAGGATTGGTCCCGATGGGGAGTATTGGTTCATGATCACCTCCTGGACGACGCGATGTGCCACACGCTCGAGCTCGTTCACCAGGCTTTCTGAGTGCCGATGAAGCGAGTGAGCCACCATGTAGTTCATCTCCTGGCTCAGGGCCCTGGTGCGCTCCTCTGATGGTACGGACAGTTCGACGTTGTCGAGAGCCGCCTTCAGGTGAGAACCCCTTCCACCTGATGTCGTGGCTGCGGGTCCTCTCGAAAGAGCCGATGAGATCGGCTTCGAACTGAGCTTTGACCTCATCATACTTTTGCTGGTGTTCGGGGGTCAACTCTTCATACGTGACAGGGTTGGTGACCAGCGGAACCGGCGCTTGGTTCTGAGGTCCAGTCATCACGGCGGTGAATGTTGTTGCTGATGAAGGTCTCACCGGACGTGCCAGAATGTGTTGTCAGTCAAAACCCACCGGTGAGTAGCGACAGGCAACACGAAAAGCCGGGAGGCTACCGGGGCGCTGGCTGGCATCGGTCCCTCGGTCAACGGCCCAGATCCTGGCACACGCCGATGCTTCCGGAGATGCAGGGTGTGCCACCTGACCTATACCTGATCAGGAAGGTGCAAACGTGCTCTCTATGGTTTGCCTGCATGCACAAACACGTGTAAACATTAGTCCGAGCCGTGGTCGGCTCCCCGGGACGACTCTTGCATCGGTTTTAAAGAGCCGATCGAGTCCTGGTGTCAGATCGGATCTGCATATCTGGATGTTCATAGATAAAGCAAATAACTGCAAAAACTGCTTCAATTAGATCTAGTTAATCCAATCCACGACGGTAAAAGCTTCACTGCTAGATCGGAACATCCTACACGTAATT
The DNA here is from genome assembly GCF_016808335.1 of Panicum virgatum. Lineage (NCBI taxonomy): Eukaryota > Viridiplantae > Streptophyta > Magnoliopsida > Poales > Poaceae > Panicum > Panicum virgatum. The sequence goes on from NC_053153.1 coordinate 61,792,867, forward strand.
AGGCCTAACGAGCGTAATAGATAATCAAACATTAACCAGAAAAGGGGCCTAAGAATAAGCGAAAGCCGATTCCCGGATCAATCCCTATTAAGATCAAAGCAAAGCATCTAATACATCGCCGGATCATCTAACCCGTTTGTAAGGCCTAACCTAGCAAATATTAAGCCGATTCTTAAGTATAAGAACAAACCATAACAGATTAGATCTACTAGATAAAAAAGAAGCAGGGTGTTATCTCTATGCGACTAATTCCTATGAGAATTAGCGTAAGATTAATACATGATCATGCAGAGATAACATGATATTCGTAGATGATAAACAACAAGAGCATGATAGATCTATTAAAGGTCATGCTACGAATACCAGGATAACTAGCACTACTCGCCATCAAAAACACTTCAGTACGAGTAATACCAAGGTAAAAGCAAGAACAATGCTGCTCTGATCACAAGAAGTGATCAGGGCAGCATGGCGCTTACTTGGATGACACCCTAGGATTAGGGGTGGCGGTGCGCCGAGAATTGTTGTTGCGAGACATGATGTCGTTCTTCTTTACAAATGTCATAGGGTACATATTTATAGTCCGGAGACTTGGAAAATAATGTAAACTAATGTGTCCATATTAGACTCTATCTCTAACTCCAATTGAACTTAAACCTAAAGGTACATGGCCCAGATGGCCCGAACGCCCACACAGGAGCCGATTCGTAAGCCTCCTTTAATTTCTGCATTAAGCCCAACTCACTTGCGGCCCATTAATTAACCCTGTTAATTTATGGCGATAACAAAATCATAATAATTCTGAAAATTACATGCAACAGCCTATGTCAAATAACATGCATACTTCGAATTTTCATGCTACTAGCAACATACAACATACACCTCGTACATCGGCAGCGGAACAAGTTCACATGCCGATGAACAATTATCAAGGCCAAACTAACATTGCAAATTCGGCCAATATTTATGAGACACCATGTGCTAATAATTTTAGTACTATTTAGCAAGGTGTTTCACATATTTATTCATCGGCAGCAAATTCACAATATTTGTCTCCATCTCAGAGCATGCTGATGAATGAGAAAATTGGCCATGCTGATTTTAGCTATCTGGCCAATTATTTTCAAACTTCATATGCTGCACAACATGTTACTAGAGCGGAGGTTGCATCTACAATTTCAGCACCACATGCAGATTTGAATTCTTACAATTCAGCTCCAAGTGTTATTTCTGACCCAAGCCGAGTTAGTGAAAATTCAGCAACCTCACATGCAACTTCAAACGCTAGTGCAGCAAATATGTTTTCCGAATTTTATCCACTCTTTGAGCAATTATTTAGAGCTTGGAATCAAGAGTATAAATATGAGAAGGTCAAAGAAAGTGGTGAAACTCATCAGTCCAAAACACATGTTGCTTGTGAATCCAACACACCGGACGATGAGGAAAAAGAAAATAATTCGGATATAGATAATAATTCGGTTGTGTTGAGAACCGAATTAGATAAAGATTGTTCTGAATCTACTGTATCACAAGAAACAAGTCCAGCTATACAAAATCATAGCAGATCCAATAAAACAGCTATAGTTGATTTTTCTAAAGCCGAAGGTGTTATACATTTTAATAGTGATTATTTTGCTATTGAGAAACATGTTCGGGCTGAAAAGAGTTTAAGCAGTGAAGAGCACTCAATTGTCAGAAAACATGATAATGGAGGTAAGGAAGGAACATTGGCATGTCAGCACAAGGTGATTTCCAGCAGCTCTGGAAAGACCGGTATGACCGGATCTGTAAACCGGTTTGACCAGTCCATAAAGAATGTGATTGTGGGCTGCCATCAAGAGGAGAAGCATGATATCATCCACATCAAGGTTCCTCGCCTCTCCAATATTTTCAACAAGGTACGCTTTGCAAGTAATTTACCCAATTCCAAATCAGATCTTATAGTTTCAGTCGATACATCTACTTGTGACTTGATTGTGAGTAATCCTAGAAGATCGATTGAGGAAGGTAAATTACTTGCTAGCAACAAAATAATTCCAGATAGTATCGGCCAATGCATTGTGAAAATTAGAAAGGTCGATAATAGTAATATTTTGGCATTTAAACTCACTCCATCATCATTGCCAAAAATTTTCTCTATATGGTTTACTTGTGGTCATTCTGGAATTAAAAGCAAGAAACCAAAACCGAAAAGCATTGTGAAATCCGATGATGATATAGTGATAAGCTCTAAAACATCGGATATGAGAAGTACAAGGAAAGATATAGCCGAATGGATGGATGGAAAATCTGAACCGTTCATTTGCTCAGCCTTAAAACCTTCTCCACAAAAGCATCGGTTGGAGAAAATAAAATATACTTTCGATTTAACTTTGTGTGGTGAGTTATTTGATATATTGCAAGAGAAGAATTTTATTAAATCTTTATATCACAAAGTCTTGATGCCGTCTCTTGATGCAAAGGAGCAAGAATATTGCAAGCTGCATAATTCAATTGATCATAGTACTCAAAATTGCAATATGTTTTGCCAAATTGTACAATCGGCCATTAACTCTGGACGATTGAGATTTGCTCATGCACAAGAGAATGACCAATTGAAATCAATTGGTCTTGGTGATAAAAGGTTACAAAATTGGCCAATATCAGCCAATTCATGTAACAATAAAAATGTTGGTGAAAAGGAGGAATCTAACTCCTTGAATAATGAGAAAGACATCGTCCATGAATTGCAAGTTGAGGATATTCTCGAGGACGATGAGCTTAGTAATTCTTCGAGAGACGCTGGGGGACAAACAAGTGTTGCCCAATCGGAACAACAGCCAATTAAACCCACTGTCTTGGAGACACAGGTCAGACCAGTTGGGTCAGCTGGTCAGACCGATATTGGACAGGTCAGACCGGTTGCTCCAACCGGTCTGACCGGTTCTGGTCAAGGACGCCCAGAAAAACTAAAATCAGAGCATCCTAAAACAAATGGAGGTGAAGACTGTAATAGGCACAAGGGCAGAAAGCCAAAGCTCAGTTTTGATGAACTTCTGGCTAAATATCTAAAAGAGAATGAGGCCAAGCGTGCTAATCGGTCGAACGATGTTAAATCATCAAGATTGCCTCCTAAAGCTAAATCCAGGAGTTGGAATTGGCAAAAGAAAAACTTCCATTCAGCAGCATCATATTCTCCTTTTGGACCATCAATGCCAATTCCATATGCTCCACGTCCCACTGATTTTCATCGTTATTCATCATGTGGGTGGAGTGATTCATGGGCACATAGGCACATACTCCTTCATATTTTAGACCATATCATGTAGAGTATGCAGCTCCAAGAGAAACAATGCGTGTAGGACAACCATATGTTGATAATGACCGTTTCAAGGCAAAGGATTGGTCGAGAGTTGAGAACAAGAAAAAGGTTGTCAAGCAAATTTATGTGATAAAAAGGGATGGCCGCAAAGATAAGTGTTCAGATCTAAATGTAATTGATGAAAAGCCGATTAATGTGTTCGAGACTTCGGCTATTGATGGCAAAGGAAGGGAAAATTGACTTTCAATATTCCTAATGCCAAATCTGAACAAATTGAGTTGAAGAAGCCCAAAATCAAGAAAAAATCATTGCTGTCCAGAATTGAAGCAAAGCCAAGCCATCCACTTGATTCATCAAATTGGCAAAAGAAGAAGCTCCAAAGACTTAGTGCCCAAGAGTTGAAACAAAGGGACATGGCGTGGGTTCCTAAAGGAAGTATTCAAACTCAAGACAAGGATGATGGTCCAGCAAAAGATGCAATGCAATTAAAGAAGAAGAGAAGGTCCAAGAGACGATCTTCAAATATGAGGTTTGCACCAAATCATCAAAATTATTGGTCTGCACATCATCCATTTGATTTACCCATGTCATATACGCCTAGGTCTTGGAATTCATCCTATAATATGTTTGGTTACCCCTCATGTTTTAATTTTGATCCTCGGATGCCATATGAGTCTTTATATCATGGAGGGTTATCACCAAATTGCTATGCATATTGATTAATTTCAAAAGCCGAAATATTTAGTTCCTAGAGATGGTTTCAATTCTTGAGTTTGTGTATCTCTGTACACATTATTTCGGTTATACATGTTTCTATGGATGAATTTCCAATGGATGATAATTTATACCATCTTTGGCATCATATATGGCCGATGAGTATCTTTGATCATCGTCCAAAAGCGTTAAGCTTCCCGATAAGAGTTTACTTGTGTGGCTTTAATGCTCGGGGGGCAAGATGTTTGTAAGTTGTGTATTTTCCCTATGGATTTTATATTCTGTTGGATCGGCTTGAATTAGTTCTCAAGGCATTGGTGCTGTTTTTGTTTCATCAAGTGATGCTATTTTGAGACATATAGCCGGTTTAAATACTTTACACCAATAATTAGGCCGAATATGAAGTTTTGTATTCGAGCTTGAAATCTTGAAATCCATAGTTGTGAAAAACACCCAAAAACATTTGGTGGTTCAATATTAATAGGTGCAGCAAGTACCTAAGTTAAAGTAATGCTTATTTGGATCACTAAGGTAGCGTTTGGATGTAGACATTAGAGGCTAGAATTTGGAATTGGTATTGTGGGGACCTAATATCAGCTGTTTGGATATCTGTAGAATTGGCATTGGAAACCTCCTCCAATACCGCTTGGCATTGAGCGTGCAGTTCCTCCCTCTCACTCGATTCCGACCCATTCTGCTCTGTATTGGGAGGCATTCACGCTCTTCTTCTTCCCCCGCGTTCCTCCACCGCTCTGCTCCTCGTGCCGCTTGCTCCGCCGTGCCCCTCCCTCCTCCTCCGCTCAGCTCCGCTCCCCGCGCCCCTCCCTCCACTGCTCTACTCTCCCGCGTCCCTCACTCTGCCGCGCCCCTCGGCCCTCCTTCACCGGCTGCGGCCGTACCCCCGCCTCCTCCTTCATCGCCGGCACGGTACCCCTCCTCCTTCCTCGCCGGTGCGGCCCCCTCCTCCTCCTTCCTCTCCGGCGTGGCCCCCACCCTCCTCCTTCCTCGCCGACGCGCCCCCCTCCTCCTTCCTCGCCGACGCGGCCCCCTCCTCCTTCCTCGCCGGTGCGCCCTCTGCGGCCGTGCTGCTCTGTTCAGCCCCTCAGCGCCCCACGCCGCTCCACCGCGCCCCTCCGCCGCATCCTGCTCCACTCCCCCGCACCCCCGCACCAAAGCAATCCGGCGTGAGAAGGATCAGTGGAGAGAGGATGAGGATGGTCAATTCTCAATTTTGCATAAGCACATCCAAACATGAATTGGCATTCGCTCCCAGTTCAATTCCATCTACCAATGTCATGGACATCCAAACAATTGCTTTGGTATTGAACTCATTTCAATACTTGGCCTGATTTGGTAATGAACTCAATTCAATGCCAAGGCTCTCAATGTCGACATCCAAACGGAGCCTAAATGCTTTTATTATGAGAGTGTCTAGATGTGATATTTTACTTTGATAAATTCATCATTTATCATACATCTAGACATGTTAATAATGGAGCTGATATTTTGGCAAATCAAACATCTGGCTATATGATTAGAAAATGTCAAGTTCATGTCACAAGGCCGATGTTTGTGGATGCCAAAGTATGCTATCTGGACAGACCGGTCCAACCGGCTCAGGATACCGGTCTGACCGGATTCCAAGAACGGTCTGACCACTCGTAAGACCAGTCATAAGACCGGTCTGACCCTTTTTTCCTGCAGGAGGCAATAAATCGGCTATGGTGGCCTAAAATTATGATGCAGTCGAGTTAAGCCATTAAGTTGTTGAAGCAAGCCGAACAAGTTTCTTTTATTTTGGCTAGAGATTTTTGATTCATGGATGTGAGGCTGGTGGATACTATCCTTATTCATTATTGATCTCAGTCTTAATTCTGGAAGGCATTGAAAGGATCAAATTACTCTTCATCGTAATTTGGTAAATTTGTGCATTCATAGATGTAAGAAGGAATTTGATTGATATTTCAAATACCTATAGCCGAGGTGATGTGTACTCAGGCTCGTCATCTCACCGAAGATATAGGAACATGAGCAGCAAGGTGAAATTATTGTTGGGCCATATCAAAATATGTGATTGCTCGAATTCCTTCATCATTGAAGACAATATGTGATTGGCGAACAGGTGCTTCTCATTGTTTGAGTGTAGTTTTTGGTTTGGAGAAATGTTTCTTGGTATGTAAATTTACAAAGAAACAGGGGGGCATATGTTGACACCCAAAATTGGCAAATACCGAGTTTGCTGGACAATCTGGGCGAACCAGTCAGACCGGTCATGTAAACCGGTCAGACCGGTCTAGACAACTTTGTCAAATTGTAAATTGAACTTCACCATTGCGTAGATCTCGTCGAGATGATCGAAATGCATATATAGAATGTCCAATTTGGACTCCGGATGAGGAAGTTATGCCTCCCGGAAGACCTGCACCCCGGTCAGACCGGTCCAGGGGCAGTCAGACCGGTCCAGAGACCGGTCAGACCGGTCTGAAAAGCCTAATCCGAGTTAGTAGTTGTATTTTGATGCGGGATTTGTAAGTGTTTCGACTCCTAAAGGTACAGACCACCCCAGCCTATAAATATAAAGGGTTACGGCCGATTGATACACATCCAATCGAATCAATCTATTACTTTTTACTTTCCAAACCCTAATTATCTTTTCCAACCTCCCCTTGCTGTTCATCTGTGATCTCCACGACCATTGATGGCGTCCAAGGCTTTCTAGTCAACCCAGGGGGGATCTCCACGACCATTGATGGCGTCCAAGGCTTTCTAGTCAACCCAGGGCACATCCAGCGACGTTCACGCCCCGACGGGGTCCCTCCCGGGCGAGAGCTTCGACGGCCTTTGCTAATTTGCTCGTAAACTAGTCGTTCTTCGTCACGTAAGCGCGTTATTTATCCTTTGCTGGTTTACTTGTAAACCACTCCGTCTTTCGCTACGTAAGTGTGATAGCTATCCTTCGAGACGACCGATTTCGGCGAAATCCTAGAAACTGGTCCGACCGGTTTGCTCAACCGGTCTGGACGGCCTTGCTGCCCTTCGGTCCGTTTGCGACTCGCACGCTCGAGTGTTCTCGTGTGTTGGGCGAAACTTGCGTCAACACGTATTACGTCTGTCGTCCACAGATGAAAAAGAAGAAGAGGCGACTGAACAATAAGCAGCAGGATTCGGCAAAGTTTGAGCTTAACAACTACATACTGCATCATATCATCCATGGCGCGCGAACCTGTACTCAAACTTGAAGCTTGCTTGGAGCTATACACGGCAGGCACCTGCTGATTAGTTTTGACTACCGATCGAGGGGAGACAGCAGCAACACGGCATCATTGTACGTGTGCCTTCTCTTCCAACTAGCTACCTAGCTATCCACACGACCACACTCCTAGCTATCCACAATTTAGTCAACAACGACTAGGTAGACACTATTAGAGCATGGCTAATAATAGAGCCAAGTATTTGGCTATAAGCCAAGTAACAAGAGCCAAGTTATACAATAATTAAATTTTTACTTGTCTTCAAATATTTTTTTATTATTATATGGTTCCATTTTCTTTCCTATTGTCTTCATATAGATCTTTATTGGAACCCACTATTACCTATGCATGCGTGCCCAGCTTGGTGATAAACTAGGAGCCAAGCTCTCTTCTTTCTCTTCCCTTCTCCTTTCCACATCATCAAAATTGCTGACTAGCTTGGCTATAAGTCCATTATTGTACCTGCTCTTATATTTGCGTTTGCGTGTGGTGAATTGAATATAATAATGCGTGCTGGTTCCAACGAAAAAAACAACAGTTCTTTATTTTACACTACTGCGCAATACAGCGCTGGATGCATGAGAAAGTAGCTAGCTAAATAGTAGGTCCAGCGCATAGCGCACGCGTCTTGTACAGATGTACACTGCAGTATGTAGTTAGCACTCTTACGGATCTAGTATCATCTATATATGGTGTTTTTATTGTTATGTTGCAACATGATTGGAGCTAGCGCACTGTTGACGTATGCCCAACTTGAATCTGTCAGGAAGGGAAGCTTGTTTCAAAGTCAACGATACTGTACCTCGGAGCATCCGCAGTGAAGTCCAGGTTAGAATTGTCATTTCACTGCATGTTCATACGATGCTTCAATTTACCCTCTGTTTCTAATTGTAGATCGTTTTGCCATATCGAAATGTATAAAAATATATAGTTAGATAAATATTATGTCTAGATATATATAAAAAAATTACTTATCTAACTTTATCGAAATAACTTACAATTTAGAACGAGAGGAGTATTTTTCATCACAGCTCCGACATCAAGGCTTAAAGCGACGTCGGACCCATCTGCTGATAAAATACAATGGTTTGACGATTCTAATTTATTTGCATGCGGTTTCTGAAGGACGTACTTCGCCTTACGGTGTGTTTAGTTGGTAAAAAAGTTTGGATTTTAACATTACTGTAGCACATTTCGTTGTTATTTGACAAATAATGTTCAATCATAGACTAATTATACTTAAAAGATTCGTCTCGTTGTAATCAGTTGAATTATATAATTAGTTATTTTTTTCAACTATATTTAATATTTCATGCATGTGTCCAACAATTTGATGTGACGGGTACTGTAGAATTTTTTTTGCAACTAAACACCCCCTTATACACCGGCCTTCCCGTACGTCTCTGGTGCTTGGATGCTAGCTAATGAAATGACTCGGTCAGCATTGACTTGCAGCTGAACGTGTCCAAGAGGTCCCACGTTATGGATATGGTGGTGGTAGTTTCCAGTTCGTGGGCAGATGGCGACATGCCTTTCTTAAATGGACAGAACGAACATATTCGGTTGTGATTAGCCAAGGCCATAATCGGATCCGTGACGCAATGGTAGCGCGTCTGACTCCAGAACAGAAGGTTGCGTGTTCGACTCACGTCGGGTTCAAATACCCCGATCCATATCCAGATTCCTTTTTTTTAAGCACTTTTGTTTCTTTTTTTGTCCTTCTCCATTTGATTGGAGCGAGGGAGACCATGCATGTGGGCATGTGGCTTTGCTCACCAGTCTATCAGGACAGGACAGAGCAAGCAATCTCCCTTGTGTTTCCCCGCGGATCGGCTGCAGCGAAACCACCACCTCCCCTGTCTGTTCCGCTTTAACTCGATCGGCGCTGGACTGGACGAGGACGCCCGCCGCCGCCGCCAAGCTGGCGGCGAGGCTGTTAGCCTGCCCGCGAGGCAACATGTGCCCGGGCCCGGCCCTTGGGCGGCCACATGCTTATCCTTTTCGGTGCTAGCAGCTGCGAGCTGCCGAGCTCGCAAGTTGCACGGACGCGGGCGACCCGGCCGGCACGGCTCGATCGCCTTCAATTCCTCCGGGCTCCCTGCCGACGGATCCGGGATGCGCGTGCCGATCCATTCCGTCGGCTTGTCAGCCGGGGTGGCAGACGCGGTGCGGTGCGGACTCGGTCTGTCGTCGATGCTCGTCAGATCAGATCAGGTCCCCCCCCCCCCCCCCCCAAGGTTGCCAAGTACGTACGAGCACGCGCTGGATGATAAGCTCTGTTGCACAGGAAAAGCGCGCGGCATTCTTCTTCCTCTTTCCCTTTTTCCTTTCTTCTCTTTTTCCTTTCCAAGGTTTCACCTTAGTAGATTGTGAGTTGTGACAAAGTGGACAAAAAAAAGAATTAAACAAGTAATAATAGCTATAAAAAATTTGTGGATAGACGGTGAGGAAGGAAGGAAGAGGAGTCATGGCATAACTCAATGTGGGTGGAGGATAGGCTACTACAGTACTACAGTACTACCACACCCTGGTTAGGGCCGAGATAGCAATGGGGCAAGAGGGCCTCGTTATTAGTTGCTGCTGCCTTCCCCTTCCCGTGAGCAATAATAGTTGGACGCAGCAAAGCAGGGCCTTCTAGATAGGGCCTTCTAGATGTTCCCTGGCTTTATTCGGCCCTTATTTGTTTCCTTCCATTCTATTTCATTTTACAAAAGAATCTCGCATGCATGGTGTACCAAATAAAGTCTATTTGTAAAATCTTTTCAGGGATGGGTGTAACTTTTCGCGATGAATCTAATAACGGTAATTAATCGATGATTTGCTACAATGATGTTACAGCACTCATCCTCTAATCGCGCGGTCAAATACCTCATTAGATTCTTCAGGATCACTAGCGCGGGGTTCTGAAGTTTGTTTTATAAATTGACTTTGTTTGACACCGTAATTAGCGATTAAAATGTCACTATTCACTAGCACAAACCAAACGGGGCGGGCAGGTGGGCGTTAAGAGGATGCCAGGCGGGCGGGCGTTAAGAGGAGTGGGCAAAAGGAGGCATGTGACAAATAGATTGTTGCATGTCGACCCAAAAGCTCTTAGGCAGCATACCAATTCTGTTTACAAACAGTGGTGCCCTTATTTAGCAAGTATCTGATTGATGTGCAGCATTCGCTTGGAAAATGTCGAGGGCCCGAGGGCCTAAAGCACCACCATGTTTTGGCTGGCTACTTAAAAGGTCAGTTTAGATCCCTAAATTTTCCCCCAAAAATATCACATCAAATGTTTGGACACATACATAAAGTTCTAAATAAAATTTAATTACAAAATTTTTTGCAGGAATGGATTGTAAAACGCGAGACAAATCTAATGAGCCGGTTGTATCTCTGTGACACACACGGTGGTCCTATAAGGGCCAGGGGGTAAATTGCACTTGAATTTTTGCAACATTTCTGTATGGACAGGGACAACATCATTTAAGAAGCATCCAACAACTTTTTTCAAATAAAAAAACAAAACAAACAACCAGACAAGATATACACGGTGCTAACTCTGTACTAACAGTATATATTTTTTTTTCAGATTTTATATGCTGCTACTGACTGGAGGCTACACATTTCTGTTCCCAAAAGCTATGCCTGTTGAAACTTAAGGACGTACGTGTGCGTACTTTTCACTGATTCCGTTGTTATCATCAGCTTTACTGTACTGTACCAATAAGGCAATAAAGTGTGCGTGGTAGCCAAATTAGCCCAATTAGAGCATCAATGCGTCGCCTTCGACGTCGTTGATCCAGCCAAACTTGACCATGTATGGGTTGTCGAGGCTCTCCGGCGGGTAGCTGCCGATGCAGTCCGCCCACGCCCCCTTGTCGGCCATGTCCCCGGTCACCTCCCACATGCAGCTGTTGCACTTGAACCCCGACCCGAACGTCACCATGAGCACCCTGTCCCCGACCTTGAGCCGCCCCTTGGCCTCCATGTACGACAGCACGTACCACAGGCTGCTCGCCGACGTGTTCCCCCACCGGTGCAGCGTCATCCGCGACGGCTCCACGTCGCCGTCGTCCAGGCCCAGGCTCTGCTTCACCGCCTCGATCACCGCCGTGCCGCCGGGGTGGAGGCAGAAGTGGTCCACGCCGGTCTTGAAGTCGATCCTGGGGGCGTCGCCGCCGCCGGCCTTCTTGCCGGAGGAGCGCAGGTGCGCGAGGAGCTGCCGGGAGAGGAGGCGCGAGGCGAACCGCGCGAGCTCGGCGACGGGGAGGACGCGCGGCGCGAGGCGGCGCAGGTTGACGGCGAACGCCCGCACGGCGGCCTTGGGGAGCGCCTTGCTGAGGCTGATCCCGACGCGGCCCTCGGCGTCCTCGCGCTGCAGGGCGCACACGTGCGCGTCGTCGTTGGCGCCGATGTGGGCGCGCACCAGGCAGCTCAGCTCCATCTTGGCGCGCCCGCGGTGCGCCGGGTCGTTGCTGAGCAGCACGGCGGCGCCGCCGCTGCGGAACAGGCAGTTGGCGAGCATCATGGACCTGTCGGTGCCGGAGTACCAGTTGGGCGCGATGGACTCCGACGAGACCACGAGCGCCAGCGCGCGCCGCCGCGTCCGCAGCGCGTTCCGGGCGAGGTCCAGCGCGACCAGCCCGGCGCTGCAGCCCATCCCGGTGAGGTTGTACGCCGCGACGTCCTCGCGCAGGCCGTAGCGGCGCACGACCCGCGACGCCAGCGACGGCGCCGGGGAGAGCATGGAGACGTTGAAGACGAGCACGTCGACGTCGCGGGGCGCGAAGCCCGTCCGGGCGAAGAGCTCCGCGATGGCCTCGTCGATGAAGGCGTCCATCTCGTCGAGCGCGTCCCGGAGCGCGGGCGCGTCCTCGCGGCCCTCGAGGATGCTCTGCGGCGCGTAGGTCTCCTCTCCGATGCCGGAGCGGACGGTGACGCGGAGGAGGAAGCGGTAGTCGGAGAGGGCCAGGCGCTTGTTGCGCTGGATCACGTCGCCGGCCGTCTCCGTGGTGATCTTGCGGCCGTCGCGGGGCTTGTGGCAGACGTAGTCCAGGAGGTAGCACCGCGACTGCCGGCGGCGCGCGGCGGCCGTCCAGGCCAGGTAGGCCAGGGCGTGCGCCAGGAGGAGCGCCGTGAGCAGGGGGAGCAGCTCCATCGCCGCGCCGGATCGATCGATCTCTTGATGCTGGGTAGCTAAGCTACTTGCTAAGCACGTTGGCCTGCCTGACTGCCTCTGCCAGCAGTGGTTGCGAGAGCTTGTGACTTGGGAGTAAGTGTGGTCGCTTGTCTTGCAGTTGCATGCTTATGCCAGCCGGGTGTGCGTATATATAGGCGCCGCGCAACGTGCGTCGGGCCAGGCCGAGCCAGAGGAGCTGGGCCATGAGGAATTGAAGCCGCCGGACCTGTATGGGCCAGACTAGTTTTGGGGTACCTTTCTTTTGATCGATCGATCACTTTGGTACTAGGAAATAGTAGTAGGAGTGAGTACTTAACTCTGACCTGCCACCGGCTTACTAGTCAGAAAGCTGCGCCTATTTATTGTGTGCCTATCTTTCGGTATGCTAATCAGATCATGTTTTTTAGTTCCAAAAATTTTCATACGGTACCAATCACATCGAATCTACGGACACATGCTTGGAGTATTAAATATAGTTAAAAAATAACTAACTAAACAGTTTAACTATAAACGACGAGATGAATCTTTTACGGCTAATTATTTAATAATTAGACATTAATTGCCAAATAATAACGAAAGTGCTACAATACCAAAATCCAAAAAAATTCGAGAACTAAACAAACCCTTAACGAAACTTGAGACTTGAGAGCATCTCCACCAAAATTACTCTTTTCCTTCTTCTTTAGTACCGAAAAACTATAATTTTAGTAATGGGAGGTGCTTCTACATATTACTAATTTCATCTCCAACACCACAATATTTCGGGTGATTACCAAAATACACCTTCCTCTTACTCAAATATTGGAGAATTTCTTCCTCTACCTGGCTACCAAAAATTTAAAAAAATATTATTAGCGATGGGAGAGAGAAAATATGGATGGTATGAGAGATAGGTTATCTGATGGAGATGCTCTAACACAAGTGGGTGAATTAGATGTTACTCCCTCCTATTCGGAATTCGTTGATGTTTTGAGGCTTCGATGGTTTGGTTGGGAATTGTTAAAATTTTGTCCTTTGAAATTTCTATCTATAGGTGCACTATATTTTTCTATGTTTTTGTTTGTATTATCTAAGAAATAAAATTCATTTTTACTCTAGGTTCCGGTCCTATAAAAAATAATTTAGAGTTAGCTAATAAATTGGCGAATTTAAAGTGCAAAGTTTATTCTTTCCTGGGCGTGTTGTCACTTTTAACTATGAAAAGTTTGTCCTTGTATGATTATGTGCCTTTTTAGTTTGAATAAAATATATTAGGATGTCATCGTACCATTCTATAACATACAAATATTCATTTTATTCAAGGAGATCACTATAGTCTTTCTGAAGAAAGGAGATCACTCTAGTCATAATTGCAAAAGGTAACTTCCTCGCTGTGCAATTCATAACAAGTTACGAAACATTACAACGTTTAAAGAGTTGAAGGCCGGGACAGTTAAGAGATAGGTCCTGGCTTATGGAAAGATCGGAACCCGTGGTGTCCCCATATTTTAGTTACGGTTTGTCAGAGCTTCCAGAGCACTTCTAGGTTGAGTATTTGTTTGAGCTACAGTTTTAATTTGAGCTTTTCTAAAAAGTTGATTTTTTTCTGAAAGTCCAACACTAACTTTTAAAAAATATGTTTAGCTTCCTGAGCTAAAAAAAAAGCTACGAAAGGCTTATAAATTTAAGCTTTCTAGCTTTCCATATAAACTCAGCTTTTTTGGACTTCTAGCTTTCTAGAAGCTGCACTGAGAGAAGCGATTCTGCGTTGATTTTATGAAATGATTATCTAAAATGAACTACTAAGGAGTTGAGAGCTGGGGAAAAAAGCAGTTTCTCCTGATTAATCTCTCACACTGAATTTATATTTTATAAAGTTAATCATAGAAAATTACTCTCTACTAGTGAATCAGTTTTATCAGAGAATTAGCTCCCATTTTTGAATAAAATCAGTTAGAGTTGTACCAAAATGGTCCTTAAACTCTCAAGCTCAGGTTAGTATGGGGTAGAGTCTACCATGGATATGAGGTCAACGGTTTGAAGGCTGCGCCGTCCATGTGTACTCACTCGATCGAAGTTGACGTTGACTGTGGCTCTGCCATTTTGTCTGCGATATAGGCCGTGTTTAGTTCTTTACGTGTAAAAATTTTGCGTTGGAATTTTGCTAATTTGAAGTACTAAATGAAGTCTATTTACAAAACTTTTTCATAGATGGGTTGTAAATCGCGAGACGAATCTAATGATGTTAATTAATTTATGATTAATCTATAATTAGCGGACGGTTACTGTAGCATCACTGTTGCAAATCATAGATTAAGTAGGTTCATTAGATTCGTCTCGAGATTTACAGTCCATCCATGTAAAAAGTTTTGTAAATAGACTTCATTTAGTACTCCATACATGTGTCCCAACATTCGATGTGATGTTTTTTTTGCGTTTACGGGATTTACAGGTAAAGATCTAAACAGAGCCATAATATACTATCTTCTAGATGCCTCCAGACTGAATTATTGCAGAATCATTATTTACTTTTCAGGTACCTTATACATGTACTACATCTTTCAGAAACATTGGCCATACATCTGAACAAAGAAGATCGGAGAAGAGAGAGATCCAAGTCAAACCGAACAGAACCATAGTCCATACTAGTCGGTGATCAGTCTCGCTGAGCAGGCAAGGCAACCCGTGGAACCCAGGTGCATGCGGAGGTGGAGGAGGCCGGAGGGAACGGTGGCCCATGCCATTGCCACCGCGAATGGCCGGCGTGACAGGTAGAGCTCGCACCGGCCGCCGGAGACGACGGGTTAGTTAGACTGCGTTTAGTTCCAAAGAAAAGTTTGCGCAGTATTCATCACATCAAATTTTCGAACATAACATTAAATATAGTTGAAAAAATAATTAATTACATAGTCTAACTAATTCCTACGAGATGAATCTAATAATACTAATTAATTTATAATTAAATATTAATTATAAAATAACAATAAAATGTGCTACAGTAGTCAAATCTAATTTTTTTTCACCAACTAAACACCCCTTTAATACGTATGGTTTTTGGTTGCCGGTTTGGAGCTCGATCCATGGCGCTGTGCTGTGCCCACTTGGTCCGTTGGGAATGCATGCTGCGAAAGACGGGCGAATTGATTTCGCGGAGTTGACGTGCACGTTGACGTACGGCTTTATCTTGTCAGCTATTTACTCCCAGGAAATTCATTATAGGATACCCGCAAAAGAAAAAAAAGGAAATTCATTTAGGAGCAAGGGTTGCTGGCTGGTCGCGCTCGATCAATCCATCGTCAAAAATTTATGCCTTGTTCAGCTGGTTGGGTGGATGGCTGGCTGATTTGGCGTGAGAGGAAAACACTGCTGGTTGGCTGGTTAGTTGGCTGATTTGGCGTGAGAGGAAAATACTGTTATGGCTGGCTGAATCTCCCAGCCGAACAAGGTTTTAAAGCCGTTCGGCTGATCTAATCAACAGTGCGGTTTGGCTTATTTCGACTTATTTCTTCCCATACAATACTATTCATTTTACCCGTCGAGTACTATTTATTCTACCAGCCCAACAGCGTCGCTCCGGGGTTGGATGGCGACAGCCCAGCTACCTCGAAGGTTCCCGAAGGCCTAGGAGACGAACCATATCACTACTAAATACTACTAATGTTTGTTATTATTATCTGACAGGTACAAGAAATAGAAAGGGAGACTAGTCGTCGTTAGTTTCGCGGCCGGGTTCTTCATGTTTCGACTTCCCGACGAAGGCTGGGAGAGATGAGGTTGTTCCTCGAAGCAAAACACACGGTATGGTTCCCAATCCTGTGCCTTCATAAGCAGATAATCATAGGCAACCACTACCGATCATGAAGTGACCTCCGTGTATGGTATAAGGCAAGGCTGCAGCGGCAGGGGATGATCTCGTTGTTAGCAGACCGTCCATGTCACGACCTCTGACGGAATCAGCTACTTAACTGCCACAGGCAGTGATCGCTGATTCGTCGGCCGACCCATCAGATATACATGTCCAGGACCAGCAGAGTCAGCGACAGAGAGACGATGGAGATTCAATAGCAGAAAGGAATGGAATACTAGACGACGACTGTAACATGAGTCATTAAATGGTTAGTATGATGCGTCTGAAGACTGAGACCAACAGCGCGAGCCAAAATTATTTTTGCCTCGCGCTCGCCACTGTGCGTGTTCGGTTCTTCCTTCAACAGACGGAGCATTGCGGGAGGCAAATTGCTTACGGAGGAGAGAGAGGATGTAAAATTGCATCGCCTCTCTCCTCAAAGGCATTCGAGCTGCGGGAGGGGAGCGGAGCTCCAGCGGCGGCGGCGTGCTGCTGCCGTTCCACCGCGCCACCCCGCCCCTTCGCTGTCGCTGCTCCCATGCGCGCGCCGCCGCCGCTTCGCCTCGCCACAGCTCCGCCGGGCCGCAGTCCCTGGTAAATTCGCGAGACCAATCTAATGAGGTCTTTGACCGCACGATTAAAGGATGTTTACTGTAGTATCACTGTAGCAAATTATGGATTAATTACCGGCATTAGTTTCGTTTCGAAAAATTACATCTATCTGTGAAAAGATTTCACAAATAAACTTTGTTTAGTACTCCATGCATGCATTCATATTTTTGTGAAATTTTTTTCATAGTGTTAACCAAACACGGCCAATAGCAAAAAGGAACGGAATACTAGACGACTGTAACATGAGTTGTTAAATGGTACTATGGGTGTGTTCAGATCCGCGAAAATCTAATAGAAAAAATCACATCGGACACTGTAGTATACTGTAGCATTTTTCGTTTGTTTGTGATAAATATTGTCCTATTATAGACTAACTACGCTCAAAAGATTCGTCTCGCAACGTACATCAAAACTATGTAATTAGTTTTTTTATTTATCTACATTTAGTACTCCATGCATGGGTCATTTGCTATATTTAATGTTTCAATGTGATTTTGATGTAATGGAAAGTTTGGAAATATTGGAGAGTTTGGGGGAAGTGAACACAGCCTATGTGCGTATTGATGGTACTCCTAGAGAAAGGACACGGGACCTGATTTAGTTTTTTTTTTTAGATAACGGGACCTGATTTAGTGATTCCCCTGGAGAACCAGATCTGGAAAGGCATGGCTTGCTCCTCCGGAAGGTTGTTGCATGGGCCTGGGAAACAGCCTGCTGTTAGATTGTACCGGGGCGCCTTTTTTATTTTTATATTTTTCGAAAACATTTTTTACAGAAATATATTTTCAATATCACAATTTACAGTTTTGTACCCCTACCGCCCGGCAGGGGGACGGCAGGGGGTCTGCCGCCCAGCAGCGGGGCGGCAGGGACTTATATGTAAATTTATAAAAATTTTATTTGCGCAGGAGCCCTTGGCGGGAGCCTGCCGCCCCCCTGGCGGGCGGCAGGCCCCCTGCCGCCAATCCACTGGGCGGCAGGGGGCCTGCCGCCCGCCAGGGGGGCGGCAGGCTCCCCAGTCCTGTATAAAAGGGTTTCCCTCCCCCTCCCCCCTCATTTGCTTCCCACGACATCCAGAGAGCGGGAGGGAGAGAGGAGGGGTGAGGGAGAGAGTTGTAACGGCGAAGCCCTGCCGGATTTTGGATCCTAACTGCAGGTAATAAATATTTCTCAACTTTCTCAATCTAAATTTATTGTATGTTTAATTCTATAATTAATGTATGCAGCAGTAATGATATTTTAGCGATTTAGGTAATGTTTTTAATATAATTTAGGTAGAATTAAGATTAGTTTTTAGAAAAACCAATTAGGTTTACCAACAACTTTTGTGGTATTGATTAGTTGTTTAATACGAGAAAAAATTTCGAGAAATAGTCAGAAATTGTAGAAAATATTAGAAAAGTATATGAAACATTCAGATAAATTGTAGAAAATGCAGAAAAATTTAGAAAATGTTAGAAAAATATATTTATAAAAATATATTGTAAAAAATTGTAGGAAATGCACGAAAATGTTAGAAAAGTTTATGAAAATTTAAGATAAATTGTAGAAAAATGCAGAAAAATTATAGAAAATGCAGAAAACTTATATTTTTTTGTGTTAGGTATGGCCGGAGATACGCCAGCTCTACTTGACGGAGTCATAGACTCGTCGCACCGGTCCTTTCTTGCTGTGGTTCAGCGCGTGAAACTTAACGTGCTGCGTCCACGTCCACCAGCGGAGTTTATTCCTGTTGAGCCACGATGGGTGCCCAGGTGATATGTCGTCGGATTATGTTTTTAAAAATACGTTTGTTTCGTATACGTTTCGTACATAATGTACTTACATTTGATCGTTCTATTTTTCAGGTTGAGTGAGGCTGGTCTTCTTACTATAGGTCCTCTTGCTGAGTGTGGTTTAGTACAACTGGACAGGTCTCTACTTACGGCTCTAGTTGATAGATGGAGGCCTGAGACAAACACCTTCCACCTCCCTTGTGGGGAGATGACACCGACCCTACAGGACGTTGCGATGCTGCTGGGTCTTCCTATCAGTGGGGATGCCGTAGGGCCTCGTGTCGTCCCGCCTACGTGGTTGGACGATCTAGAAGATCGTTTTGCAAATATTGACATCGCGATTGATGTAGAAGAGCACCCAAAAGCAACAGGCCCTGCCAAGGCATGGATCCTCCAGGTCCAGGTACATACCTTGTTATGGAACGATTAATGTTAGAGTTATGCTTTTTACTAGTGCAGTTATGGTTTTATTTTATAATTGATCTCGTACTCATAAATGTTCATCATTTCTATGCAGCCCGACAATTTGGCACATGATGCTGATGATGATAGCGTCACTCGATCCCTTGAGGCATACCTATTGTGGTTGTTTGGATACATAATGTTCAACAACTCACACGGGGCCTATGTGGATAGGGTGCTTGTGCCTTATGCACTGGAGATCGCAGAGGCAGCTGTGGAGGAAATGCCTCAATACAGTTGGGGTGCAGCGGTACTTGCAGCCACGTACCATGGCCTCTGCAAGGCATCGGTGCAAAATAAGCACAATGCAATTCTTACAGGATGTCCAATTCTGCTACAGCTTTGGTCGTACGAGAGGATAGCAATTGGTCGCCCGCTTGTCGACCACTCACCGTATGAGCTGGATATGTACGGTGACACCGAGGATGATAGGCCCACCATGGGGACTCTCTGGTACGCTCGTCAGGTACGGAAATAACTGCTACTCGTACTATTCTGTTGGCAATTCTGTTGCTTTGTTTTACCCTCTTTGTATTTCTTATTTGTACATATTATTATTAATTTTGTGCAGAAGAGGTGGGCCCACGTACAGTCTCGTCGGGCCTATCCTGATTTTGTGGCTGAGTTTGATCGGTTGACACCTGAAGACGTCGTGTGGGAGCCCTACTCCGAGTTGGCTATAAACACTCGTGCACCGATCGGGATATCTTCGGTTTGCTTTCAGGACCAGGCCTTATGGATGACAACTACAGCGTTGGTGTACGACGTTTACATTGAGGCTCACTGCCCGGACAGAGTCAGGAGACAGTTCGGTCAAAGGCAGTTGTATCCTGTGCCGTCAGCATTGGATCGGGTCGAACGCCATGACCACAGGTAACAATTCATATACTATTTCAGTGACTATGCATTGTATAGTTAACTAATCATATTTGACTAAATTGTTTTCAATATTTAGTTTATCGAGGACTGGGCAACCCTTCTCCAATATGTGGGTGACAAGGGTGCAGCCTTGGGTCGATGGCTGGGACCAGGCAGAGGAGAACGTGGCGCTTGCGACCCCTGCACACACGGAGGCTTCATACAGGGCGTACCTGAGCTGGTACCAGCCTCAGACTCGTTGCCGCTTGATATATGCTGACATGCAACCACAGCCGCATGTTGCGACAGCACAGGATGGGTACGCATGACATAGGGACGAAGCATTAGCTGGGGCGGTGAGTCAAAGTTATCATCGCTTTTCAAATACTTTGGATTACAGTGTTAATGCCTTTTTTTTCTTGCTTGCAGTTTGAAATGTGCAGGTTGATGGACTTAGATGTCAGGGCGAATTTGATGAGGATTCGAGGGGATCTATGATGGATAGGAATGAGCAAGAGTCGGCCTGGACCCGAGTTTCACAAAGATCCCATTCCATGCTTGAAGCCTTTGGTATCCGGACATCGTACGATGACTCGTACGGTTCGTCTCAAGCCTTGACGTCGTTTCCTTGTGGTCCCACACAGCAGCAGTCTTCCCAAGCACCTTATTGGTCTCAGCAGCATTATCCAGCTACGTGAGGATACTTACTAACTTCCTACTTTGAAGCCAACAATTAATTCTCAGTCCATACAGGTGATGCACACCCACCTTACCAACCTCATGGAGGGACTCAGTTTAGTACCATGGCACCAGCTGCATGGATGTCATTTCAACCAACACAGGCACCACCACGACCTTTCGGTAAACATATAGTCAATATCTTAATTTCAATTAATTGTGGTATGAAGTCTAATTCCTTTTGTATTTACATATAGGATCACAACAAGGGTATGATGCTGGACCTTCTTCGTATTACCCTACGGCGACAGTAGAAGGAACGCAAGGTAAATACCTAATATGTAGTCCGAATTTATCATGTGCTTCTTATCTCTATGAATATTTTAAATAATTTGAACGGTTTACAGGATCGCACCACCAGCTTCCTGATATGGGTCATTCCTCGTATCCACCACCACCAGGTACGTATGATGAATATATACCAAAATATATGACTTATAAGACGATATTAAGATATCTTAATTGCTACTGTATAGGGCCCACACAGGATACATTTGAGGCGAACTTCGAAGATTGGAGTCGGTTATTTTCTACACCTAACCCGCAGGCCGATATTACCTTCCAGACACCTGTGCCCACCGGACGTCCAGGTAGAGACGTAGGGCCTCCAGAGCGACACACCTACTCTACAGACCACGTCCACGCTCAGCGTAAAAGAGGTCGACATGGCCGGGGTGGCTAGGATGTGCTTCTAGTTGTTTCTGTATTTTTGTTATGGACATGTCTTCATGTTATACTTATTTCGTTCTCATACATCACCTATTTCGTTCTCATTTGCGTATGTGTGTGAATTGCTAGCTTATACTTTTCATATTCATGTTCTTTACTAATGGTTTTTATTTGTATCCATATCTAAAACACATCTAATGGCCACAGCAAGTTGTCCACAGCAGGGAGCCTGCCGCCCCCTGGCGGGCGGCAGGCTCCCGCCAAGGGCTCCCGCGCAAATAAATTTTTTATAAATTTACATATAAGTCCCTGCCGCCCCCTGCCGGGCGGTAGGGGTACAAAACTGTAAATTGTGATATTGAAAATATATTTCTGTAAAAAATGTTTTCGAAAAATATAAAAATAAAAAAGACCCTTGTACCGGGCTCTCCCAAGACGACGCACCCCTTCCTTTGGGTTTTCGGGCCGAATTTGGTTAGGATGGGCCTGACACGCGCGTCACTGCCAAACTTCTGGTTCCAGAGTTTTTTTATTTTTTTATTATTTATTTTTTGATTTTTCAAAAATATATACCGCAAATTTTTTTTTGCAGATCTGGCCTCCTGTCGCCAGTCCAAATGGCGGTAATGGCATACCGCCAGATGGACCGGCGAGATGAATCTATTAAGTCTAATTAATCAGTCATTAGAGATTGATTACTGTAGCATGACATTATCTAATCATTACATAATTAGGTTCATTAGATTCGTCTCGCGATTTTGTCCGGGATAGTGGAATGGGTTTTGTCAGTTATTCACATTTAGTACTCTTAATTAATAGTCAAACGTTTAAAATTATTGTAGCTCACGGAAATTTTTGGAAACTTGCTGTCAGGCTATGCAATTCTCCTAGGGTACGAATCACTTTGCTCCAGCTAGCTTCGCAGATCTCATTCCGCAGCAATAAGCGTCAATTCAAAAGCGTGCTCCCAGGCTCGGGTGCGCGCACGGGATCAGACCTCGCTTTGGAGCACGCGCCGAGACCGTCGCCGAACGACTCGACGGCTCGGCAACGGATGTTGTACGTGTTCCTCGGAGCAAAGACACGGTTCCCTATCCTATGCATTCATAAGCAGACAATCATAGGCAACCACTACCGATCATGAAGTGACCTCCGTGTATAGTATAAGGCAAGGCTGCAGCGGCAGGGGATGATCTCGTTGTAGCACAGTAGCAGACCGTCCATGTCACGGGTTAAATTACCTCTGACGGATTCTACTTTAACTAGCACAGGCAGTGATCGCTGATTCGTCGGCCGACCCATCAGTTATACATGTCCAGGACCAGCAGAGTCAGCGACAGAGAGACGATGGAGATTCAATAGCAGAAAGGAATGGAATACTAGACGACGACTGTAACATGAGTCATTAAATGGTTAGTATGATGCGTCTGAAGACTGAGACCAACAGCGCATTTTTGCCTCGCGCTCGTCACTGTGCGTGTTCGGTTCTTCCTGCAACAGATGGAGCATTGCGGGAGGCAAATTGCTTACGGAGGAGAGAGAGGATGTAAAATTGCATCGCCTCTCTCTTCAAAGGCATTCGAGCCGCAGGAGGGGAACGGAGCTCCGGCGGCGGCGGCGTGCTGCTGCCGTTCCACCGCGCTGCCCCGCCCCTTCGCTGTCGCTGCTCCCATGCGCGCGCGTCGCCGCCGCTTCGCGCCGCCGCAGCTCCGCCGGGCGCGGGCTGTGACGCCGCGCGCGGGCCTCGCCACCGCACGCCGACTGCCCCGGCTCGCCTTGACGGCCGGATCCAAGGGCAAGGAGCAGGGCGGAGGCCGCCGGGCCGCTGGAGCTCGCGGCGACAGGTGCTCGCCGCGGGGGCCGCCGCCGCACCGTAGCCGCGCCGCTCGCCGTGGAGGAGGCTGGGGAGGGAAGGAGGTCGCGCCCGCCGCCGCTTAGAGGTTGCGAGGGAGGCACCGCCGGCCTGGCCGTCATGGATCCGCGGAGAGAAAAGGGGAGAGCGCGGAGCGGCGGGGAGCGCTGTGCAGGCCGCACCTCCTCGGCGCGCTGCGGCGGGTGCCGCTGCTCCGGTGAGCGCTCGGCCCGATTCCCTGGCTCCGCGCCTTGGACGCCGTCCGCCGCGCGCCTCCCGCGGCGGCTTGGCGGCGTCAGACTCCTTCCTCTGCTTCTTTCTCTCCATGGCCAGCTTCTTCTTCTTCGCCAGCGCCTCCGCGACGGCGGCATCATCACGGGAGGCGTCCGAGGCAGAAATAGCCTCGGGCACCGCGAGGTCAGTCTGGGGCCTCTTTTTACCGGCCATCCGAGCTCACTCGCTGCGATTCTGAGCACGGCGTCGAGGCGGCGGAGGAGTAGGGCGGAGCGGCGGAGGCTCCGGCCGGAGATGAAGGGGAAGGGGCGGCGCGGATCGGAGGAGAGTGAGGATGGCCTCTTTTCCCTTCCTGCTGTTGGAGACGAAGCTTTTTGCCTACCCGAGCCGGCCTCTGTGCGCAATGCATATCTACGAATGCCTATCCCATTTTGCGATCGCTTGTTGGAGTCAGTCTAAGTGGTTAGAAAGGGCACACGCGTGCGCGTCGTCGTTGGCACCGATGTGGGCGCGCACCACGGCACCAGGCAGCTCAGCTCCATCTTGGCGCGCCCGCGGTGCGCCGTGTCGTTGCTGAGCAGCACGGCGGCGCCGCCGCTGCGGAACAGACAGTTGGCGAGCATCATGGACCTGTCGGTGCCGCAGTACCAGTTGGGCGCGATGGACTCCGACAATATAGATGGCAGATGGGCTGGGTCAAATAGGCCGCACTAGGTACGACACGGAAAAAAACCCTACCCTAAACCAGCCTAGCCCACGACCTATCGGGTTAGGGTCGACCCAACACGATCATAGGATAGTGCTTGGACCTGGACTCCGACCCATAGTGTCGACCCTGACCCGACATGACTAATGGATCTGACCCGATTAGGCATGACTAATTTTGTTCCTAACACAATTTGATCTATTAATGACCCATAGTACTCAACCCTAAATTCCTACCCATGTGGCCATCTCTCCCTCACTCTTCCAATCTTATCCCTTTACTCCCCGTGACCCCGTGCTCTCATGCTCCCAATCTCCTCTCTCTCTCTATCTCTCTCTCTCCTGATGCCCCTTCTCTTCCCTCTGGCGGCCGAGATGCTCGGCGGCCGGTGGAGCGGCGATCGCGGCGGAGGCTCGGTCGGCAAGCGCGGCGGAGGCCCGGCCGGCGAGCGCGGCGGCGGGTGGCGTCGCAAGTGCGGTGGAGGCCCATGGCCGGCGAGCGCGGCGGCGGGTGGCGTCGCAAGTGCGGTGGAGGCCCATGGCCGGCGAGCGCGGCGGAGGCTCCGCCGGCGAGCGCGACGGCGGATGGCGTCGCGAGCGCGGTGGAGGCCCGTGGCCGGCGAGTGCGGCGGAGGCTGCGCCGGCAAGC
Source organism: Panicum virgatum (assembly GCF_016808335.1). Taxonomy (NCBI): domain Eukaryota; kingdom Viridiplantae; phylum Streptophyta; class Magnoliopsida; order Poales; family Poaceae; genus Panicum; species Panicum virgatum. The sequence continues at coordinate 61,817,680 of NC_053153.1, forward strand.
GCGACGGCGGATGGCGTCGCGAGCGCGGTGTAGGCCCGTGGCCGGTGAGCGCGGCGGAGGCTCCGCCGGCGAGCGCGACGGCGGATGGCGTCGCGAGCGCGGTGGAGGCCCGTGGCCGGCGAGCGCGCGGCGAAGGCCAGCTGCCGGTGACCGCAACGGAGGCCTGTGTGCGCGCCGCGGAGGTCGGCGGCAAGTGCCCGGAAGGCGGCCGCCGGCGACCGGGATGTGTCTGGGTCGACACTAACCCTATGGGTTAGCCGTGCCAATGAGCCGGCACAACACGATTAATCCTTAGTCGTGTCGTGTCTGGGTCCGCGGCCAGGCACGCAGTGCCGGCACGACACGACATGACTAACTGATCGTGCCAAATAGTGTCGTGCCTGATTCGTGCCATGTCCGATAGGGTTAGGGTCGGGTCGGGCCGTGTTTTTGAAAGGCAATAAATGGCGCAACAAACAAGTAGCCACGCACTTGAGACGATGAACGCACGGGCACTTGGACCTGATTTAGTGATTTTCCCTTTTCCTCATGCGGGAGAATCAGATCTGGAAAGGCATGGCTTGCTCCTCCGCAAGGTTGCATGGGCCTGGGAAACAGCCTGCTGTAGCTAGCCTGTTGCTGTACCGGGCTCTCCCAAGACGACCGACCCCTTCCTTTGTGTTTTCGGGCCGAATTTGGTTAAGATGGGCCTGACACGCGCGTCACTGCCAAACTCCTGGTTCCATTTCGCATTTCGATTACGGGTAGTGCTGCCAAAGCACCAAGACCCATCGGGCCTTAACTCAAAAGAAAAAAACCCATCGGGCCGTGCTCGACAGGTCCACCCGTGACACGCTTTTTTCTTTTTTATATTTTTTAAAAAATAAAAATTTCAAGAATATATGTCCGTTTTGAAATATTTCAAAAATATCCCCCGGTCGCCCCCATAGGGCGACAGGCCTTAAGTGTATTTTTTTCTTCAAATTCGCAACGAGGTTCCTGGCAAAAAAAAGGGCCTGTCCCCCCCACGGGCGACAGGGGCCTATCGCCCGTGGGGGGGGCGACAGGGTCCCCTTTGCCCTATATAAGCCCTGGCCGCCATATGCCACCATCCCCTTTGTCATTTGAGCCTAAAAATTCAGGAAAAAAAAGAGGGGTGAGGAGAAGAAAAGCGGCGAAGCTCTGCCGAATTGCGTACTTGTGATCTACCGGTAACTTCCGTATGAATCCATTGATATTGTATAAAAATTTAATTTAATTAGCGGATTAGCTGGATTAGATTTGGTGTTTTAGAACTCTCGTTTAGTATTACAATTTCAGTACTATTACAGACTTGTTTTTAAATTAATTATGAATTAGAATAGAATTATGAAAGTACCTTATTGATATTGCAGCATAAGGCAATGGCTGCCTCCAATTGTGGAGGATTTTCATGGACTGAAGAAAAATCTAGTATAATACTTGATATCATGACCCATCTTGTTATCAATAAGAAGTTGGATCCGTTAGCGGATGGTATGATAGAGATGGTGTTGTCCAAAGTAGTAAAGTTTAAAGATTTCACATTATTTCGAGGTATTACGACGCAAGATGTAAAGCGACACGTGTTAGAACGTCGGAAGATATACATGAGAGTATGTGAACTAGCGAATCATCCTAATATCATTGGATTCTTACAAAGTTCTTGTAAGATATGGATGCGGTCAGAGGTGTATGAGATGCACATTAAGGTAACTCTCATTCAGTTGTAATCACGTCCGCCATTTTGAATCCATATTTATAAAACAGTAACATTGTTTTTTTAATTATATGTTAGGATTACCCCGAGGACACGGAGTTGATTAACAAAACGATACCAAATTTCCGTAAATTGGTATGTATCTTCGGTGGAATCCGGCAGAGCTTCGCCGCTTCCCTTCTCCTCACCTCTCTTTTTTTTTCTGGATTTTTGGTGAAATTTTCGGGCTCAAATGAGGAGGAAAGGGGGGGATTGGATCTTATATAAGGGGGTTAACCCGGTCGCCCGAGGGGGGGGCGACAGGCCCCCCTGCCGCGCCCGTGGGCTGGGCCCAGTGGTCGCCCGAGGGGGGGCGACAGGCCCCCCTGTCGCCCGTGGGGGGCGACAGGCTCCCTTTTTCCAGGGACCTCGTTGCAAATTTGAAGAAAAAAATTACACTTAGGGTCTGTCGCCCTATGAGGGGCGATCGGGGGTATTTTTGAAATATTTCAAAACGGACATATATTTTTGAAATTTTTATTTTTAAAAAGTATAAAAAAGAAAAAAATCCACCCGTGACTCACAAGGCGCACGTACTCCACCACCGCCGCCCGTCGCCCACCTCGTCTCCTCGGCCTCCCGTCGGGCAGGCCACGTATCAGGCGACGTGTCACGGCAGCATTGCGAGGCACGGGCAGCGCCAGCCTACTACTAGGCAGCACGTCGGCACGTGCCTACCCGCAGCGTGCGTTCCCCCGGCAACGGCAACTAGTTTGATCTCTCCTCCTCCATCCGGCCTCTCCCCGCACCTCAGATGTCCGAACCCACGGCCGAGGTCGACGCCAGGGCGGCCGCCGCGGCCACGGGCGACGCCGGCAGCCTCGCGGAAGGCGGGCAGCCGCCGGCGGTGAAGGGGGGCGCCACCATATCCGCGTCGGTCGTCCTGCTCGCGGTCCTGGCGGCCTCCGTCGCGGCGCTGCTGATGTCGTCGGTGCCCCGCGCCGGCGACGGAGTAGGCGAGGGCGTCCTCGGCAACGGGGTGCAGGGCGCCGGGGAGGCAGCAGGGAAGCGCGCCGAGCCCGTCGAGCACGCGGTCGGCGACGCCGGCATCCCGGGGTTCAACAGCCGGCTCGACGCGTTCCGCGCGTGGGCGAGGCTGACGTGGATGAAGCTGCGGCGGCCGGGCGCCGACGAGCCTCGGTATCTATGCGCTCGCTCACCATATATTATATACATCTCCTGTTCGTTGATTTCACTTTCAAGTGTGCCGCGAGGTCAGCTCTGAGCGTTCATGCGCCGTGCGTGTCCTTGTGCCAAGGTACGGCGACGCCGCCGCCGCCGGGAGCGCCGGCTCTGTGGCGGACGCGGCCAAGAAGAGCTTCAAGACGGGCAAGGAGACGGTGGAGCAGGCGGCGGCAACGGCGGCGAGGGCCACGGGGGACGCCGTGGAGGCGACCAAGGAGAAGGTGAAGCGAGCTGCCTCGCCGTCCTCCGACGACTCGGAGCTGTGAGCAAAGCATGCCGCGTTCATTGGCTCCGTGTTTTGTAAAAAACAGTGTTATGCAGATGTGAGATGTATGTACTCCAGTTTCTCTTTTTCTACAAAGACTTGTTACTCTGTGTGTAGCTGACAGCTGTTCGTGTGAAGTGTGTGCACGGGACTTGTGTGTTTGTGTCGTGTCTGGGTCGTGCGCGCGCGCGTGTATATTTACCCTGTTGGGCTGGTTGGTTCCGGCTGGCTGATTCACTGTAGTAGTTTATTTTGAGAGAGAACATATATATTGTAACTGTTGTACTGTAGCAGATGGTACTGTAGTAATGGTCGACGACCTACGCGAAGTTATAGTACGAAGATACTGTATCTACAGTGATGCTGTAGCTTCAGCCAAGCACGCGCAGGCACGGTGAATTGTCTCTCTGTTTGTGTTCGCTTGTGTGTGTGCGCGCGCCTGTGTGTGTTGCGTCTGGTGTGCGTGTGTCGCGCGCATCTTGTGTTATGTGTATGTGTTTGAGACAGCGTGTCAATTCGACACACAATCAGAAAGCAAAACAGAATTTGAAACCCAAAACCCAAGCCGCAATTCTATTGCTATGTTTAGTTTGTGAAAAAAATTAGATTTTGGTAATGTAGCATATTTCATTATCATTTGACAATTAATATTCAATTATGAACTAATTAAGTTTAAAAAAGTCATCTAGTATGAAACAGTTAAATTATGTAATTAGTTATTTTTTCAACTGCATTTAATATTTCATGTATAAGTTCAACGATTCGATGTGACAGTACTGTTGAGATTTTTTTGGAAACTAATGGCTTATACTCCCTCCTTCCCTGTTTATAAGGCATACACGTATATCAAGATTCAAACCTTGTCATCTTTGACTAATAATTTGACTATTAAATTTTTATTTTTATAATGCAAATTTCATATGATTGGATTCATAATCAAATATATTTTACAATGATTATAAGTTTATAATCAAAAGTGATATAATATATGATAAATAAATGTTCAAAGTGTTGTTTAGAAGACCGTGTCATGTTTCACCATGCCTTATAAACGGGGAAGGAGGGAGTATTTCTCAACAAGTTTAAGACGTACAGATAGAGTACATGCACCAACCAACTACGGCTACATGTCCTTCGAGTCAAGTTGCAGGCGGGGCGGGTTTGCGGGTTTGTATAAGAACCCGCCCCGCAAAAACAGCAGTTGTGGCTAATGCGGCCCAGCTGCAAAGTTCTGGTGGCCCATTGGTAAGTAGCCCGCCAAAGCCCGTGGACCAAACGTGGACAAAAACAAAGCCCGCAAGACCCGCAAACCTGCAGCCTCGTAACCTAGCAACGGTCTCCGCCGCCACCATCGACGTCTCCGCCTCACCGCAATCCCATCCCTCCGCTTCTCCTTTGCTTCCGCAATCCCATCCCCCCTCCCCCGCGCAGATCGTCAGCACTTACGGCGACTTCCGAATCTGAAAGAAGCACGCTGCCATCAAAGAAGAAGTAGCCGCAGCACAAGGGCAACGCGGCGACGTCGGATGCGGAGGGCGACTTGTCCACGAGCACGAGCGGCGGGAGCGACAAGAGCAGCGTGGTGCAGTTGTGCAGGGCTTCACCCCGTCGACCCCACCGGCAACCGCCAACAGCTTCCGCTCCGGTCGCTGTTCGGCAGCCTCATGGTGGAGTTGGCAGATGGAGGTAACTGGGCAGATGGCACTCCTCCGTGGTGGATGAGGAAGACGGGGATTCCAATCAGGCGCCTTTCTTTGATGAATTGGAGCCTGCAGGTCGACCGGATGACACTTCTCAGCAAACTCGATCTCAGTATCTCACCAAGAAGTGTAAGTTATGGTTGTAATCCCTGTTCTTGTGTTTGTAATTCAGTTAGTCAGTGTAGGGTTTTTTTTTCAAGTTCCATCAGCTACGTTCAGTTAGAGATAGCTGTTAGTAAGAGGTACCTGCAGTACTGGTAGATCAAGGGTGCCGGTAATGTAGTCTGGATCCATGTCACTGAGACGTCGTCCATGCATATGGGCATGTATGAATGTATGATTGGTTTTCTATTATAAAGTGCAAACATCGAAATGATTAGCACCAAAGGAAAAGAGATACTCCTATACCAAAAATGTCTAAAACCTGGCTTGATCACAATAATATGCAGCAGAGTTGCTTCTGCTGTCCTATTTTGAACATGAGAGAAACCTTGTAGCTGTTAGTTAACTTTTCTATTGCCGTGGCCTCTAATCGCCTTCACTGCATAGCAAGTTAATCTACTGAAAATAGTGTTCATGTCATATCTGTAATTTGTTTATACTGAAAATCAGTTTGCTTTGTCAAACCTTGTTAATAATTTATTCTATTGATCTTGTTGTCTATATTCTCGACTCTGAATGACTATATTCAGATGTCAGCAGTAGTAACCAGTACACTTTCTTCATTGGTGTAGTTAAGATTTCACATCGCATTCTTATCTAATTTTTTGTTTTCATTTGTTATGTACGGGAATGTCTACCACAGGCGACGTCGCGGCTAGAGCGGCACGCGCCCACGACGACAACATTGCTGCGGCAGTTGCATCTTTGTTTCTCTTTGCTTTTCGAATTTGTAAATTGAAACCAGTCTGTAACTTGGCCATGAAGGCCCGAACCTGAAGGCTATTGCAGTTAAGCTTGGAGATCGTTTGGATCTTCAGGCGCTTCCCTGTAACTTGCACTCGCTCCCTTGTTCCATCGCTCCACGCCGGCCGCCAGGACGGCGTCCCGACCACGCCGCCGCCGGGAACCATCTCCCAGGCCTCCCGTCCATCACCACCACGCCCTCAGACGCACGCACTCTGACATCATTTCGAGTTTCGAGGTGCTTCCAGATTTGAAGAAATAGTCTGCTTGAAGGAAGAAGCTTTGCAGCTACTCCTCTTTTTAACTTTAAAGTCCTTGTGAGATACAGTGTTCTCTTGCTGAAAGAAGCTAATGAGATGTGGTTCATCTCAGATTGATGATTTTTTTTTGCGACCGTGACTGAGCACATATTTCATTAAGAAGAAAGAAGTTTACAGACAATTCTTGCTGCGGCTAAATAGAATTTGACCAACACAAGATCACAAAGGACTAAAAATAGAGAAAATACTGAAAAAACACAAACACACACCCAACAACCACGACAGACACCCAGCAGCAGAAGCACGACAGACACCCAGCAGCAGAAGCACGACGGGGGAGAACACCTCAAACCCCACAACCCTAAACAAGGCCAACCTAACGGCAATCAACAACTGAACCTGCAAAAAGAGACTACACCGCAAAAGGTGCGAAGATCTACAACCAAACAGGGTGGCAAAGCATCCACCCAACCAACCAACAGCGGCGGCGAAGCATCCGCCCGAAGAAAAGTCCAACCAACGACGACAACGGCAAAGCATCCGCCAGAGCAGGACAACGGCAAAGCATCCGCGGACCGACGACCAACGCGACCTGGACGATGTATAGGAAACTAAGCGAAGGCAGGCGCAGAAGTGGATTCTTCCGAGAAGAGAAGAGCAGTCAACCACCAGGCGAAGGCAGTTCAGCAGCAATAGCATGAAGGAAACCCAAGACGATGCCCTCAACAGGGGTATGACGCACCAGGCGCCATCATCGCCAATCCGAAGCATCGGATATGGTTTTCACCAGGGATCCAACTCCAAGCCTAAGGCCGCCGAGAGCAGAACAACAAGCCTAGGAGGCATGAAGGTGTCCCGTGACGACGCCCCCAAGAGAGACATGGCGCACTAGGCACCATCGTCGCCGGTCCGAAATACCGGACATGGTTTTCACCGGGGAACAACCTTCATGCCCGGGACCACAGAGGCCACGTTGACCCAGCGTGGCAGATGCCACTAGGGGAGGACAAGCCGCGTCGGCGGCCGGCGCAAGGGCAGGCCCAGCGACGGCGGCCCCGGAGACGCGGAGGGCAACGGAGCCGGCCCCGGCCAGTAGAGGCCGACAAAGGCAGGACCGCAACCGGCCGGCGGCCACCGCCACGACCAGATCCGAAGCAGAGCTGTCGGCGTCGCCGACGAAGCCGCCGAGGTCGAAGTTGCGCGCGACGCCGAGCGGGTGAACGAGCACACGCGCTGCCGCGGTGGAGCCGAGGACGAGGCGGCGCAGCGCCCGCCTACCCTGCCGCCCCTGCGGCGGGCGCCGGTGCGGCTGCGGCCCCCCGGGACCTCAAGGCGCGGTGGCACCTCCACCGTCGACGAGAAGGCTCCCCCGGCAAGGGGAACGCAGATCCGGGGCCGTGGTGGGCGGATCCGGCGAGCAGCAGCCGGAAGCCGCGGATCACGGCGAGCCGGCGACCTAGGGTTGGGAGGGGGGAGTGGCGCGGGAGCGAGCGGGAGGGAGAGGGAGAGGGGGAGCGCGACGCGGGGGCTGGCTTCAGCGCCGCCGGCCGGCGGCGGCCGGGGGTCGGAGCGGCACGCGGTGTCGCCCCCCGATCCACCAGGGAGGGCGACACGGGGGTTGAGGATAGATTAATGCAGTGCAGTTTAGATTGATGAATATCACTTGCTGAAAAAAATCCTAGTTTGGTTATCCAAATATTTTTGGGAGGAGCTAATAGTTCTTGTTTATTTTTATTTCTTAATGATGTAATCTAATCCTAATCTGATTGATGATAGAACGACACAGTTGTTCTAATTATTAATGCTCTTGTTTTGGCTTTTGTTTTCATTCATTTTATATTGCTTTTCAGTAAATATAGACGATACTTATTGGTTGATTAAACGGACTAGTACTGGGCAAGCAAGCTAGCTGCCTGTCCGAGCAAGGAAGCTAGCTGTCTGTCCATGCGGGACATGCGGGATTAGAGTTTGTGGCCGCAAAGCCCACAAACTGCTTGTTGCCCGCGTGCGGAACCTTGTGGGTAACCTCAAACCCGCAAAAAATGTTAGCGAAGAGCTGTGAGGGTTTGTGGCGGGCCGCAACCCGCCCCGCCTGCAGTTTGAGTTCGGAGCTCCATTAGCTCTCACGTTTGCAGAGGAATCCGACACAAATGCAACTAAGGTTCGAACAGACAACCAGCGCTCACCAGTCACCACGGCGCCCTGGCGAGAGCCAAGGAGTTCGAGAGCTAGTTCTCTTATCATCGTCACCATCGGTGTGCGACGACTTGCAGACAGAGCTATGGGTCGGTACGGTTACAACAGGTGGGGATGTACAGGCTGGAGAGACGATCCATGTCACGGGCACGGCGGAGCAGGAGGAGGAGGGGCCAGGTTTGCGTCGTCGTCGGGGCAGATCTCCTTGAACACGGGTAGCATGTTCCTCGTGCTGGGCGTACAACACGGCTTCGATGGCGGCAGCCTTCACCGCGTTCGGCGGCCCGAGGAACGTCTGTGCAGACGACTATTGTGGCGGCGGCGGCGGCGTCTCGGGAAGCTCCTGTGCGCGGCTGCGATGGTGTCTCGGGCTGCTGTAGCGCCGGCGCGATGACGACACTGGATCCCCTCCGCGGCATCAGCGGCCGCTGTGGCAACTGCAGCGGGTGCCATCAGGGTGGGTGATGTTGACCTTGGATGACGGGTGCCTTCTGATGTTGAACACCCCTTCATAGAGTTCCGCTGGATGGATGGCCATCATGGGTGGAGCATATGTGTAGTGTGGGGCTACAAGCAGACATTGCCCCTAGTAGTATGGGAAGTCAATGGAGAAGGCCGGTCCGTGCTGGATGTTGAAGGGGGTTGACAAAGTCATGCCCCCCGTTGTTGTTGAAGGGGTTGAAGAACTCCTGCCCCTGGTTGATGTTGGAAGGATCGGCTCCCTGATGTTGCAAGCGGCGGTTATAGGATCCCACCTGTTGGCAACTAGAACAACAAATATTAAAGCTGAAGAAAATAATCAGATATCAAACAAAAATGCAGTCAATTTGTGCACACGCGCTACACACACAAAAGCAATAGTGCAACACACACACACGTACAATTTTCCTTGTCAAGCCTATGTAAATGGCTTCAGGCGAGGTAAGCAGCCAATCTAAAAGATAAAGAAGTGATTACAAAGAACTTAAAAGTAACTCAGTATTTCTAACAGGACAGAACCTTGTGAAAGAAAGCTACAATAACATGTGTTTGTCTTATCGTCTGAATTTATCAGATAGAATTTGCCAGAATGATATTATCAGACTCCTTTATAATTTCAAAATTAGAAAGTTCAGTATTAAACAATAGAAATCAAGTATGAAATCATGAGGGGTCAACTATCATCATTGGATATAAACCCCACATAAAAAGAAATGATCTAGAAATATTTACCTCAGGATGTCTGTTCCTTTGGGCTTGCGTCACACGAGGTTCCTCCCTATGGAGAATCTGAAGAATTGAAGGCAAAAAACAGAAACGATTAGTCAGCATATGCATATTTGAGGACCGTTTTATCATATTCCTATCAACAATTGGTGGGAGTACAAAAACCAAAAAGCAACAAAGACGGTGCAAACAACTTTCAATTACAGAAAAGAAGTGCAATGCTTCCTTCTAAGACAAACCGTCAACAAATGCTGATATTGCTTTCTAGTTAGCAAGGTCCATATTTGACAAACCTTATGAGACAGTAATCAACAAAAGGAATAGTGTTCACGTTCTCTTTCTGCCTCTCGTGATTTAGTAATAAAACCACTGATGTAATGTAATATTATAAATAACAAGCAAAACGGTTTCGTCACCTACTTTGAAAGCACCAAATTTATGCTTTTCAGAGTAAAGAGAACTCGACGCTCAATCTCTTTCCCTTTTCCTATTTGTATTCCAGAGCAAAAGTTTCTGAATGACTAATGAATCGTACCCTACAAATGTAGCCATAAGAAATCCATGCATGAACTAAATTTCTTCCAAACTCAAACATGCAGCATATATCCGGTTTAAAAACGCATAGTAATCCGAACAAACAACTAAGGATAGCATTAACCAGAAACGTTAGTGCGATGAGATCATTAGTGCCAAGCAAACAATTACCTGACCACGGGAGCCGTTGCGCATGCTGCCGCTTCCACCACTGCTCCCGGCGCCGATGGAACCCTGAGATCCGGAAGAGACCAGGACGAGGTCGCTGATGGAGATGGAGCGCCTGTTGCTGGGCCCATTGTTGTCAACGAAGGAGACGGAGCGCCTAGCGCTGGAGGTGGAGCCGGGTCCGTTGTCAACAAGCACGCCATCCATGATGAGCACGTCGTCGTCTGTCACGGCCGGCGAGCACGCTGGGGAGACTAGGAGGAGGCGCCACACTTGATTCGGCGGTGTGTCCTCGGGGTGGAGGCTGTGGGACTCGAGGTCAGGGCTCGCGGAGGACGGTGACAACGAGGACGACATGGAATCCCTGCCATCAGCGGTAGCGAGTTGAGTGCCCGTAGGAAAGGATGACATGAGGTGGCGGCGCGATGATGTGTGCACCGAGCTGCCCTCGTTGTCGTCGCTGTTGCTGCCAGGGGTGACTGAGATGTTGCTGGGATCCATCCCTGCATTCGAGAAATATTATTAACATTGCAGATTCTCGAAACATTTTGAACCTGAAATAGCAGAAACACGATAATTCATGAATGAACTAAATCCCGTACAAATACACGCGGAAACTGCAGGACGCGGTATTCAAACTAGATCAAACGATTAAGCCCAGTGAAACTAGGGCACAGAGCTTGAATGAACTAAATGCCGCACAAATGCACGCGAAAATTGCAGGCCACGGTATTCGAACTAGATTGAGCGATTAAGCCCAGTGAAAATAGGGCACAGAGCTTGAATGCATTCACCTTGTCATACAACATGAACTGCTCTGATTTCGTAGCAACGTTGCGTGAAATCCGCAAGTTCGGGAGGAAACTCAAACCATCGTATCATCCAGCAGAGCAATCACAAACTAGATAGCTGACAGCTGTTCGCGTGACGTGTGTGCGCGGGTCTTGTGTGTTTGTGTCGCGTCTTGGTCGTGCGCGCGCGTGTGCCTTGTTTCTCTCTCTCTCTCTCTATGTGTGTGTGTGTGTGTTTGCATGCATATGTGTGCGTCGCGTCTGGGTCATGTGTGCGCATGTGTATCACGCACATCTTTGTGTGTGTGTGTGTGTGTGTGTGTGTGTGTGTGTGTGTGTGTGTGTGTGTGTGTGTGTGTGACACTCAGAGAACAAGGCAGCGCATCGATTCGACACACAATCACCAAGCAAAACGGAATTTGAAACCCAAACCCCAAGCCGCAATCCTATGTTTCTCAACAGGTTTAAGACGAACATACAGAGTACACGCACCAACCAATCTACATATCCTTGATTCCGAACTCCACAAGCTCTCACGTTTGCAGAGGAATCTGATGCAAAAGCAGCTAAGGTTCGAACAGACAACCAGCACTCACTAATCATCACTGCGCCCTGGAGAGGGCCAAGGAAGTTCAAGAGCTAGTTCTCTTACCATCGTCACCATCCGGTGTGCGACGACTTGCAGAGACAGAGCTACCGGTCGGTACGGTTACAACGAGCGGGGATGTACAGGCCAGAGCGACGATCCATGTCATGGGCACGGCGAAGCAGGAGGAGGGGTTTGGTTTGCGTCGTCATCGGGGCATATCTCCTTGAATACGGGTAGCCTTTTCCTGGCGCTGGGCCCGTACAGCACGTCTTCTATGGCGGCGGCCTCCTCTGCAGTCGGCGGCCAGTGTAACGTCTGTGCAGACGACTCCTGTGGTGGTGGCGGCGGTGTCTCGGGATGCTCCATTGCCGGCGGCTGCGGCAGTGTCTCAGCCTGCTCCGGTGCCGGCGGCAGCGGCGGCTGCGTCACAGGCTGCTCCGGTGCTGGCGGCGGCGCGATGAGGACCCTGGATCCCCTCGGCGGCTGTGGCAGCGTCGGCGGCCGCTGCGGCAACTGCAGCGGGGTGCCATCTGGGTGGGTGATGTTGACCCCAGATGGCGGGTGCCTTCTGATGTCGAACACCCCTCCGTAGAGTTCCGTTGGATGGATGGCCACCATGGATGGAGCATAGGTATAGTACGGGGCTCCAGGCAGCCACTGCCCGTAGTAGTATGGGAAGTGGATGGGGAAGGCCGGTCCGTGCTGGATGTTGAAGGGGTTGATGAAGTCCTGCCCTCTGTTGTTGTTGAAGGGGTTGAAGAACTCCTGCCCCTGGTTGATGTTGAAGAGACCGGCTCCCTGATGTTGCCAGTGGCGGTGAGGGGATCCCACCTGTTGGCAAGGAAAACAATAAATGTTAAGGCTGAAGAAAATAATTAGATATCAAACAAAAATGCAGTCAGTTTGTGTGCACCACACACACGCGACACACACACACAAAAGCAACAGTGCAACACACACACGAGATGTGCACACACAAGATACACACACACACACACGTGCAATTTTCCTTATCAGGCCTATGTAAATGGCTTCATGCGAGGTAAGCAGCCAATCTAAAAAGATAAAGAAGTAATTGCAAAGAACGTAAAAGTTACTCCCTCTGTCTCAAAAAACAAGTTATTTTAGGATTCAAATTTTGTCCCTAAAATCATGTCATCTTACCCTATTTAGTGTGTGCTTGCGCGTGTAAGAATCAATTAGTACCAAAGATGGCTAATAAATAGGAGCAAGTAAGGTCATTTTACCACTTTATTAATCTGTCCTAAAATTCCTAAAGTGACTTGTTTTTTTTGGGATGGAGGGAGTACACGCTATTTCTAATAGGATAGAACCTTGTGAAAGAAAGCTAAAGCAGCATGTGTTTGTCATATTGTCTGAATTTATCAGATAGAATATGCCAGGATGATATTATCATACTACTTTATATTTTCAAAATTAGAAAGTTCAGTATTAAACAATAGAAATCAGGTATGAAATCATGCAGGATCATCTATCATCATTAGATATAAACCCCCCATAAAAACAAATGGCCCAGAAATATTTACCTCAGAATGTCTGTTCCTCTGGGCTTGCGTCACACGAGGTTCTTCCCTATGGGTAATCTGAAGAATTGATGCAAAAACAGAAATGATTAATCAGCATAAGGACCGTTTTATCGTATTCCTATCAACAATTGGTGGGAGTACAAAAACTAAAAACAATAAAGATGGAGCAAACAACTTTCAATCACAGAAAAAAGTGCAATGCTTCCTTCTAATTTCTAAGACAAACTGTCAGCAATGCTGAACTTGCTTTCTAGTTAGCAAGGTGCCAAGGTCCATATCTAACAAACCATATGAGACGCTAATCATCAAAAGGAATAGTTTCCAGGTTCTTTTTCTGCCTCTCGTGATTTAGGAATATTTAGTTGTGTTTGCAAAGTAGTATTAAACCACTGATGTAATGTAATATTCTAAATAACAAGCAAACGATTAGTTACCTACTATGAAAGCACCAAATTGATGCTATTCATAGTAAAGATAACTTGATGCTCAATCTCTTTCCCTTTTCCTATTTGTATTCCAGAGCAAAAGTTTCTGAATGACTAATGAATCGTACCCTACAAATGTAACCATAAGAAATCCATGCATGAACAAAATTTCATCCCAAATCTAACAATATAGTATGACAACCAATTTTGTTAACTGACACTGAGAATTTTATTCCATTTTTAGATTCATGTCAAACATGCAGCATATATCCGATTTAAAAATGCATAGTAATCCGAGCAAACAACTAAGGACAACATTGACCAGAAATGTTAGTGCGATGAGATCATTAGTGCCAAGCAAACAGTTACCTGACCATTGGAGCCGCTGCGCCTGCCGCCGCTTCCACCACTGCTCTCGACGCTGATGGTACCCTGAGAGCCGGATGAGACCAGGACGAGGCTGTTGAAGGAGACGGGGCGCCTGGCGCTGGAGGGGGAGCTGGGTTCGTTGTCAACAAGCGCGCCATCCATGATGAGCACGTCGTCGTCCGTCGCGGCCGGCGAGCACGCTGGGGAGACTAGGAGGAGGCTGTGGGAATCGAGGTCAGGGCTCACGGAGGACGACGACGACGAGGATGACCCGGAACCCCTCCCATCAGCAGTAGCGAGCTGAGTGCCCGTAGGGAAGGACAACATGAGGCGGCGGCGGCACGATGATGTGTGCATCGAGCTGCCCCCGTTGTCGTCGCTGCCGCTGCCACCACTGTCGGGGGTGACTGAGATGTTGCTAGGATCCATCTCTGCATCCAAGAAATCTTATTAACCCTGTAGGCTACTAGTTCTTGAAACATTTTGAACCAGAAACTGGAGAAATGCGATAATTCATGAATGAACTAAATGCCGAACAAATGCACGCGGAAACTGCAGGACGCGGTATTCAAACTAGATCGCGCGATCAAGCCCAGCGAAAACAGGGCACAGAGCTCGAATGCATTCGCCTTGTCATACATCCTGAACTACTCTGATTTCGTAGAAACGTTGCGTGAAATCCGCAATTCGGGAGTAAACTCGAACAATTGTATCGTGCAGCAGAGCACCCACAGACCTCCCAAAATCACAAAATTACCAACGAGATCGTAGAAAATTGATCGATTACGGACCCAAACAATGACTGCAAAGACGTATGATCACCTTGAATCATTGGAACAAAATACTCCTAGAAAAATTCTCAAAAATCAGGCAAAAACATGAGCATTCGAATTAGGTGGGGTGGTGATCAAGCGGAGCGCATACATCATGGAAGGTTCTATAGAAGGCTCGCTCTCCCCCCAACGCCATTGAACCAGGGGCGGACCCAATGGGTGGGCCTTGGCATACCTAAGTTTTCAGCCCATCTAGTAAAAAAATCGATCTCAATTCCAAGCCCAAATGGCCAAGCCCACCAGCAGCCAAGGCGTTTGACGAGTCTGCTCCTGGCTTCCCCTCCCGTGCCCAAATCTCTATGTTCTAATTTTTATTCTATATGGTATATGATTTTAGCCACATTAGAAACTGCAAACCAGATAAGTATATTTTTTATTCATTTAAACTAGTATGTTTGAAGTATTTGTATTATAATTTATGCAACTTTGGTATTTAACTGTTGAATTAAAGATTTGGAATATAATTTATATGCTTGGTAACCGAATTTCTCAGGAAAGCTTAAATTTTATTACTGAATTATATATAATTGTACTGAATTGCAAGTGGAAATTTTTTTTGTGGCATACCCTCTTTGAAATCCTAGGTTCGCCACTGCCTGGAACCTGGCTGAGCCTCTCCCCCTTGGCCCCAACGCACTCGAATCTGGCCGATTAGCGGGAAGAGGAGAGAAGAGGAGGATTAGGAAGAGAAGAGAGAATGCGATAGCAGAGGAGAGGACCCAACGTTTAAAGCCGCGAGGAGGACTTGGGTCCTTGGGGTTTGCTGGCTCGCTACATCGGCTGGGGTTTGAATTTTGAAATGCAGGCTGGGCAGCGAAGTGATAAAGCACCCACCAACAAGCCTAGTCTAGGCGATGAACCTGCTGAATCGTACGACCCAATAAAGAGCAGCAAGCGGCCCAATGGGCCTAGATCCTAGCAGCAGGCTTAACAAAAAAGGAGCAGAACGACACGACCCAGACAAGATCAAGCTTTTCTCTTTTTTTTCAAAAAACATGATTAAATGTTGAGCTAGTACATTGAACATTTTGAAATAATAGATTAAACATTAACTTTCAACAAGTTTAACATTTCAGATTAAATACTTCAACATTTTATCTTATGCATTGAAGCACCATATAAAAAAAATGTTGAAGTAGTACACCAAAAGGTTCACATAGTACATTTCTTTTATAAAATAAAAAACCTTATATTGGATCTTATTTTGTGGAATTAATTGTAAATTATATTATAGTTCAAAATTATTTAAGAGGGATTAACTATTTAAAAGAAAAGTCATATTTGAAATTCCAACACAAACTAGATTCCTATTCACCCAGCGAATCATGTGTTGACAATAGTCCTCCACCAGACATAATTCTCTACCATACATCCAGGCTCCACCCGACCCACAAATCCCATGATCATAGCCGCTGCACGAATCAATCTTGAACATCAGAGGATATGTAATTTTTTTCTTTCAAAAGATATGTAGGTTTGTCAGGGCAGTCATGCAGATAAGTTTTATTTCGTGAGCCAAAACCTCATGGGCTTACAGTGAACGGCCCAACTAGAAGTATAACTGTAGCCTCCAACCTTTATTTTGGTAACTCCTAATCCGTTATCCTTTTTTGCAGCTAAATAAAAGAAAACCCCCTCCCTTTTCTCTATCTTTCTGGCAGGGTAAAAATATACTTTCCAAATAGAAACTGAAAGAGAGATGTAAAAAGGGGAAAAATTTACCATTCTCCGATGAATCGACCACATCGCTTGGCGAAGATGGAGATCGGTGCAGGACATCATGCGACGGGTGCAATCCACAGAGATCTCTGTAGTCCGTTTTCACCATCTTTAGACCTTGCAATTTTGCAGATCTGTAGCAATAGAAACTGTTGGCAATCTTGGCGATGATGTAGAGATTTAGCAATGGCGATGGCGAATACCTGAAGAGACGACGGATGCGGCAAGTTGAGAGAACAAATATGGTGATTTTGAAGAAGTTGAGTGGGGGGGGGATTAGTTATTTGTGGTTCAGCAAAGATTACCTAGACGGCGGTGGCGATGGGGAGACCAGAGACTCAAGAGGATTTGGCGACCAAATCAAGAAGAGACGCCATCGCTAGGCTACCAGCTATGAGTGGACTTTAGGGATGGGGAAATAGGGGCAGGGATATGTGATATAGGGCCAAAGCAAGGGACTTGCAGGCATACTTCCTGCTTTCTTAGGTGGGCTAACGTCACTAGATAAAGATAGTGGACAAATGTACATTGTGGGTGGATATAGATTTGTTGGGTTTGACCACAAATGCCATAGTTGTATCCCTAGGCTCTTCTAAAATTAACTATTAGAGTATACTATGAATTTCATGGAAATATATATATATATAATAATTACAAGACTAACCCCGTCTTACTTTTTCTCTAAAAACATGATCTATATAGGTTGCCTAAGGAATTAGGCATATTTCGAAACACCATATCATTTAAGATGCTAACACATGAAGAAGCATGTGCTTTTGTTCTAACCAATCACAATATATAGAGAATATATTATTTTTATTCAAAAAACCGTAAAGTCCCATTTTATTGTAGAATATTTTATTCAGGACCATTTATTTTCTTGCTCATTTTGTGCTTATTGGTATAGTTGTCCATGCAGCCTGCAACCCGTTGGCCCGGCCCAAGCATGGTCAATTTGTCCTGGCCTAAGCACGGCCCAGCCCGCTCTCCACTGTGCTCGGGCTTGGGCGTCTCCCCAGCCTGTGGGCTGGCACGACCCGGCACGGAGTTAGCAGGCCGGCCCGATGTTGGCCCGCTAACTCCAATGATCTACTGTCTACACAGCCTAGCCCACAGGGCACAGCGCCCCTGTGGCAGAACCGCCCAAATTAATCCGGCTCAAGTGCGCTAACCATCACCCTAAAGGTAATCCCGGCTAACACGCACTTCAAACGGAGTAATCCGGCAGTGCTGTCGAGTAAAGCCCCGAAGAATCCACCTGAGCGTCGATCAAACACAAAGCTTACATGCAACTCACACGAAGGTGAGTTCAGAGAGTACAACATTTCACAAATATATTGCATTACCGAGTCTTAACTTAATTATTACAAACCAAGTTCGAAATCTCAGAAAGTTACTTGAAATTCAAATTGAAAGTAATTCAGAGTTCAACTGCAGCGGAAATAAAGCGAGTTCTAAACGACGATACAAGATATCATGATGAATCCCGTACATGACATCACTCAGCATTGTCATCATTGGCCGGAGTCGTCTCCCACTCCACCGACCAACCAGGAGGTAAAGTACACGGCCAAGTCAAGCTAGCTATCTGATCTTCAAACATATCACCTGAAACAAAGTTGAGCCACAAGCAAGGCTGAGCATACTAATACTCAGCAAGGCTTACCTGACTATGGGTATACTTAGCCCACTACCTAGATATGCAAGACTTTTGGCTGGAGAGGTTTGTTTCACCGAAAAGCAACTAAGAGTAAATCCTTAATTTCAAATTTTACCTTCAAAATTCTAGTTCAATTGACTATTCTAAGTGAGCATCTATCCAATAGCATACATGGTGAAAAACAATTACTTTTCATCATTCGACCATATTCATCATCCTCACTGTTCCACTTCTTACTCTATGTGGCAAAAGGGTTAAGCAGTCCCAATATCCGTGAGAGGCGGACGATTCGAATCGAATTTGTTAACCTTGCAAGGCAGACCTAAACACATGTCACGTGGTTACTCCCAGAGTCACACGTGCAACATTTCCCCTTTCTTTCCGGGTTGTGGATCAGGGTCACCGTCCTCGACTACAGAGTACGATGACTCTGCACCCGCATGTGCGCGCATGAGAAACGACGTTCAAAGAAGGTGAAAGTAAAGTCCACTTGCCAGGCCAATCAGGTACTTATGCTTACCGATTACTATATTTCTCGGCATGTGGTTAGTACGTTCAAACGCTTAACCGCCACTACCACACACTGCGGCCTTATCAAATTTCACTAAACAGACGGGGCATCACAAGTACCACAGCCCCGCCCATAGACCTTATAATTGTAGCATGTAGTAAACATCCAACTCCTATAATTCTCGCGAATGACAGGAAATCACTCAACTTCTACCGAACCATTAGCATAGCCAACTAGCGACCTACACATACTAGTGTTCAAGCATAGGTACCTAGGATCATGCAACTAAGGTTCCAATCAACCCCTGTAAACTTAAATGCACAAGTCAATAGGAATAACAATAAGTTGCATAAATTTAAAATAGACGGGACATGCTCCGGGGCTTGCCTTCCTGAGCGGAGCTAGCCTTGGGCTCTTCTGAACTTTGGTTCAGGTCTTCAGTAATTTCAGTTAGATTAACTTGAGCTTCACGCTGCTCACTCTCGGACTCCGGCACCAGCTCGTACGTACCGTCGGTGAGAGTAGTCAAATCTACATGAATGCATATACGTGAGTTACTTTAGTGGTAACGATTTATTCATTTCTTCACTATAGAGTTGTAATCCAACAAAACCCAACTTTTGAAACAAACATTTTAAAATTCATCTCACAGGGCAATCATTTATCGGTTATTATCTAACATGATTTAGTTCACAGGGAACCGGGGTGGTTTTCCCAAACACTACTCAACCAAGCAACTCAAAAATACTTTATTTACACTAGTTATCCATGTATAAATCAAAATCTATAGTTTCCTACACTCCCTGGTCATGAAAGTTTTACACAGCAGGCAATTCATGATAATCAATCTACCATAAAAATTTCAGTCCATTTCCTGCAACAGAAACACCATGAAAAATCTTTTACCTAGCCTCTGCTGAAAACAAGATGAATTTGTACAGGGAAAATATGCATGTTCTGCTAATGAAGCTACTGTAAAAATTTCAGATTTAACTAAGCATTACACAAGGCATGAAAAATAGCACAATATATAGCTGCATGGATCAAAACTAAATTCCACAGACTGTTATACCAAGATTATGAGCCTCAAAATTCACAAGAAGGGTTCCCAACTTAAGTAAAGACTGTAGTAGAAATAATAGATTTTTCCAGGCACATGAACTATTTTTCATGATTTAGTACATTTCTTCCTACTATAAATTATCTTGACTAGTTTTGCTTAACTAAAAATTTCCAAACTTTTTATGAAGTTTTAGCTCATGAATCTCAATAGAGCAACTATAAAAGTTTTAGCTCATGAATCATAACAGAACAACTTGGATAAATAAAACTATTTAACCTAGGCATAAATCAAGATCTATTAAAACCTATAGCTAGATTTCTCCTATGGTCATGAAATTTTTACACAGAGTCATAATATTTGGTAATACAACACTGTCCAAAAATCAGAACCAAAACATGAATATAACTTGAGATACAATAAAAGCTACCTATTCTTTGTATTTTAAATAAATCAAAAACTAGTGAGCAAATGAAAAAGTGCATGTAACACAAGTTGTAGATCTAGTCACAAGGATTCCATAACAGTTCAGTTTGCATTTTTATGATTTTCCACAAATTTATATCAATTTTACAAGTTCGCTATTTTTGAAAACAAAAAGAAAAGAAAATGAGATCTTGCATCTAGGCCCCTGGAAAGATTTGGGCGACTACAAATGGGTCCCTGGCCGGAGCCAGGAACAGAGGAGACGGCGGCGGTCCGGTTCCCGGCGAGGGAGCTCACCGGCGGCGAAGGGGAGTGGGGGAAAGGCTAGAGGAGATCGAGAGCTACTCAGAGGTGGTCTTCTCGAGGTCGGGGGCGGCCGGGAGAGGGGTCGGCGGCGGAGAGCAAGGCCGGTGGCGGTGGCGAGCAGCGGCAGCGGCGCTCCGGCGTGGGAGGGAGGGCGAGGACAGGCCGGGCAGGTTCACTGGACCACGAGGAAGCTATCTTGGGGGTCGATTTGGGTCGAGGAGGGGCGGAGGAGGGGGTTTGACGGTGAGCTCGTGCGGCGGGCGGCAATGGCGGGGCGGCGACGCTGTTCTGGCCCAGGGACTGCTCGGTTCGGCTTGGTGAGGGAAGGAGAGTGGAGAGGGAGGGTGGAACGCCTCTTGGCGAAGCAAATGGGGAGGGGGTGAGCTCGGCAGGAGGGGGTGTAGTAGTAGAGCAAACTCGGCGTGTGCGGCGTTGCGGTGACGTGCTCGCCGAGCGGCAGTAATGGCCGGCTCAGGGGTGCAGCGAGGAGGGTCGGGGCGCCGCAGAGGCGACGGGACGGGGTGAGCTGCGTGCCCATCATGGAAGGCCATGAGTGGCTGCACGTGCGCGGACGGTGGCGTGAACGGAGCGCGACGGGGCGACGCAGAGCGCTCGATGGCGCGGCGAAAGGGGCGGAGCAGTGAGGGTGCATGCGCGGCAGCAGGCGAGTGAGGTCTGCGGCGGCCACGTGGGCTAGGCGGCTAGACATTGAGTGCGCGGCCAAGGTCAGCGCTCGACGAGCTTGGCGAGCTCGGCGGCCGACGTGTTCGACGTGAGTTCGGGAAGAGGAGAGAGAAGAAAGAGAAAAGAAACGAACAGTGCCTAGCGTGGTTTGACCGAGGATAACTCAAAATTTTTGAACTAAACTAGAAAAGTTTTGAATACCAAAGTTGTTCCTCGTGTCAAAATCTACAACTTTGGTTTCAGACGTTTTCCCATTTGAGGCTCGGTTTGAAAGTTAAAATTTCGAATTCAAGTTTAAATGAAAACCCCCTAAACCTACTGTTTTTTGGGTTTTTCTCCAAATTTCATGTTGTAACTTGAAAAACTTTGAATACGAAAGTTGTTTGTCTTATAAAACTCTACAACTTTTGTTTTGGGCAAAAGTTCATTTGAGCTAAGGTGTGAGAGTTGACTTTTCGGTCTATTTAAACGGATTTTTGGCCTTTTAAGTATTTGAAAAATTGGGGGGTTTAACTTGTCATTCCATGTGCATAAATTCACCTTGTCTCCACTCTTTTGTTATGACTTAGTTGTGCCCTCAATTTGGGGTATGTTCGGGAAGTTTCACCTGGGTTTGAATTGAGGTTTGCATTTTAAACTGTTTTCCCGACTTAGGTTTATATTTAAAACGTGGACTGTCATAGCCCCCCCTCCCCCAAGCTCCAAACCCTAGCCCCCGAGGGCGGCTCTGAGCCTCCGAACCCGTCCGCCCAGCGGCCAGTGCCCCCCACCCCCCTCCCACCGCGCAGGCGGTGCAGCTTCACTAAACCGAGCTGGGGCAAATCCGATCTCGCCGCAGCCCATCTCCCCCTCCTCGTCGCATTCGTCGTCCGAATCCCCAAATCTCCGATCCCAGGTGAACTCCCCAAGGCCAAGGTCCCTTCCCACACCACCCTCCAGATCCGCGCGCCGCCACCAATCACTGGTGGCGCGGGCGCGGCGTTCGGCATGGAGGAGACGCCGTCGAGGCAGCGGCCACAGCCGCAGCCGGCGCCCGCGTCTCCTCCCTTCCCTGCGGCGCCCTTCACCCGTCGCTGTGACCGCGAGTCTGCGACCGCCAGCGGAGAGACGCCGAGACCGCGACCCCGCCCCGCCACTTTTTCTCCTCGCCGGCTCGCCCCTCCCACTCTCCTCTGTGCCTCTCCGCCGCCGTCGATAGTTCGCCGCGCCTCCTCTCGCGACCCGCACTTCGCCGGTCTGCCGCGCCTCCTCCCGTGGCCGAGTACCAGCGCACCCATCGTGGGCCCCGGGGGGGTGAGCCTGACAAGCAGGCCGGGTTCGGTGAGCTGGCCCGACCCGAAACATGCCCGTGGGTCCGTGCCTAGGCCGTTGGCGCAGCCCGTGGCCTGACCCGGCACGGCCCGCTAAGGAATAGGGCCGGGCCAGGCACGGCCCGGAGGTGACCGGGCCAGGGCCGGGCCGGGCGGCCCGAATGGACATCTATGCTTATTGGATTCATACAATTGCTCTTGCAATTCTTGTGGAAACATAACCTAATATCATCTCATACATCTTGATCCCATCAAATTTCATACAAATATAAAAATTAAGATAAATGAGATACAGTTCATATTGTTCATCCAAGGTAACCAAACCTTTGTTGCCTACAAAATCTCACTTAGGTGAGCAATGTAGGTGATGCTGATGAGCTTGAGTCGCAAAGTAGGTGTGAGCTTATCGAACGTCACTGTGGCGGTGGCAAAGATATCAAAACCTACATAAACATAGATAGAAGAGTTCAAGACCCATGTAGAGGGAGAACCGGGGTTAATGACATATATTTGATATATATGTTGCTCAGTTGGAACGTAGGCACTAAAGATGTATGTTTTTTTTAAGTTTTATTAAATTAAACTATTAATGTATGCTGCATTTCCTTTTATAGAAACAAAATCCAAATAAAGTTATATCTGTGTTCAACACAATATATGGCCAATTGGGAGATTTGATTTTAGTTCTCTTTTTGTCTCCCTAGTGAATGGATATAATTTTCTTTTTTAACACTGTAAACAAGCAAACAACCCGATAAGCATATTGTAGTTCCGATTAGACTATAAAATCCTTATTTCTTTCGGGCTTAAATGTGCGTTAAGTCTGTACATTAACTTTATCGTGCCAAGCCTTAGCCTTGGCTCAGGTCGTTATTTTTAGTGGAAAAAAATAATTTTATTGTTTTGTGTTGAGCTTGGGCCGGTCTAATTATTTCAGACCACAAAAATGAGCCCCAAGCCCGGTCCTAAATGATGTTGGTTTTCCGGTTCGCCGGACGCAAAGCAATTCACGGTCAATCCGACCAACGCACATGGTGGGGTCCATTGCAACCTTATCACTTTTACTCGGCTTCCTCTTGTTTGTTCCCACCACCAGGTTAACGCTACCGACCGGTCCGGTCAAACCGGCGGGTCCGGTACCGGTATACCGGACTGGTTTGGTCGGAAACCGGTAGAAACCGGTTAAATTTAAAATCAAATTTAAAATCACATCTTCAACCGGTTCCGACTGGCTTACCGGTCAAACCGGCCGGTTTGACTGGTAACCGGCGAAATTTAAAAAAAAATTCGTTTAAATTCAAATGCCCGCAAAACATACTAAATAAATATTTAAATATTTGTATAACATATTTTAGCCTAAATGAATCCTCTAACCTTCTTTTGTACTACGTTTACATTGTATTTGTATACTTTTGTATGCACGCTTTTTTTGTTTAACTTCAAATCCCTGCAAACTATACTAAATGAACGAATTTTTGAGAAAATTTGACACCATTAGATTCGTCTCACCTTGAAGTATTTTTAGGAATTTTTTGGGAATTTTTCATTTTTTTGAATTTAAATTTGAATTTTGAATTTGGGCCGGTTTGACCGGTAACCGGTCAAACCGGACCGGTTCCCACCGATTTCGTAAACCCTGGTTCCCACCGGCCTTCTCCCTTCTTTCTGTCTCCTTTCTCTCTCTGAGTGCAGCAGGCGGCGGAGATGTAGAGCGGCAACAGCAGCGACGACGAGCTCCCCGAGAGGAGCAGCGGCAGCGGCTGGATGGAGCAGTGTGGCTGATGTGGGGCGGCGGCGGCTGCGCGGCAAGGTGAGCTAAGCGACATGGTATGGTGGAGGCGGAGCAGCACCGGACTTTCCGGTGAGCTCCACGCGTGGCGCGGCAGCAGGCTCCCCGGGCCTCGCCCCTCGCGGCGGCAGGGGACCTCCCCGAGCGCTCGCCCCCCGTGGTGGCGGCGAGCTCCTCGGGTAGCGGCACTTTTTTTCTTTTCCTTTTTTGTTTAGATTTTTTAACACAAAAGTTTTTTATAAAACTTTTTTTTAGTTTTGGATGCAAAATTTTTCTCTTCAATTTTTTTTCTCAAAACTTTCTCTTTCAAATTTTTTCTCATCAAGGATTTCCGATCTCTTCAATTTTTCTTTGAAAATTTTTGTAACAGCCCCGCCCAAAGGCCTGTTGGGCCAAAATAGGCCTTGTGCACATGTGTGTGCAATGTGTTAGGGAGAGCAACTTTAGTCTCATATTGGAAAAGCAAAGTGAGCTAGACCAGCTTAAATAGATGGCTTGAGGAAGCTAGTTAACTCCGGTTGTAACTTTTTGCGCGAAGCGAGGACGAAAGCGCAAAAGAGTTAATTAGCAGGTGTGGTCCATTCAACGTGCAAAGTGGATCTTAACCGTTTTCTTATGCCAGGTTGTTACAATTTTGTCTGAAATTTTTTTATTGAATAAAAAATACTGTACAATTTAATATTGGCGAAAAGCTTTTCTGGGAGAAAAAACTCTCTTTCAAACTTTTTTCATCAAAGGTTTCCGGTCTCTTCTATTTTTTCCTTGAAAAGGTTTTATCAAAACAAAATATTGTTCCAACACGTGTATTCCGACCGGCTGTCGGAAATCGATCGTACGCAGGTCTTCTTCCGGGCGACCCTAAATTAGATGAGCTCATGTTGGATCGAGCTTAGCCTGCAGGGCTTATTTCGTTTCAAGTCTACCGATTGTTGTAATTTATCTCCCTTTTTTTTCAAGCGGGTTACGTGTTACCGTGTTACCAGTGGGTTAGATTTTACACATACATTTGTGTATCTAAAATTCCAAAAAAATATGAATGTATATAGCATTCAGGCATCTACCATCATGCAAAATTTGAGACGCAACTAATATTTTTGTAATGAGAAACAAAAATAAAATAAATCAGCCTATGAATAGTAGTGGGTTACGAGTTCGAGATGAACAGTTGAACTCGCAATTATTTAAGTGCAAGATTCTTTTTTTTGTTTCTTCTTGCACAAATATTTGTTGAACCTCAAACTTTGCATGATGGTAGATGCTTACGTGCTCTATCCAATTATTTTTTGAATAAATTTTTTATGCATAAATTTAGATGCAATTAGAGTTGGTAACAAAGTAACACCATAATGGACGGTAACACCGGATACGCTCAAGATCCTAATATTGCCCCAAAGGCATGATAGCATGATTTCGTTTTCTTGGGCTACTTTCATTTTGTGCCTCTATCAAGTGAAAATTAAAATCATGTGATTCAAATTATTATATGATGTGCTAGTATTTATGTTTGTGCTCTTTGCAGCCACAACAAAAACAAAATAATCTCAAACCAAACTTAGGCAAACAAATTAGAAAATATGCCGGATGAGTAAACAACACGAGCGATTAAGTAGTGAAAAATTTAATAATGGTGAATAACTACTATTTTTTCAGGTAAACGGGCAAGACAACTAGTGCAGTATACCAAAAATTGAAAAAGAAGAAGAAAAAGAGGGCAAATCCAAGTGGCTCGGGACCCGAAGGAGATGGAACCATCTAGAGCCTTTTGGAAGCAGCAGCAGCGCTCGTACGACCCGCAGTTTGACGAGTTTGCCCCCGTCGCCCTCCCTCTGACCTGCTCCGCCGCTTCCTCTTCTTATACACCCCCCCTCGCCCATCTCTTTCCCGCAGCCTCTTCTCCCATCGCCGGTCTCCCCGAAGTCTTCTAAACCCTAATCCCCCAAATCCCCGACGCCAAGCGACACGCCGCGCACCGGAGTTCTCGAGGAGGAAGCATGAGGTACCAAACTCGCTGCGATCCTTTGTGTGGGTGTTTGGTGTCGTTCTGGCTGTGGAGTTTGGGACGTCTAGTTGTGTGTAATTATAGTGGCGTTATTTAGCCCATAGGTTCTCCTACCAAGTCTTTTGTTCTACGGAGTAGCTTGTTAGGGGAAAATAGACTAGGAACCACGGATGCTTCGGAGAAAATTTGTTGCCGGCTTGTTTAGCGTGCGTGGCCAGTTTGAAATGTGAAATTATCAGCCATCAAATTGATATAGACTTGATCTTGATTCTTGCGTTCCGAATACTTTTAGAGTAATTTGGGGTGAGTTACTCGAGGTTGTGCCAAACTGCCATACAGGTTGCTGGTGTTTGGGGATTCGAATATTCTGTCGTACCGTCTCTGGCTATGTAATATGTTTTCAGAGACTGAGATAAGTTGACCTTGAGTATAGTCTTGAGTTGCGTATTCTTGGGGTTGATTTGATTTGCAGTCGCCATCCGACCACTAAGTGGGCGCAGAGGTCCGACAGGGTGTTCTTGACGATTGAGTTGCCCGATGCCAAGGATGTGAAGCTGAACTTGAAGCCTGAGGGCAATTTCAACTTCTCGGCAAAAGGCTCTGATGACTTGCCCTATGAGTTTGACCTCGAGCTGTTTGATGCTGTTAATGTGGAGGTTAGTATAATTATTTAAAGGTTCTCTACAGGATGTAGCATTCTACGCCGCTAATTGTATCGGTCTTGCTGTTTGCAGGAGAGCAAAGCAGCTGTTGCCCCAAGGACTATATGCTACCTGATCAAGAAAGCTGAGAGCAAGTGGTGGCCAAGGCTGCTGAAAAAGGAGGGCAAGCCACCTGTTTTCTTGAAGGTTGACTGGGACAAATGGCAGGATGAGGATGATGAGGATATCGGATGTAAGTCCTTCAGTTTTGGTTGATTCTGTATTTGTTTCAAACCACTATCAAGTTTAGCTTGATTTGACTTTTTTTTTATAAACAAAGCTTGAATTAACTTATGTTATTCATGCTGCAGTTAATGACTTTGATGGTATGGACTTCTCGGTAAGTGTCCACTGAAAGCTTTCTTCTATGATTGAGATGATGGGAGCAAACGGTTTCATGATCTTTTTGTGTTTTGTAGAAACTTGACATGGGTGGTGCTGATGATGAGGATATTGAGGACGATGAAGATGATGTGGTTGAAAGTGCTAACAAAGGTACCTTGTTCTTGTCCTCTCAAATTTTTTTTTTGGTTAAATACAACTGTTCCTGGATTAAGCCACAGATTTACGCTATCATGACAAACTGGACATTCTGGTGTGAATATTGGAATTTTATCTCAATTTTGTTCATAGTTAACTATCTGAAGCTTTTACTGACAGAGTAGTCTACAGTTGAGCCCTTTAGTATGACATCAGTAACAACATACAATTGCTTAATAGCTTGCATATCATCCTGTCAGCAAATAAAGACAGCAGCTACCAGCTAGAACTCACTTTTGTTGTTGTGTCACTCTGTTCTTGACTTCTTGTGGCTGCTAACAAAAAATGACAACGATATCCTATATGTGCTGTCATCTGTTCTTGACAGTGCCACATTTGGAGTTGGTAGAGACCCAGTCATTTACGCGTGTTGATTCTCAGGCAAGACTCTGCCAGTCTTAAGTCTTCACAGTGCTCTATGGTCGAAGTTAGGGTCTTGGCTGTCAGTGTTGATTAGTATGCAAAAATGTTGTGGAGTTCTCAGTCCAAGTTGTCTTTCCCTTGAAGACCATTTCAATCCTGACTGGCTGCATTTTCTTGTGAGTTTTCAAGACACTATACTGAACTGATCTTGTTTTATGGAAAACAAAAAATGCAGATGAAGGTGCTAAGGAGAGCAAGGAGGAGGAAGCAGCTCCAGCAGCAGCTGGTGCAGAGGAAGCTAAACCATGAAGAAGCAATTGAGTTTGCTCGACAACATCAGTGACCACGCATGATATCCAGCTAGACTAGATGTTCCCTTAGATTTTTGGTGTAAAATCTGGAGGATGGATCGATCACTCACTAGTCACTGCATATGAAGTAAAGAAAACCAGTCTTGCTGTTGGTAGTTTTTGGCTGAACCTTGTGAAGAGCTGGTATAATATTTGGTCAGGGCGTATTGCGTCCACCATTGGAAGATGATTTGACGCTATAGCGATGTTTATTCCAGCTGTCTAATGGTGCTGCTTGTGGTTGTCAGAATAGAGCAACCGTCACACAATAATTTCCGTAAACCTCTTGCTTGGTCACAAGTTCACAACTGTTTCTAGGTAGGCCGAGGCAGGTCGATCAGCTTGGATGCCTGTTGCCTGCTGTCGGCTTTCGCTGAACCTTCATTCAACACATCATCAAATCCAAAGAGTCCAAACTTCCAAACCAGCTGCAATGGTAACCTGGCAGCCGGCGGCTATCTTGGGGCGTGGCCGGCAGAGCTTCACGCGGGGGCACTTGAGCCGCTGCAGCTTGGGGTGCCAAAAACAGCCCAGCTGCCCGATTTTGTTCAACATAAAAGTCCTACAGCACTGTTACCAACCTAGTTTTGTTCATCGGTTAAGAGTATAATCTATCAGATCATGGGGCCACAAAAACATCATACCTTCACAATAGGTAACACAGTTCAGCGAATTGTAAGGCCACACATCATACCTTCACAATAGGTAACACAGTTCTTCCCCATCCATAGTAGAAGGCAAATACAACACTTCTGGCGAAACTTTGCAGGTAGAGCTGACATGATTGGCTAATCTCATTAATTTACAAGAAATTGGAGGGCAAGAGGCTCCTATGAAAACAAGGTGCCAGTTCTGATACACAGACTATAATAACTATTAAGTAGAAACAAATACGGAAAAGCACAAACAGACCATGCCTAACGAAATAATAGTGAAGACATGACATATTTCTTTGTTAAATTGACAGTACTATTCACTGGTTCCGCTATCGGGTAGTCTCATATTAAGCACTTCTGGTGGCGGCCGAAGAGTGCAAACCATTTCTCTCGTCTTCCCGAAATAGACCTGCCACCACAACCATACTATGTTACATGACAAATGAATTTGCAAGTAGCAAATTATGTCAGCAGAAAGCCTGTTTAGTTCCCCACCCAAAATTTTTCACCCATCACGTCAAAGAGAATCTTACATGTACGAAGTATTAAATGTAGACAAAAAAACAACTTATTACACGGATGGGCTGTAAATTGCGAAACAAATTTAATGAGCCTACTTAATCCATGATTTGCAACATTGATACTACAGTAACCATCTGCTAATCATGGATTAATTACCCTCATTAGATTTGTCTCGCGATTTCTAGGCAAGATCTGTAATCAGTTTTATAATTAGTTTACATTTACCACTCCTAAATGGTAAGATTCTCTTCGCAAAAAATTTTCGCCAAAATTTTTCACCAACTAAACACCCCCTCACTAGCCACCAAAGTTGTCATTGTCGATGTGAAACTGTTACCTGGTCCAGTGAATTTCTCAGCTTCCCCTCCATTTCTTCTATCATTTTCCCCATATTAACGAGGTGCCCATCTGCTACAGCGAGAGTCATGCTCATCTGCAAATAGAAACAGCTATTTCCCACATTAGTTCATCTAAATTTCTATATACCTCGGTAACGCTTCCAATCAAAGAAAGTGTTGCCTCAGAAATGGCTACCTAGTTGACAGACAGATTATAAACAACAGTTCTATAAACACGTCAAAGTTATTCATTATTTTGCTTAGTCTAGCTACCATGTCTCTATCTATCTTCATGGCTTTAATAAACTGCAGATAACTTGGCAGTTCACTGTTTGCACATTGAAATATATCTTTATTTTTTAGTGAACACTGTTAAATGCACAAAGTCTGATATCTAGTAAATATATGGATGTCAGTTAGTTGTGTCCTCACAGAAGTAAAGCAACTTGATTAACTCAAGTGCCCTTGGTCGGGAGGAGGTTTTACACTACATGAGCAAAGAAAGGGAGGGAAGAGCAGGAGACAGAACCTGCCGTCTAATCGATCCAGACAAGTTGAAGGTTCCAGACTGCTTGTTGTCAGTTGTCAATGACAGCATCACAGTGCTGTTCAAGCAGTAATGTGCTGCTCCTTCTTCTTCAGGACCAACCTATCAGCGTCACACAAGTTTTCAACTGTTAAGTAGAAATATAACCAAAAAGAATGCAAAGGAGACTAACCAGCCTTTCAATTGGCAATTCATGGGCAGTGTCACCCTTTGAAAAGAAACTGATAGTCTTATTTATAGGCAAGGTTACCACGAGTTACCTGAATAACATGAATGGCATCCCATGAACCAATCTGCATGTACCCTCGTGTTCCTTTTCCATCTGAACCACAAAACAGAAATTCGATGAAGAAAAGCTTAAGAGTTTTTAGTGAGAAAACAAGATCACTTAAGGCATTTGTGTAGACCTTTCTTAATTAAGAAGCATGCAATAAAACCACCATTATCTTCATCCTCCCAAACGTACACAGATGAAATCCCACCTTCATAGTACCTATTTGTTAGCAGAAGATCTTGTTACTCGCTTTACATCCACATGGTAGATAACATCATTAATATACTAAATTGAGGAATCATGCTGCTATGGATCATAGCCTTCTCTCCGATGCATCTACTTCACAGTACAGTTTTAATTAGACAGAAAGATGGAATATGAGTCTTACTGGTCACGATAGACAGAGAAAACTTCATTTGCCTCAATCTCAAGATTCCTCATCTCTTCAGAGGGAACCGTACCATCTTCCAAAGGAGGGTCATATTTGTTCGACCAAGGTGATCTGCAAGCCAACCTCACAATCAACAAACAAGAAGCAAAACAGATCCACAAGGTCTGAAGCTTGCTCCACAGCCTAACTGAATCAGATTAATTAATGCATCCATGACTCTGCCCCCTAATTTGCTTGATTGGGGATGCCACACAGAATTAGGTGTCAATGTCACTAGGCAGTGTTTATCCAGGCACCGCAATGAGACCGTTTTTGCAATATGCGTTACGAAATGAAGAGATAATCAAATATAATGCATAGTTTCCATTTTTCTCTTACTTTTTGTTTCCCTAGTTTTCATTCAACAATGGCTGCACCTTGCAGTGCATATGAAGAACATGAGTAAAATTAAAATCATGGTGGTAATGGGGAGCTACTGACCGGTAGGAGTCAGCATCACGGTTATACTCGCATAGAATGTATTCCTTCAAAGTCTCCTTATCCATGCAAACCTGCAAAAGGATGCACCGATTTTCCTTGTGTATCAGTAAGCGCCTGGAGCATGGAGAAACGGGCGACAAGCAAGTGGAACTGAAGAATCTATCTGTTCTCGTTGGCAACAGGATAGCACACTAGGACATTCAACTAGGGAATTCATCCGGCGCGCAGCATAACT
Source organism: Panicum virgatum (assembly GCF_016808335.1). Taxonomy (NCBI): domain Eukaryota; kingdom Viridiplantae; phylum Streptophyta; class Magnoliopsida; order Poales; family Poaceae; genus Panicum; species Panicum virgatum. The sequence goes on from NC_053153.1 coordinate 61,849,271, forward strand.
TCGATTCGGTTCGATTCAAAAGCGCAAAAGGGGGATTGGAACGGAGCGATTTCTACGGGACCTCGATTTCAGACGAATCCCAGGCAAGCACAAGTGCACGCACGCACGCACGGGAGGTACCAAAGCGGACGCAAGGCAACAAATGCGCATTTCTTGATGAACACAAAGCAATGGAAGGAAACGCAACGCCCGGCGGAGCATCCAATCCCCACGAGCGATCTCCAAGTCAAATAAATCAAATGCGCCAGCGCCCTACCCGAACCGAGGCGGCGGCGGGGCCGGCGGAGGTATACCTGGAGCGGGAGGTCGACCTGGGAGAGGAGGTCGAGCGAGTGATCGGGGAGGAGGGAGAGCAGCGCGTTGAGCGCCGTCTCGGCGCTGGCCGGCGGCATCCGCCGCATCAGATCCATCGCCGCCTCCATGGCTCGTCCTGTCCCCTCTCCTCCAACTCACGTAGATCCCTCCCTCCTCGTTTCTTCTCCTCCAGCTGCTGTGCTGGCGCTGCTGCCGGCTACGGCGTCGTCGTCGTCTCCCCCCGTTCGGTTCCGTTGCTTTCGTCCTAATTCAGTTGCTCATCCCTCCTCCTCGGCTCCGTCTTCTGTGGCTGGCTTTCTTTTGTGTGTTTGCCTGATGAATTGATGAATCTGCTAGTGGCAGCCCACCACCGATCTTTTTAATAAATCTTCTTAATAAAAAAGGAAAACAAATGCATCCAAACAAAAATTATTTGGTAGTATCATAGAAATATTTTGGCAAATATGGTCCGAACGGACAGCACAAATCGAACTCATCAGATCGGCTAACAAGGTGGTACTTTCTGCCACTCCGCTGCCATGGCATTCAAGCCTCGCACAAGGCGTTCGAGATTTGATTTCTTACAACTATGCAGAGAGTACAAAAGCTGTTACTCGGTAGTACTCTCATTTCGTTTGTTGGCAACAAGAAAACTCAGAAGAGCAACAGCTAGTAGCATTAGAAATTTACAACTACCACATGACACTGACCAGTGCTGAATAAATCATGCTATTTCATTGTAGCAAGATACAATTACCACAAAGGGGTGGGATGCACTCGAAGCAATGGTGGATGGGCACATGAGAAACCAATTGATTCTGCCTTGAGTAAAACGCTGTCGTTGTTACAGAAATGAATGTTGCTTAGATGCGAGTGCAAGTAAACTTGGCATGCAGGGCTCGCTGCCTCCTTTTGCAGTGGATGCTTGGTCCAGCTGCATGCGAGAATAAGCTGATGAAGCACACGACACTGACAAGTCCCCAGAAGTAGGAGGCCGATCTACTCCAGTCTGTATGTTCTACATTTCAATTGCTGCTGATTGTCGAATGGCTCCAATAGACTGCAACCAATGGTAGAAAACCGTCTTAAAATGATGAAACCCAGAGTCTTTGATCCCAGCTACTTTCCATACCCAACTACTGTCTTAAAATGAGATTTATGAAAATTGGAGGTATGGTTCTGGAAATGAAATAAATTGTAAAAATATCTCAGCATACCTGTAGGTTGTAGTTATGGCAGAATCTGCACTAATAAGGACTGATCTTTCTATGGTTCCATGCTTTCTCTTCAGAGTATAGATGTTACTATTCAATATGCTATGCTAAGATTATCAGTGAACTTTGTCTTCACTTTTGCTATACGCTCCTCGTAAGAGGCTGAAATAACAAAATTGATGAAACATTAGTTCAGATGTATGAAAGTAGAAGAGGAAAATGTTGAAACTAAGAATTGCATTGGACAATTAAAAATTAGGTATCCATGCACAATGGATTGATTTTGTTGTGAAGTACTGTCCAAGAACAATCAAAATGGATTGCTAGAATAATGAAGAGGCGATTAGAGACTGGTATGGTCAGACATAAAGCATTGGTTTGCCCACAGGAAGACATAACAACAGAAGAATGTTCTGCATGTGCAGTCTTCAGACTGTAAAAGAAAAGGAAGGAAACGCTCGTTTGTCAAGATAGGAGAGGAATATGATTCCTCATCCTCTGGAGTTTTTCCAGTGAATTAGATTCTGCAATGGCATCTGACTTTTAGATCATTATAGGATATCAAACAAAACTAAGAAAATCATTTGATTGTACCTGAGAAAGATAAACAGGACAATGCCTCGTGAAATATTTCAGCTCAGAGCATCTAATGATGAGGTGCAATAATAGTGCATCACAATTAATATTCATGCAGCAGCAACAACAACAAGCTTTTTTTTCCCAAGCAAGTTGGGGTAGGCTAGAGATGAAACCCGAAAGAAATAAGTTCAAGGTTCAGGCACATTGATAGCTAGTCTTCAAGCGCTCCTATCCAAAGCTGTCTCTTTAGAAATATTCCAATCCTTAAGATCTCTCTTAACCGACTCATCCCACGTCAGTTTAGGTCTACCTCTACCCCTCTTTACATTATCGACCCGCTCAAGAACCCCATTACGCACCGGCACCTCAGGAGGCCTTCGTTGGACATGTCCAAACCACCTCAGCCGATGCTGGGTAAGTTTCTCCTCAATTGGTGCCACCCCGACACTATCCCGAATAACTTCGTTCCGGACTCTATCCCTCCTTGTGTGCCCGCAAAACCACCGCAACATCCGCATCTCTGCTACACTCAGTTGCTGGACATGTCGCCTTTTTGTAGGCCAACATTCAGCACCGTATAATATCGCCGGACGAATTGCTGTCCTATAGAATTTGCCTTTTTGCTTTTGTGGCACCCTCTTGTCACAAAGGATGCCAGAAGCTTGCCGCCATTTCAACCAGCCAGCTGAAATTCTATGCCTAACATCTTCATCAATGTCGCCATCCTTTTGTAGCACCGATCCTAAATACCGAAAAGTATCCTTCTGGACCACCACTTGCCCATCTAGACTAACGTCTCCCCCCTCATGCCTAGTCGCGCTGAAATCGCACATCATGTACTCGGTCTTGGTCCTACTAAATCTGAACCCTTTCGACTCTAACGTGCGTCTCCACAGCTCTAACTTCCTATTAACCACTGCCCTACTCTCGTCAACTAGCACCACATCATCAGCAAAGAGCATACACCAAGGGATCTCACCTTATATATCCCTTGTGACCTCATCCATCACTAAAGCAAATAAATAAGGGCTCAATGCTGACCCCTGGTGTAGGCCTATGTTAATAGGAAAATCAGTTGTGTTGCCATCACATGTCCGGACAAACGTCGTCGCATCCTTATACATATCCTTAATGAGGATAATGTACTTAGTTAGGACTTTGTGCTTCTCCAAGGCCCACCACATGACATTTCTCGGTACTTTGTCATATGACTTCTCAAGGTCAATAAAGACCATGTGCAAGTCCTTCTGCTCCCTATATCTCTCCATCAATTGTCGTATTAAGAAAATCGCCTCCATGGTTGACCTTCCAGGCATGAACCCAAATTGGTTTTGGATCACACTTGTCACTCTTCTTAGGCGATGCTCGATAACCCTCTCCCAAAGCTTCATCGTATGGCTCGTCAGCTTAATCCCACGGTTGTTAGTACAACTTTGAACATCGCCCTTGTTTTTTAAGATAGGTACTAATATACTTCTCCTCCATTCTTCCGGCATCTTGTTTGACCGAAAAATGAGATTAAAAAGCTTAGTTAACCATACTATTGCTCTATCTCCTAGGCATCAATTAATATTCATGCAAATGACAATAAAGTTTTGTGAACTGTAATGAAGGTAAATACAATGTAGACTCTAGCTTTATACAAAATAGGACTAATTTGGCAAGTCATTTCTCAGATAATACATACTCAATGCCATGCTCGAAAGTTTTCTATATAATTATGTTCTGTTTACTAACAAGAAAAATAATCATCTACTCCAGCTACCATTTTTCACAGTTAAATCAAGATTAGGAAGTAAATTTTATACAGTTAGGCAACCAAGTGACACAGCTTGCTTGCAGTGATAGTTAAATACCTCGTGAGAAAAAATTGAAAAAAAAAATATTTCTGAAAGTTAGCTCCAAAAGTCCAACAAGACAACCCTGCTGAACACATAAAGTCAGCTTTACCAAATAGACAAGATCGCAAAATCAAGATGTTCTGTTTACTAACAAGAAAAATAATCATCTACTCCAGCTACCATTTTTCACAGTTAAATCAAGATTAGGAAGTAAATTTTATACAGTTAGGCAACCAAGTGATACAGCTTTCTTGCAGTGATAGTTAAATACCTCGTGAGAAAAAAATGAAAAAAAAATATTTCTGAAAGTTAGCTCCAAAAGTCCGACAAGACAACCCTGCTGAACACATAAAGTCAGCTTTACCAAATAAACAAGATCGCAAAATCAGTGGAAGCTCAGCTGCCATTTTATATTGAAGTTTCCTAGGAGTTTTAGTAATGTCCAATAGTGAATCAACTACCTGTGGTAAAATAAGAAAAAACAGCAAAGGTAAGTAATCCTTATAAAACCAGGCACACATGATTTCATCAAGTGTACATTACACGTGGTTCTTGCATGAATGTTCCCCTCATATCCATGAACTTGAGAACTCAAACATCAAGCTCAACAAACTTGCATATGTAATATGTGGCTACCATTGCACATAACAGCATAACTTATAGGGACCTAAGTGTCAAGAATTCACGGTTCATGGACCTAATGGAACATCTATACAATGATTAACTCTTCAACAAAAGAAAGCTAGTTTCACTAAGAGATGGTGACTCAAGGCCATGATCAATTAGAAATAGCATAGCTACAATGCAGCGAACTTGGTGCCACACAAAAGCGATACACTTGATCATCATGGAGCACAGCTCATCATTGTTGGACCTAGAAGATATTAAGCATTTTTACTGGGCATTGCAGGATATTAAGAGCCAAAAAGAATAGATTGTTAACCTAAAATATAAATTTAACCTTTTGCCACATGCAGAAATAGTACATTCTGTAATGCGCCACCTATAGTTACTCACAATTGCTGCATCCATTTTACAGAAATTCCTGAAGTCATGTTCTCCAACAAATTTGGGTGCAGCTTTCTGCATTTCCTGCTTGCAAATGGGGGTCAATAGCTCAAGAGTCATGTAAGTACCAATATATCCAAGTCCCCCTTCCAAAATAAGTATTTATATTCCCTGCCCAAACAGGTGAATCTGCAAAATAGCAGTGGGAGAAAAGTCCAATTTTGATCAATAATCACAACGCACCATCACAGGATGATGCATGATTACTGGGCATAATAACCAGATCAAAAACAGGGGAACTATTCATCTAACATAAAAAAATGGAAAGGAGGAAATATATAACCTCCTTGGCTCCTTCTATCAATCAACACTTATTGATAGATAGATGATCCTTTATTTACTCTTGCAAAAAGAAAGGAATATAAAATAAAACAAAAACAAATTATCTGAGCTAACCTTGCATGAAAATCTGCTGGAACAGGACACCAACCTAGTACAGAACAAAAAATCTTACTTAGAAAGAACAACAGTAAGAAAAGCTAAGATGCAATTGAGACATCTACTAGGACAAGAATACGTGAAATGCTTTCGATAGGGGAAAATAGAGGTTTTCCTGGGAGAAAGTCGATTAAGCAACAAATCAGATCATGCACTCATATCACTGCATTCCTTGTTGTCTACACCACTACAGTACAGAAATACAAGGCAGAAGCGTACCAGATCTTTCATCTTGCATGTCCCCTCCAACATCCTTTATGTTCGATCGCAGATACAAGGAAATCATCTGAATGTTGAAAATGGGTAAAACATCTCTTTCAGGCATACTGCACGTTCCAGGTAGCTTCACTTCTACAGTTTCAACACAATACCAAACAAAAAAAAAATAGAAGAACAAATGACACAATTTAAAGTGGAGACAGTCTACATTCTTTAATTCATTAAATCTCTGAGTAATTAAATTATTTAGAAAGGAAAACATATGCTTCTAGGTGTGTAACAATGTTTCATGCAAGTTTAAAAATCTAATTGCATTTTGGAGACCAGAAATCCAAGACTACGTGTGTAACGGAAAGAAGGGAGAACTAAGTGATGTCAGCCTAAGTCGGGTTTATCTGGCTTTGCCAAGTTACACAGTAATCACTCCTATAATCAAAAGCAACAAAGTATTTATTCAATAGCCATGATTTCTTGTGATTCTGCTGCTACCTGTCCAGAAGCAGAAACTCCTTTGTCAGTTCTCCCACACCTCGAGTAACATGATTCTTTTCTACTGCCAACCGTAAGTTTTGCTCTTTCCAGTGCTTTGAAAATCTCAGACTGACAAAACATGAAGATGGAGCTTCTTGAAAAAACTTTCAATGACTTTGAATATAGCAAAGCAAACAGCCCATCGGGAAAATTACCTCCACTGTTGGCTCTGTGTCACCTTCTGACGAAAAGCCATACAATCTGCACAGGAACAAGCAAAGTCATATGAAAGAGCGGGAGAAAAGACATGTCACGAGTAAAGAGTAATACAAGCTAACCAGTTAAGAACACTAGAACGGAGTGCAGATGCAGATGCCAACAGAAGATCAATATATTACAAAATTAGAGAAGGAACATTGGCTTTTATTTAATATAAGGTAAATGTCCATGCGATGCTACGGGCACATAATTTTTGAACAAAATAAAATAATTCTAAATAGTGGCGGAGGATGGAATAAAATTGAGGAGAGGCGAAATCCATCACCATCGATTTATCAAAATATACAAGAATAGAAATTATAAGTAATTGTGTCCAATTTACCACTAAAAAATTGCAACTGCAATTGGCACCACTTGTTTGGCGTTGGCCTTACCTTTTCCCTTCTAATCCATCCTTACTTTCACCATGCTTCCTAAATTAACCAAGCAGCAAAACACACATAACAGACAAATGAAGAACTAAGCTTTTAAGCAACAAAGCTTCTTGTAGGACCGTGTACTTAGTGCTCGTGCTTTGCTTGCTCTGTTTGGAGTTCGACTGTGTGCATGCTCCAGTGCCAATGGAGCAATGGATGGCCGAGGGCTGGCCAGCGGGGATTCCATGTCGACAGGGCACAACGGCCTCTTTATCCCCCGCCGCTCGGCCGCTGTGCACCTGCCTGAATAGCAAGACTTTATTTAATATACTCCTAAATAGCAAGATTCTCTTTGATGTGACAGGTCTAAAGTTTAGCTGAAACAAACAGGGCCTTATTAGTAGTCAAAACACAAACCGCCAATATGAGTAGTGTTCCTAATAGCAGCACTAACTCTCCTCTTATTGCAATCAAGCCAAGCAAAACAAAACAAGAAAAAATGGCTTCTAAGCCGCTGCCTGCCTGCCTGCCGCACAACAAGGTAGCTAGCCGAGAGCAGTTGTGGCGATGACCCTGGCACCATGCCTATCGAGCTGAGCCACGGTTGCTGTTGCCTTGAGCTTGCCTGCGCTCCAGAAGGCGTCCACCATCCTGCCGCCAACCTCCTCCCCCTTCTCCTCGCCGTCGATCACCGCCACCGCCGTGGGCCCCGCCCCGCTTATGGTGCACCCCAGCGCCCCGGCCTGCAGCGCCGCCGCCTTCACGGCCACCATGCCAGGTATCAGGGGCGCCCTGCTCGGCTCCACGATGCCGTCCGACGACATGGCGGAGCCGATCAGCCCCGCGTCCCCCTGCAGCACGCCCGCCACCAGCGCCGCCGCCTGGCTCGAGTTGCGCACGTGCTGCTGCACGCCCACCTCCTTGGGCAGCGCCGCGCGCATCTTGCTCGTGGGCGCCTCGAAGTCGGGGGTCACCAGGACCAGGTGGAGGCGGAGGCCCGGCGGGGAGGCCAGCGGGACAAGGTGAAAGGGCTCGTAGCTACGCACCAGGACGAAGCCGCCCAGGATGGCGGGCGCGATGTTGTCGGCGTGGAAGCCGCTGACGGCCTTCTCGGACTCGAGGCCCGCCAACACGAGGTCGTCGCGCCCGAGGCGCGAACCGAAGAGGGCGTCCACGGCCTTGGCGGCGGCGGCGGCGGAGGCCGCGGAGGAGCCCAGGCCCGAGCCCAGCGGCAGGCCCTTGGTCAGCTGGATGGACACGGCGTGGGACCGGACGCCGAGGGCGCGGAGCGCCGCGATGGCGGCCACGCCCGCGCAGTTACGGAGCGGGTCCTTGGAGAGGCGGGCGGCGAGGTGGGGGCGGGACGGGGAGGTGACGGAGGCGATGGAGACGGTGCCGGGGGGCAGGGTGGGGTCCAGGGTGGCCGTCACCGTGTCGCCGAGGGAGAGGGAGGCGTCGGCGACGGCGCATCCGAGGAAGTCGAAGCCCGGGCCGAGGTTGGCCACGGTAGCGGGCGCGAAGGCCGTCACGGAGTGGAAGGCCGGGGCGGGTTCGGCGGCGGCGCGGACCCTGAGCAGGGCTCCGGAGCGGAGGGAGACAAGGGAAGGGCGGGCGGACCAGGCCCAGGACCTGGTCCTGGTCCTTTCCCTGCGGGCGGAGGGGAAGGAGGAGGTCGCCGCTGCCGCCGCCGCCGCCGCCATTGTTTGGTGGGGTGGGGTGTGACGAGACCAGAGGGATGGCTAGTTTTTGGGTTTAGTGGTGGGGTTTGTTAGGTGGTGACGTGCAGGGTTTACCTTTTCGTTTTTTTTCCGAATCCCGCCGTTTGCCGGAAACGAAATTTCGGCTGAAATTTCGCCGAATTTCGCTAATTCCGAACGGAAAGAGAATTCAAATTCAAAAACGAAATTTCGGTGAATTCCGACCGAAAATCACCGAAATTTCGGTGATTTCGACCGGAAAATGATGTCCGTTGTGATTTTCGTACTGTTCCCGTGGTCATATGAAAAACTTTTGAATACCAACTTTGTTCAGTTTTTCGAGATCTACAACTTTTGTTTCAGGAACTTTTTCATTTGAGCAATGGTTTGAAAGTTATTTAATTATTTCAAAAACTACCAATTAAAAGTCTTGTCATTTCATGTGACAACTTTCATTTTCTCTCTTAGGCCTCAACTGGACTTTTATTATTCTTGTTATGGCGGATATTCCTATAAATTTTTAGGGACATTAGTTGATCCAATTGAAAGTTGTTTTAAATCCAGGACAAACATGATTTGAATTGGTTATCAATTCATGTGACAGTGTTTGAATTTTTTGTTTGATTCAATTTGTATAGAGAATTCCTAAAATGTAATTTGTATAGAGCGAGGAGGGGTCTGGAGAAATGCCAAGCTGCATCGGATACTAAAAAACTATAAATTCTACCTCATTAGACTACAAATAACCTTGTTTTTCAACTAAAATGTAATTTTAGCCTAGCAAATGATTTTAGATTTGAGTGTGTTCTAGTCCTATTTGCTCAGAAGAACACCTAGTTTTTTATCATATTTTTTCGAATTTTTTATAAATATTTTTGAATTTTTAAATTTGAAAACGAAAAATACCGAAATTTCTCTTCCCGGTAACTAGCGAAAACGAAAAAAAACACCGAATTTCGGCGAAATTCGACCGAAAAATTTAACCCTGGTGACGTGTCGTTGACAGCTATAGGTGTGAGGGGGAACCTGATCGGACGGACGAGAGGTGAAGTTGGCAGCCAGAAAGCACAGTCACGATGGGTGGGGACATACCACAGGGATAATGGTTATCTCTCATCTTTTTAATCCTAAATTATCCCTCCTGTATCCAAACAGCTAGAATAATTTTAAATTAAAATCAATTATTCCAACTCAAATTTTTTGCCCCTCCAAGATATGATAATAGGGATAATTTTTTATGGGCCACACAGAAAACTCCCAGCCTATTAATATTCCATGCACCCCATCCGCCCTTGTGACCCACCGCATTCCATCCGCCTCTTCCGATCCCCACCGCACCCTATCCGCCCCTCGGCGGCGCCTCCCCCACTGTGGTCGATCTCCGTCCGCCATGACTCTCCTCCTCCATCTCCTCCTCAATCCCCATTAGCGTTAGTCCGGCCGTGAGCGCCACGCAGCGCCGCGCGCCTCCACAACCGTGCGTTTGGGAGGAGGGCGTTGCGGCAGCCGGAGTGGGAGGGAAAGAGGGTGGGGCGGTGGTCGGAGCAGGAAGAGGGAGGGGTGGACGGAGTAGGAGAGAGAGGGTGGGAGTTGATGTATTTATTAGGATCTGTGCTGATTAACCACCAATTATCTCATATATCCAAACAGCTCATCTTAAACTAACTATTAGCCTACTAATTGAAGGCTAAACATTAGCCCTCGAAATTATCTGTGGGCTAATATCTAAACAGGACCCCTCCTGCTACGACGTCTTGCTCGCCCCTCCTCCTCGGCTTCGTCTTTTGTGTTTGCCTGCTGATGTCAACAAACTGCATTTCTCTGCGAAAATACACCCTGTTCAGATAAGACTTAAAGAGGTGGTAGTGGTAACCCATCACCGATCTTATTATTAAAAAGAAAAAGAAATGCATCCAAACTCGCGTTAAATAATAGAGATCATTTGGTAACATATCATAGAAATATTTTGGCAAAGGGAATTTGACGTTCTTGCCCTCATTGTGGATGCTAATGGTGATTTTACTCTCATTTTTAGACTCTACGAATTCAACCCATGTTTCGCTTGTTGGCGCATGGAGGCAAGAAGAAAACTCAGAAGAGAGCACCTGGTAGCATTAGTGATTTACAACTGCCACATGACACTGACCTGTGCTGAATAAATCCTGCTATTTCACTGTAGCAATCTACAATTACCACAAGGGGTGGGATGCACTCGAAGCAATGGAGGATGGCCGCATGAGAAACCAATCGATTCTACCTTGACAAAAACGCAGTCGTCGTTACAGAAATTAATGTCGCTTTGATGCGAGTGCAAGTAAACTTGGCATGCCAACGTTTAGTCTCAAGGTGCTATTCATGCCATGTCATAGGATGCGCTCTTAGCAAAGAGAGATCCAATGTATAAAGCTTACTAGTCCAAACTAAGGTGGACCCCATATTAATAAAAAAATTAACTTCAACTTTTCTAATCCATATGCTTCATGTTAGTGGTGGAGAGAGAATGAGTGGAGAGGAACTTTCTTTGTTTATTCTTGGCACCAGGAGCAAAAACAAGACAAGTGCTAACATATGCTAAGCTAGCACCTCCCCAATGTATTGCACATCTTTTCCCTTCTTCTCTCTCATCTTTGCACCTTCTTAGCACACACATTGGAGCTGCCCTAAGCATGCAGGGCTCGATACCTCCATTTGCAATGGATACTTGGTACAACAGCATGCGAGAATAAGCTGATAGCATTACATCATCTCTATACTAGTTTACAATAGTTTAGCACACATTCAGAATACAAGACACTTAAGCTCTATGAAGCACACGACACTGACAAGTCCCCAAAACTAGGAGGCCGATCTACTCCAGTCTGTTCTACATTTCAATTGCTGTTGATTGTCGAATGGCTCAACTAGACTGCAACCAATGGTAGAAAACCATCTTAAATGATTAAACCCACTCAGTCTTGATCCCAGCTACTTTCCATCCCCAAATGCGAAACAGATCCATTTCACTATCATCAAATTGCTTTAAATTCATGAACCCACCCAGCTTTAAGGAGCGATGCCTGGCATCAAGTAAATTATGCAGCACATGAACTATAGAAAAACTATGCATGGGCATATAAGCAACTGCTTTAAGATTTATGGAAATTGGAGGTATGGTTCTGCAATTGAAATAAATTGTAAAAATATCTCAGCATACCTGTAGGTTGTAGTTATGGCAGAATCTGCACTAATAAGGACTGATCTTTCTATGGTTCCATGCTTTCTCTTCAGAGTATAGATGTTACTATTCAAGATGGTATGCTAAGATTATCAGTCAACTTTGTCTTGACTTTTGCTATATGCTCCTCGTAAGAGGCTGAAATGAGAAAATTGATGAAACATTATTTCAGATGTATGAAAGTAAAAGAGGAAAATGTTGAAACTAAGAATTGCATTGGACAATAAACAATTAGGTATGCGTGCACAATGGACTGATTTTGTTGTGAAGTTCTGTCCGAGAACAATCAAAATGGTTTGCCAGAATAATGAAGAGGTGATTAGAGACTGGTATGGTCAGACATAAAGCATTGGTTTGCCCACAGGGAAACATAACAACAGAAGAATGCTTTGCATGTGCAGACTTCAGACTGTAAAAGAAAAGGAAGGAACGTACGCTCAGTTTGTCGAGATAGGAGAGGAATATAATTCCTCTTCTTCTGGAGTTTTTCCAGTAAATTAGATTCTGCAATGGCATCCGCCACCTTTTAGATCATTATAGGATATCAAATAAAACTAAGAAAACATGTGATTGTATGTACCTGGAAAAGGTAAACAGGACAATGCCTCGTGAAATATTTCAGCTTGGAGCATATAATGATGATACTCATCATTCAAGTGCTGAGTCAGAGACCGACTTGCATCTGAGGTGCAATAATAGTGCATCACAATTAATATCCATGCAAAAGACAAAAATGTTTTGTGAACAGATAGTGAAGGCAAATACAATGTAGACTCTAGCTTTATACAAAATAGGACTAATTTGGGAAGTCATTTCTCAGAAAATACATACCCAATGCCATGCTCAAAAGTTTTACCCAATGCCATGCTCAAAAGTTTTCTATATAATTATGTTCTGTTTATCCATTATGTCTGAAGAATAAGGAAAATAATCATCTACTCGATCTACCATTTTTCACAGTTAAATCAAGATCAGGAAGTAAATTTTATACAGTTAGGCAACCAAGTGATACATCTTGCTTGCAGTGATAGTTAAATACCTCGTGAGAAAAAAATTTGAAAAAAAATATTTCTGAAAGTTAGCTCCAAAAGTCCGACAAGACAAACCTGGTGAACACATAAAGTCAGCCTTATCAAATAGACAAGATCGCAAAATCAGTGGAAGCTCAGCTGCCATTTTATATTGAGGTTTCCTAGGAATTTTAGTAATGTCCAATAGTGAATCAGCTACCTGTGGTAAAACAAGAAAAATCAGCAAAGGTAAGTAATCCTTATAAAACCAGGCACACATGATTTCATCAAGTGTACATTACACGTGGTTCTTGCATGAATGTTCCCCTCGTATCCATGAACATGAGAACTCAAACATCAAGCTCAACAAACTTGCATATGTAATATGTGGCTGCCATTGCACATAACAGCATAACTTATAGGGACCTAAGTGTCAAGAATTCACGGTTCATGGACCTAAGGGAACATCTATAGTTCTATACAATGATTGACTCTTCAACAAAAGAAAGCTAGTTTCACTTACAGAAGGTGACTCGAGGCCTTGACCTATTAGAAATAGCACAGCTACCATGCAGCGAACTTGGTGCCACAGAAAAGCGGTACCCTTGATCGTCATGGAGCACAGCTCATCATTGTTGGACCTAGAAGACATTAAGCATTTTTACTGGGCATTGCAGAATATTAAGATCGAGCCTCAGCCTCTGCACATTTGTGTGGGTAAGGCTTGGGGCTTAAAGACAACCCTTCCCCAGACCCCGCACAGTGCGGGAAGCCTACGGCACTGGGTACGCCCTTTATTGCAGAATATTAAGAACCAAAAAGAAAAGATTGTTCAAATAAATATAAATTTAACCTTTTGCCACATGCAGAAATAGTAAATTCTGTAATGCGCCGCCTATAGTTACTCACATTTGCTGCATCCATTTTACAGAAATTCCTGAAGTCATGTTCTCCAACAAATTTGTATGCAGCTTTCTGCATTTCCTGCTTGCAAATGGGGGTCAATAGCTCAGTAGCGTGTACTTATCTAGCAACTAGAGGCATCAAGAGTAATGTAAGTACCAATATATCCAAGTCCCCCTTCCAAAATAAGTATTTATATTCCCTGCCCAAACAGGTGAATCTGCAAAATAGCAGTGGGAGAAAACTCAAATTTTGATCAATAATCACAAAGCACCATCACAGGATGATGCATAATTACTGGGCATAATAACCAGATCAAAGAAAAGAGGGGGGACTATTCATGTTACATAAAAAATGCGGAAAAAAAACTCAGCCTGGGGGGGACCCCCAAGCATTGATAAGAGAGGACCTCTCAAGCAGGCTGAGAAAACCCCCCGAACCCCTGCTCCACCCTTACACGGGGACGCCGTTACCCGTGTGAGTGCGGGCGGGGACCTTCCTTTCGTGCTTTGGCGTGGCGGCAGGCAAGAGGATTTTTTTAACCCCAGCCTGAAATTCGCTCCCACTAGGAGTCGAACCCAGGACCTGCGTAGTGCTACTAAGGCCACCTAACCAATCCGGCTAGGCAAGAAGGAAATATATAACCTCCTTGGCTCCTATCAATCAACACTTATTGATAGATAGATGCTCATTTATTTACTCTTGCAAGAAAAGAAAGAAAATTTAAAATAAAACAAAAACATATGATTTGAGCTAACCTTGCATGAAAATCTGCTGGAACAGGACACCAACCTAGTACACGTATGTCTTGTGGAAGAATTCTATTCAATACCTTCACATAATCAATTTCTGTGGACAAAAAATCTTACTTAGAAAGAACAACTGTAAGAAAAGCTTAGGTGCAATTGAGACATCTACTAGGACAGGAATACATGAAATGCTTTTGATAGGGGAAAATTGATGTTTTCCCTGGATAGCAAGTCGATTAAACAACAAATCAGGTCATGCACTCCTTGTTGTCTACACTACTACAGGAATACAAAACAGAAGCGTACCAGATCTTTCATCTTGCATGTCCCCTCCAACATCCTTTATGTTCGATCGCAGATACAAGGAAATCACCTGCATGTTGAAAAATGGGTAAAACATCTCTTTCATGCATACACGTTCCAGGTAGCTTCACTGCTCCAGTTTCAACACAATACCAAACAAAAAAAAAAGAAGAACAAATGATACAACTTAAAGTGGATACAGTCGACATTCTTTAAATCTCTGAGTAATTAAATTATTTAGAAAGGAAAACAGATGCTTCTAGATGCGTAACAATGTTTCATGCAAGTTTAAAAAATCTAATTGCATTTTGGAGACCAGAAGTCCAAGACTATGAGTGTAACGGAAAGAAGGGAGAACTAAGTGATGTCATCCTAAGTCAGGTTTATCTGGCTTTGCCAAGTTACACAGTAATCACTCCTATAATCAGAAGCAACAAAGTATTTATTCAATAGACATGATTTCTTGTGATTCTGCTGCTACCTGTCCAGAAGCAGAAACTCCTTTGTCGGTTCTCCCACACCTCGAGTAACCTGATTCTTTTCTACTGCCAACCATAAGTTTTGCTCTTTCCAGTGCTTTGAAAATCTAAGACTGACAAAACATGAAGATAGAGCTTCTTGAGGAAACTTTCAATGACTTTGAAAATAGCAAAGCAAACAGCCCATCGGGAAAATTACCTCCACTGTTCGCTCTGTGTTACCTTCTGAAGAAAAGCCATAAAATCTGCACAGGAACAAGCAAAGTTATATGAAAGGGTGGGAGAAAAGACATATCACAAGTAATACAAGTTAACTAGTTAAGAACAGAGTGCAGATGCAGATGCCAACAGAAGATTAATATATTACAAAATTAGAGAAGGAACATTGGCTTTTATTTAATATTGTATATTGTATTTGTTTCAGATCAAACTTGAGCAGTTCAGTAACAACACTGAGTAAAAATGGTTTTATAGTACAGCAAAGTTTGATCTACAAAGAGACTCAGTTTAAGAAGAAAAAGCTCTTGACATTCAGCATTTAGTTTGCCTCCATTCGATCAGAGAGTAGTGCGATTCTAATGGAATAGTGATTCATCAGAAACTATTAAAGCCATGATTACCAACTCAAAAATTTACGAATAACAAAATGAATAAGCAAGCTAAATCAAGCATGCATATTTTATTCAGATTATAACAAACCTCTGGCCGAAGTACATGACTTTGAGAGCAACTAGTCGCTTTGAGCAGTGACTTAAAATCCCATCCTGGCAACCTGTGCATTATACAGAAAATTCAGTAGAAATCTACAGAATAATTGTAATGTAGTTAGTGTTTCCAAATAGTCAAGTGAAAGGAATCCTAAAAGACAAACCACAATGTGGGCATACTGGACATTTGTGAAAATGAAAGGAAACATCACTTGTCACAATAAAAATCATCCTAAAAGGCTAAAATAGGTATAGTTGCTGTATCTTCAGTAGCACCTCTTCTTTTGGTTCGTTTGTTTGAATCGTCAGGCAAACCATTCCCTTCCACATTTCTGTTGCACTGTGGTCAAAAGTAAATATATTAATTAGAATCGCTCTCGGTAAAAAAAACGAATTAGATCACATAAGAATTTGTTTGAAAATATGCACCTGTATTTCATTTTCTGTAGATATTACTGTCTGATCAAACGGAGTGCTCAAATCTTTTTCCAAAGGGCTACTTTGATGGAATTTCGCATCGTGATGTGCTTCTGGGTTACTTACATATAAACATGAACTGACAACTGCAACAGACCCAACACTATCGTCCTGTAGAAGAACAAAGTTAGGCAAAAGCATCAACAGCAAGAACCTCATGGTACACGATAGGAGTTCAAGGATGCAATACACCAAATTGTATGCAAATAGTACCAACATCAAGATAATTTAAATCCTACGTATGCAAATGAATTGTCCTAAAGTATTGTTTGAATCTTGTGTGCATGATATTCCACAAATTTATATGAGTATGCATATGGTGTTGAGGATTGCCATCAAGATATGTCGAAATTAGTTTTCAGATAACCATGGTCATGGGTAACTTAAGGCACACTAGTCCAATATAATCATAAAAACTGGACCTTCCTTTTAGCATGTATCTGGTGGCAGATAACCACTACAAGTTTCTCAAGTCTCGCTGTAATTCATGTCACCGCAGACATGGAATGCTATAACAAAGATTAACATGTTGTAACATTTTATAGACAGAAATCAACCTTAAAAAGAACGCCCTTATTGCCAAAGCCTGGAGGCAAGGCTATCACTAAGCTCAGATGAAGTCATTGCAGCAATTTCACCCTCGGCAGCTAACTGAATCGTTATAGATAGTGCCGCAGTCGCCATATTTCCTCAGAGATTTCTTATGATCCTACCTTTCAATTAAAACAAGAAAACAATAGAACTACAAAGCTTTCATTTTCCAGCCAGCGAACTATGGAAGGAACAGCTACTGCTCTAGCCCATTGTGTCTGCATACCTTGAATCCGCAGGTACAGCTCGAAGCAACCTTGACCAGCCTCTGGTTCTCCCTCTCTAGCTCCTAGCCTCATCCAACCCAGCATTTGAGGAAGAAAAGATAAATATCACCCAATCCATCAAAGCAATTAGGCGAAGAAAGCAAGCACAGGCCACGACTGCGGCTAGGGTTCCACCTGCACGCGCATCCGCAGCGCGTTGAGCTCCTCCTGCAGCGCCGCCGCCGTCTCGGCCTCGGCCGCCGCCATGGTGCGGAGCCCTAGCCGCGCCCGGTAAGAGGAATCTGTGCTCGCGGCCGCTGCTACTATCCGCTACTGCCATTGTGTGTATTAACGGGTCCGGTTAGACAGGGGCACGTCGTACGGAATCGGACCCGTTAAGGGGAGAGGCGGGGCTTTGACAGTTTGTTTGACTGGTCAAATTGCGGCGGTTAGAATAACCTGCAGGGGATTACGGCGCCCGTTGCCTGATGCAGCAACGAACGAGGGAAGAAACGGGAGATCACCAGATAGATCCTGCTGACTCGGGCAGTCATCATCCCACTCCTCGATCACCGTGGCTCCGAGAGATCGTCCTCTATAAATACGAAGCCGCATCTCAATTCGATTCTCACAGCGAGAGCATCCAGCTGCAGACGAGCCTGTGTAGTGCGAGTTGGATAGGAAGCGGTTGGATCGCTCGATCGAGAATGGCGGGAGGCAAGGGCGCCCTGCTGCTGCGCATCGCCATCGTCTTGCTGGCGGTCGGGAATGGCGGCGCGGAGGCGAGGAAGCAGGGGAAGGAGTCCCTGGGGTTCTACGAGCTGCGGCGGGGCGAGTTCTCCATGGTCGTCACCAACTGGGGCGCCACCATCCTCGCCGTCAGGATCCCCGACAAGAACGGTGAGTGAGCGCTTGCGCTGCTCGATCCTTCCTCCTTCCTCGCCAATTTCGGTTTGATCCATCCATGCTCCCGCGAGGCGATCGAGTTGATCTTGGGTCTGTTTGCGCCCGCAGGGCACATCGGCGACGTCGTTCTTGGCTACAAGGACATCGGATCTTACGTGGTGAGTGAGATTAGCCGAGCTCCACGCATGTTTATCAATCAATCAATCACCTTTGGGTTTCTGCTGTCGCGAGTTGAAAGGAAATTGTTTGTTAAATTAATGCTGGTGTGTTTGATTTGAAAATGAAAAAAAAAACAAGAACGACACGACCTACTTTGGCGCGCTGGTGGGCCGCGTGGCGAACCGCATCGCCGGCGGGCGATTCACCATCCGGGACCGCCCCTACCACACGTTCCGGAACGACGGCAACAACACGCTCCACGGCGGCCACCGTGGGTTCGGCCAGGTGTTCTGGTCCGTCCGCGAGCGCGTCACCGGCGAGTTCCCGCACATCACCTTGTCGTACCGCAGCTACGACGGCGAGCAGGGGTTCCCGGGCGCCCTGGACGTGCTCGTCACCTACAAGATCGACGGCGACTACTCCTACAGCGTCACCATGTACGCCCGGCCGCTCGACAAGGCCACCCCCGTGAACCTGGCGCAGCACACGTACTGGAACCTCCGCGGCCACGGCAACGGCACCGTCCTCGGCCACGCCGTCCAGATCTTCGCGTCCGCGGTGACGCCCGTCGGCGGCGACCTCATCCCGACGGGCGCCGTCGCGCCCGTCGCCGGGACGCCCTTCGACTTCCGGGCCCCCGCGGCGCCCGGCGCGCGCATCGCCGAGGTGGCGGGCGGCTACGACATCAACTTCGTGCTCGACGGCGCGGCGGACGGGCAGGGGGTGCGCAAGGTGGCGGTGGTCAGCGAGCCGGAGTCCGGCCGCGTGATGGAGCTGTGGGCGGACCAGCCCGGGCTGCAGTTCTACACCGGCAACTTCCTCAAGGGCGACCAGGGCAAGGGCGGCGCCGTCTACGCCAAGCACGGCGGGATGTGCCTCGAGACGCAGGACTACCCGGACGCCGTGCACGAGCCGGGCTTCCCCCGCGAGGTGTACCGCCCGGGCCAGCTCTACAAGCACTACATGCTCTACAAGTTCTCGCTCCAAAAATAGAGCTAGCCTGCTAGGATGCGATGAGAGTAATAAGGAGTTCGTCAAACTTGGTCCTCTGCTTAGCTTAGCTTAGAATTGTCCAGAATTTGTCGGAGTTGATTTCCGTGGGGATGAAACTAGATGTACATCTTTGGATGAACTATGATGTACCAAGTTTCAAACTTCTTTGAAACTTCAATATACGTTTTTGGACGAAATTTCACCGGTTTCAAAATCTAGCCATTTTCAACAAAGTTGCCCCCAATGAAACTATGGTCGCTCTCTCTATTTCTCCTGCTCCGTTGCAAAGAAGTGAGCATCGAAACTATAATTTTCATTCCCTCGAAAGAAATACCATTTTCGTATATAACACCAACATAGAAATGAAGACTTTCTCAAAAAAAGAAACATAGAAATGGAGACATAGTAGCCCAATTTGTCTTTTTTTTCAAGGAGAAATTCACACTTTTTTATGGGTTAAACTTTGTCCCAAAATAGTGCGCGCTGAGATCTTATGGGCGTTTTCTACAAAATGATAAGAAAAAAGTTATCACGTATTCAAAATAGTTGACAAATGTGTCTAGCATCACGCCAATAGTCCTGATGTTATACAAACCGCATATCAGTTTGCAGTTATCTAATTCGATTTGTGATGGCGGTATGACTACAAACAACCTAAGAATAACCATGCACTAGGCACGAGCACCTGAACAAAAGACTAACCGAGCACGGTGGAGATAGAAATGCCACCACATAATCAGGTCCTCGCACAAACACAAGAACAGCTTTTGTCTAAGTTCCCTCGCAAAAAAAGCTTTTGTCTAAGTTACAATTCAAACAGCGCAGACAATTAGCTGCTTGTATGGAAAGAATTTCTTTAAAAAAAACACCTATGGCAATAAAGTTGTATTAGAGGTAACAGAACTCATTGGTAAATCAGAGTGGAATCAAAGGACCACTGACCACATGACATTCAATCATAACTTAGCAAGACTGGATATTCAAGTTATCAAAAAAAAAATCACTATGTTCAAATCTTATTGACAAAAGATTATGGTGCTCATTTAAGGAGCTGGTGAAACATTTTTCTGATGTCTCACTGAATTCACATGCAATATTCATATTCATCACATAAAAAACTCAATGACAGAGTTCTCAGCAATGATGGTTTTCGATAATTTAAATCGCAATTTTGACAACTGGCGGTGGCCAACTCTTTGCGTCAGTTCATGTAACATGTTTAGGTCCTAACAGGGCCCGCAAAATTAGGTCCTAACAACAAAACCAGGAGCAATCATCACATGATCACTCTTCATCCTCATCACCATCACCGCCTCCGCCTCCACCAGAAGCCTTCTTTTGGTTCTTTCTCTTCACTCTTCCAAAACCAGGAGCAATCATCACATGATCACTCTTCATCCTCATCACCATCACCGCCTCCACCAGAAGCCTTCTTTTGGTTCTTTCTCTTCACTCTTCCAGGCTCACCACCACCGAGCGGGCTGGTAAGGGAGAAGTCAATGTGCTTCTCAGAGTCAACTCTGACCATGAATGAGGGAATGTTGACGAGCTGCCTCCCAACTCTGCGCAAAAAGATCAGATTCAAATCGGGAAGAACTAAATGCAATGGAAAATAGCACACAGCAACAGAAAACTTCATCTATAAATCGAAGGGCACATACAAAATATAATTGACAGTAGGATTTAGCAAAATCACCAAATCAGTGTGGATTCAAATTGAGAAACCCTTGCATGATTAAAGCTATTGTGCACAAATCAACTGTAAAATAAACTTATACAAGGTTCTGCACATGACATTGCTAAAGCTCAAGCAGAAACAAAAGGTTAGGACCTCAAATAAATAAACTAAGCTAAACAGGTTTCCACAGTTACGTACTTGTCGATCCAAATGACATTTATAGGCACTCAGAATGAAAAGGACATTGGAGTCATTGGCCATTTGACCTCATAGATACATTAGCAAAAGAAGTTCCTCACTGTGCCACCAAATGTATGAAAAACACCTTATTGCAAAAAAACAATAAATAAATAAATGAAGAAAGCCATAAATAAGAGTGTTATGTTTCAAAAGTGAAGAGACATCAGAGAAAATATGACTGCAACATTACACACAAAGTGTCTCAGACGACCGTCGTGAGTTGCATAAGGTTTCTCATCACATGGCCCAACAAACAGAACAATAGAGATAGTTTGGTTTGCAACGGCACTTAAAACTGTCAAACAATGACCATAAGAAATTGGCATTTGACCCTGACTTCACAATAATCCATGCAGATTCCAGACACTAAGCCATCTCAAGCAAATGCATTACAAACATAATCACAAGGTTTAGAAATGTTATGGTATACCTAATGTGGCGTTGCCTGATGAGCACACGAGCATGATGGATGGACTTTGCCATGCCATTCTTGAAGACAATTGTCTGAAGGCGACGCTGAAGGAAGTTCTCAACAGTGAGCGCAAGAACGTAATCAAGTTTGTTCTGGCCCTCACCGAGGAGACCGTAGCGGTTCATGCGGCGCAGGAGTGCCTCACCCTCAAAGATACGGCGGGGATTCTTTTCATCAAGGGTGAGAAGCTCCCTAGCGGCATTCCGGATGCGGCTGAGGGCATACTGCACACGCCACAGCTCGCGCTTGCACCTCAGGCCGTACTCACCTACCAGCTTCAGCTCAGCATCAAGGCGCTCCTTCTCATACGGACGCCTTGGCTTCTTGAAAGTTTTACCATCTGCATTAAACAAACATTGGGTGAATTAGCAGGACAAACAAAACAAACCAATTCTAGGCATCAGCAAAAAGTACAAACATTCAACTTATGCAGCAATGCTGCAAACGAAGAAAATATTTGGGTTCGTTCATCAACCACTAAAGGTATCTAATACAAAATGCAATTCAGGATTGCACATCCTAACAAGCAAATCTGTTAAATAAACGTTAATATTTGGTGAGTCTAAATTTAAGTACCTTTTTCCCAACAGTTGGCAACCGTTGTAAAATCAAATCAATACAATGGAACTTTGATTTTTAGAGTTTCCGGATTGATCATAACAATCATACAGCTTATTCTACCACTACAAAGAACTCAGCTTACCAAATTATATTTGACTTTATGCAGGTGTACATGCCTTAACTACAGCGAAGCACCAAATCTCTTGGTGGGCATCAAGGATACGCTCCAGATTACAAATACAGCGAGTGATCTCGAATGGCGGTCTCCCAGATTCAAATGGACAAGGGAATAAGTTCAAGAACATTGCGGATCATGGAAATATGGAGGCAGAGGGCTGCTTACAGTTGCGGTAGAAACTAACGTGCACCATGACTGATGCTGCCTCCGCCGCCCGCCGCCGGTCTCGGGCCCCGCCGCCGCGAGGTGTGCTATGACTTGCAAGTGGGGGAGGTGGGAAGGCGAATGAAGCTGTGGAGGCGGCGCACTTATAGAGGAGGCGCTAAACCCTAACCCTAGAGCTTAATGATATATGGGCCTTGCTATGTGGGCTTTGGGCTGGGTATCCTTATGGGCCCTCGATCGTGAACTTCTTAATTCCCTTTCTCTTCTTTCTTTTTTGTTATTTTTTATAAAATCTTTATTTGTTATTAATCGTCTCCCACTGCCTGTTTGCACTTCGTTTGCAGTTAGGTTTTGTTTTGCTAACCTGATCACTGATCAGTCATCCCTACGCTAGTGTGATTCAGTTTACCCTCTCTAATCGAAGTTCTTTTTTTGAAAACATTACGATTGTGAAATCTCATACATCGCATGCATACATATTTCTTTTTTTAAGGGCTGCATAAATATTTCTATAAATGCATACTTCCTCCTTCCCCAAAAGCAAGTCATTCTAGGATTCAAAATTTACTCCAAAAATATATCATCTTACCGTATTTAGAAAGTGCATGTGCATGTAAGAATCAATCAACGCCAAATATGTGTAATAAATAGGCCAAATATGATCATTTTATCTTTTTGTCAATTTATCCTAAAATTTCTAAGATGATTTGTTTTTGGGATGGAGTAGGTGCATGTCTTAACTGTATGGGCATCTTTATAAGACTAGGCTAGCAAACAGTGGAATAAACAAGGTTCCTATAGACCCCTTGCTTTCAACAGGTATGACGCTTTCCACTAAAAATATAATTAGCCTAAATGTGAGCCATCGTGTTAAATCAGAAATTTATGATCACTAGAAACTGAAGTGCTCGACTTAATCTGAAACGAATGGAGTGTTACGAATTGCTCTTTTGCATCCCGTTCTATTTGATATCTCATCTATATCACTAATACAAAAATGGCTTTTGATCCTGCACATTTATCCCGACAATTTTTGGATCCGGGACTAATGAAGACTTTAGTCCCAGGTCTAAAGGTTAGAGGACATCCAGGAGTTTTAGTCCCGGTTGGTGGCTCCAACCGGAACCAAAGGTCCTGAACATTTAGTCCCGGGTGGTAACACCAACTTGGACTAAAGGATAACCCTTTTGTCTCGGTTGGTGGCTCCAACCCAGACCAAAAGGATCTTTGGTCCTGGTTGGTGGCTTCAACTTGGACAAAAGGGTGCTTGACGGGTTAGTTTAAAAGAAAGACATCTCATTCAAAGCCATATGTGCAGTGTAGGTGGTGGGGTGGTAAAGAAGTCATGCACGAGGTGAGACATCTCGAGTTCGAGTCTTGAGTCGCGCAGAATATTTTTTATTACCTTGCACATGGTCTTTAGTCTCGATTATTGGACCCGGGACTAAAAGTCTGGGACCTTTTGTCCCGATCTTACGACCCCGGTTCAAAAATCGGAGCTAAAGGGAGTTGATAACCGGAACAAAAGGATCGTTCTCCACTAGTGTATCCATTAATTAGTGCAATATTATTAATCATAAACACCACATTTGTTCTTCATCCTTCATTAATCTGTCTTTTATCTAATTTACATTCCTCGCATATCATCTCTCTTTAACCACATATGATTCTTTCTAGAGAGTTTTTTTCATGCTACGCCCAATTTCTTCAACCCTCGCTCCTCTGTCTTTCCCAAAAAAGAAATTCTCGTTTTCGTTATTCGCTGTGTTCGTTTGGCTGTGGCGGATGGCTGGTGCTGATTTGTATGAGAGAACAGTACTGCTAACTGGTTGGTAGCTGGTGGCTGGTGTGTTGGTGTAAGATACTCCCCGGGACGGAGAGATCACAACAGCCCGAGCAGTAGAAGGCGAAGCCTCGAGAAAGATGTAATGAACACGATGACAGCACGAAAATCAAAGCGACGGCGTAATTGCTCTGTATTCAAATCTGTCTCACACAGTTACAAGGGGGTATTTATAGCCCTATGGCTCATCTACTCCGTGGCCAAAATCCCCTAACTACCCCTTAACTGCCAGCATCTGAGAATATTCCTAGGATAACCTCGTAATGTTACAACACTCGACACAAATTAGTCAAATTACAGCTGGACTCCGTACAAATTTCTGGCAATGGGCCCGCCTCACTTCTCGCCCCTTCGCTATCAAGGTCTTCGCTGCCTCGTCGAAGAGGCTTCTTGGAACCGCTTCGCTGGACGTCCCTTCGCCAAGCGCGCCGCCTCTTCGCTTCTCTTCGAGCGGGACCATCCTTCGCTCATCATTCTTCGCTCCAGGGCCTCCGAGCGCGTCCTCTTCGCCTTCGCAGTTAGTTTCGCCATTTCTTTTGCGTCCTTGCTCGCAGTCGACTGTCCCCGAAAATGGCCTCACCAACAGTAGCCCCTCGAGGCTACGGCTGCTCCTCGCAGCGGCTGTGGCCTCGACCGATGCGCGAGCGAAGCCGCGCCCCTTAAGTGCCACCCCTCGGACGTTCGCCTGCGAGTGTTTGGGGTTCCTGCAGTTTGAGAAGAATACCCAGGTTTTTTTTTGAAGTCGGGGTGTCGCCGCTTTGCGCGAAGACGAGAATGCCCCTAATTTTGACCGTTGGGAGTGCGCCTTCCGCTGCCCTTTGACCGTTGGAGATGGGGGACAGTCCTGTAACTTTGCATCCCCTTGCGAGTCTGCCGACGCGTGCCCCTGGCTATAAAAGGACCGGTGGGGGGGAGGTGTCAAACGAGTTCTGACGCGCGAGCTTTCCTTGCATTCGCTGCTCGCTCTTAGCTCTTTTCCATTGTCCACTGCCCTTCGTCTTTTGTCCTTCGTTGTATCTTCGCGATGGCTTCGCTCGAAGAGATAGTGCCTCGCTCGACCGAGAAACCGCCTCCCACTCGTGCCTTTGGTTACAACCACGTGACCCCCGAAGTCCTTGAGGGGATGATCCTTCACGGCTTGGTCGACCGCAGCCAGGTGCGGGCTCCGCCTACTGACCAGGCCTTGGCGCGGCCCGAGCCGGACGAAGTTGTGGTGTTCCGCGACTTCTTCACTGCTGGCCTTCGCTTCCCCGCTGGACCCGGTGATCGTGGACATCTTCCGACTGTTCACGGTCTACCTCCACTAGATGACACCCACCTCCTTCGTCAGGTTGAACCTCTTCATGTGGCTGGTGAAGACAGGCAGGGTCGAGCCCACCGCCGAAGCCTTCGCGCATGTCTCCTGCATCCACTACCAGCCAAAGAGCATCATTGTGACCAAGAAGGACGGCAACAGCGGCGATGGGGAGCCCCAGTACGGCTGCTATACCTTCGCTTTTAGGCAGACAACCCCGAGCCCCATTCAAGCATACCGGAACAAGTGGCCTACGGATTGGACCAACGCTTGGTTCTATCACAAGATCCGCCTGGACCCGGAGACAAACTCCAGGCCTCTTTGGGTTGCGAAGATTCCTCTACTTCCGAAGACCCCGGTGGTTGCACCGCCGGACACCCTGGAGGCTAATGCCTTCGTGGCATTGCTGCGGGTGGTGGTGAAAAGTTTCAGCACCCGAGATCTAGTCGAGGAATTCTCGGTGTGTCAGTGCTTCACCATCCGGTGCTGGCAGAGGCCGAAGAAAGGAAACAGCAGAAGGCCGCTAGTGGCGCGGGCGCCACTAGCGCTCTTGAAAAGAAGAAACGGCGAGGAAAAGCTGTCGGTGTGACTGCACCGAAGCGTCCGAAGCTTCTGGACTCGATTTTCGGCTCGGAGCCGCTCAAGTCGAAGGGCGACTCCGAAGATGACATGGAGGAAGAGGAGCATCACGAAGAGCCTCCTCACCAATCTCCAATCGTCCCCACTCCGATTGCGGTCGCTCCCATCGCCGTGAGACGTGTGCCCGCGCTTACAGCGCGATGGTTGAGGAAAGCGACCAGGACGACGGGCATAATGCCTCCCCCATCCATGTCGAGTCACCACCGCACCCGATGACCGCTGATGCGCCTCCTACAGCCGCTGCTGTCGAAGCCAATGTCCGGGAGAATTCCAAATCTTCTTCGGCATGCAGCAACGATGGCGAAGGCAAGCCTTTGGGTGACGCTCCAGAGAAGGCTGTCGTTTCTTCGTCGAGCACGAGCTCCAGCTCTTTGGGCGATAGCAGCAACTACCTTGCCGGCAATGCTGATCCCGTTGAGGTGGCGGAGGCCCTTGGCGCTTCGGGAGCAAAACTCATTGGGGGCCAAATTATCGGCAGCCTCCGAGTCGAGAGCCGCAACTGGGAACGCGGGTTTCTGGCGGATGCCGGTGGGTCCTTCCGCTTCCCGTTGATGGAGAAGAGATTGATGAACACCGGGGCAGCCAATGCCTTGCAGTGCGCGGAGGATCTTGCTTTGAAGTCATTCGTGGCTGCCCGCTGCGCCCGAAGGCAGTTGGAGGCTGAGGCTGGGGCCTCATCGCGCGTTGCGGAGCTCGAATAAATGGTCTCCGCCTTACAAAAGGAAAAGAAAGATCTCGAAGCGTCGCTTGCTTCTGTGCGCATTAGGGTGGAGACGTCTATAAAGCAACTTGATGAGGCGCGTGGCCGGGCCACGGCTGCCAAAGACGCTGCCAAGAACGCCGAAGAGGGCCGCAAGAAGGCCAAAGAGCTGGTTAAAGCCTTCCGGCAGGCTGTCCCCCTTCAGAGCGAGGTGCATAATCTTCTTGATCGTTTCGGCATCGAAGCCCCGCCGTTGGCTGGCGAAGACGCGAACTCTGTTGAGCTCGTCGAGCTCTTCTGCTGGCTGCGATGCTGCGTGGCCATGACCAATTGCAGCAGCCAGTTCTTCAGTGAGCTGAATGCCGGTGTCGCGGCGTGCTCGCTCATTGCCGCGGTGTGCTCTCTACTCGAAGCCCCGGTGGGTGGCGAAGCCACTGTGTCCAAGACAAAACTTCGCACTCTTCGCGACCCCGGCGTGCAGTGGCCTTCCACCGGCGAGGTGAAGCCAGAGACGCTGCCAGCTCTTCCCCGCAACATAGCGAAGAATTTCATGGCGACATTCTTTCAAGAAAGAGGACGAGAGCTGGTTGCACACCAAGGCGAACGCATGAAGGCTCAGGTAGGTCCGCTATTTGTTCGTTGCTGCCTTCGGCTCTTCCCACTCGGTGTTGACACCCGTTTTTGTTTAGCTGCAAGAGAAGGCAACGGAGTGGGCCACCAAAGTGTTGAACCTCAGGCGAAGGTCCCCGACCGGCAATGATGGAGACGCCGAGGGTGAGAACGGCGCTGGCCTAAGCGGAGAGGTGTGAGCCTTTTGGAAGATGTGATTTTGGTGAAATGTAATTATAATTTTTGATTAATGCCTTCGGTGACTGCGCAGAACCCTGCGTCGGAACCTGCGCGAATCGCCGAAGGTATATTGCCCTTGCGGATGAAACGTGGGAACTTTGTTATTTCTGGCGCTATGTGGCGCAAGTTTAATGCGAACAGGCCTTGGCTAACCTTCGCTGAGTTCTGGTTGATCAAAGAACGTGCTTATAACCGGCGCAACGTGCAGTCGAAGCATTTTTTTGACAATTTTACGGTTGACTCGGAGAAGCATTGCGAGATTCTTCGCGATCGTTTTATTTGTCGCGAAGTCAAGGGCATGTTGAATAATGATGTTCCGTATTCGCCACCTGCTGGGTTGCTTGAGCCGAAGGTGGAGCTCGTGGAGGAATTCCACGGGGACTATTGCTTCATGTACAAAGAGGAAGGTGCCTTCGTTCAAGGCGACTGATGGGAGCCAATTATTTATTGCAGGGCCAAGATTCGAAGCATATCTCCGTAGGCTGGCCGAAGAGATATTAGACGTCGCGGTCCGCAATGTCATTGACGAGTTGGACCGCATTATGTTCGAAGAGGAAGAATCTGTTGTAATTTCGGAGTGAATGGACGATGACCCTTTGTAATTTGTCATATGGTTGTAAAGATAAACCACTGTGTAATATTGGTCGAAGTCCCTGTATGTAATTTCTAATTTCGAAGCGCCGCTCTTATTGATGTAATATTTCGGTCCTCAGAGGGCGCATTGTATTTTAATTGCGAAGCGCCACCCCCCTTTTGCGTTCTTGGAGGGCGGCTTCTGTTATAAGAAAAAAATGGGTCTTCGATTTTTGCGAAGCCACCTTTGTATTCTTTTTAGGCCGACGTGGCTCGTTTGTCCCTTCGAGGACGCACTTTATTTCGTTTGCGAAGCGCCACCCCCCTTTTTGCGTTCTTGGAGCGATATTTAATTGTCAAATCCTTGAATTAGTTTGCGAAGCGCCATCCCTATTTGCTTCTTGGGGGGACTCATGACTACAAGCGTGAAACATGTTTATTCACGAAGCGCCACCCCCCCTTTATGCGTTCTTGGAGGAGTGAGGCACGCTTTAGTTAATTAAATTGTAAATGCCTTGGGAACTATGTTCCGGAGTGCTTTAGTTAACCTTCAGCACTTCTTTGGCGCGAAGGGGCTTTTGTCTTGAGGGGGCCTTCGGCTCTTTAGCACGTTTAGACAAGCCCTGGGCCTTCGGCTTTCGCACGATAGGACTTATCATGCCCTCGACGCTTTGGCGCGGATGGACGTTTATCTTTTAGGGGGCCTTTGGCTCTTTAGCACGTTTAGGCAAACCCTGGGCCTTCGGTTTTCGCACGATAGGACTTATTATGCCCTCGGCGCTTTAGCGCGGAGAGACTTTTATCTTTTAGGGGGGCCTTCGGCTCTTTAGCACGTTTAGGCAAGCCCTGGGTCTTCGGCTTTCGCACGATAGGACTCATCATGCCCTCGGCGCTTTAGCGCGGAGGGACTTTCCATGCCTTCGGCGCTTCTGCGTGGAAGGTCTTTTCCAACTGGAAAAAATAAGAACTGAGGCCCAAGGGTGCATCGGGCCGTTCAGCTCCGCGAGACCTGGGCTCATTTCTCGAAGTGTGAATCACGCACAACGCACCGATGACTCCCCCCTTCGCTGTGACGAAGGGGGATAGATGCTTCGGTGCCTTCTCAGATGCTAGTTCTTAGGGACCGTGTTTATATTTTACAAGGGGTTATACAAGGTTCCCGCCTCGTTAAAAACCTCACACCTTCGACAATCACAGCGATTGCGCGAAGGCTTCCCCTGTGAGGAAAAGAGTACGAGCCCTTAAATACATTGTTCTAGCTAATGCTGAAATGAGATTACAATTTATTACAAAAAATTCAAGGGGAACTAGACATAGTAGTGCTGGAGCATGTCTTTGTTCCAGGAATAAGGCTCTTCCACTCCTAGTGTACGAAGAGGGTATCTAATAAATGCAACACAAATTTTTTGTTGGTCCTCCAATGTTTTAACTAGGAACTCCTCGTTACTAGTGCCAATAGCAAATGTAGCTATCATTTTTTGATATTTAAGTTTTTGAAATATATCTATCAAAATTGGATGGAGGGAGTATGTCATTATAATTCACCTATTTTGAAATTTGTCATTACAATTATTCACTTCTTTGAACTATGCCATTTTTATACGTCTTTGATGCTTTTGGATCCACTTGCAGACCCGCGTATTTTCATATGACCCAAAATACCCTTGTTGTTTCTCTCTCTTCACTCACGGACGCGTGGGGCCCACACGTCAGCTTCTTCTTCAACCTTCGGTTCTTCTTTCTGCCTCCTCTCCACCACCCGCTGCTCACCTCCCGCCTCCCCACCCCTCTCCCCCATGCCGCAACCGGCCTGCTCACCCGCCTGGCCTGCTTCCCCGCCTGGCCACAACGAGTCGCATCACGGGCACGCGCTCCTGGCCCCGCACCCGCAGTGCTCGGGCGCCGGGAGGCGGCGGCAGCGGGCGCGCGGCAGGCTGTTCCGGATGCGCGCCGGCGGTAGGTGAGAAGAAGGGGAGGAAGCCCCGGGTGCTGGTGGCCGGTGGCGGGATCTGCGGGCTGGTGCTCCGCTGGCGGCACGACGCAGGGAGTACGAGGTGACGGTGTGCGAGCTCGTCATGAGCGCGGTGCGCGGGGAGGGCCAGTACCGCATGCCCTTCTAGATCCAGAGCAAGGCCAGGCGAGGGAGGAGCTCGCCCGACGGGGAACAAGTCGTCGGCGGGTCGAGGCGGGGGGGGTTTGGTTGGGGGGGTTGAGCAGCAGCGGCGGTGGGAAGGAGGTAGAAAGAAGAGAATCGGAGGTTGAAGGAGAAGCTGACGTGTGGGATTCACGCATCCGTGAGTGAAGAGAGAGAAGCAGCAGGAGTATTTTAGACCATACGAAAATACGCGGGTCTGTAAGTGGATCCAAAAGCATCAAAGACGTATAAAATGACACGGTTTAAACAAGTGAAGAAATGTAATGACAAGTTTCAAAATAGACGAATTGTAATGGTATATATCTCAGAAGTTGAAAAATTATGATGGCATGAATAAAAAAAAGCCACAAGCACGGTAGCACTGCAGTATGCAGGTGTACGCCTGTACTTTTTTCTTTTTAGCAAAGGGCCTTATTTGATTTCCCGTGCTAGAAAGTGTTAGGAAACTTTGACCACTAGTTATGGTATCAAATAAAGTCAATTTACAAAATCAACTCCAAAACCCCTGCGCTAGGAATCCTAAAAAATCTAACGAGGCATTTGACCGCATGATTAGAGGATGATCACTGTAGCCAATTATCGATTAATTATCGTCATTAAATTTATTGCAAAAAGTTATACTCACTCTTAAAAAATTTTACAAATAGACTTCATTTAACATTCTATATATATAATTTTTTTTTGAGTAGCGTGCATTCTAGGAATCATAGACTAACCAAACAAGGCCAACGTAGGCCTGTACCCTTCATCTGCTAGACCGCTGCGTCGCGGACTCGCACCCAGGCCCACATCCAACGCTCTTCGCCTCACTCCGTCGCGGCATTTCGTCGAGCATCCGCCATGCACTCCCTTCGGCGCGCCCTTCGCCTCCCCGCCCTCTCCACCTACGCCGCCGCCGCGGTCTCCTCCTCGTCGTCATCCTGCCTCCGCCGCCTCTCCTCCCACCGCCGCGCGCCGCCGCCCCGTTCCGCTGCCACCGGCGACGACGAGTGGAACGACGCGTGGGAGACCGCATGGCTCCCGGGCGACTCCCCCGCCTCCTCCCCAGCGCCCGCCGCGCCGTGGGAGTCACCCGCCTCGGCGTCGGCGTCCGCCGTCCCGGCCATCTCCGCCGAGGTGGACCCGGACACTAAGGCCTTCGTGGCGGACATGGACGAGCGCTGGGCCGAACGCCGCGCCGCGTCGAGGCGGGGCCAGCCGCAGCGCGTCTCTCGCGTGGCGGAAGGCGGGGAGGGCGGCGCCGCGGCGAAGAAGAAGGCGCAGGCGGACGAGTACAGGACCAGGAAGCAGCGCGTGCACGCCGCGCTGTGGGTGAAGGAGATCGAGAAGATGGAGGAGGCGCGCCTCGGTGGCGGAGGAGGCGGCGCTGACGACATCGACCGGCTCCTCGACTCGTGTTCTGAGTGAGTTGCTACTCCAGTACCGTCCTTCATTGTTCTCGGAGCGAATTGCGGTCCATAGCTGTGGTTGATTCATGCCATCGCATTGCTTGCTTAAATTTGATTGCTCGCGAGTTGTCACATACCCACAGCCCCATCACCCATGTATCTGTGTAAGGTTTTACCTTATCCTCCTTCCCTGTCCCAAGAACCTATTGACGAAGATTCTAGAAAGTACGAGATCACTTATATTCGTGATTTTCATGATAACATGGATCGGCTAGATGGCTAGTTACTTAACTGGAATCACATGCAGTAAATTTCTTTGCACGGATTTTCCTTTTAGGCTCTTGGCAAATCTTTGACAATGTACTGTTTGCCTATGATAAATGTGTATTTGTTATTTAATTCGGTGGATATTCAGTAATCAGTAGAACACCAGAAATTTCGGTAAAGCAGATTGTGGTGCTGTATAATATGGGCCGGAAAACATATGCTGCATGTCAAATTAAAACCGTTGAGTGTTAGATAATTGCGATAGTTGGACTGAAATTTTGTTGAAAGCAGTTTCGCTGATGGCAACTTATACACTATAAGCCAGTTCAGTACCAAAATTCTGAGGACAAGTTGCACATTTAGTTGACTACCAAAATCCTGGTGTTCCACTGCCAAAATACTTCCTGATCAACTTATTAAATTGGTCTACTGCCTTAATCTTGATGGCAAACTACATGTTTAGCCAGTTCAATGCCTGAACCCTGATGTACAGAATACACGCTGTGTTATTTTGCTTGTCCAAATAATCTAAATTAGAATAAAAGGTCATACGACCCAAACCATTTTCCATTCTAGCATAATGACTGCACAAATCACTTTGACTTCTCCCGTCCCAGAATATAGCTAGTTTTAGGTTTGCCCTAAGTCAGACCTTTTTAACGATTGACAGCGTAAAAATAATGTTGGCAGATTCATCATGAACCAACTATCATAACATGTAATTTTTTCTATTTGAAATAAATTATTTCAGAGATACTGCTGGTCAAAGCTAAAAGTATGACTTAGGGCAAACCTAAAACAAGCTATAATCTCGGATGGAGGGAGTATGAGGGTTTTCCTTGGGGTCCAGTACACACCACATTTCTTTGTGGGCTTTGAGGTGAGATTTTGTTTAGGTGTAACAGTAAGCACCGCGGTTGAGTGTCAATTGCTCTTGCTTGATAGGAGAGATGCCAACTTTTTCAGATATTGCTGCTCATCACCTAGTTGGCAGGTATAAGCATAGGCATCATAAAGTAACATGCCAGATTGACCGACCAAATTCATGCTTCACATTTTAGTTATGCACTCCAGATGCAAGTGGGTACCCGATAGTATTTTATAGGTCAACTGATTAATTACGATGGCATGCCACTCTAGTTTATTTCTCCCTCTAAATTAATTACGTAGTATTCTAGTTCATTTTATTAACTTATTGGATCGACCCAATGACCCAATTATGTACGATTTGCATCCCTAAGTATTCCCATTTCTTTGGCTTTGCAACTATTGCATAAACTGATCAACCTTGCCCACTTCGTACTATCTATTAAAAGCTGGCCTGTATCACCTGGGTTAAGGGCTTATAGAAACTTTGCATACTGTGAAATCATTTCTAGCTGTTACTTGTCTTCCTGTGGTAGCAAATTTATAGGGCACGGCTGGTTACGATTTGTGTTGTGCTTACCATAGTTTTATCTGTATTCTGTGGTTCGTTGATTTTGTTAATTTGCATACGGTCCCTTTTGAATGCAGTATCTTTGATTCTGGCAATGCTGATTTTGGCGATTCCAAGATCCCGAGCACTACTGAGATCAAAACCAAGCCTGATGGTTGGGAAACTACCTCAAGAGGTCAGGATGGCAATATATGGGATATCTCACAGCGAGAAGAGGACATTCTTCTCCAGGAATTCGAAAGGAGAATCGCTTTCAGTAAACAGCAGGTCCAGAAGTTATACTTTCACCACTCATGCTATTGGTGACAGTGGTTTCTATAATTATATTTAAATTGTGTTTGCAGATTGCTAGCTTCATCAAAACCCACATTTTCAGTCGGAGGCGTCCTATTGACGGATGGAAATACATGATTGAAGAGATTGGCCCAAACGCGAGAAAAGGAAAGGGGAGTGTGCAAAGGCTACCAAGTGTGACCGATCCTGCAACCCAGCCATACAGGGAAGACACTCCTGCAATTGCATCAAGTTCCTCGTTCAGAGGAAATCGGCCACAATGATATCCAATAAATTATGCCCTTGCCTAATTTCATTGGTATAGTACAAACAGGCCAGGGCTTTTTTTTATGTGTATCTCAAACAACCCTAACTTGCTTGGGAAAAAAGGCTCTGTTGTTGTTGTATCTCAAATTGTATGGTGGGTAATTCCTTGTCAAAAGCTGAGAACATGATTGAATCTGAATGTGACCCTTTCCAATTAAGGGTCCCTTTGGGAGGGCTCTCGACGGACGGCTCCGGCTCCGTGCTACAGTGCCGCGGCACTGCAGCACGGAGCTGAAACGATCCATCTCTGCGCTACAGTCAACTGCGGGAGGAGTGAAGCCGGTGGAGCTAGGAAAGGGTGGCTTCACCGGCTCCGTGCTACAGCACCGCTACAGTGCGCTACAGTAGACGAAGCCGGAGCCGGTGAAGCCGTCCCAAACAGGCCCTAACTAGTAATGGGAGCGTCTAAGCTTATTAAATACTATACTCTAGTTGACATTATCAGACTTTATACAACATTCTGGTATGATTGGCACTGACCAAGCGTTGCTATAAGCTTTATTGAAATATTGATCATGCCAGACTTGTAGCTTGTAACTTAAGCATGAGAAGTACCAACAAGATCAATCTGAATGTGCAGTGATTCATCAACAAAAATTGTAAGGGGAGGGTGCTATTTCCATCAGAGTATATCAGTATAATCTATCGTTCTGAGATTAAAAAAAGAACCATATTTACATGCACACAACTTGGCTGTCACTGTTGGTACATCCACTAGGCTCAAAACAGAAACACTTTTGATTGTTGGGAGTTGGAGTTGATCCACTCAATCTCTACCTGTGCTTGCCTCCTTGCTGCTGCTGGTTGTGCTGCTACTGCATTGCTCATCTTCCATTCTTGGAAGGCCAGAGAACAAGGTTACTGGCCATGAGGCCGATTGTGTCGGGTACCTTGCCTGTGGTCGTGCCACATGGTTGGGAGCCTCCTGGTCTTCTGATGTCTCGCAAACATCGACAGATGCAGCTCCTGGGAAGAGCTTCAGTTCCAGTGGTGGCGGTGTGGCATATGACTGCTCGATCACTGCTGATGGTGCCAGTGGCTGCTGCATAGGGAATATAGTGCTTGCAACGGTGGGTGGTTGCATAGCCTGCTGGGATGAGAATACTGCACTTGCAGGGTTTGGAACAGAGGGGTTCGATCCAGCAGTGCCATGCCCCCAACCTGCTGGATTGCCGGAAGTCCGCATTCTCAACTCATCTTGAAGCTCTGAAATTTCTTTGCGGAGGACACCGTTCTCATCCTGCAGCTCATTTCTCTCTATTGCAACCTGTTTGCACAAAAGGAGAAACAGATATTAAACAACGGTTGAGTCATGCTGGAAAATGCAACAAATGTGTGACAAGCAAAATATTATGCACAGTAAAGATGGGTTAAGAGTCTAGTCATTCATGCAGAGCATTTACAGTAGATAAAATCAGATAACAATTCTTAATCAAGTTTGATAGACAAAGGATTATTACTACAAATGGTAAAAAGAATCAAATACTACTTTACATATCAGTGAAAACCTTACATAATGAGTTTCGTTCTGTAGATTGCTATGTTCCTTGCGAAGAGATTCTACTTGAACAAGCAGATCTCTTAGTATCCGAGTTGTATCAGTGAGTATGCATGCCTTCCCATTGTTCTGCCTATCTGCTTCTGCAATGTGATGTTAAATGTGTTCAGAAAAATGTCCCATAGAAAATGAGCAGTAAAAAAAACTACAAATACAAATCAAAGAGAAGGTTAAGTCTAAACCCTAAAATGGTCAGCGTTGGACGTTAAACGTTCACATAACTACATAAATTTTTATTAAAAAAATCAGGAATTTTAATGGCACTAAGATGTCGACCCTGATATTTTTCTTGTTTGTAAAAAACAATAAACACTTCATACATTCATAGTGGTACGGTACATACTTGGGCTCTTCTAGACCACTTCATATGCTAATCTAGGAGGCAGAACTTGAGAAATGCAAGTTGATTGTTTTGGCACGTTGCAGAGCCATTTATGCTCTGTTGTACCAAAACAAAATTTTGACAGCAGTAAGACTGACAAGTGACAACCCATGCATCTGGGCCCGATTGCATCTTGTAACTAATGTGACATCTCATACAGCACAACATGGTGCAGTTCAGAAACATCAGACAGCAAACATGAACTCTGAAGCAACTGAAACTAAGAATATTAGCATATGAATGCTCACCTAGCATATTACCCAGCTCAATGAAGAGATCATTTAGGTGGTCGCGTTTAAGCTTCTCCCTCTCAGCCTTATGAACCTTCCTTGGGGCCGCCTTCTTGCACTTCTTGCCAGTGATAGGCCTGCACAAGGTCGAAAAAGAACTGCATCTTCAGCAACAAAGCTATAGGAGCACAACTCTCATTTCCATCTCATTCCCAATTTCCCAAGACGAAACAGAGGAATCAAACTGCCAGTGCCAGCAAATAGAAATTTGATAATTTAGCTGATCGTAGTTGTGCAGATAATGCAGAAGTTTAGGACACTTGATGTCATTGATCGACATCGTGCTTCACCCTACATTAATTTGTTACAACAACGAACTTGTGGAGTACCCAGCTCTGTCAATGTGATAATCTGCACCGGGGGCATCTGAAACTAAGGACATATATCCTTATCTTCCAAAATCTACACTGACGGAAGTACGGAACCCTCCAACACAGCACCCAATGGAACCTCCAAACTCCAAACGAATGAAATTTGGAACATCCCGTTCTAGCCAAAGAGGAAACTCGGAGCCAAGACCCTTACCCATGGACCAGCTTGTCGGCGGCCGCCGTGCTGACGGCGGTGGCGACGCTCCCCCTCTCTGATGGAACCATTGCGGCGGGCTAAATCTTCGCACCGGCCTCCTCTCCCCCCCTGCAGGTACCGACGAACCAAGAACCCACCAGCCAATCAACCAACCCATCAATCTCTCCTAGTCGAACCCAAACAGAAGGTGAGGGCGGCGGGCGCAGGGGAAGCGAGAGGCGCACCTCGAAAGAGAAGGCGCTAGACGACGGCGGCGAGGCGTCCGTATTCGGGGTCCTGCGGGGAGGGCGCTCGATGCGGGACGGGGCAGGAACACTCGTGGCTTCCGCCCTGCTGCTGCTCCCTTCCCCGCTTCACGCAGAGGGAGGGGACGATGGGGGAGCAGAAGAAAAGGGAGAGCGCGGGCGGCGCGGCCACGTAACGGCTCGTGCCGCCCCCCTTGGGTGACGGTGGCGTCGGGTGGTCTGTGGCCCCGGGGGGCCAGGAGCCCGGTGGGGCCCGCGGGTCGGCGGCTGCGGGTGCGTCGGGCGGGCGGCAGCTGGTGGGGGAGGCGGCACGCGGGCGCGTGGGCGGCACCCGCCAGGGCTCCTGGCCGGCGCGTGCCGCCTCGTGCTCCACGGCTCGGCGCACGCGCTCCCACCCATCCTTTTCTTTTTGAGGATTTTTTTATTCATCAAAAAATTTCTTTATTATTCTGTCAACATTTCCTGAATGCATCGAAGCATCTTGTACGTATTGTTTTCAGTTTTTTTCATGGTCTGGCAGTCGGCTATTGTAGGTTCATACATATGCCAGCATGTTTTTTTTTAAAAAAAAATCGCAGCATAAACTGTCCAATAGCTTTTGCAAAAGCGAAACTCGGAACGATAGGCAAAGAGCCCCATGGCGGCCACGAGCCTCCACGCTGGCATCCCCACGGTCGACTGGGGGCCATGGCGATGGCGTGCACCGTGCAGGGCGGGCGCACGCGCCACCCGGTTGGTTGGCTCGTGGCGCCGCGGAGGCCGCCTCGTGCAGTCGAGTCGCGTCGCGTCGCGCCCCCCGCGCCCTGCCCGCTGCCGGCGTCGCGTCGTGACCAGGGTTCAACTTTGGTCGAATTTCGCCGAAATTTCGGTGTTTTTTTCGTTTTCGCTAGTTACCGGGAAGAGAAATTTCGGTATTTTTCGGTATTTTTCGTTTTCAAATTTAAAAATTCAAAAATATTTATAAAAAATTCGAAAAAAATATGATAAAAAACTAGGTGTTCTTCTGAGCAAATAGGACTAGAACACACTCAAATATAAGATCATTTGCTAGGCTAAAATTAACATTTAAAATTGTAATTTGAATGACTCGTCATTTCATGTGCAAAAATTTGTTTTCTCCCCTCGACTTCAACTAGACTTTGGTTTATCATGATGTTGGTGAGGTACCTATTCAATTTCATACGCACATAAACACTTCTTCTTTATTTGTCAGGAATTTTAACTAGCTATTAATATGTTTTTCATGACCGAACTCACACTTTAAAATAAAAATTTGTCTGGAGATTTGACTGCTAGGCTTGTACTATATAAGTTGCTTGCCTTGTACGCACGAATAAAGTATCTTTGTCCTATCAAGGATGGTAAACTACCGAGACAGATTAGATTCGTTTTCTTATTTTACAATGTATGCGCAGTCAACAGAATAATTTCTAACATTGTTACACAAATTAAGCTTCCTTGTCAGATGATGAATATATATAACAATTGGTGTACTCTGTTGTATTTAAATACAGAGAATATGTTACATGGACTTAGTATGGACTATGTCTTTGCCTATGTTGTATCTTTGGATTGTAATAATTCTAATATGTTGTATCTTTGGATTGTAATAATTCTAATATACTTTGGATGTATTATATTGTAATAATTTATAGGCATATCCGCAATAACAAGAATAATAAAAGTCCAGTTGAGGCCTAAGAGAGAAAATGGAAGTTGTCACATGGAATGAAAGACTTTTAATTGGTAGTTTTTGAAATAATTAAATAACTTTCAAACCATTGCTCAAATGAAAAAGTTCGTAAAACAAAAGTTGTAGATCTCGAAAAACTGAACAAAGTTGGTATTCAAAAGTTTTTTATTTGACCTCAGGAACAGTAGGAAAAACACAAATTATATAATTTTCCGGTCGAAAATCACCGAAATTCGGTCGGAATTCATCGAAATTTCGTTTTTTGAATTTGAGGTCCCTTTCAGTTCGGAATTAGCGAATTTCGGCGAAATTTCGGCCGAAATTTCGTTTCCGGCAAACGACGGGATTCGGAAAAAAAACGAAAAGGTAAATCCTGGTCGTGACTCGTGGCCTGTCCATTTTTTCTTTTTTTGCCCCTGCTGGTCACGCGGGATCGATATCCTCAACCGTTTTGAACGTCCTGCCACGTCCAAATCTGCATGTGCTAGTATAGTAGTTAGAGCTAACTCCAGTCCAAACCTACTTGAGCCCTTACTCTAAATTTTAAGCGTTTAAAGAGAAAACAAACTCCAACAGATTTTCTAAAGGGACTCCCATTTTAAATGGACTCTCGAATTACCATCGGGAGCCTCCCAGCCCGCCCCCCACCAAGGATTACCTTACCGACGATACAGTATTTATCAATCACCTCCGGTAACGATAATCGATTGATAATCAGTGAATAATCGCCAAAATCGATTGGTAAGAGGAATCAAATTCAAAAAAACGAAAATCGGTTGATAATCGATGCAAACCGAACAATTTATCGCTTCGCCAACTGAAAATATGTTTTGGCAGTGAAAAAAAATAGAAAAGTTTGATAGCATTTAATTTTTTAGGTTATGTATAATATTCTATTAGATAAATTACACATAAATGCACAATTTTACATATGGAATTAACTAATAAATAAACATGTTTACATATTTTGCCCATGAAATTGCATGAAGCACATGAATTTACACATATATACAAACCACGAAGTGCATAGTCCATATAAACAAACGAGTGCATAGTCCATACAAACCTCATAGTTCACACAAATAAAAGAATGCATAGTTCATACAAACCTCATAGTGCATAGAAACAAAAGAATACACAGTCTGTACAAGCCACATACAAACTAGCAAGCTCATAGTCTATACATGAAGGCATTCGGCATATCAATTTAATCATTCTTCGTTCTCTTCTTGCTGGTACGTGTGATATCCATAATAATATTCCTAAATATTTAAATGAACTCAAATAAGAGGGGAACACATATCGACGCCACGATCACAGCTCCCTTGCTCCCAGCTGCAGCAGCATCGATAATCGCCGCATATCTATTGATTATCGGCCTTAATCGCACGACAACAAGTGGATGGTAACGGATCGTTAGATAAAATTATTTTTTCCCTCACCAAATAATTATTGCTTTCATCATGTGACAGCATTCTGGAATCAAGAGAAGCTCTAGTTTTTTATAAAAATAAGTTCTCTACTTTTTATGAATTTTTTTAAATTTTTGAATTTTGCATTGAAATCCATCGAAATTCCAGTCGGTTTTTATTTTCAGCTAGTATCGATAACGATAAATTTTACCGATAATCACGATTATCGACCGATTTTGAATTCCCTGCCCCCCACGCGCCGGCCCGCCCCCCCCCCCCACGCGCCGCCCCGCCGGTGCACCGGCCGCCGCGCCTCCACCTCGGCATCGAGCTCGACCAGGCTGCTGCACCAGCACCCGCCGCATCTGCGCCGTCGAGCTCGGGCACCCCGCCGTCGTCGAGCTGCCGTCAACCGCGCCGCCGCCGCCCCCCGAGCTCGAGCACGCCGTTGCCCTCGAGCTGCCGCACCCACGCTGCCGCCGCCCTCCTCGAGCTGTCGCACCCATGGGAGTTGCTCGGTGCCCGGCGGGCGTGGCCACCATGGACGCCAGATCCGTGGGCGGGAGGCGCTTGAGGATGGCCTTCTCGGGCGGGGGAGCGGCGTCCGCGGCGGAGGCCTTGTGCTTGTCGCGGCGGGCGCGGCCGCCCCGGCGCTCGCGGCGCGCGCGGCGGAGGGACAAGAGGACGTAGCAGCCGGCGCCCTCGCGCGCGCGGCGGCGGCGAGGTCGGCCCCCTCGTCGAGGGGCACGCGGCGAGGACGTAGCAGACGGCGCCCTCGCGCGCAGCGGCGGCGGCGAGGTCGGCCCCCTCGTCGAGGGGCACGCGGCGCGTTCGACGACGCCGGCGGGGGAGTCCTCGAGCGCGGAGACGATGGGAGAATCTTGGTTCGGTGTCGCACGAACGCCGGCCACCAGCGAACTCCGAGCCGGCTTCGCCGCGGTGGAAGCGGCTCCGCCGGAGGAATGAGGATTTGTACGGCTTCCTCAATCTCCATCTCCCCAGGCGTGTCCACCACCAAAACGGGCTCCGCCACAGGAACAATCCCGTCGGAATCCTCGGCCACGGCGATCTCCTCCTCCAAGAACACCTCCGGGACGCACGCCGGCGGGGGAGGCGGCGGCTGCGGCGGCGGGAGGACCTCGGCGGCCGCGGAGGCGGAGGACGAGGCCGGGAAGGCGCTGAACGCCGTGCCGTCGCGGACACGCTCGCGGTCGTCCTGGTGGAAGAGCACAGCATGGACACAAATGATCTTTGTGTCATCAGTGAGGGTTGGATTGGAACCTCTGAAACCCAAAATGCAGCACTGAAAGTGAAAGGCAAAATCAGGACTAAAAAAGGATGTCCAATTCTACTCTCTGATGATGTCCAAGTCTTAAAGAACCACAAATTGATCGCTGCTCAGTTAATTCAGCCCAACTCATTCCCATCGGTTGATATCTTCAATAGGTGCCTGACAGGTTGATGAACAACCCCCTACTGTCTGATGGACGGTTGCCAATTCTGACAGACACCAGCACAAATAATCTGTGCATATGCTCAGTATATTGTATTCATGTTTGAATTCTGAATTCTGAAGCTATTGTGAACAAAGAAGTAAATAGCCTACTGAATGTGGTGCTACTGTGAACAAAGCTGCAAATTGCTATTAGTGAAATGAAATATTCAGTTTAGATATATGAAAATGTCCATGTCTCAGATTACCTGCAAATGTCCATGTCTCATTGTCTCCTGCTTTGACCAGCAATTCACTGCTGTTGTTTGTTTAACTGACGCTTGGTAAATTTTCTAGTATATATGTTTGCTACATACTAGTATTGACAGGAATATTTCTTTTTCATTTTTGTTTTGGGTTTCTTTTTGCCAGGTATGCCAAATGAAGACCTGCACATGTCTTGAGAGAGAGAGAGAGAGCACTGATGAATTTTTATAGGGTAGTTCACATGTCCTCAGTTCAGATAATATATTGCATGAGCCGGTGATAGACTCCATGCAACTTGGGAAAATAAGATGTCCATGACATATCTTTCTAGTAGCTCCTGTCCAACAAGCAAAGTTCCTGATGTAGCTCAGTTCGACACATCACAGTTCACAGAGAGGAAAGCTCCTGTAAAATGGCACTCTGGAATGGATGGGTGCAGTGTGGTTTCTGACTTGCAAAAACTGAAATAAATACAGGAATGCACATGCAACTTCAGTTTGAGGTCACATCCATGTCTCATGGAGAAAGGGAGTGAGAGACTGATGGTTCCGTGTAAATACATTTGTTTGCCTAATCTGAAGCCTGGTTGCCTGATCTGAACTGCAATTTTCAGTTTGCAGCAGCACATGTTGCCAAACGCAATGATACAACGACTAGCTCTTTCACATAGCACATCACACAGCAGAACATGTTGCCAAACGCAGCATACTACTATTATTATTAACCAATAACCATGGCATTGTTTTGTTTCACCACCAGGATCCACAAGTAGACTCCTAAGAGCTAGATTATTGAGCTAGATACAATGACTACTGCTAGGGTGGTGTCAAACACCAATCCTACTGCTAAGCTATTACAGACTTCCCTGAAGCCAATCGAGGAGCTCATTCAGAGTGTTCTCTGAAACTTGAAAGGTGCATGCATCATCCCAACATTAAGCTCCAATGCGTCAATTAAGGAGCTCATTCAGAATGTTCTGAAACTTCAAGCTGCAACAGAGAACACATATATCAGTTCTTCTATAAATGGATAAGAAGGGCCAAAGAAAGGAGTTAAAAAGGACCAAATTTTTAACTCCTTGGCATCAGAGGCAAAAAAAGAAGAAGAAGAAGAAGAAGAGCTGCAGCTTGGCATCAGAGGCCATGAAGAACTGTTCAGCTGCACAAAGGCAGAAAATTGACAATCATTAACTGAACTCAGCCTTCATTCACTGAACTGAAAAGGCTTCAAGAGCTACAACACCTTTGGCTAGGAGGGGAGTGCTCGACTGCAGCCTGGTCGCCCAGGAGATCCCTGGCAGTCGGCGGTGGCCTGGCACGACAGGGTGGCGGCGGGGGCGGCGGCCGACAACGCCCGCGGAGGTCAGGGCCCGAACTGACGGCGCTTGCCCCCAACCGTAGTCGATGCTACCCCTGCGCAGGCGAGGACGGGCGGCGGCGCGAGCTGAGGGGCAGCACGGAGGCTTGTCGATGGCGCGACGGCGCGTGTTTCGCGTAGCCGGCCGGGCGACCTGGTTGGAGAAGCAAATTTTGGGCCTGGGGATCCCGCCGTTTGCATGCCGAGATTTGAGAGGTCCGTTGGAGTTGGGCTCTTATTTTGGCCTTCAAATTTTACAGGTCAGCTTTCAAATGGAGAAATAAGGGCTTGATTTTGGGTCTCTTGCTGGAAATGCTCTTAGCAACACGTACTGTGCCATGCCATGCATCCGATCAACAATCGCTGGTAGGTGACGTCAACGTGCGGATCCGATGACGTGATCGTGATCAAACTGAAGGAAACCACTTCTCCACGGTCCTAGCAGCATTCGATGGAGACCCTAATTACTTTACGCACGCAAGATATGTGGACACAGTGTCGACATTTTCAGATAAAAAATAACGTACGCATATATCAACTTACAACGGCGTCTTCACGGCTGGAAAAAAACTGCGCACAACAAGACATAGATAAACCACACGGGCAGACTACCTTGAGCGCGTTTGCCAGAAACGTTCAGGTAACTCCCAGTCAACAAACTATCCAAAGAACGCTGCATTTCAAGGCAAGTTCTGACGATCTGTCCTTGATGCCGATCCAGCTAGGATCGTTCTTGGCGTAAGCAAGGGCTGTCAACATGTCTCGACATCGAAAAACAAATGAACCAAAGAGGGAAGTCAAACAAGTGGAGAGCTTATAAAGTGAACAATCCATATCCATGTAAAGCCAGCATTTTCATCAACCAGATACAGCATGATTCAAGTTTTAGTCCGCGAATTCTCACTGTAAATCCTTTTCTGATGCAACAGTATTGTCAGTATATGCTCCTTCTAGCAGCATATATTTGTGATCAGAAATACCGGCAGAACATAGCGCTTCTACCCTATTGCACAAAAGTCCTATCTAGTTTTGTTAGAAACTTCAGACAAAGTCATGGCCTTCTTCCTTACGAAGCACATATGCAGCTATTCGTATTCATGACAAAGCAATAACAACCAGCTGTTGGCTATGTTTTGGTACTTTGCAGGCTATACAATGCTAGCAGAAAAATCTGAAACCTCACCCTCTCGCATGGTCCAGCTCTAGTATCCATGTCTGCTGCAAGCACATTTTACTGGATTGCTGACGATGCAAACTTTGAAAGTCTGATGGAAATCAATATGGTTATTCCAGCTATCAAGTAAAGAAAACCTAGCAAGTTATCATAACTAACCAATTAACATGCACCAGTGCCTGTTTCATGCAATCTGGTTGAGACTCTAACTGAACTACCCTTGAAATTGAAACATGGCGTTCAATCTAACAGTTGTTTTAACTAGTAGGAACTGCAATTAAGCTATATGAGTATGATACAGCACTTAGTGAGAGGTTAAAC
Source organism: Panicum virgatum (assembly GCF_016808335.1). Lineage (NCBI taxonomy): Eukaryota > Viridiplantae > Streptophyta > Magnoliopsida > Poales > Poaceae > Panicum > Panicum virgatum. The sequence continues at coordinate 61,894,122 of NC_053153.1, forward strand.
TCTTCTATCATAGCTTCATGACATGTATTTCAAAACCAATTTTCTAAATAAAGTCTGTTATGAGAAGACTTACAGGCGATCTCATCCTGTCCATTGCCTGAAGATACACTGTACAAAATCACTTCAGTAATGATGTCTCCTTTTGGTAGGCAAACCATTCAACATATCTGCCAGAAACAACAAATAATGCAACCCACATCAAGCAGGAGTTAATAGAAGAAGTGCAAACTATAACCCTATATTGTACACAAAAGCAAGAAGCCATGACCAGTTAGTTGAGGATGTAGCACTATATAAGAATTTGTATCTCTTTTGATGGGCTTCAAAATCAGATCCTTCTTGTCCTTGGACATCCCGAAAAAGACAACGAAAAGGTGCTGGAATTTGCGATCCATCCAAGGTTCAAAGAGTGGTTGAACAAAATGGTCAGGCACACAAATTTATTAAGTGAAAGAATGTGGCCATGGAAGAATTTCCTTTTCAAATTCATCAGGCAATTACCTTCCTGGACACATAATGCAAAATATGTTCAATCAATTGGCACTGATTTCCCACTGCCGGGAAGCACCTAAATTTACCCTCACATGAAAAAATAAAGCATTTTGAACTCCTTTCTTATCAAGGTCACATAATGGCATTGATGGGCTCGAAAAGGTTGTCATTCGAATCAAATAGGAAACAACCTTATTGGTTCAGATACACTCTCCAGCTCAACAAATTCTAATGTACAACAAAAAAAAATTGTGGGGTGAGAGTAAAGGAATCCAATATAAAACTACAAGTGCACTGCTAGTTCATGTCTAGCCTGAGGGACTGCTCAGGAGTCAATAGACCGTGAGAAGCAGCATCCATCTGATTAGAGATGAGACACTAGTAAACGGCCTGCACATCCATCAGCAGTTCTGCACCTGCAGAGTAACCAAACCACAACTAGGTCCCACATAATTCTCTCTCCTCCAGTGTGATTTTGTTATATTTTCAATAACTGACATGTACTGGCGATTTTGAAGCTACATAAGCAACATGAGTTTTCCAATAAACACAGCCATGGACCAAGTTATCTGTGTGACTGGAGAAAAATAATCTGAACATTGTTAACTGCTCTTGTTTGCGACCACCCAGTCCCGCTTAACTGCAAAGAGTATCTTCTCAGGCACATGAGGGCCACTCTCATGGTCAGCCAATCTTGTTTTCCACCTCATAGCATTGGCTATTTTCTCTACTTTCACAAGAGCATCGACCTTATCGCGTATTATAACTGCACCTTCAGGGCGTAAGATTCGGTCCATTTCCAGGAGTATATCTTCAAATTTACACCTGTTACATAACATGAAATAGCAGCTGGGAAGATTTATTCACAAACTTGTCACACTGAATTTTTGAAAATGTCAGATGCTTTTACTTGTTTTGGTACAAACTGAAGATGGTATTAGAATGTATGAGGTCATATGTCCTTGGGTAAGTAGAAAATCCTTCACACCTGGACCAAGAATAAACATAGCATAATGAACACATGAATATTTGATAAGAAAAAAACACTATTGTTTTATAATGCATCAAACTGGCATTTATGTACACTGCATCTATAAAGACAAGTACAAACATTCGAAAAGCAGAATATTTTTTGAAAGCAAAAAAACCCATACAAGTTATAAAAGCATAAATGCAAGAATTCACATGGCGACCATGGCAACAATTTTTTTCAATTACAACTTCACCGCTGTAGAGTTTTAAAAAAAAAAAACAACTTCACCTCAAACAGTTCCAACTGATATGGACATAGCTAAAGTTCAATTATATCCCCCAGTCTTCATATAGACTGGTAAATTAATATAATCTTCTTATATCATACTCAAAGCAAATACACTTACTATTAGAAAAAGGAAAACCTATACATATCACAATGCAATTACCTGTAAAATGATTTCAGAATTGAAGTGACAAAATCGAATAGAACAGCTAAAATTTGGGAAATCCAGGAGGGTGATACAGAATTGCCCTACATACCAGTCATGATATATTCCTATTAATCCACGCTCGTAGATTACACCTAAAGTGGAAGTATTTGCAACTGTTGGAATGACATTCATGACCCACAACTTTGGGGATTCAAGTGCAGCAGCAAAGCTACCAAGACCTGCATTCATGTCCATTATATTGCGATATCTTCCAGTATCAAGCAAGTTATTAATTTTCTTGTAAGCCTCAACATGTTTCTGCCAAAGTTTATTATCCTCTTCATATGACTGAACCGAGAAACCAGGCACAGAACCAAGGGTTATACGAGGAGGTACTGTTTTGAGTCTCTTGGGAAAAGGCTCTAATTGACCACCAGCAATCTCTGATACACTATTAACCTCAGGAAGGGGGGTTATACAAACTTCCATTTTCTTATACCTGCATTTCGAGAATAAGATCAGCTTCAAGAGCAAATATAGGATCCGGACAAAATTCACACATTGTATTGGGAGGGCTGTGGAGAAATGACACCTACCATACATCATTGTCGTTCGCCAACTTACATTTGCCAATTTTGGGTTTATCTTGCTTCATCGAGCAAGACTTGTCATTTAATCTCTTTCTCCATATGGCAATACCATCCTTCTCAGATATCTTCTTCCAACAAAGAAGTTCTGCAAATTGTTCTATTTTTCTCTGCTCATTCTGAAGATCTTCCTTTGTTCTTTGCCACCCCTTATAGTGAATCTTCCAGCCAATGGGCGGGCCTGACAGCACCCAATATCCGCCGGGCCTTAATACTCTGTCAACTTCCATCATGTACATACCATCTGCAGAAACAGAACAGTGAAAATTTTACCATGCTTCATATGCTCACATGGACCAAATATACCATAAAGAAAGGTCATCATTGTTTTCTTACCATTTCCACCCCATGGAATTAAACATCTTGAGCAATGAGCCATGTCAAAGACACGAGAAGGGAATGGCAGCTTTATTGATCCAAGGACACCAATATATGCAGGGACACCTCTCTCCAGTGCAAACTGTACTTGTGCCTCATGATTATCCCTTGGCGCAAATGACATGGTCAAAACATTTTTCTTCAACAGGTAAGCACCCAGACTGGCAACCTAAATGATAATATGATAGAAAAAGTAAGGGAAGATTATAGAACATGCAAGAACAGCAACCTGAATAGATTGCTCAGTAAACATATGTATGCATTTTCAGGGTAGAGATTTTCACGTACCCCACAACCAGTGTCTAGAGCAGTTCTCACTTTTCCTTCAGCTACTGGGATGACAGAAGCAAGCTGATCTATATATGTATCCGCACCCTGAGGAAACTGTGTTCCACCACCAGGAAACCTGAACACATTTCCCTCATAGTGCACCCAGTTTTGGATAGCCTTTTCAACCGTAAGGCTCTTGTGAGGCACATTGGCATAAGGAACAAAATCACGGCTCTTTGGCCATCGGAAAGGAGCAACATAACCCTTCGGCGCTGGAATCAGACAGTAAAGCTTCTCCTTATCCGGTGGACAATGCCTTTCCCGATAGATCATGTTGTCTCTAGGGAAGGTCATTGCACGCTTTTGCTCCTCGCAAGGAGTGTAATCAGTGTACTGCTCATCACATGCCTCGAAAGGTTCAATTTTGGAACTACCAGTATTGTTCGGAAGGTCGGACACTCTATGATGGGTCTCAAAATTCAGATTCGGGAGTTGCGCACATTTAGTCTGTTCATTCACCCAGTTCTGTATTTTGTCTCCTCCTCCGGAACCACTTCGCTGCCAAGCGCCCAAGAGATAAAAGAAGGAACAGAGGCCAAAGACCACAACTATGATTAGTGTGTTTCTGGTCCTGTTCTCAGTCAAGTTTCGAGCCATACCACACCCTAACAGAATCGTGATTAAGATTCAGTAAGCAGGCATAATCAACATTTATGTAAAAAAAAATCAAGTACAGTGTTCCTCAACAATAGCACAAAATAAGCAGGAAAGGAATGAATCCATGAAGTTCTAAATGGAGATGTCCTCAAAGACCATCAATCCGAAAACCTTAACCACTTCATGTCAGCTACTACAGGTTTTATTTTTTCCTCGTCTTGTCTATGTTCATTCAATATTATTATTAAGCAATTAAAGTAAGATTCAATGCTGCATCCAGCACACATCTTTTTTGGTATCGCAAAATCCAGCAGATGGACACTCGAAGTATCAAACAACAAGGCTCTTTGCAGCAGTTGAGGAGCACCATATCTATTGAATTCAAAAGTACCATTCGAGAATAACGAAAATAAGGCCCATAATTTGAACACAAAACAATTGACAACCGAAAATACACGATTTCATGTGAGAAACCATGGATCATCACTCGCCAGTAAAGGAGCTCGGTTTGTAGACCCTGTGAGGTAATGAGAATGGATCCTGTAAATTTACTCGTACTCCGCGTTATACCCTACTAATTCACACAAAAACCCCTAGATTCCGCAACGAAACACAAACTGAAAACAAAAGGACTACCCAGTATCCAATCGCTGCGGTACCGCAACGACACAAGATTGCACGATACAACAGAGAACTAGCAGATCACTAGGCGCCGAACCAATCCGCGGAACTCTTAAATACTGAACTGACCTTCCCTACCAGCTGGAGATCCAAAGCGAGGCGCGGATCTGCGGACCTCGCTCGAACCGCGACGAGCAGAACCCGAAGTTTATGCGGAGAAGGGATGGCACGACCTCGGAGCCCTCTCCATCAATCGCCACTTCGCAAGCGGCGGGCGAGTGAGCCTGGGGGCTGAGGCGGCTGCTCCTTTCTCTTCCCCGGTGCCGCGCCTCGGACGCGTCAAGGCTGGACTGGGGGACCCGCTTCAGTCCGACGGGTGGGGCCGGCAGTTCCAGAGCTCCTAGCCGGTCCGTCGGATCGGACACGTGGACGGTAGATGAGGAGGGCGTTTCCCATGGGTTTCCGGTTGCCGGCTTCTTCCGCCCAAATGAACGCGTGTGCTGCCTGCCCTGTCCGGGCCTTCCGCCCTGTGCCGTGCGTTTCCCAAATCCCGGCTCCAATTCCTTCCGAGCAAGCGCGCCGCAGGAATTTGCACCAATGGTGATCCATCACTATGATCCCAGTTCCATTTGCCGCGATTGTGCTCAAGCGGCTGTTTGCCCGACGCAAATTGCTGGGCGTAGGCAGTGCGCCTCTGTTGGTAGAGAGCGCCGCCGCCAACCTGCTCGCTGGAATGCCTCGCCGAATGGTCATGGCTCATAAGGGATTTTGGGGCGAGGGGGCCTGGCTGCTACGGCCGTTGCTACCACGCAGGCAGCAATGGAACAAGCTACGGCCTTTTGGCATCACACTGCGAGTTGCTGCTTCTACTATTTCAAACACATGGAATGCCCTCCTCTAGGTTTGTTTCATGCCTGACAGGATATTGTGATGTTGCTTGCTACGCACCAAGTAATGTAACTTCGTTATCTTACACTTACAAGAGCTTTAAGTTTAACTCAATGCACCACACTTAAGTTTGCAGGTTTGCTTGATGAAGTCATATTAACATTGTGAAACGATTTTTTGTTTTCCAACTGAAATGTCTGGCTACTCTTCATATAATTTTATCAGCTGGTCTGTTGGCATGGCATCTTGCAGGTGTGGACAAGCCAAGCCCATGACCCAAACAGATCGCTCGCTTTTCGCAGAAGCAAGGATTTGGAGGTCCGTTCGAACATGTTGTACTTTCTCCTTTACCTTTTCCTTTTGTTGAACTTCTTTCTGTATGCGCACCAGCTATTATTTTTCAGTTCTGGAGTTAAGGTGGTACAGCTCCCAGTATAAACTACTCTTTTAGACTGAAATAGCATCACGGCAAATGAACTGTCGGAAGGATATATTGCTGTGATATACTCTAACATGAACTCCAAGAGGAATAGAGGAAAAAAAGAATTCTTGATCTATTCGTAGAACTTGAAACAATTGTGAAGTTGTCCTCGTTTTAGTAATTCACGAGTAGCAGTATTTGTTATAGTGGGAATACAAAGCATATGTTGGTAGAGTAATAATTAGAACCCAGGGCAACTTTGCTAATAGTAATAACTGATATGTCCCACGGAATTTGCAAATGTTCTTGTATCAATTACCCTGTATGGATACAAATGATTGATATTGTGTGCCTTATGACCAGATGACCATATGCACTAGGGAGCAATGAAGTGCCGTGCTGCAATTTACTTCTTTTTGGTAGATTAGATGACAAATGCTATAAATTATTCCACGATCAATATACCTTATTGTCTTATCTGTGGGCACTAACTCGAAACAATGTGCTTTGACAGCTCATATCAAAGAACAGAAGGAAAAGGATTTATGTTAGGTCTGATGCAATCTTTGGTAAAAGTTGGTTTGTTCTGTACTTGTATGTACTAGCATATACTTTGCAAGTAACTATGACAAAAGAAGAAATAACCGTGCCATTTGAATCAACTGTGTTGTTACTTTAATCAGTGCATCATCATTACTGTGATCGGATCAACATGTTATCTGCTTTAAGATCATAATGTTTTTCATGTGGCAGCTCCTTCTATGTTGCATTACCTGTTGCTTAACAGAGAAGTAAATCTAAGTTTGTTATTTGTGGTGCGTTTTTTTATCTAGGATTTCTAGACCTAGTTTTCTTCCATAACTAGCATGGTATGATTGCTCTTTTCCAAATGGGATCCTAATTTTTTTGTAGCCAACTTGCCGTCCTAGATGAAAGCCTTTCGATAGTTCATTGTCATAATTCTCTACCTGGTACCCCCAAAAAATATAGTTTTGTTAATTGGTCAACCAAAGTACCATCTCTAGAAATATGGCATTGTGAGGGAAGGAGAAGAACAATAACAGATAAGTTCCTTAACTTGAAACATATGAAAAATCTCTATCATCCAGATCCATATATTCATCTTTTGTGAGAAAACTCCAACAAAAATATCCACTAAAAAGATCTCATCTCAAACAGACTAGATAAATAAGTGAGGCTTTAATGGTGGTTTTCATATAGATCTTTGCAAAAACTCTTTAAGTCTTTAGTTCAATCATAATATGTTTAATTTAGTTTATTAATTGATCTTTTGTAAGCTTAGAATCCAAAATAAAATGTGCAAAGACATCTAAAAAGCAACAGAAAAATAAAAGCGATTATAAAAGCCACTGCAATACATACTGCCTCTTATCTTGTTTGGAGTGCTCAGAAGGGCCCCAAAACAAATCGTCTTCAGTGTTTGATTTGGAACGACTGGGAGCATTGGAACTCATTTGGACAGGGGCAACTGACTTTGATGGACAGGGGCAACTGCCTTTGATGGGGAAGAGTGTTGAGGAGGTGGCCATAGAGAAGGGAGAGCAAAAGAGAAAATAAGAGGTAGGTGATAAGGAAAATTGGATAGGTGTCTAGTGGTCCGATAAGCTAGATCAGCAAAACCATTTTGAATTATTCAAGAGGATAGTTGTGTGGTTTGAATTATTAAGAGGGTAGTTTGTGTAGTTTTAAATTAGAGGGTTTAATTGTCTGATTTTTTTAAGTTAGGAGAGTTATTGAAACTCGATCACAAATTAAAAAAAGGATTTCCTCTAAAAAATAAAGGATCCACTGCCAGTCCGACCGGAGTCTCACCTCATCTGCTACGACGGTGGCGCACAAATTCCGCGAAACATGGGTTGGTCCTTTTGTAAGAGCTGAATGCATAAATCTGTTAGCTTTCAAAATAAAATAGTTGAACGAGCACTTTAGGAATCTCTTCAAAGAGAAAGCCATATCATGGAAATTCATTCCTTCACCCACCTTTAAATTTCCTCCTTTTCTTTTGCAGCAAGAATGATCTTGTGGGCTCCCTTGCCCACTTCACGAGCAGGGATCTTAGCATAACCTTGCATCACTTTATAATTATTTTTCTTGTTTTCTGCACCTAAGTGCACAACACTAACAAAACAGTATATTTGCAGTTAAGGTGGCCCAATCTTTACTTTAAAAGAGGTTAGTTACTGTTTTTTCATCTTTCTACTTTGGCACTGATAAAATGCTATCCTTGGACCATGACCAGTCCATATATGCACAGCTTGAGCCCGTTGGATCCCCCAAAACTACTGCTGATGCTTTAAGATTCCCCAATCTTTGCATTCTGCAGTAAAGCAGGCAAAGCATTGGATGTTGTTAGCCTACTACATGGAAAAATGTGAGGAAAGAGGCTATTGAAACTTGGTACAGATCCTTTAAGTTTGAATGGCTAGCTTTGGTGGCCTTGGAAGATTCAAAGCGAAAAGCGTGCTCCTTGCAAGAAGGGCAAGCACAAGAAATGAAAAGCATGCAAAAGCACAAAGCCTTGCATTGTACTGGTGTCTGCTGGTTATCACAACCTGGGCTGTTTTCACCTCTATCTATTAACGGTTCAATTTTGGTTTTTACTGGAGACTGGAATAGAGGAGGATGGCAACAAGTGTCTAAAGCAGGGGTTTGGTTCTTGCTGTTGCTCTTATCCCCTACATGGGCACTTTAGGTTTGTCTCTTGGGATAGACGATGGGCTCTCCCATCCAATGACTTTGCCATGTCAGGGTCTCAGAACCTTCCATAAGCAGCCTTAGGCATGCCTCCCTTGTCCCTTTGTGCTTTGGGGCTCGGCGTGGCCTTGGGCTATATCTACAGACAGAGCATTGCTGCGATTGATGGTTGTACTAGCGCAGCCAGACTAATAGAGCCCAGGCATCAGCAGAAGTTGCATGTCTCCAACTGAGGAGCAGCAGCAGCAGCAGCGACATGGCGAGCACCAGAGGCTGGTTGAGGCTCTTGGCGATGTCCGCCTTTGTTTGCCTCGTGGCGGTGCTGTACCCTGCTGCCATGGTGAACGGCCTGAGGAGAGAGGAGCTCGTCCTCGGCCGTGATCCAGCGCCGGCACCAGCGGAGGCGCCTGGTGCAGGTGGCGGCGGTGGCCACGCCAATGCCGTCAACGTCGATGCTGCAGGGAAGCGGTTCGTGGCGCCTACCGCGACGACGGTCGGCGCGGTGCAGATGAGCAAGTGGAGGGTCCGGCGGGGCTCAGACCCCATACACAACCGGAGCTGACCAACTCCGGCCGCTTCTTGATGTGCTCTCAAGTTTGGGCACATCTCCTTTTGTAGGCGAGAGTGCAATCTCATCCGGTGCCAGAGAGGAATTGAAAGAGTCCGCAGGAGATTCAGGGACGATGGAAAGCAAACGAACAGGATGGTAGTTTCTTCGCTTTAGCTGTAGGAGGATAGCAAGGAGGTAGATGGGTGCAATGTAGGTCATTCAGTTGGATTGTAACATAGTAATTTCTCATCAGAGGTTAGATGGGATCTTGTCTTCTTTTTCTTTTCTTTTCTTTTTTTGCATGTTGACAGGTAAAATGAGTAGATGCTCCTGAACTTTGAGCTCTTTCAGGCATATTCGAGTCACACATTATTATCTTTCAGGCGATCAGTGTAAAGCCCGAGACGAACCGTTATAGTTGATCAGAGCAGAGTAGGGGTGTGTTTGTGGGGGTTACGATGCGTGAGCCCGGCACACCCAGTGGATTTAATTTCAAAACCACGTACGAAAGTGCTCACATCTATGCGTGCGTACGAAAACTAAGGCCACTCTCAATGCACAGTTTTATTGCATAGTTATAAAAACTGAGAACTTGAAATGTTTCAACAAATTTACAAAACAATAAGTTGTAGTGTACTCTACGAAGGACAAGGGTCCATGGGCGTCTGCGTCCCCTATTTATCGACAAACGGTAGAGCTGGCGATTGTCCATTGCATTCTCACTTGATTCGTGAGCCAGTCAGCCAGTAGTATTTTTCTCTTACATCAAATCAATATCAACCACCATCCAGCAATACTTTTGTCTCACAAACAAATCAGCACCTGCTACCAGCCTCAGCCAAGTCGAACAAATCAGCACCTGCTACCAGCCTCAGCCAAGTTGAACAGAGATTGCATGTGGATTAGCACAGTGGCTTGATCTACTAGTCAGGCTATCGAGAGTCAGAGCTCAGTCCTAGTATTGCAGCGAGACGTGGGCCTCGTTTAGTTGCTCATGTAAAGTTGTAAAAATAAAATCTTTAAACATTTGAAGTATTAAACATAGACTAATTATAAAACTAGTTACAGAACTCGTCTATAAACCATAAGACGAATTTAATAAGCCTAATTAATCTATCATTAGAACATGTGTACTATAGCAATTTAGTGTATAATCTAGCCTAATTAGGCTCTAGATTCGTCTCGCAATTTACAAGCAAACTGTGTAATTTATTTTTTATTTCATCTAGATTTAATACTCAATGCATGTAAGATTCTCTTTCGATGCGATATATTTGGAATTTTGAATTTCGGAACTAAACAAGGCCCTGCTGCTACTGCTAGCTTGCACGCGCATACTCTGCTGTGACAGGGTCATCAGAGACGGAGCCACATGCAATTGTGTAACATAACTCTATCTGTTCTACCGATCAAAATCAAGCTCGTCGACATCTGACGACTACTCTCGATCGTGAGCACGAAAGCCTGTTCACCGTACCATGTCGATCAAGAAAGCAGAAATTTGAGGGGCTACCGTTTCGACGTCGGCTTAGCTGTCCCATCTTGACTTGGCGACCATCTGCATGCGATGGATGGCTTCAGAGTCAATGCAAGCCTCAGCTCTCTCCGTCTCTCTCTCGCCTCTTGATATGGACATGCAATGCAAGCAAGACATATGGACATCTGATGGATGGAGTAGCCAAGATTACCCGTCCTATACGTACTCTGATTGTGCGTAAGTACATGCCTGGTGTACTGATACTTTAGCTACCCCAATGCAAGTACAGTGTGCAGTACCTTTACAATAAGATTACAGATGGAAGCAAGCAATTGTACACTTAATGTTCACGCAATGCCTGCATAGTACTGGTGCCTGCATCCTAGGGAAATGCTGCTGTGCCCTGCCAAAACTCCTACCAAACACATTTACAAGAGGGAGCATGGAGCATTCACGCTCACCTACAGGAGGGAGCAATTCACAGTGACCGAAAGTCAACGTTCCATCCACGGTGTAGCAGGGTCAACCTCTGCGTTGGGACTCAAATATAATATAGGAATTGACCCGGGCAACAACCTACTGTGCAATGGGCTCTCTACAGCTGCTACGCCAGATCGAGGCAGAGCATGCATACCCATAGGGGTGGAATCGAGCCGAGCCTCGATTTTTTTCGAGCTTTATTCGAAATCAATATATTTGTATTTATTATAGTCTCCCGCGTTGTTTGATATGCAACTTCAAATTGAGCATAACGAGCCGAGCCGAGCCTGTCAAAATTGACTTTTGTTCCAAATCAACTAATCTTTATTTAAAAAAAGAACGAACGTAATCAGAACAATTTTGAAACGAGCCACCGAGCCAACTTAATGAGCTTTTTTTAATACCGATGATGATGGACTTTAAACCCATGACGCCCGGATGGTCAAATGCTCCAACCCCTCCATCTCCATGCATTGCAGGAGGTGAACCTTAAAGGCTCCGCGGGAGACCTACCAACCAGAGCCGCGGATCGCCGGAGACTGACCGGGTCAGCCGGCTCGGCGACGTCTCGCCATCGTCGCGAGTTAATGCGGCGTACCTGATGTCTCGTCAACTTGGCCGTACGCCGTGCGCAACAGCAGCGGGCGACAGGGACGGTGAGGCGAGCGAGAGGCGATCGATCCCCAGCGGCCGGCCACCGGCGGTCCGGCGCTGCAGTCTCCGGCGATACTTGAGATCAGATTAAAGCCTGGACATCGCTAGTAATGAGCCTGGCTGCTGCACATTTTCCATGGATCAGCAGAATGCTACGCTCCATGCCGTGCGTGACCGTTAACCCAGTGTAGTGTCACGGTTTCTTAACTAAGCAGCAAGGTAACGAGGCACAAACCATGCGCTAGCAGCGGTAACACACGTACTGCCCGCATGTGTCTAGGACGATGGCCTGCCGGCTTCTGCCGGTCTTACCGGGAGATCAAGCCTTTGTCCGGTGAATGCCACAATTAGTAGGTCGATGTGTGACCCCCAGCGCTTAGTCCTCTCGCAACTTAACGCGACGGCGACCCCAGCGCCATCAAGGCCGGCCGTCCTTCCGGTCAGCCTGGCGCACGGGCAAATTGGGCAATGAACACGCCATGCGAACATGGCCGACGGCCGATCGGGTGGCATCATCCAGTGCGAGGCTGTCTATAATTCGCTTCTGGGAGTAAGCAGTGATGCAGTAGCTATCAAGGTACGACTAGTTACAACTGACAGCCAGGAAATATGTGCTCGTTGTGAACCAGCATCGTCGAGCAGGCTGCGCGCGCCGCGATCCTCATGGTTTCAGACGGGACTGTGAGCATACCATCAGAATTTCCGATAACCAACTGTGAGGAAGAATTTCAGCAGTAACAGATTTCAGGTTGTCTCACACTGCAGTACTAACAGATTTCAGGATGTCTCACCTTGCGGCAGTAACAGATTTCAGGTTGTCTCACCTTCCAATCCAAGCTTCTAATAATAAAAGTTACTCCCTATCCAACCTTCTAAGAACAAAAACGACAGGTTCCATTGGCGCCGTAAAACTATTGAGTGCAGAAAGGGACAGCTGCATGGTCTAGCCTGTTTTCTTTCGCTACGAGTCTTAGGGTTTTCTGCCAAAAAAAAAAGTTAATCACCGATAAATAAGGTGGGGCTACATTTTTTCTTTCATCAGTCACATGAACCGCTCAAATATAAGATCATATGCAGCTGCATTGCTCTCTGTACATTATCCATGAAATTTGTGCCATACTTGGTACAGTACATATGATACTTGCGCTATTTCTGCTTTCTGAAAAGAATAAGTGGTTTCCACCTGAGAATATACCATCTATAGGTCATAAGTGACCTGAATTCTTCAGACATCTATGCATAAAGCCAGAGAGTAACACTCAAATACAACACCACTTTCCTGAACCAGTGAACCCTGCTTTCAACTCTATCCGTGACAAGTGGTAGCTAGAGCCTAGAGCAGTACGAACCTTATGATACTTCAATCCAAATTCTAACTTAGGCACCGAGTTAATGAAACAACAAGCGCTTGACAGATTGCCTTTAATTCGCCAACGTATCTATGGTGGATGTGTCGCCTTCAGATCAAGAGTAAACGGCAGTATTAATTAATACCAGCAAACCCGTTCTCCATGATATGAACTTATGAAGGAAAATTAAGTTTCTGATGGGACACAAGCAAACTTGGACACTTCTCATGGAAATGGTTTCGTGAAGTGAACAAGTCAGCAAGAAGTCAGATCTAGAGTAATGGCAGAATTAATGACCGGATCAACTAAATAGGCTGGCAATTTGGTTTTGTTTCTTCTCATAAAAATATTTGGTTTTATTTCAAGCGAGCGACTAGCTTGCAGGAAAGTTAATGAATACATATACCATTCAAATGCTAGATTATATTACAATTCACCAGAATTTCATTCTAACACCAAAAAAATGGGCAAGGCCAGTAACCACGCATAAAGTAAAGGTGTATACTGACAGAATCATGAAGGCAGTGAGCGAAGAGGCAAAGAGTGTGTCAACTGAGAGATTTACCAGACCAGTTAGGATATTTGCCTGGAAGAACAAAATAGACTTAAGTTTCAGTTCATCTAACCTGGCAAACTGAACAACTTTCAAGAAACTTCAGCGAGGTTAATTTATTCAGGAAGTTTCACTTTCTAGTGAACAAAGAAAGCAAGCAATGATCTTACCAGAAGGAATGAACCAAGCATATTTTGATTGAATGCATCTTCAAGAATCAAGTTCTTTTCATATGAAATGAACCCTGCTAATGTGAGGATAGATAAAACCTATATTGCATAATCACTGTCAGCATAAACAGTGGAGCATGAACAAAGAAATAGACCTAACAACAACTCAGACACAAAAACCCAGAGAATCTCATTGTTGGTAGACTCTTAAGAAAGCATGTTCTTTTATTTCGGTAAGTAATAAATTTCATGGCTTTGCAACCACCCTTGCCATTTTTTCATGAGTCTGATGATATGACAAAGTTGCTCCCCAATGGCCCAATCATCAAAGAGTAACATTGGTAGGCATTAAGCAAAGCAATGAATATAAAGGTTAGAGCTGAAATTTTGGGCAATGCTGTGAACATTACACTGAGCAGAAACATTTAATACATACCGATTGAAACATAAAAATATTTAAAGCATACAAGACTGAATATAATAATTAGTTCCTGATGCCTTGGATTTCTTTGGCTTCATTACGGGATCATTTGTAGGCATCATCAGATAAAGTAGATATTGTTCTGCTATATTCATGATGTGGTCCAAATTGTTCATTTTTTGACGTACATAGAGACATTGTAAAATGGTGAAAGGAAGATAAATTTGACTAAACTGAGAGTTCCAATGTGACAATTGCTGTGTTCGCTTGGCTTGTCAGCCAACCAGCCAGCAGTACTATTCTCTCATACTAAATCAGCACCAGCCACTGGCTACCAGCCAGTCAGCAGTACTGTTCTCTCATAACAAATCAGCACCAGCCATCAGCCACAGCCAAGCGAACACAGCAAATGAAAGCTAGGGGTGGTAAAGGGCCTTAATTTTTTGCCTAGATAATCTAAGGGCCGGGCCCTAAAAGGATCGGGCTCTAATCTTATTCAATTTTGAGCTAAAAAAATAAAGAGCCAACTAGGATTGTGAAGAGAGCATTAGGGCCATGATCCATTACCACCCCTAAAGCATATTATAATTTTATGTAAGAACGAAAAGAGCAATACCTGAAAATTCTGACCGAAAACAAGCATAACATAAGCGAAGTTGCACTGCAAAATGAACACCTTGATCAAGTTTTAAGCTACATGTATTAACTTCTGACCGAATCTATAGACTGGTCAGAAAAGGTTAAGCTTCATTGTATTTACTCCTATATCACTACTTACTAAAATTTTTAAATGTTATAACTCCTTTTACACCATAATCATCCATTTAAGCATTAACAAGTTTTCATGACCAATATAACTTTTTCATTCTGTGTTAAGACCACAATATTCTGCTCTACAAACCATAAAACTGCTTTGACATGGCATAGTAACTTTTAAAATATTCGCTAAGATGGATTTAGTATGATTTGATTTCATGCTAGAGTAAAAAGTCATCAAATTAGTATCTTACCATTCTCCGAGAAACTCTCTCAATATAGCTATCAAGGATGATTGCCAAAATCCTATAAACACGACATGTGCAATGATCAGAAAATATTGAAAACAGTAATTATGCATGTGCATATTGTTTCTTACCAAAAAGATGCAGCAAGAACCCAGACTTTTACCACTTGAGTGTTCCTGCTCTTGCCTTTTGATTTAGTGTCAACGAATAGATAGTAACCCAGAGAAACACCAATTAGAAACATACCCCAGTATCCTGTGTCATGGGAGGGAATCAATTAACAGAATGGATAATGTTACAACAATTTTAAAATACAACACGTGTAAATTTATGCCATGCAGCTATCAAAAGGGCCCAAAAACTAAAAGTAATTAATGTGTAATTAAGCTTAGCAAAGTCAGAAACTATGTATAGCATACAACGATAGGGTAAGAAGAAATAAAGAAAAAAGTTAAGATGCATGCATAAAAACTTGCATTTATGCCTGCATCTGCATGTTGACAGGGTTGCACGGCTATATGTTTCTGAGCCTTTTAAGAAAACAAATTATAAACTATGTAGAAATATATTTGTTACCAAGTATGCTATAAACGCCTTCCTTATTCTGGCTGATTATATCAGGACTTCTTTTATCAGAAATGAGGTACTCATTCAATCCAGAAGATAGCCAAATCTGGTATCCTGAAATAAATAACAGAGATGGACCTTAATAAAAGGATTATTGCATTATAAAGTGTATCAAACCAAGCTAGAGAAGTTTGTACCTGCAAGGATAAGCAGACCAACTAGGCCACAATGTTTTGGATGAATCCTGACAATGGATGTAAGGATAGAAACAGCAGCAAGGGTGAAAAAGAAGTTCCAATGAACACCATATTCTCCTACATGAACCTACAAGATAACGAACAAAGAATTATCTTCAGAATACAGCATTCAAACATGGAATCATTTAATAACTTCTCCATTGCGCCAGGCAATTTGATATCCAATCACTTGACTTTCAGTATTACTAAAAGGAAACATGATGTAGTATAGTATATTCAGTCACGTTCTGTGTTATAGAGCTTCAGCGTCCACAAAAGAGGAAATGGGCATCATGAAGTATAGGTCACTGGGGGAAAAGATGACAAAAAGTTGCATGAATGGCATACCTACATGAAACAGGTTCCATATCAGTGCACGCAGTGGCAATTATAATGAATGACGGAATAAGTAAATAGTAATGCACATAGTAGGTACAAAGAAAAAAAAGCACCTGATAATCAACACCCAATGTTGAGATAATGCGAGCAAACCCAAGAAATACCAGTGGACTTATGGAACTCAGTGCTGACCTGAAACTCCTAAGGAACACAAGCAGGAAATTATAAGATGCATCACATGAATATGGACATATGGTAGACTATTGTTTATAGGCAGACCTATCAAACAGAAACTACTGTAATCATACAGTGAAATTAACAAATTCAAACAGTGAAACCTGTGAAAGATATACTTATTAGTGATTACACTAAATTAATGGAGGATAAGATGTCAGTATACAAATCAGTGGACATATGTCGTGCAGCACACCACACATAATCCAAGTGTCTAAATAGCCTTAAAGATATTTTGGTTATGAAAAAAATGATATCAAATCATAATTAAGGACTTACATTGAGGTTATGTTTCGTGCTTGTCTAGATACCAGTGCATTAGCCACTAGAAAAGATCCTACTCCAAGATCCATCTGTTAGACCATGTGTCAAATTCTTAACATCATTAAGATGGGAAGTAGCACATACATTCCAAACTGTGCATGGCAGCATAGGTTCGAACTTGAAAACAGTAAGCAAAGAACGATTCCTAGACAAGAGGTCAAAGGTAGTTCAAATAAAAACTAAGATAAAACAAAAAAAAAATATTGGATCATAGGTGTTCATTCCAGGAACAGAAGAAAAAACTGCAATTGTTTGTGCGAAAATTGGATCAGAAGAATAAAATAAAATAAAAAAGCAATTGTTTGTGCAAAATACAGGAGTAGAAGATGACAACAGATGATTATTAGTTCCTGTTCCATGACTGACATTCTGTTCATTGAAACAAGCATATACTCATATATTGTTAGAAATCTAAACATTTTTATGACTGTATGAACAATTCGTAGCAGGCAGCATGTATGCACAGAAGGTTCATGATTAGTTGTGTTACCAATGCGAACGGGTGCCTAGCCGGATTGGTTAGGTGGCCTCAGTAGCACTCCTCAGGTCTTGGGTTCGACTCCCGGTGGGAGCGAATTTCAAACTGGGGTTAAAAAAATCCCCTCACCTGCCACCACGCCAAAGCACGAAAGTAAGGTCCCAGCCCGCACTCGCACGGGTAACGGCGCCCCCGTGTAAGGGTGGGGCAGGGGGTTCAAGGGGTTTCTCGGCCTGCGTGAGAGGTCTTCTTTTATTCAATGCTCGGGGGTTTCTTCCCCCCGCTGGCCGAGTTTTTTAGTTGTGTTATCAATAGCACTTGTATTCATTATGAGGATTCTAGGTTTGAACGTACAAGGCATGCACAGGTTCGGACAAATAGGCACAAACCCACCTTATAAATGGCGACATAAAAGGCATGAATATATAAGGCACGAATATATACTCTAATAATTTGCAAAATGGATTATGAAGACATAAAGATAATAAAATGAAAGGAAAAAAAATAGGCTGAAGTATGACTTACGATGCCACTACCATATGTTTCAACCTTGGCATAGCATCTTGGAAAGATTTTGAAGTCCACAGCTAGTATGCACAAACATGTCACCAGAACCTACAGATTACGTAATCAGTTTTGATACTTCTATATTGCTCCTACATCTCTACTACTGAAGGATTACTAATTTTTCTAATGAATAAACTTTTGCACACCACTGACACTCGGTAAGAAGATATATCTGCTCTGAGTGAAGGCGATTGGCTGAGTCCAGCTTTAAGATGAGACTGAGACCTGGGAGGGCAGGATTACATCAATTGCAGAATAGCATTGCTGTGTTGCATGAAGGAATGCAAAAACGAACTATGGAATGGCAGAATCTAAAAATATTTTCAACAAAATTAGACATAATAGCTCATAGCAAATACCTTTTAAACATGATGTAGACAGATATCAGGATTATGAGAGAAATAGCACATGTATAAGCCCATTCAGCTAAGACCTGCGAAAAAAAAAGGAATAACCCAAGGATCACTATTTTACTTTGCTTCCAACTAAAAACTTTTTAACTCATGCCCTGTATTGTAATGCTTGTTTCTCTATGAGCTCTTTTATTCTCTTTACTTCAGAAATACTGGCATCTAAGCAAAACGAAAATACAGGGAAGGGTTACTTACTGTGAAAACCAAAAGAACTGGCAATACAACAGTGAGATAATCTACAACCAGTGTAGAGACGTACTGCATCCAATCTTTACGAACAGGAAGAACTTTATCATCATTTTTCTTCGCTGCATCCCTCCTAGTATTATCTAAAACATGATGGAACAAGGGAAATATTGTCCTTTGTTAGATGAACTCCACACATGGAAAGCAAAAAAGAAGTGAGCTGATTATTTGTTAATGCCGAGAAAATTTAAAAGGGCATACTTAAAAGACAGAGAATACAGTTGAAACGGATGGCTTAATATGTAGCATCGATCATCAAATTTAGCAGATAACTTTTTTTTGAATTAAAATTTAGCAGATAACTAAAAATGGAGGGCAACATGATATATTTTTTAATAAAAAAGCTAAAACTTATGTATATTCTAACTAGTGCGAAACAGATCCACAAGCTAAATCTGCAAAACTGCAGCGTGCTAGTAATTTGATTTTCCAAGCATATCATTGAAGCTCACTCGCATTTGTCGTAGCTACGGAATCAGTTGCGCCTTACACTACAACATAATAGGAGATCAGAATCCACTGCATTTCAGATGAACTGACCTCTGCTGCTCCACTTCCTGAGAACCACCAATGCCTACAAACCAAAAAAAAAAAGTCGAATCCCAACACCATGTGCGCGCACAGAACAATTGGCAGGAGATTTGAATCAGTCACCGGCACGATGGTGGAGAGCACCGCGATCTCTGACATGGAGGACCCCGTCAGGTTGCTCACAAATCTGCATCACCATGGCGGAGGAGGAGAGCGGTTAAGGGCGAGAAGGGGAGCGGCCGGGACAGCAGTCTCAGGTTTGGCTTGGGACGCTGGACTTACTGCTCCTTGAGGAGCTTGTTTGGGTTCAGGGACTTGTCGAGGAGGCAGCCCTCCATCGTCGACGTCTGAGACTCGAGAGGCGCGGGGGCGGAGGCGGTAGGGGCGGGCAGAATTGCTGGGAAGGCGTCAGAGATGGCTGACGGCGGGCAGCAGCGGTAGTCTGCACACGGCAAAATTGGATTTGTACAGAGAACCAATGCTTAGATATATACCATCGAAAGAACTAGTTCTAGATAAGTAGATATCTACCATTAGAAGATGGCAATTCTTAGCAACTTAGCATTTCTATGAAACCAATGTTAATCGTGACCGCTGTACCCCTTGCTGATAAAAAAAAAAAAGATTTGAGCAAAAGTGTCACTGCACTTCAGCCCCCCATCTGTTCGTCCCAACCCCTCCCAAACAAGCAAACTAGGTACAAAAATTGCAAGAAATTGCAGAGATTCGATAGAGAGAGAAAAGGTTAAACCTCGTTAGAATCAATATGCCTCAATTCGAGATCGATTTTAGGAGAACCCTAAGGTTAAGAACCATGAAAAAAAGAGAGTATTGTAAATGCGAGGAGGAGGCACTCGTCACCTAGGAGTCGCGGGGAGCGCACTGCCGGGAAGGCCGCCGGCGAGAAGCGCTGCTGGTCGCCGCCTGCTCCTTTCTCAGCGAGCGAGGCGCTTCATGTGCGGACTGCGGCGGTGTCGGGACTCGGGCTACTCGGCAAAAAGAAACGAGCGCACCTGTGTAGTTTAGGCCAAGGGTAAAATCGGAAGCTTTCATATTGTCGATAGGTAAAAGAACAGAAAGCAAAGGATCAGGCCGACGGAAGCTAACAAAATGCTAGATATCTATAACGTAATAGTATGAATCCAATTTTGGCTCTGCAGAATGCAGATGACGGTGAATGCGAGCGCATCGGCGACCTGCCAAGGCGAAGGTAAAAAAACTCTCTAATTCGTACATGTTTTTTCTTTGAGAAAAAATCATTTTGTCTCCCTCAACTTTTGGCCAGATCTACTTTTCCTCCCAAGATAATGAAACCGTCTATCCAGTCTCCTCGTACCCATGAAACAGTTCACATAGCCTTTTTGAACGGTTTGAGGCTGAGATGACAACGGTTTTTCTTTTTTTCTTTTATATTTATTTTGACTAAATTTTTGAAAAATCATAGTTAATTATAAAAAATAAAATAGAAAATTCAATTTTATTGGACTCTACGTGAATAGATCTACGCAATGAACATATTATATACTTTAGTATAAATTTTTGCTGTAGTTTTAGATATATACTTTTATGTAATTAATTTATAGTTACAGTTTTTATCGTTCAATTATGGTGAAATTTTTATTATAGAATAATTATTATATGATTGAACTATAGTAAAAATCTTATAATTATTAGATCATGTTTGACTGAGCTGTAGATTTACCTATATAAACCTAGAAAAATCTAGACGAATCTATAGATAAATCTAGATGAATCAATAACTCAGTCATACATAATCCAATAATCATAAAATTTTTACTACATCTCAATCATATAATGATTAGCCCATCATTAAAATTTCACCATAATTTGACGACGGTGACTGTAGCTATAAATTAATTACAGAAAAGTATATATACAAAGCTCCATCAAAATATTTGTACTGAAGTATATCATATAATATGTTCAATTGAGTTCAACAAAATTGGATTTTTTATTTTATGATTTTTTATTTACTGTGATTTTTCAAATATTTAGTCAAAATAAAAATAAAAAAAATAAGAAAAACCGTTGCCACCCCACCCTCAAACGACTTGGGGAGTTTATGTGAACGGTTTCATGAGTCTCAGCCTAGCCGGACGGTTTCGTTGTCCAAAAAGGAAAATCAGATTCGACCCAAAGTTAAGGAGTCAAAAATGACTTTTTTCCTTTTTATTTTGAGTGGACTCTAATTTGCACATATCGTGGCCCAGATCTTGGCCCTAAAGCTTTTAAGGGCCTAATTACCTGCCCCTTACGAGATTATGGGCCGCCCACCTGGCCCATAGTTTGGATCAGCCCATCTCTAATAATGTAATGGAGTTTTTTCTCGAATATGCAGGAGAGCTGCATATCATTGCATTAAGAAGAGGAAAAGTCCAAAATAGCAAGTTACACACACCACCACACACCCAAGACACACGCCACCACCCCAGCCCCTGGGGGGTTCACAGTTTGAAAAATAGTAACGCGCCGATAAACAAAACTATGACCACCATGACCCACTAAGGAGTCGCTAAATCAGGCTCCTAGTCAGGGAGCACGACTGCGACCACTGCACTCAGCCCTTTTGCACCTGCTAGCATCCAAAGTTCAGCTTCATCCCGTGCAAGCAAGAGGGCTCTATCAACACTAGAAGCGATCCTATCAAACACTGCATCATTTCTAGTCCTCCAAATGGTCCATGCCCCCGGGACGACCAGGGTATTGAAACCCCGCAACGCACCGGCACTTATGCTATCACCAGCCTGCTGCCACCATAAGAAGAACTCCACATCATTTGGGTGAGGCGTGATAGCTTGAAGTCCGAAATAGCTCAAAAACTGATGCCAAAATTGCCGGGCAAACACACACGGCGAGGGAAGGTGATTGATTGTCTCCTCTTCTTGCTCACAAAGAGGACAATGTTCTGGATGTGGCAATGTCCGACGAGCAAGTCTATCTGCTGTCCAACAACGGTTATGAGCAACTAGCCACAATAAAAAATTGCATTTCCTTGGAGCCCAAGTACCCCAAATCAGTTTGCTTGCTGCAAAATATATGGATCCATTGAAAAGGGCCTTATATGCTGATCTGGTAGAGAACTGGTCTGAAACTTCAAAACGCCACTTGTGGACATCCTCAACATCAGGTTGGAGGACAACATCCTGTATCATGTCTCAAATATCCAGGTATTCTAAAAGTACAGCGACCGAGTGGTAACCTTGGATATCCTCAAGCCACATATTGTTGCTCAAAGCTTCCTTGACGGTTCGTCTGTTAGCCCTCCTTTTTGGAACGACAGCAAAAAGATGAGGGGCCATCACCTCAATTGAACACCCATTTAGCCATCTGTCAGTCCAGAATTTAGTATTTTCCCCATTACCTACTTCAGATTGTATGGCAATAGCAAACGACGACTTTGCACAAGAGTGAACTGGAACTGGGAGGGAGCTCCACGGCCTTGCAGGTTCAGTTTTCCTTAGCCACAACCATCTGACTCTAAGTGCCCAGCTGAAACGTTGCATGTCTAGAATACCAAGACCACCAAGCTCCTTAGGCATACAGACTTTAGGCCAAGCTAATAGGCAATGCCCTCCATTAGCTTCTTTTCGACCTCGCCATAAAAAATTTCTTCGAATTTTGTCAATGGCCTTTAGGCACCATAGGGGAAGATCTAGGGCAGTAGCAACATATAACAACATGGCTGTTAGAACATGTTGTACCAGAATGGCCCTTCCTGCCCGGTTCAACAAATCAGCCTTCCATCTTGGAAGTTTTTCTGCAATCTTGTCGATAATGGGTTGGAGTTGTGCACGGGTCAGTTTCCTGATGGAGAGAGGAAGCCCAAGATATTTGCAAGGGAAACTCTGAACCTCGCAAGGGAGATGTTCTTGCACAACTGTCAACTCATCCTCCGAGCACTGAATGGGCATGACACTGCTTTTCTGGATATTTGTCTTAAGGCTTGTAGCAGAACCAAAAAGCTGCAGCAAGTCCTCAACCCTACGCAAGTCAGTGGCCACCGGGCGGAGGAATAGAACCACATCATCAGCAAAGATGGAGACACGGTGATGAATGTTCCGTGTAGCCAACGGTTGTAGGAGCCCCTCGCTGCATGCTTTCTCGACCATACAGTTTAGAACGTCCATAACCAAGATGAAGAGCATAGGTGATAGGGGGTCACCTTGTCTAAGACCACGACGGTGGAACAACTCTTCTCCTGGGCTGCCATTAAGGAGTACCCGGGTGGACGAAGAACCGAGCATACCACTGATTAAATTCCTGCACCTAGGGCCGAAACCCCTTTTTGGAAAGATCTCCAACAAAAAAACCCAAGAGACTGAATCAAATGCCTTAGAGATATCCAACTTCAAGAGTATCCGAGGTTGTTTCTGTTGGTGGAGGAATTTTGCTGTTTGTTGGACCAAGATAAAATTGTCATTAATGCAACGACCTTTAACAAATGCACTTTGGCTGGCAGCCACCATTGCACTTAGCTTTCTTGACAGCCGGTTAGCGATCAATTTAGTGACAAGTTTGGCAAAACTATGGATGAGGCTAATAGGCCGAAAATCCTTGACCTGGACAGCATCTTCTTTCTTGGGTAACAACGTCAGAAGTGCTGTGTTGAGTAGGTGTAGATTCCTGAAATTTCCACGATGTACTGCTGCAAGGGCTGCCATCACATCCGGCTTGATGGTGGTCCAGCACAACTTATAGAAGCGCCCAGTGTAACCGTCAAGTCCTGGGGCCTTGTCCGAGGGCATGTGTTTGATGGTGTTCCACACTTCCTCTTCTCCGAAAGGCAGCTCCAGCTCAGCAAGATCATGCTGATCGAGCCCCAAATTATCAAGATTGATAGAAATGTCCCTCTGTTCAGAAGTGCCAAGGAGTTTGTTGTAGAACTCAAACACTGCAGCAACTTTATCATTGTGGCTGGTAAGTACTTGGTCCTCTGAAACCAATTTAGAGATGAAATTCTTCCTCTTCCTGTAACGCGCCTGAGAGTGAAAAAGCGCGGTGTTGGCATCTCCATCCTTTAGCCACCCAATCCTAGATCGTACCCTAGCCATGGTTCGCTGCAAGGAACTCAGCGCAAGTGAGTGTTTTTTCAGTGCATGCAGCAACCACAGCTTGTTGTCCGATAACTGTCGGTTGTCTTGAGCAATCTCAAACTGGTGAATAGAGTAATAGAGTAATATCAGCCAAGGACTTCGGATCTACGACTCTACGGTCTGATTTTGTTTTTCTCAATGAGAGAAGGTAAGAGTGCGATTCGTACTATTTATGATTATGATGATTTGAGGAAGATCTATCTTGACTTCTGAAAAGTGAAGACTGGATCATTGATTCGGATGTGTGTGAGAGAGAATTGGGTGAGGCTGCAAAGCAGCAAAGGTCAGGTATGCTGGTAGGGATTAGGGATACACAAATCTAAACATTATCACATAAAATTAATTGTTTTTAGAAGTTTCGACGATGTTTAAATTTTTAGCAGTAACATTTTCTTACCATTTTGTCGAAATTAGCCATGAGCTCGGATTTGCATTTAGTTCTTGAAAATTGGCGTCGAGCAAAACACAGAAAGGGTTAATTAAAAAGTTATGCACAAGAATTAAAAAAAAACAATGTCAAGAATGGGATTCGAACCCATGCCCTTTCGGACCAGTACCTGAAACTGGCGCCTTAGACCAACTCGGCCATCTTGACTTGTTGATGTGATTGCGATAGCAACCTTATTCATTTTAAGTCAGATGAACAGCAGGCACATACTGTAAAACATTTCGGCGAACTTGCTTCTCCTCATCCCCTGTACGGTTGTATGACCCAAGATCCTAGATTCCAGGAACACCAGTTACCACAGTCCACAAATCCATATTAAAGTATGATGGTATCTCAGTATATAATTAGTGAAAAAAATACCGAGCTCATAGCAATCTACTATATTTATTCATCAAAAGAATACAATTAGCACATGACAAATTGTTCAACACATTCTTCTGTACGCACAAATACACTATCTTCCATGCTCCACCCGCCCAACTCTGCTACCTAAGATCAAGAACACAAAGAATTGAACTTGTACATTGTTGTTACACAATATCTATTCCTGTCGTATAAATATAATTCATCTGCACAAGGGTCAGCGTCAGCTGATGTGTGTTATGATGTATCGGCCTTTCTCTAAGTCGTATATAATCTTTGTCTTGGGCTTCCTCCATTTTGACACATAAAAAACTCCACATAATAGAAATATCCCCACCACAGCAAACAATAGTCTATTGCTATGGGTGGATGTTACAGCAGCGTCTGATGGCTTTGAACTTGTATTTTGCATCAATGTGATGAAAGCTCCTAGGGCCCATTCAACCTGAATGTCTCCAACCTGGTTGGAATACTCAATCCTGATAAGGAGAATATTAAGTTAGCTAAGCATTGCTCAAGAGTAAATTGCACTGAGGAACATTCACATGTTCAATATGCTTGCCTCTTGTCATCCAGTGGTACGCCAAGGCTGTCATGTAATAGAGCCACAATGTATGCCGACGAGAAGCAATACCGTGAGAAATCTTCATCTGACCTATTAGGGTACTTTTCTCTAAGAGTGTATAAATCCTGGTTGCAAAATTGTTCTCCAGCAAGTGCAAAATCAGATAGTGATGAAGACTTCTTAAGTCCAAAGAACTGACAGAGAATGTACAAATGTACATGAGTTAGAAGTGTCAGAAGAAAAGGTTGAAATGAAAAAAGAGAAAAATAGACATGTAATGCACCTTTGAAGTAAAATAGAAATTTTCAGTTGCTAGGAAGTATCCTCGCAGCTCAGGTACGAAAGTAGATCCAAGTTGGCATTGTTGATACTGGCACTTCTCTGCATTCACAAGATACATGTGGCACTAATCTCTAAGCATCACAGTTGAGCTAAGAAACAGTTCAGCAAAATATTTGGAGTGCATAAGATTTGCAAAAGATATTAGCTTAATGCGTAAGTTAAGAACATCTAGCTTCAAGCGATTTTTAAGTCATTCTATGTGAGCTACTGAACAGAGAGTTTGCAGTTTCGAATATATTTTATTAGGCATGTATAGGCTTGTATATTGTGTATGTATACACTTGGCCCATATTGGGCGTGTAGGCCCATATTGGGCATGTACAACTTGTACTCCAAGCCATCCGGCATATATAATGAAAGGTCACCCCCCCATTAGGGTGTGCGGCGTTTCCCATCTCTCTCTACCTTTCTACATGGTATTTGAGATTTCTCGATCCTCTCGCTTCCGCCCCGGTTGCGCCCCTTGCGCCCGGGCTGCCCCTGCCCTAGGCGGCGCCGCCCCCCAACCCTTCCCCCACGCAGGGCCTTCCCCTGCTGTAATGGCCAGGGGTTACCCCCAGCCGATAGTTGACAACAGAGGGGAGAACTCGTTGGTTCCCTGCTCTGCGCTTGTTGGTTTGGAGGTGGTAGAGGAAAGTACTTGTATATTGATTGATCAAGAGATTACATGGTTGGGGATATATATATCCCGTACAGCAACTCTTTACCAACTAACCAAATCTCTATCCTATCCTGACTCCGACTCACGCTAACAAACCTGACAAACCGACTCTATCTCAATCTCTAACAACCTGAACCAAACCAGCTAATCAACCGGACTCGACTCGATCTAAAACCAACGAAGATACTTGACAACTAACCGGCCACATTCTTTGGACGCCTAACATAGTGTTTGCCCCACATAACATCTCTCCCCCCTCGAGCAACAGCTTGTCCTCAAGCTGAAATGAAGGATACCGCTCCTGGAACGACGACAGATCCTCCCATGAAGCTGAAGACGGAGGAAGACCCTCCCACTGAACCAAAATCTGACGAACGCCCCGATACAGTCGTGTCTTTAGCGCCTGAGAAGGGACAGGAACAATTGCACCATTATGGGTTGGTGGTAACGGGGGAGGAAGCTCTGGTGGCTGACCCACAAACTTCTTCAAGAGGCCAACATGGAATGCATTGTGCAGGCTGGAACCAGGGGGCAAAGCCAAGCGGAAGGCCACTGCATTGATCTTCTCAGTAATCTGATAAGGGCCAAAATAGCGCTGTCGTAGCTTTCCACGAGCAGATTCAGGCAGGGAGCCATGGGGGCAATTGTGAAGGCGAAGCCAAACCCAGTCGCCAACCTCGAACTGAATGGGACGGTGACTGCGATCATAGGTGGCCTTGGCAACGGCCTGAGCTTGTTCCAATCGCAAACGAACGTCTTCTATGAACGCGTCTCGTTCCTCCATGGTCTGGGCGACGGCTGCCACTCTGATATCCCCCGTGTCATAGGTGCGCAGCACCGGCGGGTCACGACCGTAAACCACACGAAAAGGTGTCTCCTTGAGAGCTGTATGGTACGCCGTATTGTAGACATATTCTGCCCAAGGTAGCCAACGAAGCCACTGACGCGGCCGGTCTCCAGTCAAGCAGCGCAGATACATACCAATAGCTTTGTTCACGGCCTCCGTCTGGCCATCCGTTTGAGGGTGGAAGGCTGAGCTCATGAGCAGCTTAGTTCCTGACGCAGCGAATAGAGCCTTCCAAAACGCAGATGTGAATACCGGATCTCGGTCAAAAACAATGGATGCTGGGATGCCATGGAGGCGAACTACTTCTGCAAAGAATACCCGGGCCACCGATTCTGCAGTGTATGGATGTCCAAGTGGAATGAAATGTGCGTATTTGGAGAATCGATCCACCACAGTGAGAATAACAAACTTGCCTCCAACCTTGGGTAGTGCCTCAACGAAATCCATGCTAACATCGTGCCATACAGCCGATGGAACTGGCAAGGGTTGAAGGAGGCCGGCCGGGTTCAGATGTTCAACTTTGTTCCTCTGACATACCGAACATGCACGAACATAATCCTGGACGATGGTGCTGGCATGTTCCACATGGAAATCCCGGCGAAGGCGATGAAGAGTACGCTGGATACCCTCGTGATTGTCATCATGAGCTGCTGCAAGAATTTCCGAGAGCAAGGGAAAAGACGTTGGCACAAACAGCTTGTTCTTGTAAGTAACCAAACCGTCCACGATGCTCCACTGGTCGCCCATCTCGCCGTTCTCTACCCGCGCATGCATCTGGCGCATAGACTCATCATTTGCTGCAGCTGCGCGAAACTCTGCCAGGAGATCGAAAGAAGGTGCTGACACCGCGTGAATAGTGGCTGTCTCGGCGTCGCGGCGTGAGAGCGCGTCGGCCATGACATTCATCCGGCCGGGCTTGTACTCCACTTTGAAATCAAACCCCAGGAGCTTGCTTACCCAGTGGTGCTGAGGGATTGTGGCGAGACGCTGATCGAGGATGAACTTCAGAGGTTGGTGATCGGTGCGAACGACGAACGCACGACCCCAAAGGTATGGCCGCCAGTGGCGCACTGCCTGTGCTAAACCAATGAGTTCACGCTCATAAGCTGCAAGTCCTCGGTGTCGGGGTGGAAGAGCACGACTGAAAAACGCAATCGCCCCGCTGTCTTGGTGTAGTACTGCGCCAATGCCAGACCCGGACGCGTCACACTCGACCGTGAAAGGTTTGTCGAAGTCTGGAAGCGCAAGTGCTGGGGCCGAGGTGAGAGCGCGCTGCAGCTCTTTGAATGCCACTTCTGCTGTAGAGGACCATTGGAAAGCCTCCTTCTTCAACAATGCCGTCAGTGGTGCCGCTATGGATCCAAAATCTCTGATAAAGCGGCGGTAGTACCCTGCTAAGCCCAGGAAGCCACGAAGTGCACGGACTGATGACGGCAGCGGCCAATCAAGAATGGCCTGGACCTTGCTGGTATCCATGGCAACGCCCTTTTCAGAGATCACATGTCCCAGATAAGCCACTGTTGGTTCACCAAACGAGCACTTAGAACGTTTCAGAAAGAGCTTGTGCTCGCGAAGCACTGACAGTACTGCTCGAATGTGGCTAAGGTGCTCTGCCCATGATGCACTGTAAATGAGTATATCATCGAAGAAGACGAGCACAAACTGTCGGAGGAATGGCCGGAGGACATCATTCATCAGAGCTTGAAAGGTTGCCGGCGCATTGGTGAGGCCGAAGGGCATGACAAGGAACTCATACAAGTCATCATGAGTCCTGAACGCTGTCTTTGCAATATCTGCTGGGTTCATGCGGACTTGGTGGTAACCTGAGCGGAGGTCCAATTTGGTGAAGAAGCGAGCACCAAACAACTCATCCAAAAGTTCCTCGACCACTGGAATTGGGAACTTATCCTTCATTGTTCGCTCGTTCAGTGCCCTGAAATCGACGCACAAGTGCCAACTGCCATCTGCTTTCCTGACCAGGAGGACTGGCGCTGAGAACGGTGATGAGCTGCGCCTGATCAAGCCTTGTTCTTCCATGGCGCGGCACTGACGCTCTAATTCATCTTTCTGTAGCTGAGGGTACCGGTAGGGTCGGACGGCCACCGGGGAAGTCCCGGGCAAGAGATGGATGGAGTGGTCACGGGCGCGCTTGGGTGGTAGACCGGTCGGGGTAGCGAAGACGTCGGCAAACTCGTCTAGGAGGACGTCGAGCAACTCGCGACCCTGCATCGCGCGTAGGTGGGCTCCAATCCGCTCCGGAACACCGCGCCATCTGACGCGCCGGTTGGAGCGCCACAGGGACATGGTTTGGCGGCCAAAGTCCCAGAGGATTGGACCTAACGTGGCCAACCAGTCAATTCCCAGCACCATGTCGTGTCCTCCGAGTGGCAGCACGTAAACGTCGGCGCGGAACGGCTCGGCGTCGATGGAGAACGCGGCGTCACGGAAGACGCCCGGGCAGCGGACGCGGTCACCGTTGGCGACCGTGACGGCTAGATCCGTGCGTGGGATGAAGCACAGACCAGTGTGGCGCGCTGCGGACTCGGACACAAAATTGTGGGTTGATCCGGAGTCCAGGAGGGCAATCACCGAGATTTGCCCCAGCTGAACGCGCACTTGCATGGTGTCGCGGGTGCAGACCCCAGCGATGGCATGCAGAGAGATGTGCGGCTGGTGGTGGTCGTCGTGATCAGCTGCATCCTCTTCCTCGTCTCTGCTAGCGACCTCCATAATGAAGAGGCGAGCACAGACGCGGTTGTGGCCCCGAACATACTTCTCATCACAGTTGAAGCATTGGCCATTGCGACGTCGTTCTTCAAGTTCTGATGGCGAGAGACGGCGCACTGTGCGGCCGGCGACCGTAACCGTGCCGGGGGTGGGTGTCGGCGTAATCGACGCCGGTGGTGTCGCCGACGAAGAGCCTTGTGCCGTAGATGCCGTGGCCGCCGCGGTCGGCAGGGACGGGCTCGGGAGGAGGCCGCGTGAAGACGCAAGACCAGAGCGTCCGGAACGCGGTGGCGGGGCCGTGATCTGTTCGCGGCGCTCGTAAGCGCGAGCGAGACTCATGGCAACCTCCAAGGAGTTCGGTCCCTGCAGCTGGACGTCGATGCTAAGGGGCTCGCCTAGCCCGGCGATGAAGAGTTGCACTTGTTGCGATTCCAGAAGAGGACCTGCGCGGGTGAGAAGCGCCAGGAACCGTTCCTGGTAGTCTGCAACAGATCCTGAGCGTCGGCATGCTGCTAACTCTCCGAGTGGATTGGATCTGATGGGAGGTCCAAATCGCATGTCCAGGAGGGTTGAGAATCGGCGCCAGGAGGGCACGCCTTCTTCTCGCTCCAGACGCATGTACCACTGCTGCGCCGCGCCTTGAAGATGGAGAGCGGCAAGCCAGACTTGTTCCTCCTCGAGCGTGCGCTGACCACGGAAATAGTGCTCGCAGCGGTTGAGGAAAGGCAGTGGGTCGCTGGTGCCATCAAAGGATGGGAACTCCAACTTGTGGAAGCGTGTATGGCCGAGAGGGCCTTCCTTGCGTTGATGGAGGAGCTCGGGACCTTGCGCATGCAGACTCATCTGTTTCTGCGTGTGCTCGATCCGGCCGAGACGATCTTCCAGCGAGGACAGAACGTCTAGCTTCTTGAGGAGAGCCGCCATCATCTCCCGGTGTTCCTTCTCAGCTTCAGCCAAGGACTCGGCTGAGGCCTTGACCTTGTCGTCGTCACCCATGGCGTAGGAAACCCTGGTCGTCTGATACCAATGTAATGGCCAGGGGTTACCCCCAGCCGATAGTTGACAACAGAGGGGAGAACTCGTTGGTTCCCTGCTCTGCGCTTGTTGGTTTGGAGGTGGTAGAGGAAAGTACTTGTATATTGATTGATCAAGAGATTACATGGTTGGGGATATATATATCCCGTACAGCAACTCTTTACCAACTAACCAAATCTCTATCCTATCCTGACTCCGACTCACGCTAACAAACCTGACAAACCGACTCTATCTCAATCTCTAACAACCTGAACCAAACCAGCTAATCAACCGGACTCGACTCGATCTAAAACCAACGAAGATACTTGACAACTAACCGGCCACATTCTTTGGACGCCTAACATAGTGTTTGCCCCACATAACACCTGCGTGTCCCCCGCGCTGGGATCCCCTCCCTGCGCGCCCCCCTTCCCTGGCTGTGCGCAGATCAGATTGATCTGCAGCACGCCTCCAGCCCTGCGCAGCGCCTTTCTTGCAGATCGTGCTGCGCCTCTTCACCGCCATGTCGACCAGCGCTGCGACCTCCTCCACCACGTCGAGCTCCTCCAACGCCTCCCTCGGCTCCGGCGATTCTACACCGCCCATCTTCATCCACCCGACGACCGCCGTCTGCGTGAAGACCCATGTTCCCTTCACGTTGGAGATGAACTCCAACTACATGAAGTGGGTCTCCTACTTCAAGGTGCTGTGCGGCAAGTTCGGCCTCCGTCCGCACATCGACGCCCTAGGCACCGCCTTCCCTGATGATCCACAGTGGGTCATCGCCGACTCTTGCGTCAAGAGTTGGCTCTTCGGCGACTCCGTCCTCGACCTCGCCCTCGCCGGTAATGATCAAACTGCCCGGCAACTTTGGGTCGCCATCGAGGAGATCTTCACCGCCAACCAGGAGCCGCGCGCCGTCCTCCTTCTTCTTGAGGAGTTCCACACCCTCCAGCAGGGCGACTCCACCATCTCGGAGTACTGTCAACGCATCAAGTTGAAGGCAGCTGAACTCCGCGCTGTCAGCAACCCCGTCGAGGGCCGTGCGCTCGTCCTCGCCATGCTCCGAGGGCTCAACCCTCGCTTCGCCAGCACCGTCGACGACATCACCAACTCCACCGTTCTTCCGACGTTCGCCCGCGCCCACGACATGCTCGTCCTCAAGGCGACTAGGCTGTCTCACGACGAGAAGAGCATCGCCAACACCGCCCTCCTCGCCTCCGCTGGTTCTGGTTGCACCAGTCCGGGCGGGTGCCGCTCCAGCACCACGGGCGCCCCCTCTGGAGGCTCCAGTAACGGCGCAGCACCTCCTCCCAAGACCGGCGGCGGCTCCGGCAACAGGAAGAAGGGCGGCGGCCCTCGCAGGGGCAACGGAGGCGGCAACGGTGGCTGCGGCCGCACCCAGCAGGCGTCCAACAGCGCCGCCCCCCAGCCCTACCGCCCCATGGGCCCCTGGATTTGCTACAATCTTTGGGCGCCACAGGGGCCCTCTCCGACCCAGCAGCAGGGTCCTGCGCCAGGCGCTTGGCGCCCTGGCCTCCTCGGCGCCGCTCCCCAGGCGCACACCGCCTTCGCTCCTGTTCAGGTGTCCTCGCCGACACCAACGTGGGACCAGGCGGGTCTCATCGCTGCCCTCAACCAGCTGGCGCTCCAGAACCAGTCTACCTGGGTCATGGACTCTGATGCTTCCTCCCACATGAGCACCACGGATGGTATACTCCTGTCCCGTCTTCCTCCTTCTGCTTCTTCCATTACCGTTGGCAACAGTCAGACTATTCCTATTACTTGTCGTGGCGAGTCAGTCCTTCCTACAGCAGCGTCTGTTTTTGCTCTTAGCAATGTTCTAGTTGTTCCATCCCTTGTGCGCAACCTTCTTTTTGTTCGTCAGTTCACTAGGGATAATAACTGTTCCATAGAATTTGACGTCTTGGGTTTTTCTGTGAAGGATATCCCGACCAGACGCGTGATGCTTCGCTGCAATAGTGCTGACGACCTCTACACCCTCTCCACCGCCCCACTAGCACCGCAAGCCCACCTCGCCATCTCCACCGACCTATGGCATCACCGTCTCGGCCACCCCGGCTCCTCCGCTATCGACATCCTTAGGAATAATAAGTCTATCCAGTGTAATAGGGTAGCAAACACTTTATGTCATTCGTGTCAGCTCGGGAAACATGTGCGTCTCCCATTTTCAGCTTCTAGTTCATCTACTTCGGTTCCGTTTGAGATTGTTCATTGTGATGTCTGGACATCCCCAGTTGCTAGTATTTCTGGTGCACAGTACTATCTTGTTCTCCTAGATGACTATACTCATTTTTGCTGGACTTACCCCCTTGTCCACAAATCTGAGGTTGCTGCTCATATTACTGCTTTCTGCAACTTTGTGCAAACACAATTCCAGCTTGTTGTTCGCTCCTTCCAGGCCGACAATGGCAAAGAGTTCGTAATTAATGCCCTCCTCACTCTTTTCGCTGCACGGGGCATTCACCTACGTCTCTCCTGTCCCTACACGTCGCCTCAAAATGGCAAGGCTAAACGTGTTCATCGCACTCTGAACAACATCATCCGGACCATGCTGATCCATGCGCACATGCCCCCTCCCTACTGGGCCGAGGGTCTCGCCACGGCAACCTATCTGCTCAATAGGCGCCCCTCCTCTGCTGTCCGCAATGCCATCCCCTTTTCATTGCTCTACAACACCACGCCTGACTACTCTCACCTGCGGGTATTTGGGTGTCTCTGCTACCCAAACATGACTGCCACGACTCGCCACAAGCTAGCTCCCCGCTCTTGCGTCTTTCTTGGTTACCCCTCTTCTCATAAAGGGTACCGGTGTCTCGACATGTCCACTAAGCGCGTTGTCATCTCTCACCCAGGATGCCTTCAAGCGACCTAGACTTTCTTCTTGCAGGTTCTGCCGCGCCAATGCACTGCACTGCAGCCGCGGCGCCTACAGCGGTCGCTCCACCTTCTCTTGGTGTTGAGCAGCCGCGTCCTTCCCGAGCTCATCTGGAGGAGCTCCCTGATGACCCCGCCATCCTGATGCGCGGCCCTGTCATCATCCCACCTGCCCGTCGCCAGGCTCAGGCGGCAGCTCCGGCGTCTTCACCTTCCGCGGCTGCCCCTACTGTGGTTGTGCCTGCCGCGGTACGACCTGAGGCCGCCTCTCTTCCGACGCGACCACCTGCCGCCTTCGGTCGCGTCTACAGCAGGAGGGCCTGCGTGGACCCTCCCGGGCTGCTTCTTCCTCCCGTCGCCGCGGCACCGCCTCCTCCAGTGCCACCGCCGGCTCCTAGCCGTCCTGTGACGCGGTCCCAGACCGGCTCACTAAAGCCGGTCGATCGCTTCGGCTTCTGTGCTCCTTCGGCTCACGTCGCGGCTACTTTGACGATCTCCCCAATCCCGGGGAATTACAGGAGCGCCCTTGCCGACCCATAGTGGCGGGCGGCCATGGCAGACAAGTACCAGGCCCTGATCGACAACGACACATGGCGCCTTGTACCCCGACCTCCAGGTGCCAATGTTGTGACGGGCAAGTGGATTTATAAGCATAAATTCCACTCCGACGGCACCCTCGCCCATCACAAGGCCCGCTGGTTGGTCCGCGGCTTCACTCAGCGCCACGACATCGACTACGACGAGACGTTCAGTTCGGTTGTCAAACCGGCCACCATTCGTGTCGTCCTCAGCATCGCCGCCTCCCGCAGCTGGCCCATTCATCAGCTTGACGTGAAGAATGCATTTCTTCATGGTCACCTGGAGGAGACCGTCTACTGTCAGCAGCCGCCCGGCTTCGTCGACCCTGCTCACCCTGACTATGTCTGTCTCCTGCAGCGCTCCCTGTACGGCCTCAAGCAGGCTCCACGGGCTTGGTACCAGCAGTTCGCCACTTACCTCCGTCAGCTTGGCTTCTCCGCTTCGTCCTCCGACACCTTCCTCTTTGTCCTACAAGAGGGGGGGCGCCACGGCGTATCTGCTCCTGTACGTCGACGACATCGTCCTGACAACGTCGACTCCAGCACTTCTTCGCCGTATCACGGAGCGACTACACTCCGAGTTCGCCATGACGGATTTGGGCGATCTTCATCACTTCCTCGGCATCTCCGTCACGTGTTCGTCTGAGGGGTTGTTCCTCTCCCAGCGCCAGTACGCACTGGATCTTCTACAGCGTGCTGGCATGGCCGAGTGTCACTCGACGTCGACACCTGTTGATGCTCGTGCCAAGCTGTCCGCTTCGGAGGGGACTCCTGTTGCCGATCCTACCGAGTACCGGTGTCTCGCAGGAGCTCTCCAATACCTCACCCTGACCTGCCCAGACTTGGCGTACGCGGTTCAGCAGGTCTGCTTGTTCATGCACGACCCTCGGGAGACTAACCTCGCGCTGATCAAGCGCATCCTTCGCTACGTGAAGGGCTCTCTGTCGGCCGGCCTCCACATCGGCACTGGGCCCGTCGACAAGTTGATCGCCTACTCCGACGCAGACTGGGCTGGTTGTCCAGACTCCCGCCGCTCCACATCAGGTTTCTGTGTCTTCCTCGGAGACAACCTGGTGTCCTGGTCGTCCAAGCGGCAGACCACGGTTTCCCAGTCCAGTGCGGAGGCCGAGTATCGGGCTGTTGCTCATGTTGTTGCTGAGTGTTGTTGGCTTCGTCAGCTTCTACAGGAACTGCATGTTCCTCTGCGGGTCGCCACTGTCGTCTACTGCAACAACGTCAGCGCTGTCTACATGACAGCCAACCCAGTCCATCACCGCCGTACCAAGCACATTGAGATCGACATCCACTTCGTCCGCGAGAAGGTGGCCTTGGGCGAAGTCCGTGTTCTTCATGTGCCGTCACAGTATCAGTTTGCTGATATCATGACGAAGGGGTTACCTGTTCAGCTGTTTCAGGATTTCAGGTCCAGTCTTTGCGTTCGCTCTCCTGACGCTTCGACTGCGGGCGGGTATTAGGCATGTATAGGCTTGTATATTGTGTATGTATACACTTGGCCCATATTGGGCGTGTAGACCCGTATTGGGCATGTCCAACTTGTACTCCAAGCCATCCGGCCTATATAATGAAAGGTCAACCCCCCCCCCCCTGATTAGGGTGTGCGGTGTTTCCCATCTCTCTCTACCTTTCTACATATTTCTTACCTTTTCCTTTTTGCAGTAAAAGCAGGGAACTGGATTTGCATTCTGTAAAGTTTCCGTTTCCACTATCAACATATTGGTTCTCTAGTGTTGATCTTGAAGCACCACTTGGCCTCACCATTACTTCTTCATTGTGTGAATATCCTCTAGGAGCACAAGGATCAACAAGTGTACTATTTTTGGAAGATCCTGCAATTACACGAGTGATGAACTTGAAGAGATACTTCAATTGGTGTTTAATGCTTAGTAGCTCTTTAGACTGTATAGTGCAATTACAGAAAACTGAATCTATTAATCCTTTCTTGTTTCCTACACATCTTACACTCTGCTTAGTTACTAGGCACATAATAAGCTAGTGGAACAAGGAATATAACTGCTTCAGAAACATATGATCAAGTGCTCACCCTCACTAAACTGCAAAAATGACTATTTTGAACAATGGTGCAAGCATACTTGTACATGCATAGCATACTGGAATAGTTGCAGTAGGTGTTACTCGCTGGCATTCTGTTGATTAAGTAGGCAAGTAGCGCCTAGTGTCGTGAATGATTTCTCCTCTCAGAGTACCCATTTTCAGAGACTTAGTTTTCCCTTCAACATCAGGTACTCAATTCCTTATTGTCATTGCAAGCATGGTTTTTTGAGGCATCGCCTAGGCATACAGGCATGTCCCCGACACCACAGGACGCCACCAATGCTTTAAAACCCATGATTGCAAGGGTGTAGACTGGTTATATTCTTGCACGAATAGAATACAAAAAAGTTGAAATCCAGATAAATACCTCTTGACCTCAGTACTTCATGTAACGAGTCTTGAGCTGCATTCTGTGGAGGTAAATCATTTGATCAGCAGGTTAATCTATTGTATGATTCACAAGATTATACAAAACAGAAGAATCAGTCTATATAAATAACTCACTTGACCAAAGTTTAAAAAGCTGTTGGTATAGAGAGTGTATGTTGTTTCACCAAAAGTAAAATTATTTGACAGTTCGGGAGGAAGTACTTCATCAGAAGCAAAGGTCAGCTGAAACAAAACAGCAACAGTTATTTTGGTAAAAAAAACATATTTTTGGAATATGACCATAAAAACAAGCTATTATGTGTATTGAATCAAGAAACTACAAACAAATTTGGCCATCCTATATTACAGAAGCCATTTATACAGCATACAGAAATCAAGATTTCAGGTAAGTGGATCCTTTTGAATTGTACTATACTGTTAAGAACTCATTAGCATGCACTGGATTTAAACAAGATACAAGTTCCGGGAGCAAAGAATCACAAAAACTGTATATGCACTCATCGCTGAACCTGAGCTGAAGCGCCCCCAAGTTCAATTATTCCAACGGTTTTGTTAGGATCCCCTCCAAGTCTGCCAAGAGCATAATTTGCCGCAACCCAAGCATAGACACCTTCATCAGAGCCTGTAGACAAGGTACCGGCAAGTGCAAGCATATAAGTTGAAAGTATTTCAGCTAATGGCATAAAGGGCACTCATATATAATGACTTTTTGGGCTTACTAATTCCAACTGTTTGCACTGTTTCAGTTAAAAAAAAAACTGTGTGCACTGTTTTACATCGTTGCTTCGCACTATTTTGATTTGATTTGTTGATGTTCTGTTAATCAAGCAACAGAAAATTTATCTGGTAATCCCAAAGGAACCTATCTCAGAACTGAATATAAATATAGAAATAGTGAATGTACTCGCAGCTCAGCGCTTGTTATAAAGGCATCCGGAGCAAGCTGCATATCCACATATTTAGCATTTCCAATTCATCGCACTAGTCATCATTTCATTCAAACACCCAGTCCCCTATCCACAGACCACAATGCAATCAACTGCTGACTCCGGAAGAAAATGGCAATGGCAAGGGGCAGCACTACCTGGGATCACCTTGGCCCACGCGTCCTCGAACCGGAATCCAGCGGCCCGGAGCACGTCCCTGCAGGACGCCAGGATCGCCTCCCGGGCGCGGTCCTCGAGCAGACGCAGCCCGGCGGTGGCCATCAACCGCACCTCCGCCTCTGCAGCGGCGCCCCCCGCGCTGCCAACCTTCTCCCTCGCGAATTCTATGAGCGGCCATAGCGACTCCCCGGCCCGCGCCGGGTCGGCTGCGAAGGACGAGAGGCCCGGGGAGACGCGCATCACGGCAGAGCGCGCCAGATCCGGGCGGCCGTCGGCCCCCGCGGCGAAGACGTGTGCCCGGGTGCCCGTGCTGCCTCCGTCTATGATGACGGAGAAGCGCGCGGGGGCGGGGGCGCGGCGCCGCGGCGGGGCGACGGCGTGGACGAGCGCGGAGACGAGGAGGGCGAGGAGCGCGGTGCCGAGGCAGAGGCCGCAGAGCCTGCGGCGGCGGCGGGGGCGCGGCGAGGGGGGTTTTGTGGTGGGGTCGGGCATGGTGGTGAGCGACCAGGACCCCCGGCCGCCGCCGACGCCGCCGCCCGCCGTGATTCCTCGACGGCGAGAGAGGTGACGACGTCGAGCTTTTATTTTATTTTTTATATAATATTTTACATGGTTTTTAAAAATGCCGGGGAGGAGCGCTTTTATAGTACGGGTTGGCGCTTGGAAGGCGGAGACGAAGGCGCCTCCGTCAACGCTCCATGAAGACGTACTTGTCAAGTTCTCATTTCCATGACTTCCTTGCCTGTGACTTCACACAAGTTTTTTTTTTAAAAAAAAAGGCTTAGTGCAGTGCTGTTCTTTTTGCAAGAAAGAGAAAACTTTATTGGTTTACTCGGAGAGACGGATATAATCCTTGGTAAACAATTTCTCTACACAGCGCGCGGGAATCTACGTAGCCCAAACTAAGGAGCGTGCAGGTACAAAATAATGAATTCTTGACAGCTTCTATGCAAAAGAACAAAGAATTCGAACACATTGGATCACCGGCCTAAGAAACGTTTTGACAGGCATCTTAATTTGATCTATAGTCTGAGCTCCAAGTCCAGCTCCTCGACTTCGCCGCCGTTGTCGTCGTCGGAGTCGACGAGGTCCACGAACGGGACTTGGGCCGCCGGTACTGCCGTCTCGGCAGGCTGCTGCTGCGTTCGACGACGGCGACCCTGCCGCTGCTGGTGGTACGCCGACGACGAGCTCTGCAGGTCAGACGACCGGGCAAACACAGTTACATGCATTGTTGTCAATCTGCTCTAAAATTCTTTTGATCCAGAAAACTTATCACTGTAAAATGACTCGACCAATACGAAACGAAAGCGATATTGTTACCTCTGATGACGCGGCCTGTCCCGTGGCAGGAGGTGCGGTGACGGCGCTCTGGATCTGATCGGCCTGACGGCGGCCGTTCTGAAGCGACGGCGAAGGATGGCCGCTGGAGGCGAACAGCCTGCTGACGCACACACACAGCGATGATCGTTACGTTTAGAATGAGTGTCAGGCAAGGCAGCTCTTCGGCGTCTGCTAGTGCTTTCTCATCTACACGCGCAGGAGTGTACGTTGGGTAATTATCTAGCGGTTAATCGTCGAAGGCGACCAGGTAAGTAAGTGTAATTACTGCGCGTAATTCTCCGGCGCAGGAGTGTACGGAGCACTTGCCTGGTCAGGGATTCGTAGTGCTGCGCGGCGACGTAGTACGGGGTGAAACATCCCCTCGGCAGTTGCAGCTGAAGGGCTCCGTTCCCGACCTGCAGAGATCAGAATCATGGCGACCGAGCGAGTCTCCGTCACGGCTGGTGATGATGGTTCGAGAATTGCTCGCAATGAGCGAAACTACTTGGCGCGCGTGCATTATGGATGGGTGGCACACCGTTGCGAGGGAGGCCCCGTGCACGACCAGAGCGGCGGGAGGCGGCGGCGCCAGCGCCGGCGGCGGCGCCAGCTGGGGCGGCGCGGCGTAGCAGCGCTCGGCCGCCTCCAGCGCCACCCTGATCCGCTCCAGCTCCGCCACGCCCAGCCCGCGCCGCGGCTCCCGCCTCATCGCCGCGGCCTCCGGGGAGGCGGCGGCCTTCCGCTTCCTCCCGGCCTCCCTGCTCCCGCCGCCGCTCACCATGATCGCCGCCGCTCGCCACCCATCTGCCGTCCCCTCCACGCACGCGCGCGCGTCGCTATATAAGCGAGCGGCGCGGCGGGCGGGCGGGCGGGCGATCGACGCCGTTCTCTCGATCGGGAAACTGAGCTGTATCTCAGCATTGACGCGCGCCTGGGGCGATCTGCTGACGCGCATGAATTCGAGATACGCCCCCAACGTAAATTCCTTCCTCTTCTTGCTCCCGGATTCCCGATGGGGTAAGTGTGGTGGATGCTGCTGGGATTATTCGAACCGTCCATTACTGGCGCGATCTCCATGCATGGGAACAAATCCAGGCTCCAGCTAGCGCTCGCGCATATGGGATCGCCATCCTGTTCGTGTTTTAATTTGCCAGCAACTTTCGAAAGATCCACTGCGTAATTGGATAAGATTTATGGGCCGTTACTCGTTGCAAATCTTGCCAGATTTGCAAATATTTGCCCACCGTCAAGACTTCCGCCAGAGCTTCGTACTAGCCTTTCTGCATCAACGTTAGAGTCTGTTTGAATCGGCCCAAAATACCGACTAAAATCATTGTTTGTTCCTGTGTCTATCTAAAGTTCTAAACACCTATAGCGAGAGAGACGGAATCTACATAATTGTTGCTAAAAACTGTATGGGAAAAAAGATGTTTACTCCTCGTGCGATTGATATCTACCACTCATATTTTTAAGATAAAAATCTAGTTTGCACCCTCAAACTATCATAAAAATTCGAGTTTCAAACTTCAATTACAAAACCGGATTACAGAGGTTATCCAACTGACAAAACCGGGCAAGTTTGATTCTTAAGGTGGTTTCAAAGATGTGTTTTCCATTTTGTTAAAATTATAAATAATAAAATTAAAACTAAAAACTCGTAAGTGATTTATTTTAAATTAAAAAATATGAAATTAGTACCAAATTTTTTCTAAAAATATAATCTATTTGTTTATAATTTTTTCATGTTCCTAGTATTTATTTGTTTATAATTATGTATATTAATTTTTTTAAAAAATAATATTCAAATATATCAATAATAGATAGGTTATATTTTTTTAAAAAATATTATACCCATTTCATATTTTCTAATTTTCTTTTAAAAATAATTTTGATTTTAAAATCCAATTGGAATTTTCTAATATAAAACCAACATGAAACCAACCTAAGAGTCAAACTTATCCTATTTCAACAGTTGAATGGCCTTCCTTTATTTGGTTTGTTAGTTGAATGTTGAAAATCGGATTTTTGTTTTCTGTTTTTTTAACTAACAATTTGGTAACCTTTTTTTCCTACCTAATGTTAGTATTTGGGGACTTCCCCCCTATTTTTTTACAAGTCATTAAGTAAACTTTTTTCCTAACTAATGTTGGTGTTTGGGGACTTTTTTCCCTATGCTAGGCAAAAACTTTACAAGTCATCAGGTAAAATCGAAAACAAAAGATTAGGAACCGTAGCTACCCACAGGTAAAATAATTGCGCGGATGGGATTGAGTCTATTTTGAGAAGAAAGAATTGTTGCACTATCTTGGAGGTGTGTAGCTAAGGTACCACCATTTTTGTGTTTCAAGTTATAGGTTGTTTATATGGATGCCTAAGAATTTCGGAGACTCCTAGACACTATTATAAAAAAATGATTTACCACGGCCTTTTTTAAACACCTTCGGGGCGGGTAGGAATTTCAATCGCCTTGGTTAATGCCAGTTATTAACTGAGGCGGTCGTTTTCTATTAACCAAGATGGTAAAAAAATTGCCTCGCAAAATCAATTTACATAAGCGGTTAAAATAACCGCCTCCTAAAATCTATTAACTGAGACGAGCATTATGAGAGGCCCGCCTGGGAAAGTAGGGTCATTTTTTTAGGCGGGCCTCTTAAGGAACCCGCCTTCATTAATGTGGCCAAGCCTACTTCGATTTAAAATATCTCATCTCAGCCCAATTAGTTGCTCCGACTATAGATAGAAAACTCTAGGGTTTCACTCACACATCCTCTCCTCCACCCCTCACCCTCTCTCTCGCGCGCACCCCCCCCCCCCTCTCTCTCACACACACTGGCTCGGCACCTTCGACGCTGTGGAGGCCGTCGCGCGTACGCCCGACGTTGCCATGCTCACGCTCCGCGGGGCCTGTGGCGGCGCCGCCACTGCCTCAACTTCGCGGACTCAACGTGGCTGCTCGACGTGATGGCGCACCCAGCGCTTCGGGGCATCGAGGGCAACATCCTCATGGGTTTTCCTTTTTATTTTATATTTGATTTACCGGACCAGATATCCAATCCAACCGTCTTGAAAAAGATCATATTTATCATGACCTTTGCTCCAAGGTGATTGCGATGCCAGCTTCGGTAAATCACTTTTGCCCGCCTCGGTAAAGGTTATTGTAGCAGTGAGAGATATAAGTAACCAAAACATCCATTCACCTGATGTCATGCATGAGATGTGCTCTATCTATTTAGGCCTAGTTGTGCACATTCACGTCCATTACATATTGTTTCTATGACAGACCTAGTTGTTTCCTTGTTCTTTTGAATTATGAGTATGGTTGAGCTAAATTTATGGTCAGCATTACCCTGTGTTGTGCATAGTCAGTTATGGAAGTAGCTAAACTGAGGTGGCTCTAATAGCACTCAGCAATTTCCTACGGGAGCCAATTTAGGTTTGGGTTAAAAAATCTCCTCCACTGTTCCACACCAAAACGCGTCTAAGGTCCAGCCCAAGTTGTTGGCCATCTCACACGGACTATGATACTGCTGTGTAAGGATAGGGTTGCTGCATGAGAATTAAGGTTTTCTTCCTAGCAAAATGCCCGGGCCTGTCTTACCGTACAGGTCGAGTTTTTTTTTCAAACCGATCAACTTGGCCATATGCGTTCATGCGTGCTGACGCCAAATTATACTACAGTCCCCTGATCCCTCTGTTTCGTAATATTTGACGCCTAGGATATGATATGGACCAACAATTAACTTTTCTAAATGTATATATTTAAAACCTAGGAGAACATTTAATAATTGCCATACAAAATCAAGGTATTAGGTGTTGAGAATTCACCTAGAAACATCGGAAGCACGGGGCACACCCATGTGCGTCCGTATGCCCGTATGATTGATTGGAATTTAGTTTAATTTTTTTTACCGCTTGTATGAGGTGTGTGCCTGTGTCCGTTGTTTAAGAAATGGTCCTATAACTTTGATCTCTCTATGCAATACTCTCATTGTCCTCAAATATAAGGCATTCCAACATTTTTGAATAGTCAAAATTTTTCAAATTTGACCAAATTTTTAGAGAGAATCATAAAAATTTATGCCACCAAACATATATATTATAAAAATATATTTAATGGAGAGTCTAATGGCACATATTTGATATCATAAATATTATTGATTTATTATATAAATTTTGTCAAACTTTAAAACTTTGACACTCCAAGAATGTTGGAATGCCTTATATTTCAGGACGTAGGGAGTAGGTCATTAACACATAAAATCGGACCCATGTGTCAGTGACCGGAGCTAAAGTTAGGAAAGACTCGCCCGTTGTTCGATTGTACTTTAACTGTCACCTCTTAGATTAAGAATGATTAATAGATACATTTTCCATTCTCCTAAACATGATTAAATAACCTATGTGTGGCACGGCTGGCGCATATATAAAACTTAGATGAGAAAGGT
The DNA here is from genome assembly GCF_016808335.1 of Panicum virgatum. Lineage (NCBI taxonomy): Eukaryota > Viridiplantae > Streptophyta > Magnoliopsida > Poales > Poaceae > Panicum > Panicum virgatum. The sequence continues at coordinate 61,938,104 of NC_053153.1, forward strand.
AGGCAAGATAAGCAAGCAAATATTGTATATTATGAAGTGTGCCGTGAGTCCACGAGCGATGACGTGTACGGTTTCATTTATATTGTGCAGCTAGGCTAGGTGATGGATGATCTAAGCTAATGCTTCTGGATGACAGGTGTTCATTCCAAACCCCATCTTGCAGCCTGTTTCTGTTAGCACCGTAGCTGCCATCCGTATGGCCATCACGGAGTTCGATCAACTGACCCTGCCACGTAGCATACTGAATAATGAGTCATCCTTTCTGCACTTTTCTTTTCCCTCTACTACTGAAAGGGTCTTTGCCTTTGCCATGGCCCCAGAGTTTACACAGGAAAAAGAAACACTTTCCAAATATCTATCTGAATCTCTGCACACCTCTGAACATGCTGAATTTTAGACCGGCCTCTGCTGAACATGTCCAATGGCCTCTCCTCCGGTGGCTTGTTCAGAAGCAGACGACTATCTGAGATTGCACGGCCACGTGCCCCCAGCTCCCAAGAGTCCAACCTTCCATCCTCCCCCTTCCCTGCAACCACCGGCCTCGATAAAATCCGGCAACGAAAATGGCGGCGCCCGCACCAGTCTACCACCACTGCAAGTCCACGACTCCACAGCGGAGAACGCACGGCCTCCCCATACGCAGGGCAGGGCCAAGATGGAGGCCGGAGAAGCAGCAGGCGCCCTGCTCTTCGTCTTCGCCGTCGCGGCCGCCGTAGCAGCCGCCGTCGCCACCGGCGCTGTCAACTTCACCTATCCGGCCACAGGTAAGCCTCCATCCAACTCGATGACCTTGCTCGCTTTGCTCATTGCTTACCGCCGGAGCATGTTTGTCCTCGGTTCCCCAAGTCGGCTCCGCCGGGCCGCCACCCTCCTCCCCCGGTGGCGGGCAGTGGGGCGCGTGGCTCGAGGCGTGGGCGTGGGTGCGATCCAGCGCGGTGGCGCCGGCGCTGCAGGCGGCGGTGTGGGCGTGCATGGTGATGTCGGTGATGCTGGTGGTGGAGGCCACCTACAACTGCGCCGTCAGCATCGGCGTCAAGCTCCTGGGATGGAAGCCCGAGCACCGGTTCAAGTGGGAGCCCCTCGCCGGCGACGGCGAAGAGGAGAAGGGGGATGCTTCTGCTGCTGCTTACCCCATGGTCATGGTCCAGATGGAACCGGATCCGCTGCAGTTACCTCCCCTGCAGTTGGGTCACTGCCACGTGGGCCCCACTCGTGCAGGCCCCACACGCAGTGACTCAACTGCACGGCGGCCAACTGCAGCGGAGCCTCGTCCGGTCCAGATACCCATGTACAATGAACTCGAGGTGAATTCCGTACATCTGATTTTTACAGAGGAATTTGAGAGGATTCGAATTTGAAAGGGGGGAAATGTCATTTTTTTTGTTCTTGGAGCTAATTTCTGCTTTCTGAGCTTTTGAGCTTGGTGTGCAGGTGTACAAGCTGTCGATTGGAGCAGCGTGCGAGCTCAAGTGGCCAAAAGAGAGGTTGATAGTTCAAGTGCTAGATGATTCCACAGATCCCTCCATCAAGGTAGCTATCCAAATTAATAGGACAGAGAAGTTGTCATTCTCAATCCAATTCATCCTTATTCCTTTGACGTGCGAACGGGTCTCTAGCTGACTTGGTTAGACATTGGTTTGTGAAACAATCCTAGAAGACTTTCTGTGCATTTGTTTCAGAAAATAAAATTGACAATGACTTATGCGGTGCTCCAGAATTTGGTTGAGAAGGAATGTGAAAGTTGGGCAAGCAAAGGAGTAAACGTCAAGTACGCCACCAGGATTGATCACAAAGGGTTCAAAGCAGGAGCCTTGAAGAAGGGAATGGAGTGGGACTATGCCAAGCAATGCGAATATATTGCCTTATTTGATGCTGATTACCAGCCAGAACCAGATTTTCTCCTCAGAACTGTCCCGTTCCTCATGCACAATTCGAATGTTGCCCTAGTTCAAGCTCGGTGGGTTTTCGGTAAGACCTCATCTTCTGTTTCCTTTCTGAAACCGAATACCTCGCCAGTCATCATTTCAGTGTTACAGTTTACTTGTCACAGGTCACAGCTAGTGCCAATGAAATTTATTATAAATCCTTAAAGGACAGAATTGATCCAAATGGTTGTGGGGTAGTTGAAAATACATGTTGCAGTATTGACTTCTTTGTCATCACGCGTTTTATTATTCTGATCTGTCCAATTTTTAATTGACAGAATTTTACAGTGAATGACAGAGCAAGTCTTTTGACAAGGATACAGAAGACGTTCCTGGATTACCACTTCAAAGTTGAGCAGGAAGCAGGATCAGCAACATTTGCCTTCTTTAGTTTCAATGGTACAGCATTTGACACAAAAGAAACTTTCAGTAAAACAAGTAATAATAACAAAATTATGCAATATGTTTATAGACATACAAACTTCTAATAGACATATGCTTTCCTCCTAGGAACTGCTGGTGTATGGCGTAGGCATGCTATCGATGACGCAGGAGGTTGGAAGGACCGGACTACGGTTGAAGACATGGACTTGGCTGTCCGAGCGACCTTGAAGGGTTGAAAATTTATATATGTAGGGGATGTTAGAGTAAGAAAGCCAAATCCTACAACGTCTCTGTTTGTCTGAAATTATACAATAGCAGCCCTGCTTTCAGTAATCAAAGGTAGTACTACTTATCTGATGGAAAACATCTCTTAGGTAAAGAGTGAGCTTCCATCCACTTACCAAGCATACTGCCGGCAGCAGTTTCGGTGGGCCTGTGGCAGCGCAAACTTGTTCCGGAAGATGACATGGGAGGTCCTGGTCGCAAAGGTATTGTACATTACCTCTGGCTCATTCCTATTTGGGAACGAAAGCACTAAGAAAACTCTAACAAGCTAACCGCCATTGTTGCTCATTCAGCAAGTGTCACCCTTGAAGAAGTTCTACAAGATTTATAGCTTCTTTCTGGTGCGGAGAGTCGTTGCCCCCACTGTCGCCTTTCTTCTCTACAACATTATCATCCCTGTGTCCGTCATTATCCCAGAAGTCTTCCTACCAGTCTGGGGTGTCGCCTACATACCTACAGCACTCACCGTCGTCACCGCCATAAGAAATCCAGAGTTGGTCCCCCATTACCTGCATTACAGCTCTGGTATGCTGGTAATTCCTTCTTCCGTGGATATTTAAGTTTTAACTGCCATATATTGTACCTTTCTCTGCAGAAATCTGCATATCATGCCGTTGTGGATTTTATTCGAGAGCATCATGTCCTTGCATCGCATAAAAGCTGCAGTAGCCGGCCTGCTCGAACTCCCAGAATTTAACCAATGGATTGTGACGCAGAAAGTAGGGAACAATGGTGCTGACCAGAACTGTGAGGTTCCTTTACTTCAGAAAGCCAGAAAAGGGTTAAGAAACAGGTAGGTCCCTGCTCAGAAATGAGAAGCAGTTCTGTTCCTGTTTTTTCAGGGAACATCATGTTTTTTAAACAAATGAACTGGTGTAAATAGTAACTGAATATGTTATAAAAGTTAACATGTGTGTTTGTTGCAGAGTAAACGTACCTGAAATTGGATTCTCAGTGTTCCTGTTCACCTGTGCTTCCTACAACCTTGTCTTCCATGGAGAGACCAGCTACTTCACAAATCTCTATCTGCAAGGATTAGCCTTTTTTCTTTTTGGGCTCAACTTCATTGGCACTTCTTGTTGCTGCTTATAAGCAATCAATTTAATTGCTTCTGTTTTTTCTTTCTGCTCTGTGTGATCTGTTATTCAAATTTATTCAGGAAACACTTGAGGTGTTGTCAGGTTACCTCAGGAATGGTGCTGATTTGTGCTCTGTACAGTCACAGCAATAGATGTATACAATAGACACATTCAAGTTAATAAAGACTACACTTGAGTACATCTGTATGCGAAATCCTGATCGAGCATCAAAGCATGACTTAAGATATGTACATTAGTGGGATGCAAATCCATGTACCAGTAAAATGCCATGTCCTGTTGGTACAATATACTGCTGTCAGATGTTTTTACATGTGTGAATTCTGATCAGTTTAAAAACCAGGACTGCTACACCTCACCCGGGTGTTTTTCTCCTCTTCCAAGTTCCATGTCCAAATGTTCATGCCTCTGCATCTGCTCTTCCTCGAGCGATGGTGACATCCTCCGTTTAAGTTAGGGTCGGGATGTGTTTGAATGGGCTGGAGTTAAGGGCTAAACTTTAGCACCTATTAGCACTCATACCTTTACTGAAGTATTTAAATCTTCTTTAAAGTTTAGTCCACTCCATTAGCACTTCCATTTGGATGAGCTGGTGATAAATTTTTGCACTTTTGAACATTATCACGTGGATCCAAACACTAAGGGAGTGTTTTGAGCTTCAAGGGTTTGAGATGGTAGGAGGGCAAGGGTGGAATCAGTGGTAGGGAGACAAGAAAGAAGGGTTAGCAAGGGGGCAAGGCTGTTGCACTGCACTTCTACCACTCGATCTTTCACGTACACTAAGTGCAGTCTCGTTTGGAATACACGAATCGTACAAGAAATCTCATACAGATGTAGTAATAAAAGATGAACCCACTCATCAACCGTGCTTACGTATTAACGTATACTATGTCGGTATATACACCACTGAAGCTAGCGCGGCGCCAGTACATGTAGCATCTGCGCCACAGCACAGTTATTAATATTCTTGCCTGATCCGACGGGAACTGGCCGCCGGCGAATGTCTGGCCGAAGGCCCATCCGGCGGGCGCGACGTTGTAGGAGACAACGGAGCGGCCGTCGCTGGTGGTGAACCTGAAGGAGAGCGCCTGCCCGTCGAGGCGCGCGCCGCTCTGCCAGTTCTGGCCCCAGTTCCGGGCCATGCCCCGCCCCCGCGCCCGGGCGCCCGCGCCGCCCCCTCACGGAACCGCCAAATTAAAACTCTAATTAAGTGTAATGACTGTCATTTGAATACATCGGACGTATTGACTTAACGGTTTAATTTGACGATCCTTTCTCAACCCACGTCCCGATCGAAACATCACCGATAGTCTCACGCGAAGGTGAGCGCAGATGGTACAAGCACGACACAAATTCAAAAAATACAGCAAAATACACAAGATCTTGCCATAAGTTTTACAAACCAAATTTTAATACCTACATAATTTACAAACCTTACAATACCGAAACTAAGGTTCGAGTAGAGAAAAGGGCCGGCAACTACCACAAGTTTACACCAGGTAGTTCCCTATCTAAACGTCTGGGTCCACAACTTCACATCCCTCCGCGTCCCGCCGGATGAATTTGACACAACAGGGACAAAAGTTTACATCTGCGTGTCCTGAAAATAATATTTCAACAAAATCCCTGAACAACTAATACTCAGCAAGACTTACCCGACCGGTGGGTATAACCTAGCCCACATATCTAGATATGCAAGGCCTTTGGTTGGTGGTTATTTTGCAGAAAACAGCGACTAAAGTAAATCCTAAATTTTCATATTTTAGCTCCAAATTCTATATAAATTAACTATAGTCCAACATTTGCTTAAACCAACTATAGCAATCATAGAGGTGCAATCCATAATAATTCAATATGTTCATTATCATATGTATATAAATATACTCATCATTCCATCATAACACTACGATGCGACGCAGTGATCAAGGTGCCCATGTCCGAGAGCGACTGACGGCGAATCGATTCGATTTAACCTTGCAAGGTGGACCTAACCAACACGGCACGCAAAAGCCCCGTCGGACCACACGCACCAACCCTTCCCCTCCCCGCCTCGAACTACAGGACCGCCCCACCATCATATGGTCAGCCAAGCTCAACATGAGACCACCAAAAGTAATACATGCATCATCATTTCTATGCGACTACTCGACTACCCCAGGAAGTGAGATGGAGTCCTGTACTTTCGAAACAAAGCAGTACTAGGCTTACCGGTTTCGACTACCTCCTACTCCCGGTATGCGGTTAGTACAGTTCAAACATGATCAGCAGGGCCGACAACGGCTCGGTTCTTAACCGACACAGGCGGAACTACACCTCTACCGCCCGGTCTCAGATTCTATTCATTCTTTCGTTCCAAGACTTTCATCCCAAGATGAATAACTCATATATGGAAACATAAAATTATCCTATATCTCGCGAGTAACAAAAAATTACTCGACTTCTACCGAACCTTATTTAGCATAGCATTTCTATCGTCCTATACATACTAGTATAACTCAAGGAAACATAGGGTTCATGCAACTAGGATTTCAAACAACTCCTAAACATAATGCACAAGTAATAAATACATATCTAGGTGTCATAATTTTAATTAATAGGATGTGCACCGGGGCTTGCCTTCGGGCTGCTGCTCAGAGCTGGGGTCAGACGGGCCTTGGGCCGGGTTCTCACACCTCTCCTCCTGGGCTTGCTCCGGCTGCTCCTGCGGTGCCGCAATCACCTCAAATACGGCGCCCTCAGCTGCGGATGCTACACGTATGCATATGAAATAATTGAGTGCAACTCAAACTATATAATCACTATACCCAAACTGAAAGGTCCTGCGGACTGTCCGCAATCAAATGGCGTACTGTCCGCAGTTCAGCTTCGCAGACCCACCAGGACCAACTACCTCTCTGGGCAAATTTCTAGACTGACTGGCGGACTGTCCGCGCCTCAGTAGCGGACTGTCCGCAACACACTTCTGCAATCCCACCAGAACCAACTACTTCTCTGGTCAAATTTCAAATCTATACTGCGGACTGTCTGGCCCTCCTTGGCGGACTATCCGCAGTGTACTTTGCCAATCCACCAGAGACGACAGCGTCTCAGGACAGAATTTTAGACTCTACGGAGGAGGTGCTGAGGAAGGTGCTCGCACGAGGAATCGAGGTATGGTGGCCGGATGAGGGAGATCGATTGAAGGGGGCGACGGCGGCGCGAGAGCACGAGCGGAGCTCGTCTCTGGTCGACGTGAGGAGGAGGAAAGAAGATATGACAGGCGGGTCCCACAAGAAGGTAATATATCTAGATGTTAACTGAGCGGACCGTCCGCTGTTTTTCTGGGTGTTACATAACTTATCAGCAATCACATTGGTCAAAAACTAAGCTCTCGCGCGCCCAATCGATCATTCGATCATCCATCACATTGCACGCAACCATCGTGCCGGAGGCGTCGGCGCCGCCCAGGGGCGGAGACAAGGGGGGCGGGCAGGGGCCATGGCCCCCCTAACGTTGGTGTAACTACACATAAAATTCCCTAATCTCATTGTTAATGTTACTCATTAATAAGGTGTGGCTCCTCTTGATTGTCGGTATTAGTAAATTAACCACCTCTATGTTTCAATTCTGGCTCCGCCCCTGGCGCCGCCGTAGAAGGTGGCGTGCGCACTGATCCAGCGGCCGACGCCATAGGCTCGAGCTGAAGAGGACAGCGAGAGCAGGGCGAGCAAGAGCAGCAGAACCTGCAGCGATGGCATCTTCTGTCAGCGTGCAATGCAGCTGGTGCAAGTGCAAGCGAAGCCTCTGAACATGGAGGTTCGCGTGCAGGCTTAAATAGAGATATTCTAGGACCGACACGCTGATGTGAACTGTGATACTAACAACTGATGGTTGAGACCTCTTTCTCTGTACTTCTCTGCCCTGAACAAACATGGCTGAGGCCTGGGAGGAGAAGCCTAGCTAGCTCAGTTGGTACAAGGCAAACGCGTGGGCGTGTACACCCTCGTGTGCGCCAATAAAGTAGAGAGCTTTTAGGTTCCAATTTACTATTGTCTATTTTCTTCTTCGCGTTTATATTATTTGTACTCAGACAGTCTGAATAAAAGGTGGGTTGTTATGACACTGTTCTGCTCCAGCACTAGCAACAGTGTTTTCCTCTTGCACCACTCCAGCAGCAGCCTCCAGCCACTAGCCAGCCAGCAGTGTTTTTCTCTCACACCACTCCAACAGCAGCCTCCAGCACCAGCACAGCGAACAACAGCAGCCTCCCGCACCAGCACAGCGATCAGAGCTGGTTTTTCTTTCTCGATCACGTAAGAAGGGTTACAATTGTGTGGGCACAAAAAATGCTGTTCATCTGCCTGAAGCCTACAGCAGAAGCACACATGCCATGCCCCCACGATCTGTGTTCATTTCAAAATCAAGCAAACGCAGGTGCTTACCCAGCTCGTGCAATAGATTAGCAACTGATTAGAGCATTTTTCACCACATTTGTGCTGATGCTATTTTTAATTTGTGCAGGACATGGGACCCCATTGATGTGTGCAACATTTGTTTCTGACAGCCAGTTGGCAGCAGCTCCCCCGTGTTGGCATTGGCACGCGTGAGAGCAAATTGAAAGCTGCAAGGTCACAAGGAGCATCGCATATATATCCCATGACATGGTGCCAAGATCTCCGGAACACTCCTCCAACAAGATCGCAGGAGCCTTCGTGGAAAGGAAAAAAGATGTATTGCAGGTGAGGCTGCATGTGGGGGCACTAAATGTGCAGGCAAGATCTGCAGACAGAGCTCTGAAATTGCAGACCTGCAATGCAACCTCCTCTTGTGTTTGAGATGTATGTTCAGTCTGTCAGGTCAGATGAAGTAGTTGGGCTAGCAGCGATCTTCTCCGGTGGCAATGAGGTGGCTGAGTTCAGTTCCCTTCCTCTTCCAGAGGAAGGTTCATGTGCTCCCACAGCTTAGGGTCAAAATATAAATAAGCAGAGCATACAAGGATTACATTCATACAAAATCTGATATTGAACAAAAATTTGTGCAGGCAGAAATAAAAGGAAAAAAGAAATCAGCATGTGAACTGTTGCGGATTTAAACAGGAACAGTTGCACCCACAACTATTCACGCGGTCATCTCTTTTTTGTTTCTCCTTGCACAAATTTGTGTTCAAACTCATATTTTGTATGAATGTAAAATGATTGCATCTTCTATCTGTCTATCTCACTTTTGCATGATTTTTTTAATGCAAATTTAGGGGTTGCTACCATTGGCAGCACCTGAAGCTTCCTTATTTCATTTCTGCATTCCTTTTTGAAGGAAATGCCATTGCATTTCTGACCTGGTTGTCGGTTGCAAGTTGCAACCAGTAACCAACAAATTGGTGGGTGAAATGAATCCATGATATGTAAGGCAAATTTATGGGAAGGAAACATATACAGTCCATGGGCTGATGGAGGATCCGGATTGTTGGCCCCTAGTAGAGAGACAGGGGACTGAATCAAGATGTGCACATACTCTAAAACCAAAGAACAGAGCCTCGATGTTCATGTACTGGATCTTCAGTCCTCATCAATGGACTCGCTGTGGATTGGATCTCAGAAGCACCATGTAGGCTTTTCCTGTTGTGCCATGTTAATTGGCACGGAAGCCGCTGTTTCGGAGTTGACAGTTTTGGCGTCTGGTCAGAACAAACAGGATGAACTTAGCTTGTTGGGGCATTATTTTGGAGACAAGTTTTGTTGGCAGGACAGTAGCCCAATCATCATCATCAAAAGTAGGGCAAAAGTATTTACCATTGTCAGACACACAAATTACCAAATGCTAGGAATCAGTGGAAAGTTGATGTCAAGGAGACAAATCCTCAAGTCAGGCTCTAGCGGTAGCCCATTTTCACCCTCTCTTTATGTGCATTTTCGTGTACATCTAAAAATTCAGAAACTTCAAAAAATTAGCCGATAAACATTTTCTCCTTTTCTTTTATTTCTTGAGCAACCGTGTGCAGGCAAACTTTTATGACTTTATTGTAGCTTTGGACGCCAATGTCTAACCACCTCAGCTTTCTATCTTTTCCTGCTCATTTATCTTTTCCTCCATCCACTGCTCACTAAAGAAGCCTGCCAGTCTTCGTGATCATCATTTCAGTGAATACTTGACAGCATAAAGATTGACTGATTTCTCATTTGGTACGCTCTGGAGAAGAAAAAAAGGACAAGGCCACAACCCAGTTTCCATTGCACAGTGTATCGCGGCGTTGTCGAAAAGTATCTCCTGAAGCCGGGGGATAAGGTATTTTCAGAGAGTAGCAGAAGAGATCCCGCTTCTAAACTTTACTAGCGCTTACGCTGAGATTTCCTTGACTGTATCATGATGCCTTCCTGAGTGTGGAGAACAGTACTATTCAGATAAGAAAATATATTCTAAAAGCTTTGACTAGATGAGTTTGATGACAGGTAGAGCGTCAACATCAAACTGGTTGATCGATCCGTGTGGTTGTCTCACAAGTCACAAGATTCTGCATCCAGTGTTCGTGCGTACTGTCTTTTAGGCACTCCATGGCAGGCTGGTTGTTGGCTGAATCCAGCCAAAGTGCTGCCTTGTGTGATCATTAAGTAGATTTTTTTTTTGAAACGTAGATCATTAAGTAGATTGGAATCTCATCAAATTTTGTTTCATCTTCCAATGATTATCTGATAATCACCATCGTTCTTCCAAAACTGAAGTCTTAGACAGCTATTCGCTGTAAGCCGACTTCCGAAACCAAAGACAGGTTAAGTTTAAGCATGGAGGAGAGTAAGATGGGTTTGATTTTATAGAGTGGAAGAATGCATGCTGCATTGGATCCAATAGCCCCCAAAAAAATTTGAATGAGTTTAAGGAGACAAATCATGTGATGGTTGTGGAGACAGAAATGTTGCCGTTCAGACCACCGCTACAAGGCTGCATCCTTTCGCGGTGCTTGATGCGCAGCTTTCGCGATCGCTTGTCTAGTTGCAACCAGCAGTATGCCAGCATGCATCGCGCATTAGTTTGACCCTTGGTCACCGACAAAATTGACCATGACCAGCAAGCAAGCCTTGCAGTTTCAGCAACCCGAACAAGACAAGACGAACGAGCAGTGCTCATGACACCAATAAAACAAGATAAAGATTTAGAGCCTCGTTCTCCAGAATTCACTCTATTCGCATCAGCCAACCAACAGTATTTTTCTCTAACAATAAATCATCAATAGCCACCAGACACCAACTAAAGAATGCAGCAGTATTATTCTCTCACAACAAATCAGCAGCAGTGCTCATGGCTGACTGGTGTCTGGTGGCTGCTGCTGATTTGTTGTGAAAGAAAAATACTGCTGGCTGATGCGAATAGTGTATTGTTTGCACTCCAGATGTTTGCTTTGGAGCAGTTACATGCTCCAGAAACGAAGCGTCGACACCACCTTCTGCAGAAATAAGGTCTTGTTTAGATGCGAAAATTTTTGGGTGTAAAGTATTGTAGAACTTTCGTTTGTATTTAGTAATTATTGTTCCGTCATGAGTTAACTAGGCTCAAAAAATTTGTCTCGCAAATTATAGTCAAACTATATAATTAGTTATTTTATTTAACTACATTTAATACTTCATGCATATGTTTAAAGATTTGATATGACGAATAATCTTGTAAAGTTTTGAAATTTTGAGTGCATCGGCCTGAATAGGATGAAGGATGATCGTTGGGACAGATATACTGCAGTGTTGGTCAGCAGGTCTGCTGCTCTCTGCAGTTCAGAACACTACCACCACGGGCTACTGAAACACAACTGCTTAACCGTTGATTATTCCTAGGGTTGCCATGAAAATACGAAGCGACAGTGGCTGATTTTGACGGTGAATGAAAAACCAAAGCATATTCATGTATTTGTTCATATCTATCATTTACCACTGCCATCTAAACATGCTTGGATGGCAGTATGGCAGTGTGCTATATGAGTTGAACTCAATGGAAACAACCAAAAGTACAGTAACATAAAAAGAATTAACTTAATGATAGTACGATGGTGGTGGTGGTGGTTGACTGGTTGCAGGTGCGCCTGCCGGTCCAGACTGATTTCCTCCATGCTGAAGTGGCATCTGCTGTGAAGTGTGCAACTCATGCCGCGGAGCAGCAAGATGGGTCGGCAAGCCCCATGATGCAGCGTAATGCGGAGGAGCAGCGGGTGGGGTATTAGGGAAGCCCCCGGATGCTGCATACGGTGCTGGAGATGAGTACATCTGACCTGGATATGCTCCTGGGGCTGGGGGATACCCTGAGTTGCCGGAATTCCAACTTGGTACTTGTCCATTGCCGCTGTGGCTTTGGGCAGGGACACCGGGTGGGGCATATGCCCCAGCTCCTTGAATATTACCTTGCCACCCAGTGGATGTAGCTGCTGCACCAGGTGGTTGTGGCACCCCTTGGATTACACCAGGCGGAATTGTGTAATCCCTGCTCTTGTCACCATGTGCCTGGAGATTAAATGAATACGACTTCATATGGCAGACAAACCAAAATGGGCAATTGTGAAACAGAGGGTTCTATGAAGGGACACATGTATCATCAGGTGGTTTTTTTGACCAAATAACACTAAACGAAATGCTCCTATTATACCTTTACATTCAGACCAGTATGACGAGAGTATGACAGGTGAAGCTTACAGTAGCCACCATCGTAGATGCAATGACCTTCCAATGCTTCCTTCGCAACTGCAGCTGTAGTTGCATCTAAAGTATAGCAAAAGACTTAATCAGACTGATGAACAATTTTATATTCAAAAGCAAATGGAAGAATAAATGCAATCAGTTGCATGTTTAGCTGACAGAGTGTGGATGGCAGTTAATTAACTATGGTCTGCAGGGTCACAGCAGATGTAATGACTCCTAAAGACGCAAAAGCCTCTGTTTCTGGTTATGACGCTGGAAAATATTCATATTGGATCATTGGAAGAACACCATATGACGTGTCAAAATATTTTCCTAGAGATCAAAGCAATTGACAAGGCAGTAGGTAAACACTAGTTCAACTGAAAAACTGATGTGATTGATTGGTAATTTAAAGCTTGCATTGATCTATTTCTATGCTCATACCAGGATACTGAATCAAAGCTTGTGTGCCACCATTCTTCTCAAAAATAGCTATTTTTTGGACTGCACCAAACGCTGAGAAAACCTGGAATTTGTATAGCAATTTATCACGATTAGAACAAATAAAGCAGACAACAGAATTTTGAAGCATATTCTTGAAGTGTCTCCCCCAATTTGACTTACAGTATGAAGAACATCTACTGTAACGGCATATTGCATATTCTCAATTGATGCAAGAAGAACATTGCCTTGAGCCTCCACTTTCTTTCCATCAGCACCAACAGCAGGCTATTCAAGCACATCAAAAGGCAGATACAGCAAGGTCATATAGGCAAAACATGCAGAATTAAAAGATTAAAATGCACGTTGTCTTCTTCTTGTAAATTACCTGTAATGTACCATCCATGGCAGAATAGTTAATTGGAAGATATGGATTGTTATAATCCCTGCAAGATAACACCAAAAGAGGAGCTTCAAACAATGGCTTATTAAAACAAAAGCATGTCTCCAACAAGATACAATCTAAATTGGCATATACTTGCACGAGTAAAAAAAAACTAATAAAGTAATAAGATTGGAATAGGCAAATCATGTGATATGTACAGATTTGTACTTCTTCCTAGCATGACAGGTCCAGACATCTAATTAGTGTCTTCGACAAATGATCCCAGAGTATAGAAAAATACAGGTCCACATGGTAATATGGTGTATGAAAATTGAGAAACAATATTGATTCCCATACAAAGAGAACCTCACTCTTGACCAGCTACAGTAGGAAGCACAGATACTCAAACAAAAACTTTCAGCTTCAATGTGAACATTGGTCATCGACTACTTTCACTTCAATCCAATAAAAAGAAAATACTTTCGCCTCAACCAAATAAAGCTCCAGAAGGCTTACTGAATTATGTATAACGGTCAATAACCATTACAATCTCTAAGACAAGTAGAGGCCTAGAGGGTGGGCAATCGGTTTAAACCGACATTTCGGTTTGGTGCGCTCGGTTTACTAAAACTTTGGTGTAAAGAAATCTAGAGCCGATCCGTGTAAGACAACCAAAAACCGACGAGTTCGGTGTCACTAAAATTGGTTCGGTTTTTGGTGGACACCAAACTGCACCGAAGTTTTAGAACAGAGCGCACATCCTTAAGCAATTCATCAATTCAAGATTAAGATGAAAGCTGAATTGCCAACACATAGCAGAAGCTAACAAGTTCACATCCCTCACACAAGTTACAACACAACAAAGTTCACAATTCCTGGAACAGAAGTCAACAAAACATGAAGAAACTCACGATTAACAAGCCAACAAGCTCTTATCTCGCAACTGGCTAGGATCGGCATCTCATCATAGCCGCAAGCTCATGTAGCATGTTCGCAGTCTCACTCCGCCCTGCCGTGGCCAGCTAGCCATGCGTTCCCACAGCCTACCTCCGCGGGCACTGCCACGGCTGGCGTCTTCTGCTCCGCAACCGCCGTCTTCTCTTCCACGCTGCACGCCGCCGCCGCAGCCAGATGCAGGAGCAAGGAGCAGGGAGCAGGACAACAAGAGCGTTAAGGATATGGAAAGAAATGGACCAGGCTGCTTGGATGATAGGATATGGGCTCTTGAGCGCTGTGTTTAATTGGGCCGAGGTGGCGGGCTGGTGGCTAGCAGGCTTTGGCAAAGGTGGGATCCTGGGAGTAATTTCAGGGTCATCGGTGTTTTGGTGTATGAGAGTTAAAAACCAAAGACCAAACAACATAAAAACCAGGACTGAACCGAGAATCGATAACTGAAAAAATGATAATTTTGGAGGTTCGGCTTCGGTTCGGTCCTTCAATTTCAGTGAATTTTTGCCCAGCCCTAAAGACAAGCAAGAGAAAAATGGGTGTGCACTTCAGAAGCTGAAGAGACAAGTAGTTCTTTTAACATGGCTGAGAAAATTGCAAAAATTTATTTGGATGTAGTTTGTAGGCTCCTCGTAGTTGTTACACAGTTGGGAGATTACCTGGATATTAACTTCTCAAACTGAGGCCATGCCAAATGGTTCTGTACATCAACAATAAACATGAAACAAAGGAACTCCTCCACTGTAGTTTTATAATTTACTTTTCTAAACAAAGCAAGGCACAAAACTTTTTGTGCAACAATACTCAATGGATGTATACTTATTTTAAGAAGGTCCTAAACGTGTAAATGAGGCAATTAGAGCTTCGCAAAGCAGTAAAGCTCATTGATATATTCTACAAAGTTTAAAAACATGCCAAGCTAGGTGTCAGCAATTTGATATACATAATCTCATGTGTTGCCAACGAATCATTGTTTGGCACTTACATTAAGATCTGCTAAGACTTAAACAACATAAACCGGTGAATGATAAAACAACTTACGAGGGCATGGGGCATAAGGATGGATCCTCTATCAGAAATAGGGATAAATAACTCAAAGAGAACAAATTGTAGGCTTTACCTGCTGCGGTTTGACTGAAACTTGATGTTCAAATCCTGATGTGCAGAGAAAGAAATTCGCAAGCAGCAGGATGTTACATGCTGTGGAAGCAAGTAACTGTAAAGAACCAAAGCAATTCAGTTTATAGGAAGCATAAGAAAGTACAACGAACACCAACAATGGACAATACAAAGAAACCCAAGAATGTCACCTTGGGATGCTCCTTCCATCTAAGGCTTCTCTAGCAGCCGAAGCAGTGGCTGCATCAGTATACTGGATCAATGCCTGCATGCAAGAATAAGATGAGGCTCCTGCCTTTCATTTCAAAACCCAAAAAAAAAACAAATAGGCATCTAAAACATGATACTTTAACTGACCTGAAAACCTGCAGCCTTTTCAAAGGTGGCTATTTTGTGAACATATCCAAATGCTGAGAAAACCTGAAAGTTGATACAAAAAAGGATCAAACATAGGAGTTGAAGGGCAGAATCAGTTTAGGAAACACATACAATCTCATGCCACATGAAAAAAATCTGCAGCATAGCACACAATAATTACACGTGATATTTTTCATAAAGAAATGATGCATAAACCTCATTTTCCAAACAAAGGATATAAACACTTCAAACTTATCCCACCCCCAAGCAAAAAATGGGGGAAGCGTGAAAGGCAACGAGATCAGATATGAGTAAAATTAAAAGTACCATACTTTTAATGTAAACTGGCTGCAATATATAATATCACCAAACAATGATCTAAAATAAGCACCATAGAGATACTTATGATCTAAAGGTTTGGAATTTAACCTTTCATCAGTAACTTGGATAAACAGGGAGGTGCCCTACACCGGGGATAAGCGCGTTGATGGAGGATACTTATAGATTGCATCCTCAAGACGAGACATGGGAGTTCATAAGAACTTTGAATGTACTAATTAGAAGACAGAGGCAGCAAAACAAACATGGTATCTCTCCAATTGCAGGTGTTGATAACGACATTTTCTCCGTGTTAACATGGGCCTGCTGATTCATGCAGAATACGTTACTACGAGAAGAACAGCTAGGTAAAATCTTTGATTTACAAGGATCAGGTCAGGTAGACTCCCTTGGATTCCTTCAGTCAACGGCAATCAAGAAAGTAACAGGCACACTTGAGGTTGTCATTACCATACTAACACAATTATCTAAGTACTTTACAAGAAAAAAAAAGGTATTTTAGAACTCACCATATGGATTACATCAATGGTGACATCACTAGCTTGAACACCCTCTATGGTAACAAGCAACACATTTCCAGCAGTCTCTCCAGGGCTCTTGTTGTTAATTATTTCTTGCCTATTTGAATACTGAATGTAAACAGTTTTGCCTCGAATTTGTGCTGGTTCCGAAGATGATGCAAAGTAAGAAACCATTGAGATTGCCTGATTAACATCAGTCTGCAAAGAAAGTTAATTGCGCATAAGTAGTTATGGCATGTGAATTCAGAACTAACAAAACAGGAACTAGTACACAGTGTTTTGAATCCAAGTAAGAGAGAGCTTTATTGTCATGCCGGTCTACATCCCCCACTACTCTAGACGCCCGTCCCACCCCACACCCAAAACAACACGGAGAGACAAAAGGAAATGAAATAAACAAAAATTCTACCAGCCGTATAATCCACTAAATACTGGCAGAACATCCAAGATCCAACCACAAAACAATAGGAGTGACACATGTTCATATTTTTTTAACTCCAATTGGAACAGCTAATCCACCAACAAAAAAATCCATCTAGCAATCATGAGAAAACAGTTTAATAATCTCGCGTAAATTCCACCTCTAAGCAACCCATAATTTCATTAAAATTTGTTAACAGCTTGTCAGGGCTTGAATTGATTCAGTCTATTCTGGAGAAACCGTATTCTGTAAAAGTTCTGCCAGGTTTAGGTTTTGAAGGGAGTGGGATTCCATGTAGTCCATTAGACGTGTATCGGACGGCGAAAAGAGTTATCATGTACTAGGATGGTGAATGTGAAATTGATTGACCTTGTGTGACATTTACCGGAAGTAGCAGGGGATAATACCAGTGTGCCGGAAGGGGAAAATAGACTGGAAATTGAATTTATCTATTATGTTCTTACTTTTCTTGCCTAGGAGTAGTCTGTTCCTATTGTTACTGCATGTTCCTTCACTTCTCGTCAGTAAATTAGGTAGTTTAAGGTGTCGTTCTTATCGGATCTCGACACAACTCTCTTCACTGATCCAGCGGACCAAAAAGCAAGCAGACGTGAGAATGGCACATTTCCAAATCCCTCATCATGCCTGATCTATGCAACTCTAAGAGATCATAATTTTGCAACTTAAAAGAATGATATGCAGTGTAACTGTATAACAGTATAACTGAATAGGCAGGAAGCCTTGTTGACCCCTGCAGCATCTAATCCAAATCCAGAGTGCTGACGAAATTCCAATATCTGACAGGCCAAACCTAGCTAGATCCAGCGACTCGCCTACAATCAAGCTGCTCACAAAATTGCAATATCGTAAAGGTTAAACCTAGCTAGATCCAATGATTCGCCTACGACTAAACTGCCCCGAATTCCGGATCGGATCGCGGTGGGGATCGATGGGGTAGGGGCGAGAGGAAGGGAGAGGAAAGGGGCGGGGGAAGGACTTACGAACTCGACGAAGGCCTGGTTGCGGTTGGCGCCAACGCCGCTTTTGGTGTTGACGATGCGGCCGAAGGGCTTGCAGAGCTCGACGAGCTCCTCCTCTGCGCACTCCCACGGCAGGTTCCGCAGGTGGAGCACCTTCGACGGCGTCTGCGTATAGCGGAACTGCTGCCCCCCGCCGCCGCCCGACGACGACATCTTGGCCGGCAGGACAGGTAAACTGGTCTGCGGAGGAGAGGGTGAGGCCGGGGAAGCCGAAGCTAGGGTTTGCGCGTTTTGGGTTGGGGCGGAGCCGCGGAAGGCGAGGTCGGAGACTTAGGAGTAGCTAGTGGTTCCGTGTGACGCCGTGCCATCTGGTTTTGTCAGAAGATGAATTTGAAGCAGATATACCGTATACACATCCACTGGAGATTAAGAAAAGGAAAAATACATATTCTAAGCTCAACAATATTTTGATAATGTAGTTTCTTATTAACCTTTATATCAATAACCTCCACAGATCTCTTTTTTTTCTTCGAACCACTGTCATCTCTCACTAGTCACTGCCTCCTTTTTTCTGCATGTTTACTCCTATATCCTAGGAAATTTTAATTGCAAATTGCAGCACATAAAAATGTTTATTTGATTAGCACACCAGATAATTAATTTAAATTAAATTTAGAAATAAATCAACTTCTTAATAATTTTTGCAAACTTATGAAACTGTGGACGTTCATTAAAAATTTAAAGTGGATGACCGAATCATAGCACACCGATAATTAATTTAAAATAAATTAGGAAAATAAATCGATGTCTCGATAAATTTTGCAAACTAAAAAAATTCAGAGTCCAATAAAAGACTTGAATGGATACAAAATCTTCAAAAATTGTCTAGAAGCTCAAGCTTAACAAGATTTTTATTTGTGTATCCTTAGTTAAGAGTCACCGGAGCATCTCCGGCAAGTTTATAGTAGAGTTTTATAATTCATATTAAAGGAGCCACTATTGATTTATAAGCACTACCAATTGGGGCTTATATCAGACACTGAAATGACACTCATCTGTCATGATACGACCATTGTATCTCTTACACAAACATTAGATGAAATCACCAAACTACTATGTTATCTTTGTTTTTAGGTTGAGCTGAGTCACAAGTGAGTACTATAACTGCGGTTAACTTCAGTGGACCACCAATCCGATGTTATGTCTAGCGTTTTGGGTGAGAAACCTACCACACTCAAGGGTGGTAATGTCGATGGTCCTAGTAGTCTCTTTACCATCCAATTTAATTCAAAATTAAAGACTCAAAATTATATAAAATCAGAGTCTGACTTTTAGATAATCTAAATCAAATTTTAAGACCGTTCACCACCCCTAACCACACTCCTCACCATGTTTATATATGACACAACATGTTTACAATTACGCTCCGCACCAACATCGGATACTACTATTCATAAATAACCAACATCAGATATAGCATCCGCACCTTCACATACCAAGGATGCGCTCAAGAGGATTTAAACAGATTGAGTCTATGCAAATACAAATATATCATTTTTCCCACAAATTCGAACTCGGTACAAATAATATTAGTTGTGTCGGGTAGGATACATATTTATCTAGTCCTTTCATTTTATTTTGATATTTACAAAACTGAATTTTTCTATTTTTGATAATCCTATTTACGTTGTCGCCTAGAGTTTGACACGGAAGACCGTTTCAGATCCATACACGCATATTGAGTAACTTCTCTAGAAAAAACAGGTGCATATATATGATGACGTCGCTACCAAGTAAACCTTGCGGAAAATCATTTTCGCTAATGAGAATATACAATGACGTGATAAATTAGATGATAGGTAAATTCTTCTTTTTGTCAAGAAATAGACCTATTAATGAATAATGGAGGAAGAATACGCATATTTAACTTTATATATTTAAATTAAAATTTGGATAAAATGTTATACCGAATATTCAGATCTGTATACGGACGGGGTCTCAACTCCTCGTGTAATACGGACTCGCATAAAATGGTTAATTTTACACGGCTTTGAAGACTCCTTCCAGTTTTGGGCCTCTCGACTCGGGTCGGGTCGGGTCGGGTCGGCGCGGCTCGGCCCACTCGCCATGCACTGCGTATCCGCCCCAAGACCCACGAGCTCCAATAAATGCCGTCGTATATTATTCCTCCATCGGCTTCCTTCCTCCTCTTCCCCTCCCGTGTTCTCCTCGATCCCTCGCCGCCGCTGGTCCGGCTCCATCCATCGTCCCACCGCTTCGTCTTTCTCGCGCAGCTGTCGCACGTCCCTCGCCTAGAGTTTGCTGAGTCCTTCGGCCCAAGGTCAGTGCCCCTCGCCCGCCACTCCCACCTCGCGGCGTGCCCCTGCGAATCCCCGCCCGCCCGGGCCCTAGTTCGGCGTCCGCGCCGCCCAGATCCGTGTTCTAGAGCCTTAGTTTCTTGCCAAGCCTTCGTCTTCAAGTTGGTCAGGGCTCTTGGGTCTGAAGCGTAGGTAGATGTGTCCGAGAGAGGTTAACTTTAGGTCAATTATTTGGGGATTTCTTGTCCGAGGGATGTGCCCCTGCTGGGGCCAGGTTTAGTTTCTGCAGGGAGGACTTAGTTTAGAGTTTGATTATGCAGATGCATGTCAGCATTTGTATGACCCCGTTGAATTTGCGTCTTTGGCCGCTTTGGTTAGGTTTTGGATTAAAGAACAACCTTGTCATAAAAATATCTGTTCTCTGGCACAAAAATATGCATAATTAGACCTAGTGGTAACAGAATTTATGAACATTCTTAACTCCAGAGGACTAGAGCTAGCCCGGGTACTATACACTTGGAAGGATCAATTAATGTATGCCTAACTTAGGAAAGGTCACATCTTTTCCCTGTTGGATGGGAATAACAGAATTTGCAGTTCAGATGTTTCATGAGGAATTCGATCTGCAAAAAGATTACCCTGTATATGCAAAAGATGGTTATATTGGTACTGCATCACATGCTCTGCTATTAATGGTGTGCTTGTCTGGTATTTAAGTTTGCATCTGCTTGAGGCAATATTCTGTGTTGCTGACTCTTTTATCTCTACTCCCAGATAATGGCTGGACACCGAAACAGTAATGGAAAACGGCACTCTGATTATGCTGAAAATGGAGGCGGTAAGAGAAGAAATCCTGGTGATGATTTCTATGCTCCTGGTCCCGATGATACTGTGTATCGGTACCTCTGCGCCTCTAGAAAAATTGGGAGTATCATTGGCCGTGGTGGAGAGATTGCGAAGCAGTTGAGGACTGAGACTCAAGCTAAGATTAGGATTGGCGAGAGTGTTCCTGGCTGTGAAGAGCGAGTTATCACAATATTTAGCTCAAGCAGGGAAACTAATACTGTTGACGATGCTGAAGATAAGGTTTGCCCTGCTCAGGATGCTCTCTTTAGAGTTCATGAGAGGCTTGCTTCTGATGAGGGTCCAGGGAATGAAGACAGCGAAGAAGTTGTACCTCAAGTTACTGTTCGTTTGCTTGTGCCATCAGACCAGATCGGATGCATTATTGGCAAAGGTGGGCATATCATCCAAGGAATCCGCAGTGAGACTGGTGCGCAAATACGCGTGCTTAGTAATGATCATATTCCAGCATGTGCCATTAATGGTGATGAACTTCTCCAGGTTGGTGGCCCACGTCAATTCCTGCATTACCTAAACAAGTGGTACTATATAGGCATGTCTGTGTCTAAATTTACTTTTTGCGTAATATTGGTGGTATATGTAGCTTTGTTAAATGTCTGCAGCATTTGATTGTCATCAAAACATGAAGATGTAATGGAATTCTAAGTTTTGCTGTCTGTGCAATTAGTTAATATTTACTGACAATGCTTCCAATATTTTGGACACCAGATATCCGGGGATGCCGTAGTTGTCAGAAGGGCTCTTCGTCAAGTGTCATCTCGCCTCCATGACAACCCATCTAAGTCACAGCATCTTTTTGCATCCAGCTTGACCCAACCTTATGCAGGGAGCTCCCACCTTGGTAGTTCCTCCGCTGCACCTGTTGTTGGGATTACTCCTGTAATTCCTGCTTTTGGAGGATACAAAGGTGATGTTGCAGGAGATTGGCCCTCTGTATATCAACCTCGGAGGGATGAGAGCTCTGCAAAGGAGTTTTGTTTGCGTTTACTCTGTGCTGCTGTGAATGTGGGAGGTGTAATTGGGAAGGGCGGTGGAATTATCAAACAGATTAGGCAGGAATCTGGGGCTTTTATTAAAGTGGATAGCTCCAATTCAGGTGCTGAAGATGACTGCATAATTACAGTTTCTGCAAAAGAGGTGAGCTCTTCCTCCTATTGGCATGCTTTTATTGTGCCTCCTTATTCTTTATTGTGTTTCCTGACCAGCTGTTTTTTTTTTTTCATGCAGTTCTTTGAAGATCCTGTCTCTCCGACAATTGATGCTGCAGTTCGTTTGCAGCCTAGGTGCAGTGAGAAAAGTGATGCAGAATCAGCAGAGCCATCATACACAACACGCTT
Organism: Panicum virgatum; assembly: GCF_016808335.1. NCBI lineage: Eukaryota > Viridiplantae > Streptophyta > Magnoliopsida > Poales > Poaceae > Panicum > Panicum virgatum. The sequence goes on from NC_053153.1 coordinate 61,960,455, forward strand.
GTTAGTGTCCACATCACGTATTGGGTGCCTAATTGGCAAAGGTGGTTCAATCATTACTGAGATACGGAGAACAACAAGAGCCACCATACGCATTCTTTCAAAGGAAAATGTTCCAAAGGTAGCAGCAGAAGATGAAGAGATGGTTCAGGTATCAGTTTGGACTTTCTGATGTTCTTCATTTTTTTGAGTCTCTTCTGCAGTTGTGCTATAGCAAAAGTTACATCATATTTTTCCTGTGCACCAGATCAGTGGAGGCCTTGATGTTGCAAGACATGCTCTTGTGCAAATAGCTACAAGGCTGAAAGCCAATTTCTTTGAAAGAGAGGGTGCTTTATCTGCATTTCCACCTGTGATCCCTTATCATCCTTTGCCTGCTGGTGTTTCAGACGAGCCAAAGTATCTAAGCAGAGACACGAAGCCTGTCGGGCATTATCTATATTCTAGTGGTTTTCGTGCATCAGATGATATGATTCCTTCTGACAGATATGGAAGTTATAGCAGCTCCCAGGTATAACATATGCCATGCTGTATTCTTTGCTATGCATGTTGGCAGCTTACTAATCAAGTTTTTTTATTCCCACTATCAACTAAACCTTCTCTAGGCACCTGGAGGCGGATATGGGGCTTACAGTGGGTACAGTGGCCGCTCAACCGGCAGTGGGTAAGGATAGCCATTTTTTTATCCACCAGTAATAAAAATTGAATTTGATACATAATTGAGTACAGCTACTTTTCATTTATCTTTTATTGAAGATTGTGCTTACTCAGCTCCTTGTAATTGACAAATAACGTACATCAGGTTGTCTGGTCATAGTTCTCTTCCCTATGGAAAGCGTCATGGTTATTAGGATCTAGATTTGTTGAATAACTCAGGTATGGTTCTTCAATTTTGTCTTGACTTGTAAGAATGATTATGTGATTGTGCCTTGCTTGCCTTAATGCTTTCCTGCCTTTTTAACACATTTAAACCAGCTCAGCTATCTTCTGATGGACCTGTTCTTTTCACCTTTGCCCCCCTGCTCCCCTCCCGCACTAAAAACAGCCAAGACAATGAAGTTCGGAGCCTGCTTATTGGAGCCCCTTCCCAAACCAGATGACCAAGAGTATTGCCCATCCTGGAAGCTTTGCTTAAGAGGACCTGTCTGGATGCCATAGACCATTGATTTTCCTCACACTACATTACTTATATCTTCCACCGGGCCTGTGTTTGTAACCCTACCGTAAATTTTCCGAACCTATGTATTGATGAAGGTCGCATTTGAGATTGCGTGTATTACTCGTTTGAGACCTGCTTCAGTTTAGCGGCTTTTGTTGAAATACATGCTTCCTATGTGCCACCCAAAAGCCAGGAAGATTTACTTGAGAAAAAAAACCCTAGGGAGATGTTACTTGTCATTCTTTGAGATGCAGGTTACTTCTCAGTGGTATGTGCGACTGCCATCCTTAAAAGTAACACTAGAACCACATGCCATTCTTGAAAGTAGCACCAGAGATCAATACCAGCCTTGTTCCTGTTGGCTGACATTTCACAAGATGATTGCACCACCGCAACTTGCAACATCCTTATGATACTCAAATGAGCTTGAAATATACTATAGCATAGAAAAACATTTATGTATTTCAACTGATGTTTTGGAGCACAAAAGTTTTAATTGGTTATAGATTTTATTATGTACTTTGTGTGACAGCTAAGAGCTTAACTGCAGATAGCTGGGAACTTAGCATGGATTGGTTTATATCACAATGACCTTGAAATGCACTAGGAAATCTCATGATCTTACTGAACCTTCTGACCTCTCAGTCTCATGCATGTGTTGTTCTGATGCTTAAATAAGTGTTGGTGATTTAATGGTGGTTATGCACTTGTCATGTTGGCTGAACTGTATGCTAAAGTCTACCTAACTGAAGGTATCAGTTTTAGTCACAGGAAGCAGTTCACGTGGTGAAGACACCCCCAATGTTTTGCAGGTTGACAATGTATTTTATCTAGATGCTAGAAGTTTACAGGACTAGGTAACCATATGAGCTCCTTGACATCTGCAGTAGGAATCTTGTTAACTCGTGATGGTGCAGGAACATACAAAAGGTAAGCAACTATTGCAGGCATTGTACACGGCTGAAAGGAACCAACCCTTGGAGTTGCACATAATTGCTATCATACCATGCATCATACCTAGCTCAAGTTGTATCATAAGGTCATTGGTGGGGTAACTGTTGTATGTCTGTGTGCCATTTCTAATGGTGCTATATTGATCGGCAAAGTTTGTTTTAGAATGAATTCAGTTTGGTGTTATACCATTCAGTTAACTGGCCTGTGTTAAACTGGTCCTCCCATTTTGCGCATTACCTGGAGCAATTTGGATTGGAGCAACGTGCTTTATTTTGGCGATGGTCTTGATAATTTAATGAATTTGGATAACATATTCAGGTTTTGGATAGTTTGTACCATGGTACTTTGGCAACGTGCTGGTACGGATTGGCGTTGTCGTTTATAGACAAGGTGTTTCTGGTTTCATCGTTTTTGGCCCTAGTGGCGTCTGGCTCTGTACCTTGACAAGGTATGTTGATGCCGGCGTATGGTGCATTTTTACTTATTTTTACATTTTAAATTTCTTTTTGTTTGCCTAGCTATGGCTTCCGATTGTCCTAGTCTTATTTTTCTCTATCTTTATCTCAACTTTTTTTTTATTTCTAAAGCAATTAATGATTCCTTGGTCTAATCGGAATTCCAATCTAAATAAGGACAATTAGTACCTCACGAGGTTATAGCACGACATGTACATGGACTGAATTAAAAGATCATAAAGTTTGTGGTCTTGTATAGATCTAGGTAATAAAATTTATTATCCGTAGCAATGCAATAATAAAACCACGTGGGCCAAGTGTCCTTCGTTCAAAAGTTAAAAAAAAAAAGAGAAGGCAAGGTGCTAAGTTAAGAACACAAGTATGCCCAGCCTTCTAGCCACAAGCGGGTGGGCGTGGTGCACATCCTGCGGATAAGCGCACATGCTCAAAATCGAGAATTTGGGATTGGATGGCCAAGGAGCATATCGCTCTTGGACGAGCATCTCACTTTGTACATTGATCATGAGAACGAAGATGGTGACATGGTGTAATCGGTGATGGTTGCTACGAGGTGGACGCATTATGGTTATGGCCTGGTGCAGAAATTTCGGAAAAAAAATGGTATGATGCGAGATGTCACAATCCATAGCACGACATATATATTTCAAGTAGTGAGTTATAATGCGAAAGGTCCTCTAGCTGATTTGGTAGCACTTCTCAGATCCTGGGTTTGACTTCTGGTAGTAAGTTATAACATCTGGTTCACTGCACGCCTGTTCCAGCAATTCCGGGTTGTCCTTGGTTAAGCATAGAGCAAAATTAGTTGATTTTTTGAGACCAGTTTTAGGGCGAACAATTTGGTTGTTCGAGAAGCAATCTAGCCAGTAGTTAACAAACGATTATACATTGCGCTCCTCTTCATCTTGCATAACTCCCTCTCAAAATGCAAGAAAATTTTTGCTAAGGATCTAAACAACACTCTTGGTTTATATATGCTACAGAAAATGGCAAGTGTGAAATCTGATAGTCAATTAAGTTACTAATATTGTGCTCCTTTTCTACACTGACGCGATCTTGCACAACTCTCTCTCAAAATCCAAGAATTTTTTGCTAAGGATCTAAACACACTCTTGGTTTATATATGCTACACAGAAATGGCAAGTATGAAATCTGATAATCAATGAAGTTATGATAAGAAATAAAGTAAGTAGACTATATACAGCAAAGGCCTATTAGCTCAGTTGGTTAGAGCGTCGTGCTAATAACGCGAAGGTCGCAGGTTCGAGACCTGCATGGGGCCATATATCTTTTTTTAATCACACGGTCATGTTTGTTTTTTCTACCCTCGTTTATTTTATAATTGTTGCACCGCTAGCCCTCGTCCATTCTCCGTTCCATGAATGTCATAAGCAATGTATCCATTCTCCGTTCCATGAATGTCATAAGCAATATATATAGAACTGCGCATAGTCATGTGAGAGCCACGCAGAGTTAGGCAGCACCGGCGGCTATCGTCATATCGGCATAAAATATATGCAAATTTGAAGATCATTCATTGTATTACTTTGTCAGACATGGAAAGTATTGTATCAGAAAACTCATCCTAGAGCCGTCGCATGTAACAAGCATGAGGTTTAGTGGGGGACTAAAAGGAGAGATTTACGCTACATGACATAAGATGTTTTTTTAGTGTTTTCCTTAATGGACGTTATATATTGGACAAGGACTATTGTTCTTCAAGAATGGAAACGAATTAGCAATGATGAATCCCATAACAATATTTCAGTGAAAAAAACTGTTGGCTGCTTAGGAAATAACTCGAAGAGTTGTCTTAATTAGAGTTAAAAAACATTTGGCTATTAGTGAAAATTCTAGGGAAGGATAGTATTTGCAGGCCATTCACACGCACACACAAAAAAAAAACACTAGAAAATATTAAAAATCTCGTAGTGATGAATCACAGGCGGCGCTATATGCAAACAAACATGCATAGATGATTGGGATGACACGTGTGGCGTCGGATGTGGTGAACGAGTGCGGCACGAGCTTATTCGAAACCTATGAACTCGTAGACGCCACGTTACTCCCTTTTAGGCCTTTCGAGTTTCACAGATATGGTACGGTGGACCTTTGTCCGGCCCATATATATGCCGACTTCACTCACTAGCTACAACTAGACGTGCTAGGTAGCGACTGATTTACTACATCTGTTGCACGAGGCAGATGTGTGTGGCTTCTAGCGTCCACACACCCTTACTACTGTAGCCGCATTTGTGTGAGGCTAAGATCGTTGGACTTGCCAATTCAATCAAAATCCGGGTACTAGCTTGTATCTCAAGCAGGCCATGCAACTTTAGAAATTAAAGAAAGAAGGATTAAAACGTTTTCCCCTTTTCTTCCAGTGCCATCCTGCGTTACTGTAAGCATACAACTTTTCAGGATTGGTTTTGAGCATTATTATAAATAAAAGGCACTAATTAATAGTGTAGCTTCCGTCCCCATGTCACATGTCACATATTATTAAGCCGCAAAAATGGAAGAAAACCCCCCAAAGATACGGTTCGTTCACAGCCGACCCGCTTCGAGGCTTCGACAACGCATATGGATAGCGACGTCTGCAGAGTGGACAGAGACCACGTACCTTTCTGTCAGCAAAAGCGACACAGGCCCGTTTAGATCCCAAACACCCCCCATCCAAACTTTTCATCACATCAAAATCATATCGAAATATTAAATATAGCAAATAACCCATGCATGAAGTACTAAATGTAGGTAAATAAAAAAACTAATTGCATAGTTTTGATGTTCGTTGCGAGACGAATCTTTTGAGCCTAGTTAGGTCATGGTAGGACAATATTTACCATAAACAAACAAAAAGTGCTACAGTGCTACACAACTATTCCCGCTTGAGGATAAATTGGTCTTATTTTAATGTGTGACATTATTGAGCTATATTGATTTCTCGTAGTCGCACACACCCAAGAGAATTCCTGTGTCTATCGATGAACACGACTTGCCAAAACGGCCACATGCTAGTGCTGTGCTGGGGGATAATAATTTGATTCTATGGCCACGAGTGGTATGTCGTTTTGTGATTATGGCATTATATTTTCCTCATTCTTTTAGAAAACACTAGGGATATAAACACTCAAGCGCACACACTGCTCACACCTATATGGATACCCATGAGAGACTAGACGGTGGTTAATCTTGATGAAATTATATATATTACACACACGAATTCGTTGTCGACAAGTATGCAGCTCATTGTTAAAAGAACATTTAGCTACCAGCTAATTATTTATTATTTCACCTTCTCTATATATTAATATATAGATCAACTATCCTGCTTCTATAAAAGATATTATGTTTTTTAATAACAATTAGCTGAAAATATGAGAGAAACTTAACATGAAACCGGGCAACCTGGTTTTTTAAAAAATGCTCATGGTTATAAGAAGAAATAAATAACTAAATATTGATCTGTTTGATATAGTTTGTCTTAGAGCAGCAGCTCATGCATATTTTTCATGAACTTCCACGAATGGTATTCATTTTCTATCTTATATTTCTCTTATTGCCTATCCATTAGAAATTTGATGAAATGATCGGCGGGCGCACCATCAGATGTGAGACTGTCTTCATGAATCTGCAGGTGGTCCCGGCTGGCTCAAATAGATAATAGACTCACATGCGTGCCGAAATCACTGGCTCTATTTTATTGGCTGTGACCGGTGGCTAGTACTGATTTATTGTGAAATAAAAGTACTGTTGGTTGATTGGTGGCGGGTGCTGATTTCGTATAAGAGAAAATACTGCTAGGGGTTCACTGATAAACCAGTTGAACACGGTGACTAACACTAGCATTATGATTGCATTGATGTATGACCAGGACAGGGCTGGCCGCATTGCTCTGGCAACGTACCTATGGGTGGGCCCGATCGAGCTGTCAGCGTCAGACTCTAAATCTACATTGGCATGACAAATAAAAAAAACTCCACAATTTACTCATACCATAAAGAATAAGGGTAGAGCATCTTCAATATATTACTCCTAACATATTTACTTATTTGATATTTGTATGCTACTATTCTTCACTGTAAATTTGATCAAATTTATACAACTTTGATTTAGGACAAAACAAAGTGTCTTACATTCCTGGTAGAGGGCGTACTCTATATTTTCTCTCTTAAGCACCAATAACACTTTTTGTATTTTTAGTAATCGGTGTTGTAGCGTATTACTCAAAAGAGATGGTAGAGGAAGGAATTCCCCTACATTTGAGTAAGAAGAAGGCGCGTAATGGTAATTAATCACCAAAAATATTTTAGCGGGTATTGGGGATGGAATTGACAATCTACCCGAATACCTCCCATTATCAAAATGATATTGAGAAGAGAGATGAGTAATTTGTTTAAGATACTGCCTAAACCGAGACAATCAAAATAGCTCCAGCACGTCCCCAGTCAACCCAGCCCAAGCCAACGCCTACATTCGAGAGGCATATAGCCGCCAGAGCTTGTGGTCCTGCGCAAGGTCGGCCCATCAATTCGGTGCCTAGCCTGGATCATCAAGATGATTGGAAATAGTTTCAAGAACGTGCGTTGATCTACGTACTATTATCTATGTGGTTGTAGTACTGCCACATAGTATCTCCGAAAATGGGCCCTTTTAGTTACTGTGTGAGAGCAACACCAAGCGTCCTTAACATTTCCAAAAGCAAGAGCCGAGCACAGTCTTGGTAGCCGGCCACTTAGAGCCGGCAAGGGCCACATTATTAGATCAGTCTCAGTGTACGGTTTCATGACACAATTATTTAGATTGAGAATTAGGTAACTGGGTCAAATGGATTTTAAGACAATGAAACTCTCATCACATCCCATAAAACTCTATCACTCTTTCTTCTTACTATGTCAGCAAAATTAATAATATTTAATACTATAAAACTCTTCATGAAACCTAAGACTAGCCTTAGGCCTCCTCCAACAGTTAAAGGAGCTCATAGCTACAGTGTCGGTAAAGTGGAAAAAATTGGCACAGTAAATTTGGGAAGTGAGCGAGCTAGCGCTCCGCGCAGCGCCTACGCTGGTCTCTTCGTTTTGACACTGTTTGGCAGTGTTCATCAATTGGAAAAAATGTAAAAATGCATGAGGTAGCTTAGAGCTATACCGTTGGAGGAGGCTTTAGAGACTTCCCGTTATCATAAATGCCATGGAGCCGCAAGATGGAGAGGGTCTCGTCTATCTCTTTCATCTTGTCGCTTGCAAACGTCACGAGTCGTCGTGACAGGCTGACAGCCGTCTCCCTCCCATAGGTTCCTATTATTTCCTCCATTTTGCAATATATGTTCTTTCCACAATTCCTCATGGACCAATTAATATATCCCAATATATCAATACAAAAGGAGCAATAAATTAAATCAGTCTATAATCATATGTCTATCTTTCGAACATGCAAAATCCACCTTAGGTGCTCTATATAGATTGATATTTTTTTTGAGGGCATAGATTGATATTTTCTTTGAAAAGTTACACTTAACATTATTTGAAGTATATATACTCCTGATGAACATATATAGCAATAATCATCATATGGACTTGGAAATGGATATGCCCAAGGCCACATAAGCACACATTACGAAGTCAACAGAGTATTTAGTATCAGAATTTATTCTTGGCTAGCTAGTTTTATCCGGCTTGCCTTTGTTGCCTATTAGGATTTAGGGGTTCAGATTTGATTATAGTGTATCAAAACTAGAATTGTATACGATGTTTTTCTATATCTATTTTAGGAATAACCGATACTTTTCAGTTAGTAGGTCATGTGTCCATCAATAGCGATGCATGTGGTGGCTTCATCAATCTGGATCGGAGTACCATACCATATTATCTTGGAGATACTCATAAGGGTAGGATGTGTGTGCATGTATTCCTAGAGGTCAGTGTGCCTGCGTATATGCACGTAAGCATCTGCATTGTTTGTACTACTATGTGCTTTGAAAGAAAAGTCCCCTGGTTCAAAATAAATGTCATTTTAGATCTCAACACAGCCTATTTGAGTTGAAACTTTCACCGCCAATAATATCTATAAAAATATGACATTTCAAATAAAGTAAGTTGATTAAATATTTAGAAGGCACTTTGCACGGTGAGTCTATACTAATAACATTTATGTTATTACATTAGCAATCTATAATGGTCAAAGCTATAAAAATTTGGTAGAAAGGACAGAAGGAGCGAATGCTCCATGATTTATTGGCGTTGTGCTTACAGTGGTGGACGTATTCCTATTGACAACAAGGTCAATGTGGTGACTTCGTCAATCTCAAGAATTTGTCGGCTCAGTTTTCGAAAATGCTCATAAGGATAGGATGACTTTGCGTGCGTTGTAAGTGTTGTACTATGTGATCGCAAAAAGGATCAAAGGGAGTCCATATATAATTATCATCATTAAAACATTAAGTCTAATAACATGTGACAAAAATCTAATTGATTATATATACAACTCGATATACGATACAATACAAAAATGATGAACAGCTACATTGCGTCGAAGACCTGCACTATCGGCACCATACACTTGCCCTGTTTGGTTTCTCCCTAAAAGATCTTAGAAAGCACTTTGACCTCTAATTAGGGGTATTAAATAAAGGTAATTTATAAAACTAATTTCAGAATCCCTGCGCTAGGAATCCTGACGAATCTAATGAGACCTTTGACCGCGTGATTAGATGATGATTACTGTATCGTCACTGTTGCCAATCATCAATTCATTATAGTCATTAGATTCATCGCAAAAAATTACACTCATCTGTGAAGAGATTTTATAAATAGACTTTATTTAGTACTCTATGCATGCAAAATTCCCTTCTCGGAAGGCGCGTTCTCGAATTCTAGAATGGAAACCAAACACGGCCACTTCATGGCCGAGCATATACACTGAAATAATGTCAACTCTTTTTAGGAGAACGACTTTTTCCGTTCTTTTAATTTCATCCCCTCACGCGTGACATTCACTCTGTTCGCTTGATTTGTCAGCCAACCAGCCAGCAGTGCTTTTCTCTCATACCAAATCAGCACCAATCACCAGCCATCAGTCAGCCAGCAGTACTGTTCTCTCATAACCATTCAGCACCAGTCACCAGACACAACCAATATAGGGCTTGTTTAGTTGTTTACATGTAAAAATTTTGCAAAAAAATCTTGCTAATTTGAAGTACTAAATGAAGTCTATTTACAAAACTTTTTGCACAGATAGATTGTAAATCGCGAGACGAATCTAATGGTGCTGGTTACTATAGCATTACTGTTGCAAATAATAGATTAAGTAGGCTCATTAGATTCGTCTCACGATTTACAGCCCATCCATGCAAAAAGTTTTATAAATAGACTTCATTTAGTACTCTATGCATGTGTTAAAATATTCGATGTGACGTTTTTTTTGCGTTTACGGTCCGGGTTTACGGATAATGATCTAAACAGGCCATATATTCTTGAACCCATAGAGGATCGATCGATGTGATGTAACCTGCCGGCGGCCTTCCACAGTTGCAGAAACGTGCACGACCTCCGTCCACGGGCTACTACTTCCGCTAAACTATAGCTAGCTCTCCACCGTACCCTCTGCACACAGGCTGCAGCACCCGCCCTTGCTCTACTACCTAATGTTCGCTTAGACCACTAAAACGACTCTTGTAACAGCTCTAATTTAGCCGCGCCGGCTGTAATGGAGACGGAGCAGCAGGAGCTGGATCTTGAGCTCAGACTCTTCTTCCACACCTCCGCCTCGGCTACGCCGGAGGAGGACGAGTCGCTCGGCTTCTTCCTCTGCACGTACTGCGGCCGCAAGTTCTACAGCTCGCAGGCGCTCGGCGGCCACCAGAACGCCCACAAGTACGAGCGCACCCTCGCCAAGCGCCGCCGGGAGATCGCCGCCTCCTTGCGCGCGCACGGCGGGGCTGCTTCTGGGACGGCCGCCGCTGTCCAGGTCGTCGATGTCGACGCCGACGGCGAGAGCCCTGGGGCCGCTGGAGCTGATTCCGATGTCGACAAGGCGAGGCCGCTGGGGGCGCACCAAGCTGCTCCAGGGCCTGGGCAGCAGTATGGCAGCCTGCTGCGCCACGTCGACCGCGCCGGCGAACTGGATTTGTCACTCAGGCTATGACTGGCTTCTCCCTGCACCATATCATCACTCATCAGTGCCTCTTGCAAGTGATGTTTGAGTTTGTATGGAATTTCTTTTGAAAGGGAAATCTGTCGATTTTATTTATCCGGTGCGCTCAAATGCATGTCTTCTCTTTAGCTCTTCTTAATCCAGAATTTTTTAAGCATGCACGCATATTCAATTGAAATAATAATTTTTGGGGGTTTATTTTATTTGCTTTATATATGCAGACTTTTTCTAGTGATTCAATACTGTGCATATTCCATGTGAGACTTTGCTCACCAGATGAACAACTGCTAACTCTTGCAAAGTCCATATATAGAGCTCTCTCGCTAGCTCAATGTGTCGAAATATAAAAGTTTAGTATGTCTATCGCATTTTCGCAGCTGATTCTGGTTCATATGTGTCTTTCAGTCTTTCTTCATAAGAAGGTCAGAGCGAGAGTTTTAAATATCATCCAGCAGCTTCAAGCTAGCTAGCTAGTATCGCTGCTGGGATATGCTACCTATTACCAATTTATGTTTACCATATGCATGTGATGCATGCAGTTGCAGTGTTTGCTGCTATGAAAGCGCAAACATTTTAAAAAATCATTCCACACTGTGCTCTCCATGTCCTCGTTTTGTTGATAAAATTTGTATCCTCAAATAAGTCAGTTATATATGTTCTAAGATATATCTTATTAATGGATAACCATTCTGAAATGCAAACCAAGTTATGCCAGGGCATACTGCTAATGCTAGGGAATTTCAAATAGTAAAGACAACAATCAGTGTCATTGATCAACACCATCTACTGAAAACTCAACAGAGATTACCACTGCAATTCATATGAGTTATAGACAACCAACTACTCTGATCTTTTTCCCGCAACAATACCAACTGCGTTATCCATTCTAGATTTGTATATATAGGATCTAGTTTTACTTCAAGTGATATATGATTGGGTAGCAAATTAAAAGATCTTGAAATTAAAAGATCTAGTTTTGATGCAATGTGAAGTTTCAGCCTATATCTTAGTTGACAATTGGTGGCATTCATGGAAACATCATAAAAAATAAATCAGGAACTTTTCAAATAAGATACTCAGGTAAGTTCTAGAATTATATACTACTTAATTTGGCACCTTTATTAATTATGACAATGCAGATTGTAAATTGTATTCAAGTGTATCTTTCAAATATAATCTAGCTAATAGTGCAATTAGCCAATTAGAGTCTATTTTCTAGAATAGAGAATAGGAAACATTTTTGAACATTTAGTGGAGCTACTGCAAATTCCAAATGCACTTCTCTTAGAAAATGACCAATCTTACAACTCATAAAAACCATCTCCTTAATTTGTTTTGAGTACCATTTGAACTAAAATTAAGTACATTATTTGTCTTGTTACAATTTTATCTAAGAACAGGGATTCCAGATGAAATTCATGTGTTTTTTTCCTCCTAGGTATATCAATTGAGCTGATTTGGCAAAATCAATTGTAGTATACAGATGCAGAAGAATTTTAGAGTTAGACATCATCAGATGCAAAGATCTAATTAAACTCTCCAGCTATTCGTATACCAAAGGGAATTATTGAGTCTCAGTATTTCCAAGATCATCTCAGGGTTCGAAGATTACAGTAAATATATTCCTCATTGCACAAATACAAGAGTAATAAAATTTTCCAACAGTGTGTGTTTCAAATTGTCAACAGTTTCAAGAGTTTGTAGTTTTTATGATAGTTATCTACCACAATAACCATGGGTAATATTGTTTGTTTTAATTCATGTTTTGACTTAACCATCTTCAAGAACCAATTACTAGGAAGCAAACTCTAGCAAAGAGAGATAATTAAGAAGCAACAACTCATGTTTGGGGTTGAACTCACATGTCGTGATGAGCAGATTGAACAAGACACTGGCCTGTGTGCCATGTGCTGATGAGGAGAGACAATATATAATGACCAAAAACAGGGAGGAAACTGACTTTATTCTGCACGAGGTTCATTGGTGACAATTTGAGAGAGAGAGAGAGAGAGAGAGAGAGAGAGAGAGAGAGAGAGAGAGAGAGAGAGAGAGAGAGAGAGAGAGAGTTGATTCAATGCTTACCTGGTGTGCATATGAGCCGATGGAAGCTACCGAAAAGCTATCATATAAAGAAGAGGAACGGAGGGTAATACCTATTGCTGAGAAATGAGCAAAGAATAAGAAGAGGCCATATACCTATTGCTGAATAGAATTGTGCAGCAGGAAATAAAGGAGATTGCATTGCTAAAGTTGATCGAACCTGGTGATGACAACCATTCTACATTATGGGAAAACAGGCCTAGATCCTCTTGGTGCGAGGCAGCCTGCGAGAGGTCCGGATTCGGTATTTTTTCACTCCGTCGGGTGGAGTGTGATGTTAGAGCGGCGTCGGTGAAGGGTTCTGCATGGCGGTGGTCTTCTTGGTGCGGTAGTGTCTGCCTTCTTTGATCCCTATCAATGCAGGGTCGCGCCTGATGTTTCGACAACTACAGGAGTGTAGACTTTGGGTGGGTGTGCGGTAGTGCTTCCGCTTTGCTGCTGCCATCGAGTGGAGTGTTGCGGCCGCGTTGATGACCCAATCCAATTGGTTGCTTGTTGTGTAGAATTTTGAGTAGAGTTGCGTGGTTGTGTTGATGTCCCAATCCCACTGGCTGTTTCTGTTCATTGTTGTTATGCCCAATCTGGACGTTCGTCCTCCTTTTTAATATACTAGGCAGCTCTTCTGCCTGAATTGTTTTAAAAAATACATTATGGGAAACAAAGACCGTAATGGCCGGCCACCAGGTGCTGATCAATTTGAGTACAGTATGCTGAGATCGAGAGCTCAGCTTACGACCTATTATCAATGGACGCATACATAGTATGATCTGTACATCACTGTTGAGTTATGGCCCACGATCCATCCGTTCATCCAATTGGCGCGGAGAAAGCTATATATCCAGCCGGGCTGGCTGGCCGGTCATCCTCCATGGCTCCGTGTTCTGCGCCTCTGCGCGAGCATCGGACCGGCCCGCAGGGATAAGCCACACCTGGCTACCCCCAGTTGGTTCTGACTAGATGGCATGTACTAACTCGGCAGAGCCGTGCATGCGTCAATACAAGCAAGCAGCGCTGCCGGCGTCGTGGGGCTGCCCGAGTCGTCCAGTTGGGGTAAGCGAGAGCTGCCGCAGCAACCAGCAGGCTGCAACTGCTAGCTTGCTATAGGTGGAGTGGTGTGGAGTGGAGCCCGACACTTGTAAGCTAGATACACACAAGCTGCGGCAAGGAAACAGACTGATGACCAGACTGCACGCACGACGACCGATGTGCGTTGAAGACGTATAGATCGAGGAAATAGACATCCTTGGTATGTGAGGTCATGTCCAAAACATCAACAGTTCCGAAACCAGTGGGCCGGACCCGGGAGTCAGCACGAGCGCGGCATGCAAAAATTGTAGAGCTAGCGGTTCTTCGTCCTCCTGCTAAGAAGAGAGAATAAAAAAGTGTTCATCACACTATTACGAAAACCGTTCGTAGAGATAGGTAAAAATGTATTTCTAGAGGTGGATGCGGTATCTGCTCCTACTTTTCACAGCTACAAATGCTATTAGTAGGTGCGGATAACGTGTTCGCCCCTAAAAATGGATTTCAAGATGTGGGTGAGGGATCACCCGATCCTAGAAACTGATTTTAAAAAAATGGCGCTCCACCGGCTGCTCCTCACCGGCTATTCCCCACCGGCTATCATTCCCGCACCTCGCCGGCCGCCGCGCCCGAGGCCCGCCGCGCAGTAGTTGAGCTTGATCTTGCAGGTCCATGCAGCCCGGACGGAGCAACGCTGGGTAAAGCCGCTGTGGGTGGTTGGAGCTGCCCTATCACCTCCATGGCGAGGTGCGCCGCGGTCTCCTCGTCGGCGCCGCTGCTGCCTTTCTTCTTGTTGTTGCGGTCGGAGAGGTCGAGGGACCAGTCGATGTCCTCAACGATGACGAAGGACTTTGCCGTGAGACGAGCAGGCGGCAGAGGTGGGAGTTGGTGGGCACCATGGTGAGCACCGCGACGGAAGAGGCTGGGCCCGCCGACCGCGCCATGGCGCCCGTGCCACGTTGGCTTCCGTGCCAGCGCTCGCACCGAGCTGGCCGGCTGTGCTCTAGAAGAAAGAGCGAAGGGGAGAGAGGAAGAGGTGGCCACCGGGAAGAGTGAGGGAGAAGGAGAGAGATAGCAGATAAGGGAGAAGGATAGAGGATAAGGAAGAGGTGCTCGCCGCCGTAGCCAGTAAAATATCTTTAACTCCGCTCTCGATTTGCGTTCAAACTTTCTACAGGTGGGTGATTAGGTGACCAGCATCTAAAAATTGTGTTCATTTGCAGGGTGGGTGATGCCATCTCCCGCTCCTACAAATGCATTTTCAGGGGCGGATTAACTCTTACAATAACCTTGCTCATTTTGTAGGAGCGGATTACTTTTTGACACCCCCCAAATGGAGGGTTCCTACAAATCATTTTTGTAGTAGTATCAGTATCAAGTAATTTCTCTGATTTTGTTGCATCTGGGTTAGAGTTGATGTATAGTGACAAGTGTTCCCAGTTTAATTAATTATGATGAAGCTCCAAGAACCACTCGATTTCGATCAAGTAATGGGTAACAAGTTTTAAATTCTTGTGCAATTTTTCCTAATATATATAGTAGCAGTGTCTACTTGACTAAAGGGCAAGCTACTGCTACACGTCAGCGGTCTCATAGGTTTTTCCATGTAGATCCACATAGAATTTTTTATGATGTGGAGAAGACAGAATGAGGTGGTTGCTTCATGAAACAACCACCTCGTAGGATAAAATTAAGAACTATGAGATCGTTTACGCACCATTGTACAAGTTATTGTTGTCATGCTACTCAATTCCCTTTTTTCGTTCCACAAAATAAGGGATATGGTACTAATGCGAAACAACAAAACTAACAACCTATTGTAGAGATTATCTATACAGTTGCTCTCAAGGCGACGTGTCATTTTTATGAGACTGCCTATTAGACCACCTTATTGTACTGGCCCTAAGACCAAATAAATAAAGCCACGGTAGAAGAAATTAACTCACATGAGACCAATTCCAACCCATAGTGTTTATAGATAGTGTCTATAACACCATATAGGTAAGACACAGAAACTACGTACATCCCTCGATGAATAGTTTCTTTATATGGGCCAATAATTAATGGTTTCTCAATTATTCTCTATCCTATCAACCAATCATATTTGTTGTTTACTTATCATGAGGACACTACTCTCTTCCAATACAAAATTTAGTAGTGTCTAGTGCATAAGTTCTTGTGTAGAAACTGGGTCTTGCACCCAGTTTCTTCATCTTTTCACTCTCTCTATCTTATTTAATATAGTGCCAGATAAGCTAAACATCCTAAGTGGCATTATAATCAATGCTATGAAAACCATTCTAGGTAAAGGATTGGGAATGACATGACACATAGTATCACTGTCGGACGTCTCGGTAGCTTCCGGACTACTAGGATCGATCCATGCTACAAATATGTTGCTGATGAAAAAGACAGAAGAAGCCAACTAGCTTTTGGTACAATCTTTGTGGTAATAACCAATGCCAACGCAACCACGCCAGTCATCCCCATGAGGGCGACTGCACCTTTTTTTCTCTCTCGAAGAATTCAACCAGCAGCTAGCTTAGCGCAGGATAATGCTCATTTTAAGACTCCACTAAAGCCACTTAGGATCCTAAGTGGACACTCTAAAAAATAGAGAAATTTTAAAAATTATCATAAAAATCAGAAACATCCAGTCATCAATCCGACAACTCTAACAATAATAGTCATTGAATCTATTATCTTTTCTAATAAATTACTCACTTCTGCCATTATGAAAATAGATTAAAGTACCCCCTAAATATGTAACTAAATTACCAACCTCTTCTATTATAAAATTTCTAAAGTAACTCTCTAATCTTCATGTAAATTACCCACCTATACCATTATAAAATAATACAAATGACCCCCCTAAATTTGCATATAAATTGTTCAATTATATCATTATTAAAAGTAAAAGTAACCCATAAATCTAAATATTGAAGTGCATCAATATAAAATCTAAATTACTATTTCTATTATTATTGATATATTATTTATGTTATTGTTTATATAAAAATGCTATCTACGATATGTGTCATCATGTATTCATGTATGATGGAAGCGATGATCATACTAACTCAATATATAACAAACACATAGGGAGGTGTGATGTAAAATGACATCTATTGCAACTAGATAATAATAAATATGTATTTTAGAGTATGTATTCGAATATTTAATAGATGAAAGAGGGTATAAGATAGATAATTATAATTATCAGCTATAAATTTTTTTATATTAATTTATATTAGCCTGTAAGGGAGCATGGGTTGATAGGCTAGTTAACTATATGAGGAGCAGGTAATGGTAGGGGGCCTCTCTCTTGAGATGGCATCCTGAAATATATACTACTTCCTAGAGGTCCTAGCTGGATCAGTCAAGACTGGTTTTCTCTGGCCATAATTTCAAATACAACCAAGCTACATCCGTAATTTGAATAGAAGGACATGGTTTCGGTCTATGACTTAAGAAAGTTCGCGGATCCATAGTCTTTTTAACATTTGAATGTGACATGTTAGTAAACAAAACAAAGAAATATTTGGCATTAATATTCTCCAGTGTCGGCACACATTTAAATTGTCTCTCATCATCATTGCTCACCATCCTGTTATGTGAGAGTGAAAATCCATCTATGATAACTAATATAATACACACTATTTTATCATCACAAATGTATTTTATTTAAACTATCTAAGACATATATTACACACGCATTTTCCAACGTCAAACCATTTGATACTTATTATATGGTCATTAATGATGCCTTTTCAGAAATCGTTGCATGCAGTTTTCAAATAACCTTGGACGAATTGGTAGGATCCATTAATTTATACGTGAGCCCAAATCATTGACTGTCTCAGACAGATGGTGAAACGGTTGGCTACCAGTTTTTCCCCCATTTGTACTAGTACTTTTATTATACTGATATCACCCGATCATATTGTGCTTTATTTGTACTATACTGGAAGATGACTCATATAATTGTGAGAGTGATAGAATTTATTAAGCAATCATAAAGAACAAAAAGTGCATGTAGAAGTTCCACAATGACATACGTTTAGAGAAGACCTGAAAAGCATAAATACACTACTGGAAAACTGGTTATAGGCACCGGTTGGTGAAAGGCTAAGGTATCGGTTCTTGAACCGGTATCCGAAAACCGAGACCAATAGTCATGGTCATGAGCATCGGGTAGAATAACTTGTGCTTAAGGCTAGTATTTTTTTTGGCAAAAGTGGTTGGGGGTGGGATTTGAACTCAGAATCTCTCGTCTTCACGTGTACCTTTCTTATCATATCGCCTACACATCACTTTTGATGGAAAGATAGATATTTCTCTTTTGAAATAACTCATGGATGAGCCTAAGGTACTGGTTGATAACACCAACAGGTACCTAAAGCTCTTAAGATACCAGTTGGTGTTACCAACCGGTACCTAAGGCTCATCTATAGGCACCGGTTGGTGGTAACACCCGGTACTAATGTAAAAATTACCACCCGGTACCTATGGAAAGCCTTAGGTACCGGTTGATGCCCAAAAGTACCGGTACGAAGATGAACCGGTACCTATATTGGTACTTTTGGGGTGGACCTTTGGCGTGTTTTCTACTAGTGATATGTTGTTGTAAAATAACCCAATATATTTCTTGGTACTTAATAGAAAAATAAAAATTAATAACCATTGTAAAATAATTTTATTTATATTGCCTTAGTTTTAGTGTAGCGTGTTGCACCTCTTGGTAGTTGTTCTATATACATTTAAACTTCCTACTTTTAGAACACATGGTTCATAGGAATATATCTACACAATTATATTATTCATTTGCTACAATTCATAATCTAGATTGTCTTTTTGATTATCTATTTGAACACGTGATCCAGAAGCCAACAAACAAAGACTTTATACATTATCGCTAGCCTCTAACCAGCTGATAATAAAATAAAATAAATGTAGTTAAAATGGTACATCTATTTCTATGTATGGCTTATGTAGTTAAATACAATTTATCCTCTAGGAAATTGTGATTATAATGATGTAATTATCACATCGGTGTGCGTGGCGATGGCCTAGGTGTAATCCTTAAGAGCAACTCCAGTGGAGGCCCATAAACAGGCCCCCATATTATTTTTTTAGGAGTTTGAGGAAAAAAATAACTCCAGTGGGGCTCCTATTTAGGCTCGCATTTTGCATGGGTCTCCAAATTCCACTCCCAAGCCCTCAGGAATAGGAGCCTCCTATCCACCCTCCGATTCGTGGGTCCCACCTCCTCCACCGCTGCTCCCCCTCCCGCTCTCCCGGGCTTCTCCCGCGCCGCCACCCACCGACGACGTCGACAGCTCCGGCGAGGCCGACGGACCGGCGGCAGCCTTGGTCCGGGCCCCAGCATGGCCGGATCTGCCGCAGTCGGGCGGCCGGATCCACCCCTTCCACGCCGGCCGCCACCCGACCTCTGCACCGGCCGCCTCCTGCCTGCCTCCCGACCTCCCCGTCGGTCGCCTCCCGCTGCCTCCTGACCTTCGCGTCGTCCGCCTTGGACCGCCCGCCGGGCCGCCGCTCCTATGCCGTCGCCGGCCCCTTCCCGTCGACGACCCCTTACCACAGCCGTGCGCCGCCGTTGTCGATGCCGGTCCCTTCCCGCTCACTGCCACCGAATCTGCTCCCGCCACCGCCGCAGCCCCGTCTGCCGACGCCACCGTGCACCTTGCTCCAAGACGACGACCTCACCAGCGGGGCTTTCCGGGTGCCTGCCGCCGCCGACCTGCTCCATCTCGCGTCGCCCGACTCTGCCCAGGCGTCAACACCTCCACGGAGCTCTGCCGTGTTCGCCTGCCGTCGCCGGCCCCACCGCCCGACGCCGCGCGCCCGCCGCGCTGGTGGCCCCTCCGGCCACTGCCCGACACGCCGCAACGCCGCCTTCTTGTGCTTGTCCCCACTGGCGCCGAACACGGAGGAACGGTGGAGCAGATGCATTGGTGCTCGCGAGCAGAATGGGGGCTCTGATTTGTTCAGTCGGCTGGAGTTGTTGCAAAATTTGAATCCTTAAAAAATGTAAGTGAGAGGGAGGTTCTCATATTTTAGATACTAATAGGATCGTTATTGCTCCTAGAGCTTAACATTAGGAGGTTCTCATATTTTGATTTGTGCTTGAAGATGACCACTTCAGATTGACACATACCTTCCGAGAAATGGAAGGAGAAAAAGGGGGTGCACTCAATAATCTCCTATGTATGTATGTATGTATGTATGTATGTATGTATGTATGTATGTATGTATGTATGTATGTATGTATGTATGTATGTATGTATGTATGTACGTACGTACGTACGTATATGTCCTCCAATAATCAATACTACATCTAGATGAAACAATGCAAAATAATACAAAATATGATGATGGTATTGCTAGTAGAGGCACCAAGCAACCAGAGGATGAGGACAAATATAGACATGGACATGCATGCTGCGCATCGGTCCATGGATGCAACAATAATTGATGAAAAAATGCCAAAAGGTAACTAAGCATCTTTTCTCGGAAAGAACAAGACAACCAAGTTTGAATTGGAGGGGACGATCCTCTATGTGACAGGAGTATATTGCGTGATTCCTTATAGCAAGTTCTTGACAAACTGTGGCTAGCATGATCATAATTCTAAAAAGAGGAATAAATGATCTTTCTGTAACTTCTTTCCCATGCAACAGCATGTGGCTGGTGTTGTCCATGCCCTTCATCTACTCCCTCCACCCTAAAATGTAAGTTATTTTGGTTTATCCTAAATCAAACTGTTGTAAGTTTGACCAAATTTATATAAAAGAGTGATAATATTTTGAATTTCAAATGAGAATAATTAGATCCATTACAAATATATTTTTCTAATTTATTTATTTGATATATTAGATGTTAATATTCTTATCTATAAATTTGATCAAACTTAGACTACTTTGGCTAAGGACAAAACAAAATTCCTTAAATTTCAAGATGGAGGGAGTATGTCCCTTCTTCTAACTTAACAATAAAAAATTGTAGTTATTTATTATTTTAGATAATTGCTTTGCAACATAAAAAATTAACGTATATAGCATAAAAAAAGTTTGCATGATTAACATTGGAGTTGCAACTAACATTATGTTTCCTTCATCTATACTATCAAAGAGTTACATATATAATACTAGAGAGCATCTGCAGACTGCAACATCAGGGAACATTGCAGTTTTAAATGGAACACATCGCCTGAAATTAAACAATAAAAAAATTTTAGGCACCCCAAATATAGGAGTTGTGCAAAAAATCCCTCCGAACAATAATCCGTAGACACAGGCCCAAACCCGTCGAAGATACAATTAAGGTTGTTGATTTCATATTATGCCAAAATTATGGTTGTTTTTAAGGCTCTTGAGAGGTACAAGGAAGGTATCACCACTCACAAGCCTGTGTATATATATACCAAAGGAGGTATCAAAATGAGTATACAGGTTTCAGTTTTAGTTTGGTTGTATAATTAAAATGGTTTAGAAAGAGTAGAATTGGGAACAAATTAAGAGAAACAAATGAGTACCTTTCGGGTAAATCGTCAAGTGTCTTTCTTGAGAAGAAATTAATTATATACCGATCAGAGAAACTCATCAATACACAGAAGAATCAAAAGGTGCGTGCAGCAGGAGAAACATCATATTAGTATAGAAAAGATGCAAATTAAAGTCAAAGGGTAGAAATAACTAAAACAGAGGCGCCAAGCGCCATACAAGGCAAGAACCCAATTACAGTTTGAGCGACAAGTCCAGCTCGTCGGCGCGCTCGACGCCGTGCTCCAACGAGCTGCTCTTGCTGCGCAGATGGCCGCTCGATTGCCCACCAGGCACCGGGCCAGCTTGCCGCGCGTCCAGCAGCCTCGCCATCAAAGCCTCAGCGGCGCCTGCAGCTACGTCTCCGGCGCCCCCGGGCCTGCCGCCGGCGGCGTCGACCCGGGCGCCGTGCGCGCGCATGGCGGCGGCGATCTCCCGGCGGCGCTTGGCGAGGGTGCGCTCGTACTTGTGCGCGTTCTGGTGGCCGCCGAGCGCCTGCGAGCTGTAGAACTTGCGGTCGCAGTAGGTGCAGACGAAGAAGCCGGGAGGCTCCGCCTGAGCCGCCGCAGCCGAGCAGGGGTGGAGGAGGCTGAGCTCGAGGTCCAGCTCCTGCTCCGCCATCAGCCTCTCCATTATAGGAGTAGTTAGCTAGCCGCTGTGACACGAGGGACAGCTGTGCGAGAGCTTAATTTGCTACAGCTAGAGGAGAGACCGACGCGCTCACTAAGCGCAGATTAAATAATGCAGCAACAAGCGTAACGGGTGTGGCGGACCTGTTTCCGCACGTGCTTAATTGGGCAATTCCACGGAAGAAGACGACGAACTCAGAACAGGCCAAGTTGCATGGCCAGGCCAGAGCCCACAGGAGATCCTATCAACGCAAGGAGGAAAAGAAGATAAGATTACCGGTGACAATGAGCTGATAGCGGCTCGAGGCCTCGACGGGTAGGATCTCTAGGTCGTTCCCTGCCCACGAGCGTTCCAACCGTACCTCATCAGGCTGCTGGCTGGACACCGTGTCCACGAGTGCTTGCCCCAAGTGTAATTCTTGCCTGGCCTCAGCTCTGGGCCTCCGCAGAAAGGAAATCGTGTGCAATTGTGGATTTAGATGTGTGTTAATTAGGTATGTGCGTGGGTTTGACATGTAGTTGTATCAGTTAGGAGGGGTTAAAAAATACACTACACTGCACTAGCACTTTGAGGCAGTGGCGAATCTAGAATTTGAACTTAGGGGGGCTTATCTTCCTTCTCTTCTTCTTTTCTCTCTCTTTTTCTTCTTTTTCTTTCTCATTTTCCTCCTACTTCTTTTGATTCATGGTTGAAATTTATAGGGGGGGGCTGGGGGGGGGGCTTGGGGGGTGGGGGGCTCCATGGGTTATAGAGGGGTAGGGGGGCTAGAGCATCCCCTAGCTCTGCCGCTGCTTTGAGGGACAGCAAGCGGTCTAGGTTCATATAATCTAGATTGCCGCCCAAAGGGGCCTCCCGGCCAAATCGGAGGCCCAGTGCGAAATACTAAAATGGATTCCTACACTACTACAAAAACGTTGATTTGTCCCGGTTGGGAAACCGCTGTTGTCCCGGTTTCCCAACCGGGAACGCCTGTCCGGGACAAAAGGGGGTGCCCTTTTGTCCCGGGTGTGGCAACCGGGACAAAAGAGGACCTTTTGTCCCGGTTGGTAACACCAACCGGGACAAAAGGTGCAGCCAGCGCCCACGTGGCTGGCGCACCCTTTTGTCCCGGTTGGTGTTACCAACCGGGACAAAAGGTCTCTTTTTTTCATGTTTTTCTTTTCTCAATTCTTTTTCTATTTCAATTATACTTTTGCATTTCAGTTAAACTTATGTATTGGAATTCAGTGTGTATGATCTCCACTAATATATACATATATATATAGTTACTTATATAATATTTGTCCTAGATAGTTTTCATATATAAATTAATTCACTTATATATATATATGTATACACATATCTATACATGTGAATTCCTTTACATATGAAAATGTCTAGGACCAATATTATATAAATATATATATATACACATATATATTATTGAAGTGCTTATATATATAATACATACATACTCCATCATATTTGCATAGGTATATTCGTTCTTAATTACATAGTAGAATTCGCCTTTTGGAAATTTAATACATACATACATACTCATAAATAGAAATTTAATACCTATGAGTCACATATATATTTACATAGTTATATTCGTTCTTAATTACATATATACGCGTATATTGTCATATTTGCTGTGATTGTCAATATTAGATATTCCATCATAGTAGAATTCGCCTTTTGGGTCGAGGATTTGCTCAACAATAAATCCGGAGAATTGTTCTTGAATCGCCATAACCTTTTCCTCCGGTAGGATTCTTGAAGATGAGTAATCCTTGTTATTGTTGCAATGAACACACGGGCAGCACATAAAACCATTCTGCTTGTTTGCCTCAGCCACAGACAAAAAATAATGCAGGCCATCAATGAATTCTTTCGAACGTCGGTCAGCATTGTACATCCATTGCCGGTCCATCTGCATTTTAAATAAATCGATTTGAATTCTTTACACGTATCGAATAAATAAAATATATCAAACCTAAATTAAACTAAATGTAACATAACATGAATAATTAAAAGATATGCAATATCTATCATACATCTTGATTAATTAAAAGGGGTACTTAATCCATTACAGAACTTAACAAAGGAGTACTATACATGAAATTTAAAAATTCGGTCAACAACACATAGGTTTTCAACCGTCCTTGCGTTGGAACGCAGAATGTTCTAACGGATTTCTTGCTGGCGCAGAATAAGATGGCGGAGCTGAAATCTCCGAGTTTGGTGGTGACGAACCGTAACGCCGCAATAAATCCTCAAGATCAAACGGAGGTTCCTCGCCCCTTGCCATGCATTCTCTATATTCTTTTTCCAAATAACGGAGCGCTGCCCTATGAAAAGCACTAGGTTTTTTGGACCGACGACCTACTCGAGTTGTGCCCTTCTCTCCAGAAGGACAACGATCACCCCCACCGGCGCCACTCCCTCCAGCTGTTGAAGCCATATTTTACTGAAAAATACCTTTATTTTCCACAAAATTATAAATTCTTACCATTACAAAGCAAAAATTATTTACTATTACAATTACAATGATCAGATTAATAACTCTTGCAAATAACAATGAAATTATATAAAAAAAGACGAAATGTATCATTAATCCTCAAGAAATCTCTAATTAATTGAAAGAAATCTCTATAACTTCTAATTACTTTGACACCCTTCAGTTCCAGGAGTACACTCTTTTCAATATCCAGAAACCCTCTAGAAGAAAAATAAACCTTTATTTCTGAAAATGTATATGTCAGTAACCTCAACCCTGCGGTGATGACACTGCCTTTCGGGGGGACACGGTGCGGTACAAGGATGTCACCAATCTGCTAGTCGCAGCACCAACATTTACGATTAATAGGCACAGCACTTGGCACAGGCAGCATGCTCGTTCATATGCTCTCAGTACAACAACGGCATGCTGACTGCGTCAAATGCTGTCTTCTTATCAATCGGAAGTGCTGGTGATGCGACCAACCGATTTGCGACGTCCTTATAGCGCATCGTGTATCCCTGAAAGGTAGTGCCATCACCGTTGGATGGAGATTAACGACGTATACTTGTTTCGAAATAAAGATTTTTTTAGCTTCTAGATGGTTTCAATGTGAGCCTGATTAAATACATCACTAGAGTGTCAAAATAATCCATTCATAATACAAAAAATTCTATAATATACTCATTTCATTAATTCATTCACGAATAAAAAAATCAACTATCCACAATATGGTCATATATACAAGTACATCACATGAAGTATCTACACTCATTCTAAAAATTTCTACTATCCATATACTCATCTAAATCTAAAAGAAAATTACGCCTACATATGCAATCTAGCTAGCTAAATGTCCAAGAAATGAGCTAGCTACACATTTTCTCTATTTCTAAAGTATGAAATGAGCTATACAAGCCAAGGAAGAAGAGAAAAACAAGCCCCAAACCTTTAGAGCAGATGGATGGACGGGGAATCAAAGATCTTCACAAATGTGGTGAAGAAATGAGCAAGAACTCCTCTATCCCGAGCCAAGAACAGAGAAAACAAGTGAGCTGAATGGCTCGGGCGGGGGGAGAGGGAAGGGGATAAGGGGCGCAAGGCCTTTTGTCCCGGTTGGAGGCACGAACCGGGACAAAAGGGGGGACTTTTGTCCCGGTTGGTGGTTCCAACCGGGACAAAAGGCTACGCGGGCCTTTTGTCCCGGTTGGAACCACCAACCGGGACAAAAGGCTCCCATTTTGTCCCGGTTGGTGTCTCCAACCGGGACAAAAGGCCCCCGTCCCCCCGCTGGCCCGCCTAGCCGTTGGACCCGGGACAAAAGCCACCTATTGTCCCGGGCCCAAAGGCTGCCGGGACAAATGGCCAGGAACAAAGGCCTGTTTTGTAGTAGTGCTAGTGGTCTGGTAATAATAGTGATATGTAACAATAGCCTTGCTCGGCTCGATATCTTGGTCCTTTCCCGGCGCATGGTGACTGTGGAGGTCGAAGGGCCAAGGCCCTAATCCTAAGCCTAAGGTGCTGGCCGCAGCAGCCACAGCACAGTAGCAACGTCTAGGCTGCCGTAGTTGTCTAGGAGTGGTCGTAGCCCGTGGACATCTCACGACTCACATCTGGCGACCGGCATCGGTGAGTCAACACCGCGACGGTGACCGCCAAACACGAGTGTCAGTGCGCGACAAGAGACAAAGTGGGGTCGGTATTGCCTTCGGTGTCGGTGATCAAGTCGAGTGCCGCCGCGGCCGCCGAGCGGAAGGCCGGGCATCGGGCGATCGACAATCGAAAATACAACTTGTGACTTCTGGGTGCAATTTAGACCTCGTTTCGCTACGGATTAGGCTGCAAATCAGCGAAATTGAAGCCTCCTATATTACTATACATAAAATATACTTTATATTTTGAGGCCCTTCGAATTTGGGGTTCTGTGCGGCCGCGTTCCGCACGCCCTCAAGGACGCCCATGCCGCCCCGCTGCTCATCCGTCCACCCACCAAGACCTTCTCCAGTAAAACAATCTCAGCTAGCTCATAGAAGTCCAGCTTATCATTTTGCTTATATATGGAAAAAAGAGAAGGTAAGGAAAGAGAGTGTACCGTCTCTTCTTCAAGAGCTAGCTCATGGAGGAAAAATGGGCAGCCCAGTTTAAACAATATGCTATGAGACAAACCAATAGAGAGAGAAAGTAATCTTTTTTTTCTCTATCTCTTGTACGAGGTGGACAAGCGGTATGTTGATCGTTGCCCCTCCACCGACATCAACATTAATTATTTGTCGACCAAGCTGTCTACGCGATGAGACTCGACCGCAGAAGATCTCATTCCATTATTCATTTGTCGTATGCATAATAGTGATAAGTCTCATTTGAGCATAAATATTAGAAAAAGACCAGAAAATTTTAAAACACTGTCCCAGAGCGAGATTGCATCCTGTGCCAGGTGGGCCACAACAGGGAGTGTGTGCGTTCCGCAACAAGCCAAGGAGGACGGAGGAGCAGCCATCGCCATCGCCGTCGACGTGTTGGCCAGCCGGGGATCGGAGGGACGACATGGACCACTCCCAGCCTAGCCCTTGTTTGCCGCTAGCAGGGAGCACTCTATAATTTACTCGCCATTGATTCACCGGCCCGTAGGATTGTTGGGGATGGACGACATGGACCACTCGCCATTGTTTGCCTTGCCGAGACCACCGCCGTGCACTCGCCAATCAGCAGCGTATTTTTGGAAGCTTTAAGATGCTCGAAGAAGCTGATGTGGGTTATTTTGGAACGCCACCATCGACTGTTAGTTTATACATGGCGCAATTTTTTTTAAACACACACAAGAAATTTACCCGTTACACATGAATATACATGTTGAACATATTATGTACAAAAACCACCTCCTTAATTCAGATAAGAAACTCAGATATAAGAGGGTGAAATATAGAATCTCCTTTATTCCTCCGAAATCTTACTATTTAGAAGTATTAAATGTAGATTACTGATAAAACTTATTCCATAACTCATAGGCTAATTTGCAAGACGAATCTAAATCCTCCAAATCTAAATCTGTTTGTCACTATTGTCTGTGAAGGTACCAGCACAG
Organism: Panicum virgatum; assembly: GCF_016808335.1. Taxonomy (NCBI): domain Eukaryota; kingdom Viridiplantae; phylum Streptophyta; class Magnoliopsida; order Poales; family Poaceae; genus Panicum; species Panicum virgatum. The sequence goes on from NC_053153.1 coordinate 61,988,068, forward strand.
CCTTCACTATTGTGTTCGGGTAAAATCTTTCAGAGAGCTGTACAACCGTGTGAAGAGATGACTGAGGTGACATTTGGACTTTTTTCATAGGCCATCTTTTATCGGCACCAGATGCTAATGTCGTACCGGCGGTGCTAATGTTTGGTAGGGACCCATGTCGGTCACGTTCAATCAGATAAGACTGTCAGTCAGGCAGATCTAGCTAGAGATCGTCGCCTCAAGCGCACATGATGTGCACTGTGCACACCAGTCGTTTGAGCGCCATACCCTGTCCCCCGGCCTGCACTAAGGGTCTGTTTAGTTCATTTTGTAAAAAAAAAATTACAAAGGAATCTTGGTCATTTGAAGTATTAAATGAAGTCTATTTGTAAAATTTTTTGTATAGATGAGTTGTAAATCGCGAGATGAATCTAATGATGCTAATTAATCCATATTTAATCAATAATTAGTGGATGGTTACTGTAGCATCACTGTTGAAAATTATGAATTAAGTATGCTCATTAGATTTGTCTCGCGATTTACAGCCCATCCATGCAAAAAGTTTTGTAAATAGACTTCATTTAGTGTTTCAAATTAGCAAGATTCCGCTGTAAAATAATACGTTTACGGCGTTTTTGCGTTTACATGTAAAGAACTAAACATGGCCTAAGGTAGAAGCTCATTGGGGGACGGAGTTCTCTTCTGTCCCATATGGTCATGTGTATGTGTTGGTGACCTGGTGTGGGCGTCGTGTTTGGCCAGCGGGGGTCCGATTTGGCAGGCTGTTTTTCAGACACGTAAATCTGATACAGATACGAGATGTCTGACTTCAAAAAAGAAAGAACAAAAAAAATCCTAAGATCTCCTTCGGTGAAGACAAAATGAGTTGGGTAGGAAGAGCAAGGTTGTGAGGGAAAAACGGGTTGGAACCCACGACTTGTGGCGTGTGAGGCTATCCAGCAGGGCTTCCAAAGCTAGGTTGACAAAATCACAGAATGGAAGATTGACCGAACCATTTTAGCACGCCTTTGATGCAATGGATTGTACGTACTGTGGTACCTTGTATTGGTACTTAATGTATAAATGACCAAGGATATATACCTCTTAATTGCTTAGCATCCTTTAAAAGCAAAGACGACGACATTATCGTATATACGTCCATAGGAAGCATATTACACCTGGACATCGAGACCATTCCCTAAACCCTATATATATAGCTTAATTTAATTATGTAGTGATTTTTTCAATACATTTATACAACAAAGGAATTTTAATATAATGTTACAAAATTATTTTTACACAAATATAATGATATTTTTTTTAAAAATAAGTTTGACACATAAAAACTAGAGCCAACCCAAAACACCATGCCTCTATGACGAGAGAGACTATCAAGATGGATGAATTCTGCTTGGTGGTCTTTCAACATTCGTTTTGATGATTCTGCTAAAATTGTCTTCATTTTTATTAATTATTGTTGTATTTTTATGGTGCAATTGCACAGTTCAAATGGTAGATCAGTTTGATTCATCCTCTAGTATCTTATATCAAATGTTCGTTTGGTATGCTTTGAACCGTTCCCTAGTCCGTCAAGTTTGTTCCTTTTTCTGAATTCATTCACAAATGGGCTTCAGTCCATTTATTAAACCTGCCAAGCCTTTAGCCGTTTTGGGCCCAACGTGGCCTTTCGGCCTGTTCCAGCGACGCGCCATGGTTGCATGGCCGCCGAGCGGCACGCGCGCCGCCATTGATGATGATGGGTGTGTTGTGCCACTGCACTGCTGCGTCGGTTTCGTACGCGTCGCCGCGAGTCCAACGGCATGAGCGCGCCGTCGTCGTCGCATTGCTAGCATCGCCTTCTTGTCCTCGGCGCTCGCGGCTGGCGGCGTGGCAAACAGGGGAGGTGGGCGATGACGCTGTGGTCGGCGGTCGGCGCCCCTGGCCTGGCCACGATGCAGGCCGGCCGGACAGGCGGACACCGGCGATGACCGGCCTGCGTCGTCGTCGGTTTAGAAAGGCGGCGGCGTTCGATCGAGTCTCTTCAGCGCTAGAGTAGGACCGATCCTTTTTGGGGAGAGCAGCAGGCATCCTCACGCAACTTTTGGGCAGCATTTGCCAACATATGCATGCTAGCTACACCATTACATTCACCATTCGCAGTTGCTATCTCTATCTGACCGGTTGACGGCACGGGACAGCGCCAGCAGGGCCGCCTTCGCCTCTCACTCTCAGCAGGGCCGCAGATCTACCACGGTACGGTGGCAGCAGCTTTTCTCTGCGACGCCGAGGATGCGTCACCGTACTCACCGTGTCACCACCCTTTCCCTGCTGCATATCTGTCTCTGCCAAGACAGCCGGTCACTGCGCTGAGACCTTCCACTGCTGTTGGTAGCTGACCCGGGCACCACGCGTACCTTCTCCTCGAGTCATTATTGGTATACGATGCCTTCATGCATGACATCACGTTAGAACTTTCAGCCTGCATGTTGAACTCAACATCATTCATTCAGAAGAACTTTGAAATTGGGCGTGATATACGAACTCAACACATTTAGGTCCTGTTTAGTTCCCAAAAATTTTTCTAGGGTACCCATCATATCGAATCTTTGGATATATGTATGGAGCATTAAATGCAGTTGAAAAAATAACTAATTACACATTTTAACTGATTTGGATGAGACAAATCTTTTAAGCCTAACAAATCCATGATTGGACATTAATTGCCAAATAACAACGAAAGTGCTACAATATCAAAATCCAAAAAATTTCGCGAACTAAACACAACCTTATTTGCAAACAGTTGACCGGGTTCTTATTCCGCTTTGAAATCTTCAAATATTTTAGGCCACAGAAGAACCACCTGGTCCCCGAGATTAGGGCTCCAGGGCCGGCGGGCTTGTCTAGTCAACAATGGAGTTCAATTGATCATGCATCGAACCGGGAGAGAGACCGGATGCAGTCTGAAATGAGTCATCCCTGCGACTTTATAGTAAACTTTTTATTGTTCTCTAGCTCAGTTGATTACAGCGTCGTGCTAATAACATGAAGGTCGCAGGTTCGAGACCTGCATGGGCCATATTTCTTTTTTTATTTGTTATCTTTCGTACTGTTTTGATTCAGAAACATTCAGCGTCAAGTACACCATTTCTTATTTTTATTACCATTTCGTACTCCCTTGAGAAACGACGTTGCGCGGAATGTCAAATACACTACTTGTATGTATGTATATACTTTAAATGAACCAGGTGGCCGATGGCTCTATAATTTCTTTTAGCCAATTTCCAAGGGTGAATATAGAATAACAACAAAGAATCCCAAATTTCCAACCAATATATTCCTGAAACATTCAGCGTCAAGTACACCATTTCTTATTTTTATTACCATTTTGTACTCCCTTGAGAAACGACGTTGCGCGGAATGTCAAATACACTACTTGTATGTATGTATATACTTGAAACGAACCAGGTGGCCGATGGCTCTATAATTTCTTTTAGCCAATTTCCTAGGGTGAATACAGATTAACAACAAAGAATCCCAAATTTCCAACCAATATATTCCTAATATATTTCCAACCATATTTCTTTTTTTCTTTGTTATCTTTCGTACTGTTTTGATTCAGAAACATTCAGCGTCAAGTACACCATTTCTTATTTTTATTACCATTTCGTACTCCCTTGAGAAACGACGTTGTGCGGAACATCAAATACACTACTTGTATGTATGTATATACTTGAAACGAACCAGGTGGCCGATGGCTTTATAATTTCTTTTAGCCAATTTCCTAGGGTGAATACAGATTAACAACAAAGAATCCCAAATTTTTATTACTGTCTTGATTCAGGAACATTCAGCGTCAAGTACACCATTTCTTATTTTTATTACCATTTCGTACTCCCTTGAGAAATGACGTTGCGCGGAACGTCAAATACACTACTTGTATCTATGTATATACTTGAAACGAACCAGGTGGCCAATGGCTCTATAATTTCTTTTAGCCAATTTCCTAGGGTGAATACAGATTAACAACAAAGAATCCCAAATTTCGAACCAATATATTCCTAATAACAAAAACTGCCAGCCACTTAACTATGGAAACTGGCTTATTATTAATCAGATTAAATATCTTGGCTATTTTGGAAAATTCTAAAGAACATCTTCCATTGGCATAAAACACTCCTAGCTAGGGAAATGTGTTGAAAATAGTCTAGTATGTAATGAATATAATCTGTGTCCTATCAACCATCTGTATACCTTTCTTACAACAGGTATGTCCGCACATGCTTCACAGGTGCAACTTTCGCGATTTGCCGCAACTGTTTGTGGATAAGAATGGCATGAACAATGGACCTGGTATATATAAAGGTGAAAACGATGCATGTGCGCTGAAGTAAAATAAAACGAGCTAAACATTCCTTAGGTATAGTAAGTGATGGAGCTAGGATCACAAGTTTTTTTTTGTTTAGGGGGGGGGGGGGTGTTTGGGGTTCAAATAAGAGGTTTATGTTATTTCTTGTTTAGAGGTTCTATCAGCGGCGGGGCTGGGGGGGTGAAGTCCTCCTATCCCAACAACTCCATAGAAGTTATAGGGAGGAAGGAGGGAGAGAAAGAGAAAAAAAGAGAGAGATGAAGAGGAAAAAGGGGGTGGGGGAAGGAGAAGGGAAATGGGCCCTTCTACCTTCAATTCATGCAGCCGTCCCTGGGTTCTATAAACATGATTTGAGTGGGTCGAAAGATTGGGCATATTGTTTCTTGTTTAGAGAAAAAAAGAAGGATGCTGGTGTTACTCTTCATAAGAGAAGCCAATTAAATACAATAAGATATAAGATATACTGATGTCTAGTAGCTAGCAAATAATGATAGATAAGGGGGACCATGTGCCTGGTACAGTCACAGTGTATGTCATCCTGATCTATTTCCCTGCTTAATCCTACTCTGCAGCCTCTCGTTCAATAACGATACCGAGGGAGCTTCTTCGCTTGTATGTGGTGTATGGTAGCCGCAATATATATGAGATGTTGGTGAAGAAAAGTCGTCGCGGCCGACTCGCGTTGGGGCCTCGACAACACACTTGGATAGTGATGTATCATTCAGGACAAGGGGGCACGTACCTTTGTGTCAGCAAAAGCAACACACAAAATCTGGCACCCATATGATGCTCAAGGTCTTATAATAAGTCATATATAACAACGACCTAGACAAACAAGCAAAAGCCGTATATATATGTAGTCGATGCTACAGAGCACCGTAGAGGGTTAGGACAAATGAAACTGTAGGCCAAAATCTTATATTCTTCGAAAAAGACCAATAATGTGGTGACGTCCTTATAGCGCGTTGTATCACAGATATCATGTAGGCCCCCAAAGTCAGTGCCATCACTGCTGGGTTGAGGTTAACAACGTATACTTGTTTCAAAATAAAGATTTTTTTTAACTTCTAGATGGTTTCAATATGAGTCTAAATAAATACATCACTAGAGTGTCAAAATAATCCATTCATAATACAAAAATATCTATTATACTCATCATTTCAATAATTCATTTTAAAATTTCTGCTATCCACATATGATCATATATACAAGTAAATCACATGAACCATCTAGACTCATTCTAAAAATTTCTACTATCCACATACTCATCTCATTCTAAAAATAAAAAATATACTACACTCATTTATAATATATAGTCATATATACAAGTAAATCACATCAACTCTCAAGACTCGTTTAGATAAACTAAAACAAGTAAATCACATCTACATATGCAATCTAAATGAGCATGAAATGAGCTACACAATTTTTCTATTTTCGCAATCTAAAACACCTCACATTTCCCTATTTCTAAAGCATGAAATGAGCTATACAATCAATGAAAGGTGAGAGAAACAAGCCCCACACCTTTAGAGCCGATGGATGGGCGGGGAAATCAAGATCCTTCACAAATGTGGTGAGCAAATGAGCAAGAATTCCCCCCACCCGAGCTAAGAACAGCAAGAACGACAAGTGAGCTGAATTGAATTGGGCGGGGGGAGGGGGGAGGGGATAAAGGGGCCAGTTGAAGGCACCAATTGGGACCAAAGGTCACTGTACCAAAGGGCCCCTGGCGCCCCCTTCCACCCGGCTAGCCGTTGAATCCGGACAAAAGCCCCTTTAGCCCGGGTCCAACGACAGCCGGAACAAATGGTTTGGACCAAAGGTCTATTCTGTAGTAGTGAAGCAAGACCAGGTATGTATGCCATCCGATCGATGGAGTTGTGAGTTGACGTGCATGCATCAAATCAAGAAGAACGAACGGTACAGTTTGAATACACAACATTTTGGATGTATACCAACAATAATATATACATTTATCAACTATATATACCTTTTCCTTTCCAGAATACATGAGCATGCGTTTCGTTACAAGGAAGAGATCGAGCAAGCTACAATACACAATTACATCGACCACTGCTGGAGAATGTCATATTGGTACTAGCACGTTAGTGCCGGTCAAATAGGAGCCGGCACTAACGTGCCTGTACAGTACAAGGCGGGCACGTTAGTGTGTACAGGCACGTTAGTGCCGGCTAGAAACACCAGCCGACACTAACGTGCCATCCCCCAACGGTCAGCACCGCTGCCACAACGGTCAAAAGATACGTTAGTGCCGGCTGGGAATTCTAGCCGGCACTAACTTGGTCAATTGCAAGTTAGTGCCAGCTGGTAGCTCTAGCCGGCACTAAAAGTCCACACTTAGTGCCGGCTAAAGCCACCAGCCGGCACTAAATTGCCCCGTATATACCAGGCACTTCTTCTTCCCCAGCCCGACCATTTCATTTGGCCGAGCTCCTCCTCTCTCTCATGGCGTGTTAGAGGGGAGGTGCTGCCCATTTTCCCCCAAATTTGTGAGGATTTCACCCATCCAAGTGCACCAAAGGTTAGTAGCTTCTTCCACTCTTCTTTCACGGTGTTTATTCTTTGTTTCATGCTTTCTAGATAAAGAAAATAGTGATTTTAAGGTTGAGGAAAAATGAGCATAATTTTCCGATTTGTTCATTAATTTGAGCAAAATAGAATCGATTTGTTACTTTTTAGAGAAGGTTTTCTAGATAGTTTGACTATGACACATTTAGAGTAATTTTTTTGAATTATTTCACGGGGACATGCGTATATGTTATTATGCAAAATTTGAAGGATTTTAATGATGAGGGAAAATGAGCATGATTTATTAATTTGTTCATTAATTTGAGCAAGGTAGAATTGATTTGTTGCTTTTTAGAGAATGATTACTATATAGTTTGACTATCACACATTTAGAATGATTTTTTTGAATTATTTCATGGTGACATGTGTATATGTTATTGTGCCAATTTATTTTGCTATTTAGTTTAAATTTACTAGATAGGTGGCCTATGACACATTTACATTTTTTTTGAATTACTTCATAGTAACCTGTTTTTAGGGATAATGAGCATGATTTTTTTTAATTTGTACAGATGGACCGGCAATGGATGCACGGAAGCCGGAGCACCTCGGCATGGATTCAGGGTTCAGATTCTTTTCTCAAGGCGGCAATGGCAAATAGGTCGCCAAAGGGTTTAATGTGTTGTCCATGCAGTGTTTGCGAAAATAAAAAGGAATTCTGAAAAAAAGATACTCTATGGAATCACCTGGCCTTGAATGGTTTCATGAGTAACTATAGCCTTTGGACTAAGTACGACGAAGTTGGAGTTATGATGGAAGATAATGAAGAAGATGACGATGGTGATAACAATCTTCCAGATTGGGCATGGGTTCATGAAGCAGGTGGCTTTCAAGATGAACCAATGGACAAGGGTGAAGCAAATGTTGCACAAGAGGAGTCACCTGACGAGCTAGGTCAGGCGTAGCTTGATGCACAGAAAGACAGTGAAACTGTGAAGGAGGCATTAAAGTTCAAGAAGATGTTGGAGGATCACAAAAGGCTGTTGTTCCCTAGTTGCAAACCGGAGCAGAAGAAGTTGGGTACCACGCTAGAGATGCTGAAATGGAAGGCAACTAATGGTGTCACCGATAAGGGATTTGGTGAGCTATTAAAGATTGTAAAGGACATGCTTCCTGAGGGTAATGAACTGCCGTCAACAACATACGAAGCTAAAAAGATGGTTTGCCCTCTTGGATTGGACGTGCAGAAGATTCACGCATGTCCTAACGACTGCATCCTGTACCGCGGCGAATACGAGAACTTGGAAGCTTGTCCTGTTTGTAGCGCATTGCGGTATAAGATCTGGCGAGATGATCCAGGTGGTGTTGATGGGCAGCCGGTAAAGAAGAGAGTTCCCGCAAAGTTGGTGTGGTACTTCCCTATAATACCACGTCTGAAGCGCTTTTTCAAAAACAAGGATAACGCTAAGTTGATACGGTGGCACAAAGAAGACCGTAAGGAGGATCACATGATCAGACACCCAGCAGATGGGTCCCAGTGAAGAAACCTTAACCGAGAGTATCCTGAATTTGACAACGACCCAAGGAATATAAGATTTGCTCTAAGTGCGGATGGAATGAATCCGTACGGTGAGTTTGGCAGCACTCATAGTACATGGCTCATGACCCTATGTATGTTCAACCTTCCTCCTTGGTTGTGCCTGAAGCGTAAGTTCATCATGATGCCGATGCTTATAGAAGGGCCAAAAGAACCTGGCAACGATATTGATGTGTTCCTGCAACCCTTGATGGATGATCTCTTACTGCTCTGGAAAGAAGAAGGTGTACATGTGTGGGATGAGTATAAACAGGAGTCTTTCAACCTCCGAGCTTTGCTTTTTGTATGCATCAATGATTGGCCTGCACTTGCAAAACTTTTGGGACAGTCGAACATGGGATACATGGTCTGCACCCACTGTTATGATGAAACCGATAGCATTTATTTGAAACACTGTAAGAAGTGTGTATACATGGGCCATCGCCGATTCCTTCCTACCGATCACCCCCTAAGAACCGAAGGGAAGCATTTCAAAGGAGAGCCCGAAACTCGTCCTAAGCCTCTGTTCCGTAATGGAAAGCGTGTGTTCTCGATGATTAAGGATGTGAAGGTAGTATTTGGAAAGGGTCCCGGTAGCCAACCTGTTCCGAAGGATGACCAGGGACATGTTCCAATGTGGAAGAAGAAGTCTATAATATGGAACCTACCTTATTGGCAAGTCTTACAGGTTCGCAACGCAATTGATGTGATGCATCTGTCGAAGAATCTTTGCGTCAACCTACTAGGCTTTCTGGGAGTGTATGGTAAGTCAAAAGACACTTTGAAAGCAAGGCGCGACATGTGGATGCTAGCTAGATGACAAGGCTTGCAACCCGAGAAGAGAGACAAATGACGCCACTATTTAAAACCTGCCAGCTATAATCTGAGCAAAGAGGAGAAGGAAAGTATGTTCGATTGCTTGAACATTATCAAGGTCCCGTCTGGGTACTCCTCAAATATACAGGGCATAATAAATGTGAAAGAGAAGAAAATCCAAAACTTGAAGTCCCATGACTGCCACGTTCTGATGACACAATTACTTCCGGTTATACTGAGGGTTGTTCTACTGGAAAATGTGAGATTGGCAGTTGTAAAGCTTTGTGCGTTCATGAATGAAATTTCACAGAAAGCAATTAATCCAAATAATCTAATAAAGCTGCAGAAAGACATTGTCGAATGTCTTGTCAGCTTCGAGATGGTCTTCCCACCTTCCTTCGTCAATATTATGACACACCTTCTAGTTCATATTGTGACAGAAATAACTATCCTGGGTCTTGTTTTTCTACACAATATGTTCCCTTTCGAGAGGTTCATGGCAGTATTGAAGAAGTACGTGCGTAAACATTCTCGCCCAGAAGGATGCATTGCTAAGGGCTATGGAACAGAGGAGGTCATTGAGTTTTGCGTTGACTATCTTCCTGATCTCAATCCGATTGGGCTCCCCGTGTCACACCATGAGGGGCGACTAAAGGGAAAAGGCACACTAGGAAAGAAATGTAATGTGAACATCCCTTGTAGTGAATTCAGCCAAGCAAACTTCACGGTTCTTCAGAATTCATCCAAGGTGGCTCCATATATTGATGAGCACATGAATATTATACAGTCTGAAAATCCACAGAAGAATATTGCTTGGATTACACGCCAACATATAAAAACTTTTGACGGCTGGTTCAGACGAAAATTATTGGGCAACAACACAGTTGATCAAGAACTTCAATGGCTGGCTAGGGGACCATCAATCACTGTCCAGCAATACCAAGGGTACGAAATCAATGGGTATACATTTTATACGAGAGCTCAAGACAAAAAAAGCACCAACCAAAACAGTGGTGTCCGTATGTGTATAGTAAACAGTAATGGAGAAAAGAACAACTACTATAGTGTCATAGAGGAGATATGGGAACTTGAATATGGACCCATAGTTGTCCCTTTATTTCGTTGCGAATGGGTGGCTGGAGGAGGCGTAACGAAGGACCGGTATGGGATGACCATAGTTGACTTTAAAAAGATTGGATATAAAGATGAACCATTCGTTCTAGCCAAGGATGTGACACAAGTGTTCTATGTGAAGGACATGTCGAGCAAACCGAAGAAGAAGTCGGATAAGATGCCTGAAGCAGACAAGGCTGGAAATGAGCCGAAACGGCACATAGTTCTTCCCGGAAAAAGAAAAGTTGTTGGAGTTGAGGATATTTCGGACAATTTGGAAGATTATGACCAGATTGATGACCTTCCTCCATTCTCAGTTGACGTTGACCCTAGCATCCTCTTATCCAAAGAGGGCACACCTTACTTACGTTGTGATCACGCTCAAGGCACTTTCATCAAAAGGAAGATTATCAATGTTCCAGTAGATAATAATAATGAGTAGTAGTTTTATATAAGTTATATATTGAATTCTCTCAATCAGTGATGTAATGTAACGCACCGCATCGTATTTATCTCAATTCTTGATACTATTTGTCCAATTATGACATAATATCATCTTCATATAATATTATATTTTTGCATGGTATAAATATTATTTACATTCACTAATTTTGCATTACTAGAAGCATTGAAACATTAAATTACAAACAAATAATCAAGTAATATGTGAATTGATTACATCATTGTATAGGCTACTATTGAAAAGTTTTTTGAATATTTTTGCATGGATCAAAATGAAATGTTTTCGATTTATTATGAATAACAGAAACATATACACATATAAACCCTATACGCTACACATAATTGATAATGGTTGCATATTTGTTAATTTACTTCAATTACTATTATTATTATGTAGATATAATTACTATAATTATTGTGTAGCTAAAAAAATAAGATATAAATTTTTGTTATATTATTCTAATTATTAAGGCTATTATGAATAAATTTATGAATATTAAAAATTTAGTGTAATTGGGAACTCGCGTGGCCAATTTTCAATTCCCACCAGATGGTACACGTTAGTGCCTGCTGGTAATCCTAGCCGGCACAAACGTGTGCACGTTAGTGCCGGCTAGGATTACCAGCCGGCACTAACGTGTCCATCTGACGTCACGTGGGCACGTTAGTGCCGGCTGGTAAGGCCAGCCGGCACTAACCGAGCCATCCTCCAACAAATTACCCCCTTCACCAAATTCAGATCGACGTCGTCCCCAACCCGCCGCCCCGACGTCGCCCAACCCGCCCCTGCTCACTCGCCCGCGTGCGCCGCCGCCTTCTTCCCCGGCCGCGCGTGTGGGTCCCCGGCTGGCGCTCGACTGTGGCCGCCCCTCGAGGTCGTCCCCAGCCCGCCGTCCCTCGAGGTCGTCCCCAGCCCGGCCAGCGCTCGACCGTGGCCGCCCCTCGAGGTCGTCCCCAGCCCGGCCGACCCCACGCCTCGTCGTCCTCGCTCGCGCCACCGCGCACCTCGGCATCCTCGCCTCCCGGTCCGTGCAGCCGCCCCTCGAGGTCATCCCCCGCTGTCGCGACCACATCGTCCCTGCCCCCGCTGCCGCGCACCTCGTCGTCCTCGCGCGCGGCCCGTTCCGCGCAGCCCGGCCGCCCGGCTGCCCCTGCCGCCTCGAGGTCCTCCCCTGCGCCGAGTATTTCTGTTTCAACAATCTAGCTGCAAGTGGAATCAAATAATATAATTATGAAGAGTAGAATCAAGGATTTTTCTTCTTCTTTGTGGGTTTCTGTCTTCACGATTCTCGTATCCTGCTCAAGGCAGGGGAACTTGTTGCACGCCTGGCATGGATCAGCTCGTAGGCCTGGTACCTGCAGGGTGATAGTAGGTGAGGTCAATTAGAATCTAACATGTTCATCAGTGTCCAGGTAGTGTAGGCGATTTGTTACAAGGGATAGAGATACGAGACTCATGACTTGGCGAAGTCCTCTGGCTTCTTGCCCAGGCCAAAAGGATCGTAGCCATAGCTGCAAGTTGAAAGGGCAAGATAGCTCAGTTCAGATGCATTCAGTTGGATTTTATGCTGCATTTCAATTGAACAAAAGTAGAATTACAGACAGCCTTTAATAGTTGATGAACACTGCTAGCTGCTTAAAAATGTGAGAAAATTAGCCAAAATTATAAATGCTGGTCTGAATGTTTGAGACAGGTTCTACTTTCAGAACGAATTTGACAAACAGCAAAGTACTTTAGTTGGTCAAGCAACATGTACCCTTGAATGTCGGTCATGCAATATGTACCCTCACGGACTAGCTGGTAATTACATTTGTGTTTGCCGGTAAATTTCTTAGAGCATCGAATGGTCGGTCCATAGAACTTTTTATTGATGCTATTTACACCGAGTCTGAAGGTTCGGTCAGTGAACCTTTTATAGGCTGACAATAAGTTGATAAAATGGCATTTACTGACCACCTACGAAGTTGGTATCTTGGGGCCACGGTGTCGTGAATCTAAAATACTTATGGAGAAGTGAAATCTAAAAACTGGTTCATTAATGTTGGTAAACAATAAACATTATTATACATCCTGGGAAGTCCCAGTCTAGCTTTGGGCTACGGTGCAGTGAATTTGAAATACTTTTGAGAGGTGAAATCTATACATCCGTGCATATTCTTCCTGGAAGACAAGAAGAAGAGAAGAGATGAGCAGGATTATGAATTTATCCTTTGTGCTTTTTTTCCCCTGTACTTATGTATATTATATTGAGTCAGTATATTTGTAGTCAAATTGGTTTTGAAATTATATTGAGTCCTTAGCAATTAACATTATGTTGTAAGACAAATCAGGGTAAAAATCTACTTTGGATGACTTTATTTACCTCTGTCGAAATATATCTTAAATTTTTGAAAAAGGGAGTATATCACAAACTGAATTGTTGAACAAAAAGATAGCACAAGGTCTCCCACCCAACACTACTGATAAGAAAGTACATGCATACTAGTTTGGGCTAAATTTGAGATCTTTTTTTCTTTGTTGAGGCATAAATGTGAGATTTCTTTTTCTTTTTTGAGGCTGTAGTTGCGCCTTAGCATGAACAATCTGAATTTGACAACCAAACTACTTCTTTTCACAAATTTATTCTTTTCTCCCAGTATATGATACACTGCCTATTTTTCAGACCAACAAGTAGTACTTAACCTGATTTCAGCCAAAACTACCAACTGAAATCCAAATTTTCAGAAACAAACATGAATCCTATGGCAAGCAAAATTAGAGTTTATTATTATGTGACTTACTCTCCTGGGACCTCTCCGGTGAGGTACTCCGGCACCTCTGAGCAGTCCAAGAGGCCTTCCGGCAGAAGAGGCTCCTGAATTTTCATGGCGAAGCACTTAAAAACGCCAAATAGAAGAGATCCCAGAAGTAAGTTTGGGTTCTAGAAGTTGTGCACTTAAAAACGCCAAATGGAGGTTGGGTTCAAATTACCCTTTTTTGGCTTTCATGCATGTTCAGCACATGAGGAATGAACTTGTTTTTTACTCATAATCATCTCCATTTCCCATGACTGTTAGGCTCTGGATTATTTTTCGATTTCTCTGTATGATTGCTATGATTGCCTTGGTGTTTTGATTTCTGGATCTAAATAACCATGTGAGCATTTATGAATATAAACATGTGTACAATATTTTTGCAAATATGTACATTTTATTAGTATTAGAAAATACTTAATGTTTTTTATTGTTTCAGGTAGTGGAAATGGATCCTACGAACAACCAAGACGAGTTAATGCACGAGCTCATTCGTGGTAGTACTGGGCACATAACTCCAGAGTTTGATGAGGACGAGAACGATGGCAGCCAATTTTTAAACTTGCATTATCATGGCGACGAGGAGAAAGATATTAGTGGGGAGGAAGAAGAAAATGTCGAGGAAGCCGAGGTATAAAAGTTTAGTGATTCTTTCAGGCATCAGGATAAACATTTTGTCAATATATATGTTAGGAGCAAGATATTGTTTGTGACACATGCGGCCCAGCTGCGAACTATTTGTGTTATGTTGCTAGCTTTGTTGATGATTTCAGTCCTTGTGTAAGCAGTCGTGCTCCAGCTAAAAATTCTTATGAATGTTTCAGTCAATAATTTTCGATCTGGAACCCTTGCTTGCGGGTTATGAAGGTTACTCATACCTGCCGCGACGTCCACTAGTTGCTAGTAACCCGCTTGATAAATTTGCGATTCTTTCAGGCATCAGGATCGACGAAGCATAAACGGAAACGTGGCTCCAAGAGGAAGATGATAGGATGTACGACCATCACGGAGATCAACGAAGCAACCGGCGAGCCTCTAGCCCCTGGTCAAATTAAGACGACATTTGTAAATCAATTGGGATATCTTGTTAGGGAAAGCGTCCCCATAAAGTACAAGCTTTGGAAGAGAAATAAAGTCTCTGATCAACCTGAAGATATCGTGCCAGATTCAGAGAAAGATTTGTTATGGAAAGAGGTGTCGTTGCACTTCAACTTTCCCCCAGGCAAAGCTGACAAAGTAAAGGGATGGGCATTTAAGAAGATGGCAATTCAGTTCGGCTCGTTCAAGAAAAAATTGGTGGCAAACTTTATCAACAAGGGCCTTACACTAGATTTTGATAAAGTCTGGAAGAAGCAACGAGAGTGGTGGAATGAATTTGTGAATTACAAGCACAGTGCTGACAGCATGGCAGCCTCGATTCAAGGCAAAATGAATGCTAGGAAAAAGACAAACTTCTATAGACTTGGGCCTGGAGGTTATAAGGTTGCTGTTTCGAAATGGGAAAAGATGGAAAATAATTTAATTGCAAAAGGAATCGTACCGCAGACCTTGAGTTGGCTCAAACGAGCAAGGTATTACTTCTATGCTCATGAAGGCACACTAGACCCCGACACTGGAATGTTTGTGACTAGCGACGTACTAAGAGAGGCTGCCCAAAGACTCGACGACACAATGAGGCGTACGGAAGAAGGAACCTTCCAGCCCAACAGAGAGAATGACGAGCTGACTTACGCTCTTGGGATTGCGGAACACACTTGACGGACCCGAGGCGTGGGCATAGTTCCATGGAAATATGGCTTTTTCGGAGATCTCGAAACCTACCGAAGCCAATGCAGAAGCAAGGCAGTAGTGGCAGAGAAGATCCTTAGCCTAGAAAACCGGATAATGTCACTTGAGGCAGCAGTTGGGCAACGCTCGGACCAACCAGCTGCCAATGTGGAGATCAGCCCCTCTTCTCAGCGTCGTAGCAGTGTTGCTTCCACAGAGCACCCTAATTTGGGTGCCGACAGGCCGAGGGACCCCATTGATGACATCACCGTTAGGACCCAATGTGAGCTTCTGGTTCTTTATGGGAAAAAGCTCAAAGTTTGTGCTGAGAGTTATGCGGAAGTCCAAGAAGAAGGCGGGACAATACATTGCCAGCCGATTCCTGAAGGATTCGCCAGAGTCTTTGTTGACCGAATTACTGAAGAACGTTGGGAAGATTTGGACCTCCTGATCCCTATAGGTCCTGAAGAAACAGAACTACAACATGCCGTACACACATGGATCGTGTGGCCAAAGCGCGACATAAGATTGGTGCAAGCAGCCACAGATTCCGCTCGGTGCTCAAGGCAAAGATCACCAACGCCAGCTGACATGAATCCTAGTGTTGGCCCACCTTCTCCACCGCCTGCACAGGACCCCAGCATGGATCCGCCATCACCAGCCGCACAAAGCGAGCCAATTCCGGTATCATCACCAGCCGCACAACAGAATCAGAGTCAGCGACAAAAGGCATACACGGTACCTTCGGTCCAGCCTTCTCATAAGCAGCAAAGAAAGAAGAAAGCGAAGGCTCCAGAAGAGGAAGAGGCAGAAGAATCGTTTCAAACCTTCTTGCTGAAGCGCAAGCTACTGAGGGAGGCTGCGAACAAAAAGCCAGAAATAGATCCCGTTGCAAAGGCACACTTCATTCAACACTTCATTAAAGATCCCACGAAGGAGAAAGAAAGGGAGTCGGATTATGATCGGCAGATCAGAAAGTGCTACAACAACCCCAAGAATCAGCGCATTAATTCAAAGACCGTTCCCCAGCTCGGAGAGCAGTCCAAACAATCGATCCCTCCGTTGATAGTGCCGCATGAAGAATGTCCCGATGAATCAAGAGATCCGTTGACCATGGCTGGGATGATATTGCAAACTGATCTAACAAGGGCTCAATTGCTTGGGGAGGCCCTACAGAATGCCCGCGGCAAGAAAAAGTTTGTATTTGGTGAACCTTTGATATAGCCAGAGTTGCTACCATTCATACCAACGAGAATGGCCGAGTTACACAAATGGTATGCCGTGCAATCTAAAACTAATGAATTAGAGATGTTCCCAGCTCGGATTAAAGATGAGCATTTCTGGCGGGGGGCAGATGATGTATATCGAGTTTGCAGTACTTTACGATTTATACCATCAATATGCCCTTCACAAGTCCCTCGTGAGTGTATGGTGCATGTAAGTATTATCTCTCGTTTCATTATTTTAGCCTTGTGTGTTGACCGATCCCTGTTTTTCTTGTGTCCTGTAGGTCAAAAATTCAAATTTGCTGAAAGAAGAACTTCCATAACGTCGGGTTCTTCGACCCCGATATTATACACGAGAAATCGGTAGTGCAAAAGCCTGAACAAATAGTCAATGTTATATATATGGGGTTGCGTAAGAATAGCATGTGTCCATTCATTCTCTTGCCATACAACCATAAGTGAGTCGTTCTTTGTTAGCCTCTTTTTTTCAATCCCTTCGTATTAATAATACTATTTAATAACTATTATAATCAATATTAATTGATTATGCGTATGTATATGCACAGCTTTCAATGGATATTGCTTTGTATTCGGATTGAGGAGCACAAGGTCTTGGTGTACGACTCGTTAAGGCAAGATAAATCAAAGTACCAAGATCTCATCGAGGTGGTAAATACTGCATGGAATCGCTACCTCCGCAAACACATAGGCTTGCCCATAGGTGAAATCGAGCCTCTTCGTTGGGTGACTGATTTTGCGGTATGAATATACTCTCGCTACTAATGTCATTCGCAATAAACATCAGAAAAATTCTATATCGTAACCCACATTTGTCCATAGTGTTGGAGACAGGAACAAGGAAACAACTTATGTGGATACTACGTATGCGAGTGGATCAACTCTTTTGCAAGTGAAAAAGGGCAAATGACAGTGGAGACATTCAATGTACGTGAGCACAATCACATCTGCTCATTATTTTAATTCATTATTTTTTATTCTCATGTTTTTATCGAAAAATGTAACAGCATTGGTTTTAATTCATTATTTTTTATTCTCATGTTTTTATCGAAAAATGTGACAGCATTGGTGGATGAAAGAAGAACTCATTGAAATGGCTCGGATCAGGGCAATTCAAGAAGCTATATGCGGATTCCTGCTCGATGAAGTCATAAATACTAAGGGCGAATTTCATGGCGATCTCCGTACAAGCGTCGCCAAAGAAGATCCGACGACGGGGAAGCTGATAAATTACTATAGTTGATGTGCTTAATAATTTGTAATATCTCAAGTACTTTTGAACTCCTAAGTGTTCCATACATGACGAATATATATATATATAATATTAGTGTAATATGCTGTCCTAATATTACTGTGCAATGCAAAGAGTACGACTATGTAGTCACATACGGTAGAAATACGCATAGCCATACGTATAAAAATGAAAAAGAAAAGAAACATAAAGAAGAAAAAACATTTAGTGCCGGCCAGTTATACCAGCCGGCACTAACCTTGCTGCCAGGAGGCAGGCGGGGTCGGGCACGTTAGTGCCGGCTGGTATTTCAGACCAGCACTAACATGCGCACGTTAGTGCCGGTCAGAGTAGCCGGCACTAACGACTGTCACGTTAGTGCCGGCCATTTAGTGCCGGCCACACGGACCGGCACTAAGCCGTCCTGTGACCGGCACTAAGCCGTCCTGTGACCGGCACTGATGTGTCTTTCTCCAGGAGTGGACACACGCACCACAATATATGAAACTCAGAGAACAAAGAGAAATATAATTGCACTACTAGTCGGATCAGAGCATTAATTATGTACGTACTTTGCTTGCAGGGCTATGCTCAAATTAATTAATAAACCCTGTCGATACATATATATAGTACGCGTGGTGGTTGTCGCTATGATTCTATATGCATGATACATGTATGTGTCAGTATGTGCTGTTCCATTTCATCCGCATTTTGCCATGAAATAAATTAGATGGGGGTGCGCCTTTTCTTAAATATGTCAGATTTCTTGTGTTTTTTTTCTTTCTTCTTGGGTATAGTCATAGTGTAAATGTTGCACTCTCTTTACAGTGTGCGGCATATGTGACCAGTACTGCGTGGCAAGCTTTTTCTCTTTTGGTAAGAAAGGTCATCGATCAGGTCCTGCAATATTATTGTTGCCCCATATAATGGAGGACGGCGTCGGAGGATATTGTGGAGAAAGCCCCTCACGGTTATGTTGCATGCATTGATTCCACAACTACACGAGACATATGCATTGTTGAATCCCCCCCCCCCCCCCCCTAAAATGCATGACTGGCCTGCACACTCCGTCTAGATGAGATGATCTGCGATTCTGCATTGTCAGGATAGAAGGTATCTACTACGTACTAGTAGTAGCTATATTATGGTATCGTTTAGTTGCGCTCGTAAAATTTTTGAAATAGAATCTTTACATATTTTAAATATTAAATATAGACTAATTACAAAACTCGTCTATAAATTACGAGGCGAATCTAATGAGCCTAATTAATCCATCATTAGAGCATATGTACTGTAGCAATTTGGTGTGTCATCATAGTCTAATTAGGCTCATTAGATTCGTCTCGCAATTTACAAGCAAACTATGCAATTCATTTTTTATTTTGTCTAGATTTAATACTCCATGCATGTAAGATTCTCTTTCGATGTGATAGATTTGAAATTTTGAATTTTGCAACTAAACAATGACTATATATGCATGGCTGGGAAGGTTATAGTTAATTTACTGTCTTTGTGCAGACGGTCCTAATGATAAATACATCTATCCATATCTTCCCTTTTCAAATATATGACTCTAGCCACTTGAAGGAATCAAGGACAATGCGATAATGTCCTTGTTGTTGGGACCAAGAGATGGGGAGCTCCCAATCACGAGCCCGAGCAACCCGATAATATTATCTCTTCATTCTATTGCAACGTCATGATCAAATTGTACGGGCAAGATAGACTTTTTGCAGACTATCACACCACCACTTGCAGTGGAGTTTTTTTTAAAAAAAATTGTAAATATTTCGAATTTATCCAATATATCATTATTATAAATAAGGATATGACATGTGTTTGTTGTCTTATTTGGGATGACTTTTGGCTTTCGGTGTTCACCTAAGTAATAGCTAACGCCCCCCTCCCCACACCCCACACGCACACCAAAAAAAAGTGTCTCCTAGTCAAGTGACTTAGATATTGCATCGTAAGTTTTTTTTGAGGCCTCAACCCTTCAAGTACAAGCTGTAGCATCTGAACTCACGCACAAACTCACACCAACACCACACTCACACACCCACACACGCACACTGTACGCGAGCTAAACCTACACTTATACCTAGGAATGCACGCGGCTGAGAGATCTCCAAAGTCACCACCAGGCTCCGAGTGTGACAGGCACGTCACTCTAATCATTGTGGGCCATCCGCGTGTGAGGCACAGTCCAACCTGGGACCTGGAATAAACTAGGGAAAAACCCCGGTGAGCACCCGCGGGAGTCAAGACTCGAACGCGGGTGGGCGTGGGCGCGCACCCGGCGCCTTTGCCAACCGTGCTACGCGCGGTTCTCGCATCGTAAGTTACTTGTAACACTAGACACAAAAATAAAAGAAAATAAAAACAAAAACTAAACAAAACAAGATTCAAATTGATCCTGGATGGTAACTTACGCAAATACAAGATTTAAATCACCTTAAAAGCAGTAAATCTAAAAAAAATCTTTAGACAGCTTGATAGAAAATGATGACCGATGGAGCTACTAAGACAGAAACCACCCTTCTCTTTTTTACCAGATACTCCCTAGCTCCATCCCAAAAAACAAGTCACCCTAGGATTCAAAATTTATCCCAAAAAACAAGTCATCTTACTCTATTTAGAAAGTGCATGTGCATGTAAGAATTAATTAGTGCCAAATATATATGGGTAATAAATAGGGCCAAATATGGTCATTTTACATTCTTGTTAATTTGTGCTAGAATTTATAGAATGACTTATTTTTTTGGGACGGGGAGTAGGTATGAGAATCAATACCATTGCCACCAGACAACTTGACCGGCGGATATGAGTTATTCCGTTGCCGCGACAGTTAAAAAAACGTGCGCGACCACCGTCCAAACTCCACTCTCCGCTTCTCCGTCCATCACTTGCATACACTATTTAATCCTAGCTAGGTTAGCTTAATCATTTCTGTAGCAATGCTAGCTAGCTAGCTATAATGAAGACATCAGAGGAGGGGCTGGACCTTGAGCTCAGCCTCCTCCACCGCTCCCCCTCGCCGCCGGAGCCGGAGGAACCGCCCGGCTTCTTCCTCTGCACGTACTGCGACCGCAAGTTCTATACCTCGCAGGCGCTCGGCGGCCACCAGAACGCGCACAAGTACGAGCGCGCCCTGGCCAAGCGCCGCCGTGAGATCGCTGCTGCCATGCGCGCGAACCAGGCGATCGTGAGGGACGCCGGCGGCCAGGTCGACGCCGACAGCAGGAGGACTACCGGAGCCGCCCGAGTCGTTGGCGTTGCTGGAGCTGAGCCTGAGGCGGCCGACAGGGCGAGGCCGCTGGTCGCGCAGCAATCTGCTCCGGTGCCTTGGCACTCCGGCGAACTGCTGCTGCAGGGCAACATGGGGCGCGCTGACGAGCTGGACCTGACACTCAGGCTGTGATTGGCTGCTTCTCCGATCCTGCACTATCCTAGCAGGTACCGGCCGGATCTGCGTGGCTTTATTTGCCTGTTTTTTGTAATGATTTGCTAATTCATCGTTCTGCTACTCGTTCTATTTCGTCAGTGCCTCTTGGCTCTTGCATATGAATGAGGATCTGTATGTCTGATGGAATCAGATCTGTGCAAGAAAGGATGATCTATGCTGATTTATCCAGAGGGCTCTTCAGTTTAATTTCCAAGATTTGTTCCCATATTAGCATGCATCTTTAATTCGAATAACACCTTTTCTTGGTGGGGGATCAGTCCCTGCCTCCACGTACGTGATCCAAGATTGTGCATATTCCATGTGATGATGTGAGGATTCGTTCACTGGATGAACAAGTAATTGCTCGACCAACTCTACATATATACGGAGCTAGCTTGTTGGTAAGTCGATATGGCCTAATTTAAAGTTGCCATATAATCTTGAATACTTCGTTAGCATTACTTGATGAATGTTTATTGATAGTCTTGCATACATATCTCTATCGAACACGTTTAAAAGCTTCTTCCGTTTTGAGATAGATATCATAAGCTAATTAGCCCATTGTATATTTCAAAAAGGAAGTATTATACAAAGATACTTTCTTGAAGATTACACAGACAAAAAAAATTCATTTCGACACTTGCTTGTAGCTACTCTCACCAGTGGTGGAGCCAGAATCAAAATCTACCTACAGCGAATCTACTACTACTAATTTGTGTAAAGAAACACATACATGTGACAGGAGGTTACAATGCAATAAAACATAGACATGGTCATCAAATATGCATACATTACTAGAAAACAAGCCTTAGGTCCACTCCAAAAGTACCAGTATGAAGATGAACCGGTACCTATGCTAGTATAGGTACCGGTTCATCTCCATACCGGTACTTTTGGGGTGGATGGAATCTATGAATGAGCCGTAGATACCGGGTGGTAATTTTTACATTAGTACCGGGTGGTACCACCAACCGGTACCAATAGACGAGCCTTAGGTACTGGTTGGTGTTACCAGCTGGTACCTTAGGAGTCTTAGATACCGGTTGGTATTACCACCAACCGGTACCTTAGGCTCATACATGGGTTATTTTAAAAGTAAAATTCCTTCTTAATTAGAACTACTATGTAGCTGAGATGGCAAAGGAGTAGCGCGCGAGGCTAGAGGTTGTGGGTTCAAATCCCAGCCAAAGAATATTTTGCGTGAATTTTGGAGGCCTTAGGTACCAGTTATTTTACCCGGCACCAAAAGCTCGAGCCTTTGGTACCGCTTTCGAGGTACCGGTTCAAGAAACCGGTACCAAAGGGTACTTCCAACCGGTGCCTTAAGCCATTTTTCTAGTAGTGATAAATGTACTACTGATCAACTTCTGAGTCGCAAATGTATGAAAATATCAAGCATTGGTAAGTGAAGATTGGATAAATATATTCTACAAGCACTAAGTATGGCTAGGTAGCACGTATGACTGCCACCACAACTCAGCTCCGCCGTTGACTCTCCCACATGTGTACCTCACGATGTATGTCACCATACATAGAGTGTATACATATATACTTATTTTTATATGCTAGTACTAAGATATAATCATAATATATTTGAAAAAGTGGATGCATATGAAATTTTTAAGTATTCTGCTAACATAATAGTGACAACTGACACGTACTTACCTTAATCATTTTTTTACTCTATACATGTTTTATCCAATATGTTTTTCTTTGCATCGCATCTCCGTATGTGTTTCATATATGTTTAGTTAAACTCTAGTTTGATATATGTGTTCAAAATGATAATTGGTATTCCCATCACTTCTTCCATACATGTAAACATGATCTATATGCATGGTGACACAAATCATCATGCATACATATCTTACATTAGTATTTTTTATATACGATGTAATAAATAGATAACTCAGAATCATATATTGGTGTAGTTTGGCGTATT
This sequence comes from Panicum virgatum, assembly GCF_016808335.1. Lineage (NCBI taxonomy): Eukaryota > Viridiplantae > Streptophyta > Magnoliopsida > Poales > Poaceae > Panicum > Panicum virgatum. The sequence continues at coordinate 62,011,334 of NC_053153.1, forward strand.
TTTATAATAACATGTGTAAGTAATTTAGATTTATATTTAGGGATTACTTTTGGTGATTTTAATAACACAGATTTGGATAATTTAGATGCAAATTTAGGGGTTTCTTAAGCTATCTTTGTAATGGCATAGGCTGTGGGTAATTTAGATAAAGCTTCGGGGTTACTTCAGGTTATTTTTCATGAAGTCATAAAGGTGGGAAATTTAGATATACATTTAGATGTTATTTTAAATTATTTTTATAATGGTAGAAGTGGGTAATGTTTTTTGAAAATATAATATATCCAATGTTTAAGATGGCTAGAGTCTATCGGATTGATGGCTGGATATTTCTATATTTCATAATTCTAAATTTATTTTTTTCTACTGCATCTCGCGAGAATTAATGTGAAGTCTCCAAAAAGAAAATCCCATTAGTAATAATAAGATAAGATTCTAATAAATAAGTTAATCATATGTTATAGGATTCATATCATTCCTGTGATCTGAGAAAAGCTGAAAAGAATTACAAAATGTGAGACCAGCCTGTTTTCTGCAATATGAGTTTGATCATATAGTATGAAACTATATTGATTGAAGTCTTTCAACATTTAATTTGGCTCAAAAAGAGCATAACAACATTTATATTATCCTTTCTATTTGGGGACTGAAAGTCACAAGGTCGACCACCGATGTGCTGACTCGTCTAGCTTATTGATACTTAATTTTCCTAGTACATCGAACTTAACAAGTATATACTCCCTCCATTTCCTTTTGTAATAATCCACAAATTACAAGAGCTAAACTTTCAAATTGTTGACCAATAGCATTATCCAAAGCTTTTAGATGCACTTTCATACTAAATTTATTTTTAATAATGCATTTACTTATAAGAGAATATTATGATAAAAGTCTAGTCTATCGGCCGGGTTGCATCTAGTCAAATTAACAGTACTGTATAGTTTGGAATGGAGCTAGAGTACGACATAATATAGAAGATTTTAAACAAAGTGAACAAGTGTAGGTTGCTATTTGCATACATGTTCTCTATGCGGTGCACAAGCGCTCTCTACAAACGAAACGAGTTAGAAACAATAGGTAAAAAAATAGCTAGAGAAAATGGGTAGAATAATAGTTGGGATAAATAGTTGGAAAACTAATTAGACTAAATAGGTAAAACAAAACACGCGGAAAACTAGTTAGACTAAATAGGAAGAAAAGATGTTGCAAAATTTGTGTAAAAGCAGTTGTAAAAATAGATAGAAAACTAGTTGGATAATATACTGGGAAAACTACTTGGTTATTTTATTTTGAAAAATAGGTAGAAAAACTAGGTACAAAATATTAGTAACGGCAAAAGTAGGTAGGTTAGAAGTGTATTGGAAGTACTTTATTTTTCATAATGGCAGGGGTGTGTAATTAATTTATATGAAGATCTAGGGGTTACTTTAGATTACTTTCAAAAATATGATCTATCTGATAGATTTAAAGAATTAATTTAGGATTTTTTTTTGTAATGACAAAAGAAATGAGTATTTACAAGAAAATTATAATGACATTGTTGTCACCAACAATGATGAGGTCCAGAATATTGACATCCAACATTATGATTTTATGTTACTTTCTAGGATTATGCCCTCTTTTTCTAACCCTTCTCATGAAAATTAACTTGTAGGTTTAAAAACTTCTAATTAGTAAGGGTGAGATTAATAGATCATGCAAATATGATTTGTTCTAGATGATTGAAGGGCGATTCCTTATATACTACCGAGAAAACTTGTAATCCCTTAATGCTATCATTGTATCTATGGCACTTGGATCCCACTGACTGTGGCATATAAGGGCAAGTACATTGGTGTTGTCTTAAAGGCGGTCTCATGCGGTGACACGTAATTTTGAGACGACTTACTAGACAACTTCTACAATGACTTGTATTTTTAGTTGTGTCATAGTTATACCACATTCCTTCATTTGTGGATGAAATAAAAAAATATATTGAGTTGCATGACAACAACAACTCGTACAATGATTGAAAGTAGTCTCATACTCCTAAATTTTAGCCTATGAGGCGGTTGTTTCGCGAAGCAACCCCCTCTTTCTCTCACCTCGCTCTCTCTCCTCCACATCACCAAAAATTCTATGTGGTATTGCATGAGACGACCTATGAGACTGCTGATGTATAGCAATGTACCTGCCCCAAAGAATTTTGGGTTTAACAATAGCATGTGAGGAATTTTTTTTCCAAGATTCAATGTGCAAGTAATGAATCATTGCCAAATCCCTCCCCTCTTTATATGCTGCGACGGAGAGACCCCTTTTACACGACAAGCTTCCTTTGCTGTGAGCTTCTGTATCTGTCATGGGTCTGTTGTTCCACTTAGGGATAATAAGGCCCTGTTTAGTTCCCAAAATATTTTGCACAGTACCCGTCACATCGAATCTTCGGACACATGCATGGATCATTAAATGTAGTTGAAAAAATAACTAATTACACAGTCTAACTGATTAGTACGAGCTGATTCTTTTAAGCCTAATTAGTCCATAATTGAACATTATTTGTCAAGTAACAACGAAATGTGCTACGGTGTCAAAACCCAAACTTTTTCACCATAAACACACCCTAAGTGCCTAAATATCACAATAACATCCGCTAGTTTTTCTTTCCTTTTTTGGTGTACAAGGGATGCCAAAATGCATCATATTTATACATCTTTTGAATTACTCCCCCGTTCCAAATTATTAGTCGTTTTGGCATTTGTATATACATAGTCGTCGTTATGCCCCTAGATACGTTATGTCTAGCTAGATGCGGCATAGTAAAATCTGTATATGTATAGTAAAATTTATATATGTAAAAAAGCTAACGAATAATTTATGACATGGGGAGTAGAAAGGAGTGCATCTTGTATACCCTGCTGCTGAAACAGCACATGCAGGTGGGGCTTGCAAATTAATGGACTCTCTGCGTGACTGCCTCGCACCCACAAATGAGCTCTCTTTGCCGATCCTTGGATTATTGGTGCAGAGGAGGCATGCCTGCCTTCTGCAGCGTGCCATGCATGCATGCCTTCTAGCGGCAGGCTGCAGCTGCATGCCGGCCGCCGGCCGGGCAGACGTATCGAGCTACGAGATCCTCCTCCCGCCGGCCATGCCGTCGATCCGTCCGGCCGCAAGGTCGAGCCACTCAGCCACTTGGCGTACGCGTGCTCTCAGAGCTAGTTGCTGTCCGGCGGCCGGCGGTTTCTGCAGCCATCCATGCGCATTGCGCGGGATCTGCTAGAACCAGCGGTCCGTCGTCCTCCTCGCTTGGCCACTTGCTATGCAATTAGTCCATCCGTACAGTTACGACCACCGGGGCAGGCTGAGAATTGCAGCGGATCTATAGGCGGAGCCCGGCGCTACTGGTCTACTAGTAGGCACGCTACGCTGCGCTGTGGTCGAAGTCCTCTTGTGTATACTCTCTCCATACTTGAAAAGAATGTCATTTTGGACAGCGACACAGTCTCTAAAATTTAATTTTGACTTCTTATTTTTATAAAAATATTTATCACAAAGTGATATATTTATATTTTATGAAAGTATTTTTCAAGACAAATCTATTCATATAATTTTTGTATTTTGAAACTCAACAACTTAAAAATTATTCATGATTTATGTTCCCAATGTTTGACTCAAATCTTGTCCAAAATGACATTCTTTTCGAGTATGGAGGGAGTATATATATAGCCATATAAAGAAGAGGCCCATGTACCTGAAAAGGGAAACCAAAATTGAATACGACCATATATGGCATCCATCTTTGGTCTACTTCATTTCGTACAGCTAGCTTGCATCAAGTTTGATAGTACTAGTATTTCAGCCGAGCCAGCAGGCCTAGATCTCCTGAGACAAGAAGATCATGTAGTTCAGACTCCAGCTCCATCATTGAGGACAGCATGCAAGGGTTTCCACCAGCTGCGAAATGATGAGCACAATAATTTTGATCGTGTTGGCAACAACATCAGACTAGCTAATTGTCCAACATCACAGACGTCATGACGAAGAAATTAGGGATGGATGTGACTCCACTCGGTGTCGGTCCAGCTTAATTGCCCAAACAGAATATGCTAAAAAAAATGACCAAACAGAATCAGTCAATCCTGCTGCTTGCCAAAAAAAAAAACCACACAGTGCCAACCGTTTCAGTGGCTTTCGAAGGATCCACGCTACAATTGCTGATACAAACTGAAGGAGACAGCTAGCTCGATTGGCACAACCTTTTCAGCGAAAATTTCCAACCCGACCTCCGCAGCCGTCCTAGCAACACACCACCGGCCGCATCTTTTTCAAGATTCTCGTCACCACCAAGCCGACTAAAGTGGAGAAAGGGACACGGAAATTGGAATAATCGCAGCCACCGGCCGTACATAGAAACCTCTCGGTGTTGAAGTTCACAAGAAGAGAGAGCTTGTGCTGAACCTAGATAGTGGCTTTCACTTTCAATTCATTCATTTCTTTTCCCTAGTTTCCTAAAATGAATGAATTTAAAGTGAAAACAAACTGCTAGTATATGGTTGCCATATAGGAGTAATATGGTTTCTAAATATGAAATATGATGATATACACAAAAGTTATACCCTACATAAGATATTAACCAAGAAATGCAGCCCCTCTGTACACGCTAACTAACATGTACTCCTGCACATTCCCAAGTTTTCAATTTTAAATGGTTAGCATCAACCTTAGGGCGCATGCATAACATGAACATCAACATTATTTACAAGTGGGAAAACTCTCTCGAGATTAAGCTCGGTCTGCAAGTTATAAAGTTCATATTGTAATGTTGCAAATCATGAGTTGCAAGATAAATATGTAAAAATTCATTTGTTTTGGAAGCCATTATTTTTCGGTATCTTTATTAACTTAGCTCCATGTGGAGTTGTGGCACCGTGTTGAGGTCCCAATCCAACCGGCAGGTGATGTTGTTGTAGTTGTTTGTTGTTGTGCCCAGTCTGAGCGTTATTTCTTCTTTTTAATATAATCGACAGCTCTCCTGCCTGGTTCATTTAAAAAAATTAACTGAGCTCCATCAGACAATGAAATTTGTAATAAATATATGAATAATCACTACATTATTAAATTTAAAGGGGGAAACAAAATGGAATAGGTACCAAGATAACTCCCAGAGAGAGGTGCACAAATTGTGCACTGTCCTAAGACCAAATAAAGCCCTTGGCGTGCAAGGTTTTCTGCTCTTTTGTCCCAGGATATGATTCAGGCCGCCAGTGTGTCTCTCTGGTAGCATGGCGCGGATCAATGTGTCATCAATCACCAAATTCGTTTGTGCCAGAGAATCAAGGAAATATCTAGAAAAAGTTGTATGTAGGAGTGATGAAAATGGAAGAAGTGTATCCCTTGGGTTTTCATGTTTCGGTATGAGATTATTAGAAGGCAAAGGGTCTGATATGGTCACTGCTCTATTTGCATGCAGCAAATGCAAGAATATGCAGGGATCTTTGCTGCAGTAGGGGAAGAAGTAGGGTGCACTTAAGACTTCGTAATGCTGACTTGCTGATTCTACTTTCAGAAATCAGAATATATAGGATCAATCCACCATCAAGCAAAGGAAGGTTTGGTAAGCATATGCAAGCAGGGGCCTATAAGGATCCTTAATGTACGCATCCAATGGTCCAAATTGAATTTTGTACTGCACACACTATATATTCTCAGTATTTAGCTTCATCAAGCTGACAGATCTTGAGGGGGAAGCGCATGCAGTGGAATACAAAAATCCGTTTCTTTAATTTTAAGGAATGGAATACAAAAATCTTCTGTATATACAGGGATATCCGATCCTGTATCATCGACATTGCAGCTAGATCCATAGCAAGATAGGATGGTAATACCTAGACAACGATTAATGAAAAAAACTGTACGTGTAGAATGAACTCAGCATATTTTCTTCAAAGCATAAGAGAAGTTCATCCATTTTCGAGCTGGATAGGAGTTGAACATATATATAGGTCATGGCAACTGTATCAAATGACGAGGTTAATTTGTTGTTCTTGACGATGAGATCGAGATAGTGCGCGCGAGAGGATCAATATCCTCTACATGCAAATATATCCATTAATAGCAAGATGTATAAATGTAGGCATAGAACAAAATTATCTAACACTATCTAAGGATTATGAGATATATATAGTAGGGCAATGCTATATGTTTGCCCTACTGATAACCATGGAAAACTTAAATTAAACTGGAATTTCATCTTCTGTAGCAAAGGACTACTACTACTTGTTGAGAAATCTTCTCTTGAGTTATTATCGAAATGATCCACGGTTCTAATAATGTATATCTTGATTGTCATTACGAAAGGGCTATATATATATATGGTGGCTGAAATCAGTTATTGCTCAAATGCAATATGCCCATCATTATTCTACGTAATTAGTGGAGCGAATCACAATGCAACAATCTCTGGAGGAGAACAACTAAGAGCCAAATTGCCAAAAGAATGCAATAAGCACCAAGCACACATCAAATCTCCTCAAGTACTCTCTGGGTAAGCTTGAGGAACTGGCCTCAATTCTTTCTTGACATGAAATTATTCCAGGAGACAAAAACCAAACTTACATGAGAAAGGGGCACTGCCGAATTGAAATTTATGGGCTCGGAATTATCCAAACCTTTTAGAGAGCATGCAAAGCCGCCCGAGTTTGTATTGCCACACATGCAAGATGAGGAGGGGTGCAGGAGAATAGAAACCAGGCAATCTTCTCAAGAAATCAAACACAAATTAAAGAATAATTGGTACAAAGGTTAAGGGGAAACTTAGAGCCAGACAGCCAGTCATGGGCTCAATCGCCTTTCGCCTCATAACCTGAGGGACAAGTCCAGCTCGTCGGCGCGCCCGACGCCGCGCTCCGGCGAGCCGCTGCTTATGCTGTGCTGCAGGCTGCCGGACTGCCCGGCCAACGACGGATCCGGAGCAGCTTTGTGAGTGTTCAACTTGATCCTCGCCCTCCCGGCAGGCTCCGCTCCTGCAGGCAGGTCGATTGCTGCTCCAGCGCTCCCGGGGGGGTCGACCAGGGCACCCGACCGCCCATGCAAGCGCATGGCGGCGATCTCCCAGCGGCGCTTGGCGAGGGTGCGCTCGTACTTGTGCGCGTTCTGGTGGCCGCCGAGCGCCTGCGAGGTGTAGAACTTGCGGTCGCAGTACGTGCAGAGGAAGAAGCCGGGCGGCTCCTCCGGCGCGGCCGAGGCGCCGGGGTGGAGGAGGGTGAGCTCAAGGTCGAGGTCCTGCTCCGGCCGCCTCTCCATTATTGGTGTAGGTGTCGAGCTTGCTGGTAGTGATGGTAGATGTCTCTTTGTGGCGCCTGTGGAAGCTCAATTTGCTACAGAAATTGTTGTGCAGGTCATTAAGCGAGGGTTTAATAATACAGCTACCGGAACGAAACTGGTGTGGCTGCTTGCGTGTTCTCGCGCGCACGTGCTTTTGGGGATTTGTGGCAACTTAACCGAAGAAGGAAAGAACTCGTATCAAGCCAAGTTCTTTTTTTTTTCGGGCATATCAAGCCAAGTTGTATGACCGGAGTGCGCTGATTTCATTAATTATCGATTATGTCAGGAAAAGGAAGAGTGTTGGTTGATTCTGCGGAATAATGACATGCCGGCTGGGGCATGTTTTCGTACCAAATTAGGAGAGAAAAGGTCAGGCGATAGATTGTCTCACAAAATATGAGGGAAACCACAATGATTTGTAGATTCACCGATGGCGCTTGCTACGGTGGTCCATCTAATTGTCATTGTTAGATCGATCCAAGCTTCATGAAAGATAGTTGTTAGATACTTAGATCTAATGAGAAGATATATATTTTATTTATTTATCAATCATCAAAATAAAAAATTATATAAAGTTATGTCTCCTGTTACCTCATGTTGTAATATGGGATGGCACTTTAAGATGGCACCTCTCTCCATGCCACCGCTTCTGACATGACCTTGCAACAAGATACAGAGACAATTTGGGCCGCAACGGAGCAGCAGCCCGTCGCGCGTCATGGAGGACACTCGCCGCCGCCGCCGTCGACATCCGTCGACGTGTGTTGTCCGGCCGGGGACCAGGCGTTGGCCACCATCTCGGGCTCATGTCGTCATTATTATTACGGCTGGTCCTTGTTTGCCAGTATCAAACAAGAAATTGCTAGTTAAAGTGTCATCCCATAGCCTGACTAGTATAGAAATTGTCCCGGCTGCAGTTGGGCTTGGGACTAACGAAGGTTTTACTCCCAGATCTAGCGGCTAGCTGGATGGCCACCAACCGGTTAGTGGTTTCAATTGGGATTAAAGACCGACGGGTCTATTTGTCCTAGGGTGACTCCAATTGGGACTGAAAAGGAGAGCATGTCTGTCTACTTATCCCTCTCCCTCATCTCCATCGAGCATAGTCCCGTCCTCTTCTTCTTTATCCTCTTCCCTCTCCTAGCCCTCTCCCTCTCTTTTCCCTCTCTCTCGTCTGGACCTCTCTAAAAGCATCTAGACCCCTAATTCGTGCTTTGATAATTAGTGACAACGTTTATGGACTAACGATTTCATTTGAGATGATGAGCATAGGTTAGTCCATGGATGAATGAGGTTTTATTGTGATCGTGGAACGTGTTGGAAATGATATGTAAAACATGAGCTCAAGGCAAAGGTATAACATAGGGCTTTTCTATTTTTGCCGGTCAAAAGGCGATTAGTGGATGAAATTGACCAGATTAATAGGATAAATGGCCGTACTATCAAGAGGGGTCTTTGCACCTTTGCTTGACGGGTCTCTAATGACATTTTGCTCAAGAGTACTTGTTGCATGCATGAGAGCTAACTTTGGTTTGAGAGTATGGCGACTTGTTTTCAAAATGTGAGCTGACTTCTAACTGCGGACAGTCCAGCCCAGATGGGCGGATGGTCCGCATGTCTCTTTTAAAACTTGTCCAGAGACAAATGTGTCTCTAGTGGACGAAAAAGGTGTAGGGCGGACGGTCCAGCCCAGTTGGGCGGACGGTCCGCCACTCATAATCAAAATCTTTACAGAGACGTTGTGGTCTCTGTGTGCGCTGTGAAATTGAACGGCAGACGGTCCGCCCCTTGGGCTCGGACGCTCCACCAGTCATTTGAGTTTTTGTCCAGAGACGTTAGTATCTCTGTTGGGGATGGTCCGCCGGTCATTTAGAGAAAACATCCAGAGACGATTCCGTCTCTAGTGGTTAGAAGTTTTGAACTGTGGACGGTCCGCCCTTAGGGCGCGAATGGTCCGCCAGGGCGCCAACGGTCACTTCTGAGACACAATCATTACACTCTGACTCACTGGGTTTGAATGGCGGAAAGTTCAGTTTTTGAACTGCGGACGGTCCGCGATTACGCAGAAAAGAGTGTAACGGCTAGTTTTTAGGGGAATTCTATATATACCCTTTGTCCGGCCATTTGAGGTCTCTCTTGGCCGCTTTGAAAGCATTTTTGACACATTTGAGCTGGTCTGTCCCTCTCTCACACACTCCTTGCGTAGGAATTGCATTCTTGTGAGTGTGAGAGCTTTCTAGTGCATTGCATCAAGAGTTTGAGCTTTGTCGCACTAGGGAAACTTCAAGCAAACGTCATCGACTTGTTACTCTTGGGAGTTGCCGCTCCCTAGACGGCTTGGAGGAGTTGATTTCATGGAGCCCTCCAAGGAGATTGTTGAGGGGCCCCGAAATTTGTTGTGAGAGATCTTGTGCTCACATCACTGGAGTGGTGAAGAGCAACTCTAGAAGAATCGAGGTTTGGAGCGATTCATTAAATCAAGCCGGCTCAAGATCAAGAGGTCTCTTGATAGAGGAGCGGTTGACTCTTTGAATCCACCTCAACGTGGATTAGGGGTGACCGGCAAGTCATCGACACCACGGGAAAAATTTCTTGTGTCAAGCTCGGTTATTTCTCTTGCTCACTTTAACTGTTGTATTTACTTTGAGAACTTTACTTTACTAGAGCTTAAATTGTATCTTGCCATCCTAGGTTGCAAACCCAAACTAGAGATAGTTGTAGTTTGGCATAGGGTTCTCTTGTGTTACTAATTAAATTTCTCTAGTGTTTGTGTTTTTAGTTTTAAACCGCCTATTCACCCCCTCTAGTCAGTGTTCTTGATCCTACACTCTCCTAGCAGCGGCCCATGCCGAGCCCCTAAGCGGGGATCTCAGCGAGCGGCAGTGGTCGGGTCGGTAGCGCGGCCAGGCCTCGGCGGGGACAGCAGCTCGGCTCCCCCCCGGGTCGGGCGGCCCCGGTGGGCGGTGCCCGAGACCCGCTCGGCAGGGGGGCGGCAGTGCGGAGTGCAAGGCATGGCCAGGCCCCGACGGGTGGCGTCGCGGGCAGACCCGCTCGACCTAGCTCTGGCGAACGGCAACATGTCGCAAAGCTAAGATTGTTATTTTTTCATATATGTATATGTGGCGGGATTGATTTATGAATGATTCGTTTGAGGTTGTAATTGATTTTGTGATTGTAATTGATTTTGTAATTGCAATTTTGATCAATTTTTTGGATTTGGAGAAGTTGGCTCCCATACGCGGGTGTTGGTGAGCCATTTTTTTGTTTGGGACAATTGCATTAGTTCCGGTTGAATAACATCCGAGACAAAATGGATACACACATTTGTTTCAGATGGACATTCCCGGTTGGGAAACTAGGACTAAAAGAAGTTCTCAATCGGAATTAAATAAGGATCATGACTAGTGACTATACCAAGATTATAAAAGGCTTATATTAAAATTTAGATCAGATGAAATAGCTCACAAGGGCTGCCCTACCAGAGGGCTGGGCTGCAGCTGCCCGGCTGCAGGCATGGTCTGGTGGGCTGCTGTTCGGCTACATGGATGCCTGCATCCGCGCCGCTGCATCCTAGAGCTGATAGAGTAGCCGAACAGCTCTTGAGCAATGTTGAAAATGTTTTAGAAAATATGATTATTATTTGTCTTTACAATCTCATCAATACACCTTCCCGCACACATGTCACTATTGATCTTATTTACGTACCTTTAAAAATTGATTATGGTCATTATAATGTTATTTTGAAATGAAACACTATATATAGAGAGAGAGACCCACATGGTGACCTTGTGAGAGCTAGGAAGGCCCTCAACCGTACCCCAACCTTGTGCTTAAACCTGAACTCAACAAAAGAGCTTGAGATAGATAGTCAAAAGGATCGGAAGGAGGCGAAAGAGAGTCCTTGTCTTTAATCATTGCACGGATCAAACGGGTAGAAAAACGAGGAATGGGGATAAATGCCCGATCCAAGTTTAGCCAATTATTAGATTTGTGCAATAGACTAGGCGGCGGTATCTCTCAGCCTGTTCGGCTGGTGGGAATTGGCTGGGCTGATCAGCCCAGCCATCCAGCGGTCCACCAGCAGCTGAACGATCCACCACCAGCCATTCAGAGGGAGTGAGCTCTTTTGGCCTCGCGAGCTGACACGTGCGCTGGTCTAGGTGTGTACATGTTCTTGACGGAAGGAAACAGTCGTTCGGCTGGTGGTGATGCGTACGCGGCTGGGCTGGTCAAACCAGCCAGCCCAGCCAATTCCTACCAGCCGAATGGGCCTCTTTCTCTTTCTGTCTAGTTCAAAAGTCAAAATGCTGTTGTTCCATAGTGACACGATGCACCTAATTAAAACAAACATGCAATTATACACTATTTTGATTTTGCTAATACGAACAGTGTGGTGTGAAAGAATTTGATTGTCAAAGTTTAGTACATTTTTTCTGAATTGCAAAGTTTGAAAGATATTGAAGACGTTTGAAGCGAACCAAATCTTACATTTTGAAACGGGAGAGGAGTTACTAAGATTCTGTGCAGTGTACTGCACCGTGAGCCGGCCGGCTGGGACCCCTACAAGCTAGGCTTAGGAACAACGCTGCAGTGTGGTAGAACTTTGTCTCGTGCACGCAGGCAATGCAAGCATCTGCCAATGGGCACACCGGTGGTTTAAATGCGATAGATAGATCCCCTGCCACATTCTATTGCATCCGGCGTGTCATTTAAGAGCAAGTATTACGGATGGCTGAAAGTCTATGTGGACCAAGAGAGAGAAGAAGATGGGCGTCTGGTCATCCGCCCGCTCAAGCGAGAGAAGAAGGTGGGCGTCTGGACCAAGAGAAGAAAGTCATGGATGATAACATACTTATATTTTTCATTGTAAAATTTACATTATTTTATTTATTTCGCTTTAAAAATGTATGTGATGTGTTTTTTTTACAGATTTACGATTATCATCTCTATGTAAATATTTTTATACACTGGCTCACGAACCAAACGAGCTAGCTCGAGCCACTAACAAGCCGAGCCGAGCTAGCTTTCTGGCTCGTTTGTATAACAGGCTATAACGAGTCGAGCAACAACGAGCCGAGCTATAACGAGCCGAGCTAGCTTGATATCCAGCCCTAGTTCGCTCCCACCGTGAGTCTGCTCGCCGCTAAAAAGAACGCGCCTCCCTTCCCTCCTTCCCGTCCGCCCCACACGCCTCTTGCCGGTTACTCCAACCACGTGCGCCACTCCCTCGCCGCCCTCGCTCCGCCGGGCCGTCGCTTTGCCGTGCCTCCTCCTTCATCGGTCTGGCACGCGCGCGGCTCTCCTCCTCTGCCGGCTCGGCGCCGCCGCCGCCTCGCTCCGCCGGCCCGCGCTCCGCCACCTCGGCGCCGCTGACCCGCCTTCCCGTTGCGCCGCCGCGCCTCCCTCCGCTTTGCGCCGCAGCTGACCCTCCTCCTCGGCCGGCTAGGCGCCACCGCCTCGCTCCGCCGGCCGCGCTCCGCCAGCTCGGCGGCGCAGACCCGCCTTCGCGTCGCTCCGCCGCGGTGGGTCCGCCCGCGAGCCGATACGGCGGCGGCGCCTGCTCCCTCCTGTCGCCGCGCTCGCCTTGCCGGGCGCCCCCTCCTTGCCCGGTCCAGTACGCGCGGCTCTATGACGGAACTGCCAAATTAAATCTCTAATTAAGCGTAATGGCCGTCATTTGAACACATCGGGTGCATTAGCTTAACGCCTTAATTTGGCGATCATTTCTCAACCTACGGCCCGATCGAAACATCACCGGTAGTCCCACGCGAAGGTGGGCGCAGATGGTACAAGCACAGCATATTACTTGAAAATATAAACTCAATGAAAACGAAACAATAAGTTTTACAAACCGAGTTCAAATATATGCAATTAATTTACAAAACTTTACAATAGATGGTCTGAAGTTCGAAATCAAAAGGTCCTACATCTATTCTAACTATCACCAGTTCTGATCCTTCTCGACCGGTCGGACCGGTTCACCAAACCGGTCGGACCGGTCGGCACCATTCTGCTGCCTCCACCGGTCAGACCGGTCCCACGGGCCGGTCAGCCCGGTCTGTGCAAAACAGAGAGGCTGAACACTCTGCCCTCGAGTGTACAACCCGACAATCCCCTAACCTAAGGGTCTCGCTCCACCACCTCCCACCCCTCTGCATCCCGGCGGATGAACTTGACACAGCAGCGGCAGAAGTCGACGTCCGGGTGCCCTGAAATAATAATTGTGGCAACAAACCCTGAGTATACTAATACTCAGCAAGGCTTACCCGACCAGTGGGTATAACTTAGCCCACATCCCTAGACATGCACGGCATTTGGCTGGTGGTTTGTTTTGCAGAAATAGCTCTTAGAGGTGTATCCTTACTTTCAATGTTTTAGCCGCATATTTTATATAGATAGACTCTCACTAATGTTTGCCTATCTACACACGCATGTTGGAGCATCAAATTAAGATTCAGAATAGTATCCATTTTTATATCTCTAATATCCTAACTCATTTGCTACGATGTGACAAAGAGATCAAGGCCCTCATATCCGCGAGACACGGCGAATCGATCCGATTTAACCTTGCATGGTGGACCTAACCAATACGACACGTATAGGCCCCGTCGGACCACACGCACCAACCATTCCCCTCCCCACCTCGAACTACAGGACCGCCCCACCATCATATGGTCAGCCGAGCTCAACATGAGACCACCAAAAGTAAACATGCATCCCCATTTCTCCGCGACTACTCGGCTACCCCAGGAGGTGAGTTGAAGTCATGTACTTTCGAAGCAAAGCAGTAATAGGCTTACCGATTTCGACTACCTCCTACTCCCGGCATGCGGTTAGTACAATTCAATCCCCGATCAGCACTGCCACAACGATCGGTCCTTAATCGACACGGACGGGGCTAAGACACCCAGGAACCCTGTCCTGCTGCCAAACCTAATACCATCATCCCCGCCCGGTCTCACATCTCCATATCCATTTCAATCCATTTCTCAAATACTGAAGTATAAAGATAATAATGTATCTCGCGAGTAACCGGCAATTACTCGGCTTCTAAAGTTTCCTGTGTCTCGCGAGTGACACGAAGTCACCCGACTTCTACCGGACTTATTTAGCCTGGCACCGCTATCGACCTAGACATACTAGTAAAAACTCAAGGAAACCTAGGGATCATGCAGCTAGGGTTCCAATCAATTCCTAATACGTAATGCACAAGTAATAGATAAAACATATACATAGTGAATCATAATTTAAAATAATAGAACATGCACCGGAGCTTGCCTTGCGTCTGCTGCTCAGTACTAGGGTGAGATGGGCCTTGGGCCGACTCCCCACGGTCCTCCTTCTGCGGGGCTTGCCCCTGTGGCCCCTGTGGCTCCGCAACCACCTCGTACACGACCTCCTCCGCCGCGGCCGCTACACGTGTGCATATGCATATGATATGAGAGAATGCATGCATGATTTGCAAAAATTATAATTAACCCAATACCCAAAACAATTTCTGACTGATTACATTAACTACCCCAGACTGAACCCTTTCTGTCACTGCCACACCGGTCAGACCGGTGCCCCAGACCGGTCAGACCAGTTCTTGATACTCAGCCACGCCACCGGTCAGACCGGTCCTACCCAGATCACAAGCTGGAGTCCATGTCGCGGTTAAACTAGTCCACCAAATTCCAAATACTGTCCAGACCTAGGTTCAGGGATGCATAAAGATGATCTTGACCAAAGGAAATCGACGAAAACCCTCTAAAAGATGGATTTACCCAACCCTAGGTGACATACCTTAAGTACACTAGCCTTCAAACTCTCATTCCCTTCTAGGATTTAGTTCATGGATCTAACTAGAGATATTTGACCAAAGGGGTTCACTCATAACCACCTAGAAAAGGAGATCAACTCAACTCTAACTTGTTTACCTTGAAAGGGCTCCTCCCCCCACGAAGAACTTGGATTCCACCTCACCCCGGGAAGGAGTTCGTGCCAGTGACGGTCCTTGACTCCGATTTGAAGCTTCCCACGCCTTGGATTTGATTTGGGGTGAGGGATTTGAGAGGGAGGGTTTGGGAGAGAGGGGAGGGCACGGGAGAGTGAGGGAGAGGGAGCTGGGCGCGAGAGAGAGTGTGTGTGCTGTTGTGAGAGTGAGGGAGAGATTTAAATGTTGTGGGGCCCAAAACCACCGACTCGAGCTCGACCGGTCAGACCGATAGGCTAGACCGGTCAAACCGGTCCGGACTGAACTGGGCAGAATTTGTTAAAACGTTTCCCTCCAGTGGTTTGTGGCGCTAATGACCGTAATTAGCCTTAATGACAGGGAATTAACATCTGAGGTGTTACAGGCTCCATGCCACGTGCCACGGGCCTCTCTGCCATCCCGCGCTCCGCCAAACCACTCGCAGTCATGGAATACAAAATCGCTCGATAATCGCGATTATCGGTGAAATTTACCGTTACCGATGTTGACTGATAAACGTTATCAATTGATTTTTCGATGGATTTCAATCCAAATTTCAAAAATTCAAAAAAATTTATAACTAGTGTGGAAAAAATTATATAAAAAACTAGAGCCTCTCTATAGTCTAGAATGATGTCACATATTAAAAACAACCACCGTTTGCTTAGACAAAAAAATGTTTCCAATACTAAAGCCTGATAATTGATGCAAATCCATCGATAATCAATGCAAATCAGTTGATATTCAACAATTTTGGTTGATTTTCTATTTCCTTTCACCAACTTGACCAAATATGCATGGGGTATTTACTATATTGTTGTATATTATGCTACAAATGGATGGTTATACTGATAATTTGCAATGTAGACTAGTGTTAAATATTAGTGGTGGGAAGAAAGACTTCAATGTTGACTTGTTGTTAAATCGGTTAGGATACAATAGGCTTCAATGTTGACTATAATATGTATGCTTATACTAAAAAAACTATATCTAAATGTCTAATTGGTTTACATAATTATTATATAAAAAAGTGTCATTTATGAAAAATGGATGTTTTAAGTGTCTTTCTGTATGAATTATGGATGTGGTCATATGAGTCTGTTACCAATTTGCATAAAACTTGTGTCAATTTATGCT
The DNA here is from genome assembly GCF_016808335.1 of Panicum virgatum. Classification (NCBI taxonomy): domain Eukaryota; kingdom Viridiplantae; phylum Streptophyta; class Magnoliopsida; order Poales; family Poaceae; genus Panicum; species Panicum virgatum. The sequence goes on from NC_053153.1 coordinate 62,027,724, forward strand.
AATATGGACAATGTGGTTTGTATGGACTATGTACTTTTTTGTATTTATGTGCAATTTCATTTGGTGTATGTCTATTTATGTGGTTTGCATAATTATACATAACATGGATATATGTAATATGTATCTATAGTTTATTCAATTTATGTCCAAAATATATGTACATGTTTATTTCTAATGCAATTCTATCGTAAGCTATGTATGTATGTATAATTTACCTTATAAAATACCATACATAACAAACCAAATAAAAATACTATAAAAATTTCTATTTTCCATCTGCTAAATAGATTTCTCAGCCGAATTTTCGATAAATCGACCGATTTGCATCGATTATCAATGATAAATCATTGATTATCGATATTTGAATTTGATCTTCCTTATCAGTCGATTTTAGCGATATTTCACCGATTTTCAATCGATTATCGATACCGGAGGGCACTGATAAACCATGTATCAGTGATAACGTAAACCCTGCTCGCAGTTCCTCCTCCGCCAACTCGGCGCCGTCGACACGCTGCGGTGGCCAGCGGCCTCGCGCTAGGTCGCGCGTCCTCATCGAGCCGGAGCAGCAAACCCTGCGCTTGGCGGTCGTAGGCGACGTCGACGTAGCCTCCGTCGAGTGCCGCGCGGGCGCAGGCGTTCCACTGCGGCGGGAATCAACCGTTCTTTTGCTGAGGTATGAAATTGGGGATCTATGCTCAAAAAGAATTGTGCTTGGACTTTTGCCATTGAATTCCTGAATCAATTGGAGCATTAATGTGTTGAAACCGGGGATCTATGCTCATCTGTCTTGAAAATTGGAGCATGAATGTTTTGAATTCAGTTACATGATGCTTACCGTGAATTCAGTTACATGATGCTTACCGTGAGTCCTGAATCAATTGGAGCATGAATGTCTTGAATTCAGTTACATGATGCTTACCGTGAGTCTACTGTATAATATATTCCGTTTTGTAATGTTCTTTACTGCTGTATTAATCTCTTATTAGATACTACTCCGTACTGCTAGAAAATCTTCTAAAATCTTCTAGACAGGATGTAGTCAGTCACCATATTTCTCCAGCATGCCCATGTTTCTGAAAATTTGCCATGCCAGGTGAAATACCACTACGCTTCTGCATGCCTTTCAGAGTCACATTGGCAGGACTACTTTTGCTTATTTCAAACTCCAAGGGCTGATGTTTCATCACAGGGCCATTGGATTCTTTCTTCATTTTCTTTGATGCTCTCAGGTTATCACGATCAACTCCTACACTACTCATTGGATTTGACTGATCTTTCTCAACAATTTCTCCTGCAGAAATGTAAACCATTAGAATCAAAACAAGAGAAAGGTATTAGTAAACCTCACAATACTTTAGGTGATTCACCTTTATCTGATGATTCTGCTATCTTCCGTTTTTCCTTGAGTTTAGGGAAGCAATCAACACCATCAGTTTTACTACTAGAAGGAACATGTGGTTCCTTTGAGGGCTTTGACATATCAGCCAAGTCAAAAATCATTTCCTACATTGGCTCCACCATGGGAACCTTTCACCTTCCCCGATATACTGATGTACTGTATATTTCCCTTAAAAGTTGGAGCAATAGCTGCGACTATGCCTGCCGTATCATCATGACCACCATCCTTAATACTATTTTCAGGTGCAGGAACTATATAAAGAGCACGAAGGGCTCTTGTGGTCTCATCTTCAGATATTTTGCAGCTATTCATTCCAGGCCTACAATATGTAGCAAATATCAAAATAAACCTGCTTATACCAAACAACACATATAACAGTACTTGCAAGAAATGAATAAAGTGGATGCACTTACAGCCAACTCTGCATGCTACACCGCCATTTTTATATCTGGATTCATCCCATAGGGTAGAAGGCGCCAGTTCTCACACTTGTCGGAGCACACCCATTGTTCATTTATTACAATAGGTGCTGGCGCAGTCAGGGATGTGGATGATTATGCAGTCCCATTCGTATATACTAATGGCAAAGGATCTGATTTGTTATCAAACAAGGTAGAGATCTTGAACTCACCATCATTTCCAACTCCTGATTTGGTACCAGTCTCCCCAAATAAAATGTTTTTTTTATCAAGCTTCACACTCTTATCTTTTGGATATGAATTAGCCAAATCAATTGTAGGGTCTAAAGCATAATCTTGATCTTCACCATAAGATTTTCTGTGTCTGCCTTCATTCAATTGTTTCTGTGCCTTGAAATTGAGCTTCTTCCCAGACAGGGCAGCTTGCGAAGAGGAAACTTTCTTGTTCTTGCCTTTTATCAGTCCTGAATAATTTCTATCAACATTTCCTTCCATGATATCCACGCATTCTGCATCAAACAGGCTTCTCATTTCCTTACTTTTGTACTGAGATACTTCCTGTTTTACATGCACTACTTTTTCCTTCTCCCTCTCCAGCAACAAAGTTTTGCTATGAATGCTTTCAAGGTGACTAGAACTGATAGAATGTTGATTGTTGTACTCTTCAGAATCATAACTGATTTTATATGAAAATCCATGATCAAGTGAAGTTTCTTTCTTACTGTCTTTGTTTTTGTCATTAACGTGTCTTTTTAATGGACCCTTCTTTGATCCCTGCATTTGATCTGAAATCCCACCAGTAAATTTTTCAAACGCCTCAACTGAATGTTCTGTCTTTGTGATTGTAGGGAACCAGTATCATCTGAAACATCCTGTACATGAGGCATGGTTCCCTTATTCACAGTAGATGGTTTGTTAACTCTGCATTTTGAACTCTTGAATTTGGGAACCCTATCTTCCTTTTCATCATACTTGACTTCCTTGGCATTCTTATCTTTGATATCCAGTGTAGCAGAGGCTGTTTGGCCCCGACCTCTGTGCAATTCTGCTTTGCCATCATTAAATTCAGGTGCTTCATGTTTTATCATAGCTTTAGGCTTTTGTCTCAGTTCCAGAACATTTCCTGTGAGGGGGGAGAGCAAGTGACCTCCAGGAATAAAATGGCAGGTCATTATCTGTTCAAGCAACACAATGCGTTAGCTACTTAACTCTCAAAAGAATCATCCTTCACCATGATGAACACAAGTAGGGCAAAACTTAACCTCAAAAATGGTACGTGGAGATTCATCAGCCAAAACTTCAGGCACCGGAGCCCCAGCAGTCCCATCTAGGTTGCCTTCCGTGGACGAAGATGGGGAAATGTCAAGGCCCAAACCACTGTATATAGCAGCAGTATTGATTGCCAAACTTTTATTGTTATTCACCTTGATACGTATTTTCGGTGTTTTCTGCTCAGAATAATTGATTGCTCTGTTTAACATCTGTCCTGAGAGATTGCCATTGGAGTCATTGGATATTTGATAGTAGTCACTTTTCCTGCTGCTGTCTAATTTGGTCTTAACAAAATGGTTCTTTTGTGCAGTCTGAAAGTACATTGTAATAGTCACTGCTGCCTTAGTTATCCACAAAAAATCCGTGCAAAAGGACTTTACAATTCAAATTCCATTGTTATGAACTTTATGGATTCCCTTTGATTTGATGCAGTAACTGTACTGTGAATTTAGTGTTTTGTAATCATATTTATCTTCTATTTTATTTGGAGCCCTAGGATATCACTAGTATTTATTTTGCAGCAATAGCTTTATTTTATTCTTAGAAAACCATAGAAGTTTAATAATGCTGTAAAGGTGGAAAGATTTTTGGCCTTCAGCATTCCTAATTAGGGGTGGTATGTCTGAGAAAACTTGATTTCAGAAGGAGGGTTTTGGAAGGGGAAAAAAAGCCTTTTCAGCATCATGTTAATATTACCTAGAATCTAGGCTTGTCCTGTTATAATAGTCAGTGTCTTTTGTTTACCAAAATTCATGCAGAACTCTCTTGGTTGATTACTCAATGTAGAACAATGCTGGGGAGAAAGATCTCACTTCGGTTTACAGTCTCACAGGGCTAAACACGATTCTACTATTTCTGCCAGAGCTTCTATTGAAGACACGCCTACATAATTTTAGACCAAAGCAGGAAATGCTGGCTATGACATTTGCAGCTATTGACAACGACTGTTAAAGGAATCTATGGAAACAAACTGTTCTCATGCTCCATTTGGCGATTTGACGAACCTCTCTAATGCAGGTAACTAATGAATAAACATGATAGTAGGGATTACTTGCATTACAAAAATAGACGCACTGATTATATATGTTATGCTAATTGTACAGTAGAGGCTGAGAGCGCACTCAATTCACAGTCAGCAAACAATGATAAAAAGCAATGTAAGCGGGAAAGGGATAGAGCAAGGTATGCTTCAATGTCTCAAGAACAGAAGAATGCAAGAAACCTGAGGCAGCGTGAAGCACGTAAAAAAAAGAAATGTGCTGGTGAATTCCATATTTGTTGCTCTACATATATATTACCCTGTAAACTGCATGGGTCAACATTTCATCAATTAGTTGCATATATTAATACTTCTATCTGCTATGTGTCATGTGCTGTCCAATCATATTTATTATATTATAGAATTTGACTAACTTTGGATTTTTATGGTGTGTGGTTTTAGAATGTCAGAATTCCATGGAAACAAAATGTTCTCGTGCTCCATTTGGTGATTTGACAAACTACACTAATGAAGGTAACTGATGAATAAACATGATGGGAGGGATTACTTGAATTAGAAAAATATATGCACTGACTATATATGTTCTGCTATTTACATCGCAGGAGCTGACAGTGCATCCAATTCACAGTCAACAGACAATAATGCAAAGAACCGTAAGCGGGAAAGGGATAGAGCAAGGCATGCAGCAATGTCTCAAGAAGAGAAGGATGCAATATGTCTGAGGAAGCGTGAAGTGCATCAAAAAAAGAAAGGTGATAGACGCGTTACATATTTGTGGTGTTACAAATACATTACTTGTAATTTGGATGGGTCAAGATCACAGGGATCTTACAAATTAGTTGGACCTTTACACACTTCTACCTGCTTTGTAATATTTCTCAAATATTTCTACTCTGGTATTGGAGTATGTATGGTTGTCATAATATCTCTACAACATGAATGGAGTACGATGCCCAGTAGAGTTCCTCGCATTCCACTTGAGCAACTAGAATTGAGTTCAAGTTTTGCTACTATATATTCTTATATTAGTACAAACTATTTGCAGAGGAAGCCGGTGCATTGAACGATGAAAATGTTGGTCTTGATAAAATTAATGATGAGCGCCCTATCAACAATTCCTATCAGCTCAGCAATGCTGATAATCATGAACGATCGTTCCAATCATCAGAGTTATGTGACAAGCGTGCTCCTGAAGTCTCTGACACGGCCATAAACATCCATGATTCGGTATCCAAGTTAAGTCAAAGAGCACATACCAAAGGGAGTGGTACAAAAAACTAACCCCAGAGCAGAAGAAAGCTTAGGAATGAACGCCAGAAAATGCATGATTCGACGCCAGCACTGTTGGAAGGGAAGAGAGCATGCAAAAGAAGACGAAATGAGTTGAAAAAGAATAGACGGCACCCTCACTCCATCGCCATGGAGAATCCACATTATGTCCCTAAAATTTTAGATTCAGCTAAGGATGGTGCAAAAGTAAGTGCTGCCGATGTGAGTATAACCCAGTTCGACTGCTCGCCGATCTATGTACAATCAAGAGAAGAACAACAACCAGATCTTGAGGCTCCAGAAATGCTTGCTGGACGCTTAAACTATAGGCATCGTGTTACACACGGAGAAAGACATTCATTATTGACACGTCGGAATCGAGAGTTTGCATCAAACATGCCAAGAAAAGTTTGTCAGACAATACATGAGGATCAAGGCATTTATGAAGATAATGACGAAAAAGTCAGTTTATCGCAACCCCCTACTCAATCGGCTGCTGCTATGAATGGTAGTTACACTTACTACATTTTTATGCTGTTACATCTATATTGTAACTTAAAACCTGTCTTAACCGGAAATCGTGTTATATGCTTCATAGACAATCTTGATCAAAGCTAACCAAAACGTACGGGGGATCCAACCTGTACAACTGTTACAGATGATGGTAATTTCCTTTTTTCCTTATATTAAAATTATTTTTTTTCGCGCATGACACCATCCATTTCATTAACGCGTGTGCCTACCTCACAGTCAAGGATGATTGCGATGAGGACGTGATATTTGAGGAGGACGATGAAGAGTTTGAAGGATACCTCTTCGCAGGCCAAGGTACGTATATGCATGAAGATAAATTCCAAGATGCTATAATACCATCGCTAAATATGTCTAACACGTTACTATCTAAATACTCCATTTTAGATGATGACACCGAAGAGGAAGTCGTACTCAACGATGCGGATGATGACTCTGGTTCTATCCCAGATGTATTAGATCCGTACGACGCAATGTATGCAAATATGCTTGAGGATGCCCACATGCTAGAGCTTGTTGAGAACTACCCACATTGCAACGTGAAGAAGTTTGAGTCCGAGCCCCCCGGATTCTGCTGCCGCGGCAGAAAGATTAAGCTATCCACACCTGATACACCACCCGAGCTCGTGAGGCTGTGGTCAAGTTCAGATGCTGATGCTAGGCACTTTCATGCGAACAACAGATATTTCAATGGGTATTTCTCATTCACTTCATTGTATTGTCAGCTCGATCGTATCACCACCAATATGAGGACAGCAGGGGTATACATGTTTCGTGCGCATAGCCAAATATACCATAACCTTAGATCGTTTGGTAGAGAAGATGGTACGAAACCTAGACACCTGGAACTTTACTTCTACGATGACGACCCCAGCCTTGAGTATCGGTTCCACAAGTGCCAGCAGAAGTGCAAAGAGATGGACAAGGAGGTGATTCGGAAGTTAGTCGACATCATGCGTGATAACCCGTACTCTGAACATCTTAGGAGTTTCGGGCAGAATGAGAATCTTGATGACTATCACGTGGAGTTGAACCTTGATCAGCGGTTAGACCAGAGAACATATAACACGCCGCTGACATCTGAAGTGGCCGCTATACAGATAGAAGGGAGCAAGCGTCGAGGTCAATTCGAGAATAGTGTTGTCCTGCATGGGAAGGATAGGTCTATACATGGCATCCGGTCATATCATGGGTGCTACAACGCACTCTCGTACCTTGTATTTTTTTTCAAGAGGTGAACGTGGGTGGCACAACATGATTCAAAAGGCAGGTGTTACTATGGAAGAAGTGAATGCCGCTCACGAGATACGCAGGCAACGTGGGCAGGGCAATAGTGATGATGATCTAGGTAATTTGTTTTGACATAACTCATGTAGTGTACCTTGTAGGATGCGCAATCATAGTCACTAATATAATATTCTTATATGTACAGGGTCTGCCGGAAATCTATGCGTGTCTGTACGTGATTACTACTGCTACAAATTTCAAATGCGACCAGGAATATTTAACCCAATATTGCATGGCAAGCGTCTTTTCCAACAGTTTGCTGTGGACACTTATGTCAAGATCGAGAGCGCTCGTTTAGACTACTTCCGTAATAAACAAGATCAGATTAGGGCTGATCTTTACCAAGGTCTTGTTGACAGTCTTCATGCCGACGAGGGACGAGCAGATGCAATTGACAAGCGTACTATGCTGGGTACGTCATTCATCGGAGGGCCTCGGGACATGAGGCGGCGGTACATGGATGCTATGGCATTGGTGTGAAAGTATGGTAGACCTGATATATTTCTCACGATGACCTGCAATCCTAATTGGGATGAGATCAGGAGGGAACTTTAGCTAGGCCAGACACCACAGGATCGTCTGGATCTCGTTACTCGGGTCTTCAGGGCAAAACTTGAGGAGTTGAAATGAAGTTTGCTCGAAGATCACATCCTTGGAGAGGTACAGGCCTACGTATATATCGTTTAGTTCCAGAAGAGGGGATTGCCGCATGCCCATTGGTTGCTTATAATGCGCAACAAGTTCAAACTCACGTGCCCCGAACAGTATGACCTTCTTATATCAGCAGAGCTACCGAATAAGAAGAAGTACCCGGAGCTGTACAAGATGGTCACTAAACATATGATGCATGGGCCGTGCGGTTTGCTAAATATGAATTGCCCATGCACGAAGGGTCGTGGTTCATGCAAGAACCACTACCCGTGCCCTTTCTGCGAGGCCACTCACAGGGCAAGGATTCTTATCCCGTTTATAGGCGACATGATGACAGGCGCAAGGAAAAAATCCGGGGTCACGAGCTGGACAATCAATGGGTTGTCCCTTACAACCCTTATCTGTTGTGGTTATTCAACTGTCACATCAATGTTGAGGCATGCGGGAGCATTAAGTCCGTGAAATATTTGTTCAAATATATATACAAGGGGCATGACCGAGTGTCCGTGGCCGTGAGAGAATCTGCCAAGGAGGATGAGAATGGTAACATCGACGAGATCAAACAGTATAGGGACGCCAGGTGGGTTACTCCTCCAGAAGTGCTGTGGAGGATATACGGCTTTGAGTTGAGTAAGGTCCATCCGCCCGTAAAGCAGCTGCAGCTTCATCTACCTGACATGCACATGGTCTCATTCCATCAACGCAAGAAGATTAAAGACGTGGTTAACCGTCCAGGGGTCAAACGATCAATGCTGACGGCGTACTTCGAGGCAAATAGGATGCACAAGAAGGCTCGTGGAATCCTCTACCGTGATTTCCCCAAGTATTTTACTTGGCAATCTAATGGAAAATTCTGGCAATGGAGAAAACATGAAAATCGTAGCCAAATTGGTAGAATTGTCTCGGCTCATCCGGCCGAAGGTGAACGCTACTATCTCCGTGTTCTCTTAAACCACGTCACTGGTGCTACCTCATATCAGCATCTGAGGTCGGTGGACAGAGTGTTGCAGCCATCATTCCGAGAAGCCGCAGAAAAAAGGGGTTTGACCGAAGAAGACACCACACTTGATGATTGCCTCGCAGAAGCCGCACTGTACCAGATGTCGTCCTAGCTACGAAGGCTATTTGCAACAATTTGGTGTTCTGCGAGCCAAGTGACATGTTCGGGCTGTGGCAAAAACATCTAGAAGCAATGTCAGAGGACTACAGGCGTAATTGTCCTTCCGCAACGGCCGTGGAACAAATGGTGCTGATTGACCTTAGAAATATGTTGCAATCGATGGGGAAGGATATAAAATCATTCCCACTACCAAATATTGATGACACCTATGACACAGCAAGCGGTATCCCCCATGAGATATTTGAGGAGTCAAGCATAGTACCCAGTCTGAGTCCTTAAACGATGAGCAGAGGGCTGCATATGATGAGATCATTGTTGGCGTTCCTTGCACTCAATATAATATGGATTCCGCAAGCGCACAGAATCATCGCTGTAGCACTTCATCTTGGAGTATTCCAGGGTATCGTATATTTCGTTAGGGAAGCACTATGGATAAAGAGTGTCGGAGAATCGAATGATAAACTTTACTAGAAATATCAACCGACTAACTTAATGGGGGTAAGCCTGATATGATAGGATAAGATAATGGCCAACGATGACCGTCTGACACAGGAGACTCTAATCCTTAGAGAGGTAAGTAGCTGGGAGGACAATGAGCGAGAAAGACTCCTAAAACACTTCTAAACTACTGAGCTAGCCTCTCTACACTAAACCTTGATTCTGACTAGTTATCGGGAACCTAGAGCTTACTTCGGAGGCTGGAAGAGGAAGGACTTCAGAAAGGGGTGAGAGGGGAGTCCAACGGCAACCTGCAACTACTGCTATGAAAATACCCGAACGTGGTGGACTACAAGGGACGGACAGGGCTGTCACCACCTGCCGTCTACCACAACGATTCCGTGGGGTGGAACACACTTTCTAGCTAACACTGAGCTCAGACACCACGTCCGTACTCGATATTAGGATTTCTCTTGACGCGTTCAAGAGAAATCCCCCTCAACCTAGAGAACTAACTTGAGTTACTCTAGTCCGGGCGAGAAAACCCGTAAGGTAAGATCCCAATAAACAAGATAGGTACAAAGCCTAAGCTAGAGGAATTACTTCCACACACAAGCATGATAACTTGGGAAGATAAATAAATGCGGAAAGTAAAGCTGACTCGAAAAGATAAAGAAGATAACTTATATTGATAAATGTCAAAGGAAAAGATACAAGAGCTTATATCGACTTCTAATGACGACTCCGAAATCCCGAGACAAGCTCGACTCGACTCTAACTCCCAGACTACCTAACCTACTCTAGGAAACAAAGATGAGAAGAGAGAACTCCTTTGGTGTGTCTCACAAGTGAGGATGGGGGGCCTATTTATACTAGCTAGAGGTCGGTATTTGGCCGAGGCGTCAGGTGTAAGCAAGATGGTCGGTTGATGTAGCTTCCATGGAAGTTGAGCACGAGACACTGCAAAGTGGGGCCGGCTAGCCTCTCCTAGGCCGGCCGGCCTGGGATTCTTGCCATTTGTCGCCGACCTTCTCATGGACGCTCCTGATCTTGTCTAGATGGCGGTGGAGGGTTGCGTCGGTTTGAAGCTGACAGTTGGTAGGCCGGCCGGCATCTCCTAGTCCGGCCAGCCTGGGTCTGGCACATCTCGGCCTCCCGTTTAACTGACATCTTGATCAAAGGGTGCATGAACACCATAGTGGTGCTCCGGGCCAAAAGATCTTGGTAAGTGCTGCAGGTGGGCCCTTCAATCCATGTGCTAGGCCTTTCGGTCCATTTGATCAAACCAACTTGCAATCCATGGTTTAGAGGTAATGTGAGCGTGTCACTTCACTCCTGGACCGAAGACGTGGCACAGTTAGTGGAGGTGCTAGGCCGGCCGGCCTGGGTTTTTCCCAGTTTCGGCTCATTTTTGGTATATTACCTCCTGAAAGCACAACTCATCCAAAACTTGTGGAACTTGTTAGAAATAAGTAAAATATGTATGGAACATGGTGTAAATCTGATTTTATTCCCGAGAAGTTGATGGTCAAAATGGGAAATAATGGTCGTCAACAATCATGTCCACAATTGACATGGACGAAGGCGGCTTGTTCTTTGTGGATGGACCTGTCGGTACTGGGAAGACTTTTCTTTACAGGGCCCTGCTCGCTAGAGTACGCGGCGAGAACAAGCTTGCTGTGGCGACAGCTACATCTGGTGTTGCCGCCTCCATCATGCCTGGTGGAAGAACCACCCGCCCACGCTTCAAAATACCGCTTACTATTGAGGATGGTGGATGCTGTAGCTTCACGAAACAAAGTAGTACTGCCAAGCTGCTACGGAGAACATCTCTTATAATTTGGGATGAGGCTACTATGACAAAGAGGCAAGCAGTGGAGGCTCTTGACAAAAGCTTGAGGGATATAATGAATAGGCCGGAGCTACCCTTTGGTGGGAAGACTGTTGTTTTCGGTGGAGATTTCAGGTAGGTCCTCCCTGTTGTCCGGAAGGGGTTGAGGGCTCAAATAGTCGATGCTTCGCTGCGGAGGTCGTACCTTTGGGATTCGATGCGGCACCTAAAGCTGGTGCGCAACATGCGGGCACAGAGCGACCCATGGTTTGCAGATTATCTCTTGCGCATCGGTGGTGGAACAGAGGAGGTAAACGGTGATGGAGATGTGCGTCTCCCGGATGATATATGCGTGCCTTATACTGGAGATGGTAAAGATCTTGATAGATTGATTGAATGCATATTTCCAAGGCTGAATGAGAACATGGCAAGCAAGGACTACATCACTTCAATGGCAATTCTGTCAACACGAAATGAGCGGGTGGATATGATTAATATGAAGATGATCGGTAGTTTCTGAGGGGGCGAGATGGTTTACCATAGCTTCGACTCTGTAATTGATGATCCCCATAACTATTACCCCTCATAGTTTCTTAACACCTTGACCCCGAATGGTCTACCTCCACACGTGCTAAAGCTCAAGATTCATTGTCCAATCTTATTGCTTAGGAATATCGACCCTGCGAACGGACTCTGCAACGGAACGAGGCTGGTGGTACGCGGATTCTAGAGGAACACAATCAACGCAGAAATTGTGTTGGGGCAGCATGCTGGAAAATGGGTTTTCCTCCCTCAGATACCCTTATGTCCATCTGATGATGAGATGTTCCCGTTCCAGTTTAAGAGGAAGCAATTCCCGATTAGTCTCAGCTTTGCCATGACGGTTAACAAGGCACAAGGGCATACTATTCCCAACGTGGGTGTGTACTTGCCCGAACCCGTGTTCTCACATGGTCAGTTGTATGTTGCGCTATCTAGAGCAACCGCCAGATCAAACATCAAGATCCTCGCACTCCCACCTAATGCTGAGGAAGGCGATGAGGAAGATGAAAAGAAGGATAAGAATCAATCCAAGAAGATGGATAAGAAAAAATCCAGTGCGAAGGAGAAGAAAAAAACACCTAATAATGAAAAAAAGAAGATATCGACGAGAAACGGTACATACACAAAGAATATTGTGTACAAGGAGGTCCTAACACTATAGATGAGGTAATATATTCATATATACAACACAATATTTCTTAATTATTCTACTGTATGAGAATCTTATCATGTTGCTTCCTATAATTAGCAAATGTATACAAGTCCTTTTCTGTTGTACCACGAAGGTGTTCTATGCCATATAAAAGCTTATCAAAGGAATCACATGTGCTGGTGTGCTTAGTGCGGGACGGTGGGCGATGATCGCAGGAGCAATGCGCGCGTTGCAAATCCAGACAGCTTATTTACAAGCAATAAGATTTGTCTATTTTGTTATCTTTTCAGTCGAACCTTTTTTGTATTATCAAGTTATATGGTACTCTACTCCCAATTTGATTGATACTTAAGTGTCCAAGAGAGTCTTTTTTTTTAAGGAAGTCCAAGAGAGTCTTTGATACAATGATTATTTTCTTGTGATTTTTTAGATTATTGTAATATATAGTTGCATGTTTGTAGAATTGCACATTGTTCGATAGTCGGACGTTTGATTTTTTTCCGCTCCCGTAGCAACGCACAGGCATTCAACTAGTTGATCAAGAAAGAGGGATGTGGACAGACGACGCATGGATGGAAACAATGGATTACAAGGGCTTGTGTGGGCTGGATCATATATAGCCCATGGAATGGAAGTGACCTTCTTGGTTGGTTTAAGCACTAGTTTAGGGCCCACAATGCAACCAGGCGACTGAGGGAGAACGGGATGGCCCAGCAAGGAATTTCCAACCAGGCTTGGAAAGTTGTAAGATTGTTGTGGACGATACTCCGCATTATTGTGATATAGACTAGGCCTGGTTTGGTTTTATAGCGTCCTAGTGAATGCTAGTGAATAGTGATATAACTGTTAATTACGATGTCAAACAAAGCCTGTTTATAAAACCAACTTCAGAACCGTCGCGCTAGTGACCCTGAAAAATCTAATAAGACTTTTGACCGCGCTATTAGAGGATAGTTACTGTAGCAAATCATTGATTAATTACCATCGTTGGATTCGTCGCGAAAAGTTATACCCATCTCTGAAAATTTTTTACAAATAGACTTCATTTAATACATATGCGAGATTCTCTCGTACAATGGAATAGCGTGGTGGAACCAAACGAGGCATAAAACGAAAAACTCACGGTCATCAGGACTGTTATGGCTTCTGAGTTGGAAAAGACTCGAACATGGGTGGTTAGGGTGCACGACCACACCACCTCCCACCCTAACCAGTTGAGCAAGGCTCAATTTCCTGACTGTTATGGCTTCTGATAATGACATAGACACTTGCACCATTTCTCAAACGGTGATTAGCTCTGCTAGAGTGTCTTTCGAAACGGACGGAGGAAAATAATTATTCCCATAGGATTTCTTGTCAGCCATATTTATAGGATGTCTCTGAATGCAAGATTCTCATAACATAGAAATATGAAAAATCATATGTTTGAAGTTGCTTGGCCCAGCGATTACGTTTTTCTTTAAATTCCTGTGGACCGAAATTTTGTAGGGTTCCAACGAGTTCAATTCTTTGTTCCAACTAGAGAATTTTCCCATAGATCAAATTGCAAATCCAAAATACTTGTCCTCTAAAAGAAAGAGCCCTTATCATGGGAAGCCAATCCTATGCAGTACCCCCCCCCCCCCCCCCCCACACACACACACATTCATTCTATATTAAGAGGACCCGTCCAGTAACTAGAAGCAAGAACCAAACTCGGCTGCACACGGAATTTAGTATGCGCAGCTTTAAATTGCTTGATCTCACGCCCGGCCCGAAAAAACAAAGTAATTTTAATCAAACACGCGCTCAAAATTCAGTGGCTAAATGAGAACGAAGAAATAACAATGAGTTGTGAGTAGGGGTGGTAATGGATCATGGCTCTAATACTTCACAATCCAACTTGATTCTTAATTTTTTTAGCTCAAAATTGAATAAAATTAGAATCCGATTCTTTTAGGATCCGATCTTTAGATTATCTAGACTAAAAAAAATTAAAGTCATTTACCACCCCTAGCTGTGAGCACACCAAATCTGATCTCCATGGATGATGATTGAGTGGACGAATTATATGCCCTTCGCGTGTTGCCAAGAAATCCTATTAGTACACAAACTCATCTGCAAGCATATATGTATCCAAGGATAGAAACTCAGCTTTTATGTGCAAGATGACGGTGAATAATCTAAGAGGCAAAGCATACAGATAGGAAAAATTAACCAGCAGGCAAACCGATTACGGAAACTTGAGAGGCGCCGCGGGTGAGGTCCATCGATCATAGCCTGAGGGACAGGTCCAGCTCGTCGGCGCGCTCGACGCCGCCGTGCTCCGACGAGCCCTTCTTGTCCCGCAGCAACAGGCGAGACGATCTCTCCGGCCCCAGAGCGTCTTCCAGCCGCGGCCTCGCTCCGACGGTCTCAGCTCCCGCGGCGACGCTGATGGCGCGCCCCGCGCCGCCGGCATTGAAGGCGGCGGCGATCTCGCGGCGGCGCTTGGCGAGGGTGCGCTCGTACTTGTGCGCGTTCTGGTGGCCGCCGAGCGCCTGCGAGGTGTAGAACTTGCGGTCGCAGTAGGTGCAGCGGAAGAAGCCGGGCGGCTCCGTGTCCGAGTCGCCGGGGAGGAGGCTGAGCTCGAGGTCCAGCTCCTCCTCTTGCTGCCACGGCAGTCTACTGCTCAGTCTGCTCTTCATGTTGGCAAATTAAAACTTATAGCTCGCGACTGCGTGTCTGTGATTGTGCAGCAGAAATAAACTGACGATCTCTGTGCTGTGCCAATCCAGGTCTAAATACAGGTGCACAGCTTCTAATAAAGCCAACGGCACGGCACGCCACTGTTGCTTGAGTTAGTGGACGGAGTCAGTACTGTGGCTGGATGTCGCACGCACGTTTTGAACATGTCAGGTGTAGGGATCTGTGGCAAGTTTTTTTTTCCCCCGATTACTGATCTGTGGCAAGTTGCATTGGATAAACACAAAGCAGGTTTCTGGGGGAATCTAGCTAGGAGGCTTTTCTTATAAAATATGATGCTAACAATAGTTCACGTTTAAGCTATACAGGTTGTTTTGACTTTTCCATATACATAAAGTTTGTATATCTTTTAATATACTCTATATCTAAATATCTGCAAAAAATAAAATATTTTACTTTAAAATGGATGGAGCAAACAATATATAACGAGTGCAAAATCTAAGCAGTAAATCATATAAACGATTGCTCTGCCATTCCCATTTACTCTAACCAATTGGGGATGATTTTTTTTCACATTTATGTAGCTTATTTAAAAGACTAAAATAAGTCAAGAAATTACTAGTTTTTCTCGTTCGTCATAGATACTTACGCACACATGTTCCCGTCACTGTAGAGCATACTGGCGCACACATGCTACACAGGTTTGAGGACAGGATTCAAACAAAAGGTACCTGGTCCTTATCAAAAAAGAAAGAAACAAATGTGCTGGGCGGCTGCACGAGAACACGAAAAGGCACGCAGGGCCCATGCCTTCGCTGTACGTACATTTCCAGTGATGATCATTCCGAATCTTTCGAAGTTGCTGGATTTTGGCTGTCTGGCAGTATTTAAAGAAAATCACTCTCCAGATGATTTATAAAACGATATTTTAGGATTAACTAAGATGTTATTAGGAGCTGAGAAAAATAATCTTTTATAATTAACTAAGATGTTATGCGATGAGAAAACTACCTCCTTCTCGTGATTCACTTCTCCACGAGATCACTTCCCACAGACAAGCAAGCAAGAAAAGCCCTGTCGAGCAAGAGCTTCATATGTCTGAAACCATTTTCTTTGTACCATAAAAAAACTATTTCTCACTATTCTTGTTAAAATCGCCGTTTGCCAGCAAACCATGGAGCTCATCGTGCCAAACCAACCCTACCATGGCCGTGTTTGGATCCAAAGGCTAGAGCTAATTAGCTCAAGCAAATAGCTCTCCAATAAACTAGTCTTTGACATGTTTGGATCCAAAAGCTATTTAACATTTAAATCACATTTTCTCAAATATTAGAGTCCTATTACCTCTCTTGGAAATAGCTCAAATAATCACTCTTTGGGTGGGATAGTTTTTTTAAGTAGGTTATTTGCAAATAGCTAAGAATCAGCCCTCATGTTTGGAGATTTTGGACTATTTTAACCTAAAAATAGCTATATCCCTTGAATCCAAACACGCCATATGTCATGTCCTTCACACTTGTTCGGAAATCATCGCTATATATAATTTCCAGGCATATGTAGAATTATTTATTTATTACATGGTTATCACACAGAAAATGGAAATGGAACGACGACGTCGCGATCTGTACTAATCGCATATCTGTTTACGAAAGCGACTCGATCTGATGGTACTATACGATAGATTATGCTTCGAGCGACGTAATTGGCATGTGAAACATTACACGCTATGTAGGCCGCCAGCATATCTGTTTACGAAAGCGACTCGATCTGATGGTACTATACGATAGATTATGCTTCGAGCGACGTAATTGGCACGTGAAACATTACACGCTATGTTTTTTTAGCAAGCGTGTGTGGTGTGTGCGTGTGTGGTGGCGTGAGTGCTACATATGGCGCGTTCCGAAGACTACTCGGGCAGCCTCGTCTGCGTTAAGTCCGGTCAACGTGGACGTCTAAAATTTAACATGACTCCCCAGTGCTCCTGAGTGCTTCAAAAAAAACATTACACGCTATGTAGGCCGCCATTCATTGCAGCATCTTCGGTGGTTGCAAGGATGAGAGAGAGAGGATCACATGGTTCCACAGCAGCCACCACTTGAAAGATGGAGGACCTAGCTAGAAACGAAATGTGATGGCGTATTCGCGTACGTGTGGCCACCTCGCAATGATTTTCCGATCGGTCGCCATCGTCTATCGACGAACATGGAGCCGCGACCTCCAGCCTCCAGGGCAGGTTCTGGATAGGATAAAAAGCACGTGCGGCGTCCGAACAAGTCGTGCCATCGGAAATTCAGAATCTGTTTGGCTCGGCGCAGTTGTTGGGCCCGTGACGACAAAAAATCAGCGTCGGAGAGGCGATAGGAGGAGGCCCGGCCGGGCCTTCGACGCCTCCGTGAATTTGGGCCGTTTAAGTTAAGCGGGCTGGCGGGGAACTTGGTCTCGGGCCGGCGGCTTTGCTGTGTGAGTGGGGCAGGCTGAGAGTCTATGTGGACACACCAAAGAAAGCAAATGGGTCCAATTTGGTTTCGCGGGCCTGATAAAATGAAATGATGTTTCGCGGTTAGCCTCCTCCGTCCGGGGGGGAAGCGGCACTACGGCAGTGGCATCACGATGTATCGTTGATATTTTGTGTCTCTTTTATTTCCGTTACTAGTGGAGATTGCGGCACGTATTTAATTTTCCTTTCACAAAATAATATTATTTATTTTTCTTCCAAAAATAATATATATCATTCTTTTCCTTCGATAAATTAATGGTGTTGATTATTATCCTTCCAAAATAAATAATGATGCAAATTATGAGTGAATTCATGTGCAAAGAAAAGTAAAGTGTGTGCTAAAGAAAAATAATATGCGGATTCAAGAGGCGGGATAGGAAATTGCTGGTGTAAAAAATATTAGAATTTTGGTGCAAATATTTTTCTTCTATCAATTTTGTGGATCAACACCCCTTTTGGTCAAACCTTTGGATTGGCAAGTGGGACCTTCGTGAGAGGTAAAGTGAGCTTATTCTTGGTGATAAAGGATTTTAATTTTTCAACTTTTATTTATTATAGATTAATTAGCATGTAGTAGTAGACCTTTCCATCAAAATTATTATAGTTTTTCGAGAAAGCATAATAGACGATTACTACTTCTAGATGTAAACTATATACCTAGATATATACTATGTATAGATACCTAGATATATACTATATATAGATGTATACTCTATCCGTCCTAAATTATTAATTATTTTGATTTTTCTAGATTTATAAATTTTGCTGATGATTAATAATTTGAAACGGAAAAAATAGAAAAAATATATTAAAAACTAAAATAAATTTTAATCTAGCTAGGATGGAGGGGGTAGATATAGGGGTGGTAAGGCCGTCCACAACGGGCCGAGCATCCTAAGGAGCATCTCCTCCTCGATTTCCACGCCCTCTCTATCTACAGTGCCAAACAGTGCGTCTACAGTGCCAAACAGTACATTTGCTCCTCCATTTGCTCTTTTCGCTGTGGACGGTCTAACATTTCATGACTCTAAGGGTGTGTTTAGTTGGTGAAAAGTTTGGGTTTTGGTACTGTAGCACATTTCGTTGTTACTTGACAAATAATGTCTAATCATAGACTAATTAGGCTTAATAGATTCATCTCGTGCTAATCAGTTAGACTGTGTAATTAGTTATTTTTTTAACTGCATTTAATATTTTATGCATGTGTCCGAAAATTCGATGTAATGAGTACTGTGCAAATTTTTTTGGAAACTAAACAGGGCCTAATACTGTCTTCACAATCCAACTGAATTCTTAATACTTTTAACTCAAAATTGTATGAGATTGGAGCTTGATCTTTTTAGAATCTGATTCTTAGATCATCTATCAAAAATTAAGGCCTACCATGGTTGGCACTTGGCAGACGACAGAGTAGCCCGTCTACTGGCCCGTAATACCACCATAGGGAGACGACAGAGTGGCCCCGTCTTCCGACTCTGGCCCGTCGCCTCCTTCGCGCTCAACGCTCAGAAGTCAGAACACGGACACGCTCTCACCCTTTCTGCTCCGCACCTTATCCCCAAAACCCTATCAACCCAAAGCTCCCAATCAAACCCCTCCTCTCCCCATGGCGGCCACGCTCTTCTCCACCTCCCTCTCGCCCCAGTTCCTCTCCCTCTCCGCCAAGCCCAACCCCGCAACCCCGTCCGCCACCGCGGCCTTCTCCTCGGGGGCGCCGCAGCTCCGCGCGCTCTCCGTGGCGGCGGCGGTCCGGAGGCCGCTCGCGCCCGTCCGCGCGGCCGCGGCCGTGGCGGAGGAGGTCGAGGCGGAAGGGCAGGCCGGCGGGGAGGAGGAGGAGGAGGAGTTCTCCGCGGACCTTAGGATCTTCGTCGGCAACCTGCCCTTCAGCGTCGACAGCGCCCAGCTCGCGGGACTCTTCGAGCAGGCTGGCTCCGTCGAGATGGTCGAGGTGTGTCTGTGTATGCAACTATGCATCCTGTCAGCAGGCCGTAGTGGCAGCCATTTCGCATTGTTCCAGACTTCCAGTTACCGGACGCTGGTAAATTTGGCATTGCTCATGATCACGGTGCCGGTAGACAAACTGATAGCAACAGTGCTCAGGACCAAAATGTTCGTATTGGTCACTTTGGGCCATGTTTGGTTGTGGAGTGAAAATGTTTTGATGAGAGAGAAATGATGCTTTGACCACTAATTAGGAGTATTAAATAAAGTCTAATTACAAAATTACATCCACAACTATGGTACTGTAGCAGTTGCTCTAGCTAATGAGGTCTTTGACCGCACGATTAGATGATGTTTGAGCACAGTTACTGTAGCATCACTGTAGCCAATCATGATGGAACTTGGCTCATTAGATTCGTCTCGAAAAGTTATACCCATTCCTAAAAAGATTTTGCAAATAGATTTCATTTAGTACTACATGCGGGCATTCGTTTTTTAGTGCAAAAATTTTCTTGGTTGCATCCAAACACGGCCTTGGTGGGCAATAAAAATGGTTACCAATGCAATTGGGCGGGTCATTAGGTTCTGCCATAGACGGTTTGCGAATAATATAGCAACACGTTCTTTCATTTTCCAATTGACGGGGTTACATTTGTTACAGGTCATCTATGACAAATTGACCGGAAGAAGCAGAGGATTCGGGTTTGTGACAATGTCTTCGGTCCAAGAAGTTGAGGCGGCTGTTGAGCAATTCAATGGCTATGTGAGTACACTTCTCTTGCTCCATAGCATTGCACATTGTTAATGCTTGGTACCATATTTTACTGCCATGCACCATTCCCTGCCTATAGTATGCCATATATTTTACCTAGAATCATAATGTTTGCAATAGGTTTTATTGGTTTCTTGATATTCCCTTATTAGAATTATAATCTAATATTTACATGTTTTCCCCAGCTTTTGCTTGGTAGACTACATTGTGTTACAAACTGTTCTAGAGATGTTCCCTTGTTTATCTAGCTGATATATCTCTGAAACTAGGTGCTTGATGGAAGAAGTTTGAGGGTGAATTCAGGCCCAGCACCACCCAGGGAGCTGTCCTCACCAAGAGGGCCCAGAGGCGAAGCCAACAGGGTTTATGTGGGCGACCTTTCATGGGGTGTCGACAACTCAGCTCTCGCTAACCTGTTCAACGAGCAAGGTGAGGTCCTGGAAGCCAGGGTCATCTACGACAGGGAGAGTGGGAGGTCTAGGGGGTTTGGTTTTGTCACGTATGGATCCTCCGAGGAGGTGGAGAATGCAATATCGAACCTTGATGGCGCTGTGAGTTCTCAATCTCGTTCGTCCTAGCTGTTGGCTTACGCTTGTGCATTTGGAGTTTGTGAGCACTAATCACTAATGCTGAATCGGTTTATCATTGCCCTGCAGGAATTGGATGGCCGACGGATCCGTGTCACGGTAGCCGAGTCGAGACCGCCTAGGCAACAATACTGAAATTCCACTTCAGAAACTGCTCAGAATGGATTGTAGTATGGACTGTAGTATCGCCAGTCTTTATTCTTCAGGATTTTGTTAGCTGTAGTATCTCCACCAACCATACATGATCTGATCTGGTCTTGACCATGCATCACTGAGCTTATAAAGTTCTCATGGTTCAATACGCGTACGCTTACTTGTAACAGCGGATTCCCATGCTCAGTAGCCCTCTATACTGCGGCATACGCAGATGTTGTATGTCTTCTTCGCCAACTCGAACTCTGTACCTGTCCGTTATGAGCAGCTGGACGGCCACAGAATGTCTGGTGGCTGGTCCGTAGTGGGGGGCCGATTCCCCCAGCCTCCCCTTCTCAGCCGTTTCGTGGTTGGTGTGGTCCCGTAGCCTCGACAGCAGATGATGCTCTAAAGTGTAAACATCCTTTCCCCCCGAGAAGATCCGAGCGCATACGGCTGGCTCGGCACGTCACCTTCGCCGCGGGCATTCGTTCCTGTCGCTACACGACAGGCACATGGTGACCGACGGACCCGCGTCCTTGAGGTCGCTGCAGCTGGGGGGCGCGGCGTTCCGTGGCCGTGGCGATGGTGGGCGGCCATCGGCCACCGCATCGTTCAGGGCTGTCACGCTACGGCAGAAAAGTACGGTGCCGTGAGTGAGGCAGGGGGGCGATAGTGAGGCCCGTGAAACGGCCGGCTCCCAGCACCCCAGCACGGAGGCTGAGCCATGGGCCATGGCGGCCGCCGGTGCCCCTACCAATGCAACTCCCCAAGTGGTGGCTGCGTGAGACGGCGTGGCGCGTGCGGCGCCGGTGGGGGTTGACGGAGACGTCGCGCTTGGCCGAGAGGAGCTCTTCCCGCTCGCACCGTCGCGGCAGGGACGCGCACGTCGAATCTATGGCCGCTCCAGCGCGAGATCCGGTGGGCCAGTGCCAAATTTCAGAAAAAAAAATTTTAGCAGGATAGATGCGTGTGTTAGCTGGAACAGATCGATAGAACCAATCACTAGCCGTTTGCCAGCCACTTGCTCGTCAGGTGCAGTGTCGCCATCCTGCACTGCACGCCGACGCGGCGAGCACTACTAAACAGCCGTGATTAGCACTGGCTACTGGCGGTCTGTTCATGTCGACATTCTGGCCCCCTCATCCGGTCACTCGTTGCCGACCCCGCGACGTCTGCAGATGATTGTGCATCATCCAAACATTTGTATTGTCTGCTCAAGACGGAAAAGAAAAGTGTATCATTTATATTGGCGCTAGAAGCCTAGGATCAACCCAAACACACGTTCCATTCTGTCCAAAGTTCACTATGTTGGAAATATGCGTTTAAAGAGATCATATTTCAATTTGAGGCAAAATAGAAGTAACAGTGCTACTGCTATCTCAAACAAGATTGAAAACTGACAGAGTAAAACAAATCAAAACATACCCATGTTAAATTCGATTATTCTTACCGATCAGTGCTCCGTCCTCGTGAAGAGACGATGCAATGCAGATTGTAGCAGCGCAGAACGTAGAAGATCAGCCTCGAGCGGTCGCGCAGTTGCGCTGCCCAGAAACCTTATTGGCGTCCCTCGTGCAAACTTCACGATGGCAAGGGTTTGGAGATACTGCTCACCCTTCTCCTCAGTGCACGCCAAGAGAAGAGTCGGCGAGATCCAGCAGCTCGATGACACAGCACAGCAGGAGGTGGAGAATGTCAAGGAAAATATATGAGTTACACCTGAATACTTTTAGTCCACTTATATAGGCGCAGCTGCCCTCAAGGAACCGTTATCTCTTTGATAACGCCCATAAAAGACATTAAAACATATTCAGGAGGGTTATGACAATTTACTGGGTATTAAGGAATTAATCGGCCATCGATTAGCGCCTAACCAGTGCACAACGGTTCAAATGTGAGAGACACAAGTAGCAAAATATGAGCTTAATTACAGCCACACGACTGCACGTCGCAAATCACAAGTCACGTGAATATATACACGAAAAGACGCGGATAAGCGCACGCGCATGCGTGCGTTGGTGTGTGTTTAGCAAAACCTTACACATTCTATCTCTTGGCTACTCCATTCAACGCATAGAAAGTGATCCAATATTTAAGTTGGTGTTCACTTGATTGTATTAGCAATATTGAACTATACCAACCAACCATATATTACTTTGGAATTTTCCAAAATAGATCATAAATGGACCAAATTCCAACACACTACTCGAATTTGGCATTTTAGACAACGGGAGGTTTCTTGAAAATTACATTGAATCTACATATTTGTTCTACAGCTGCTTCTAAACGGACAGTATGTAGTTACAATATTTTGTTTTTCTTTCTTGTTCTCTCGAATATGCAGGAAAGTTACGCATTATTATATTTAGATAGAAAAAGAGTTTACAATGCAACTGAGCAAAGAGTTTGTGCATATCGACACACCAAGGTGCTAAGGAAGGGAGAAAAACAAGACCCCTAAGGCCAACTCTAAGACTATTTTTTTAATAGAATAGGCAGTACAACTTAGATACTCACAATTTATATATACTCATCTCTATAAATGCATGTTCGCAAAACTCTATCTCTATAAAAATTCAGAATATAAGATACTACCGAGACTCTTATAACCATTAGACTACAAACCCTTTCGCAACCCTAAGACTACTCTAGCTGTAAACAACCAAGACGTGCTGCTGCCGCATCTATCCAAAGCTTTATATCGAGCTTGATCCGATTGAGCATTTTTTTCCTCTATGTACAAGACAACTCTATATATGTACATAGTGTCTTTTTGAAAAACCATGCACATAGTGTCTTGGAGTATATTTCGAGGTCTTATTATCCGGTTCTGGCATTGTGTATGGCATCCGTTTGGAATATTCGGAAGCAGATAAACAAAAATGATTCCGTCCAAGGCCTTGTTTAGTTGCGTGTAAAACATTGTAGCACTTTCGTTTGTATTTGATAATTATTGTCCCGCCATGGGTTAACTAGGCTCAAAAGATTCGTCTCGCAAATTACAATCTAACTGTGTAATTAGTTATTTTATTTAGCTACATTTAATACTTCATGCATGCGTTGAAACATTCGATGTGATGGGGAATCTTGTAAAGTTTTGGAATTTTGAAGGGAACTAAACAGGGCCCAAGACTCCCAAGTCAGCCGACAAGTTTGTGCGAGAAAGAAACGGGCATCTGCTGGCCCACTTCATGCTTTTCTGTGTGTGATGACTCTGCATGCGTCGTAAGCGCGCGTGTGGGCCCTGAAGTCGAGCGAGCTGATAAGTCCAAGCAGAGTCTCAGAATAAAAAGTGCACCTCCTACACTTACTTGAGTCCACTGACGTGCGGGCCAAGAGCCACATGTCAGTGACTCAACAGAGCAATACTGCATAGGATCCATATCCATGCATAAACCTTTTGACTCGACAGTCACTGCAGCAATCATCATTCAGCATCAAGCCGTGCTGATCTGGTGCCGCCCCCCGTATCATGCCATTCTGGTGGTTGTTATTGCTACAACACCTACCAACTAACCATATTATCATCTGTAAACATCACCAGAAGCGTGGCCAACTTGCTTTGCGGAACTAACTTGCTAAAGCATAAGCAAATGGATCCATGTAGAGCCTGCGCATCGACCAACTTGCTGTGAGGAATTAAACTAAGATATTAGTCGAAATGGTTTTAGGCTAAAATTAGAGGCACTAGCTAAGCAAAAAAGAACTAAATTTGGTGATGTATCTAGATTTTGATAGTATCCTTTAGGGTTGTAGCTAAACTTGGTCGTGTGACTAAATTGTGATGCACTCAATTTTTGCATGCACAACCAATGGGGAAAAAAAATAAAGGTACAATTATCAATTAGTAAGGGAAAGTAAGACGCGCGTGAATATAGATAAATACAAGAACATGGCTACATCTTACGGGTTTCATCAGGATGAAACGAGGCTTCTAAATCCTTGAAAATTGTTCGAGAACGCATAGGAGCGAGTTCCATTTCATTCGACTCCCCTCTAATCTTGCGCATTGAATTAAATGTTATAATCAAGCTATAGAATAAATTTTTTCTAAGAATAAATTGCTTAATTCATCGACTTAAGGCTCTTATATGATGTGCCACTCTTAAGAACATGCAAAATGGAACTTCCCATTTCGTATTGCCAGTTGAATTTGTTGCGCTCTGTTTTGCTCGGTGGACGTAGCGATGCACACGCGCTCTTTACCAAACCCCCCACTCCACTACAAATAAGCCGCACCGCATTTCGAAAGGGCCTCACGAGCGCCAGCCAGTCACCTACCCCGAAGCCGCCGCGACCGATCGAGCCGAGCGCCCCGCCCCACGCCGCGCCGCGCCGCACCGAAACCCTAGCTCCTTCTCCTCAGCCATGGCCACCGTCTCGCTCACGCCGCAGGTGGTCTTCTCCACCGAGTCGGGCGGCGCCCTCTCGTCCGCCACCATCCTCCGCTTCCCGCCAAACTTCGTGCGCCAGCTCAGCACCAAGGCCCGCCGCAACTGCAGCAACATCGGCGTCGCGCAGATCGTCGCCGCGGCGTGGTCAGACTGCCCCGCCGGCCGCCCCCACTCCGGCGGCGGCGGCGGCCGCGCCCGCGGCGTGGCCTCCTCCCACGCCGCGGCCGCATCGGCCGCCGCCGCCGCCGCCTCCGCGGCGGCGGAGGTCAGCGCAATCCCCAACGCTAAGGTTGCGCAGCCATCCGCCGTCGTACAGGCCGAGCGTAACCTGCTCGGCTCCGACGCCAGCCTTGCCGTCCACGCGGGTACCGTACCAGATCTGGAATCCATGCCTTTTCTCTTGACGATTCCTTTCTTTTCTTTTTTGATGATTCCTTTGCGGCTTTTGCGTTTTTTTTCATCTGAAACAGGCGAGAGGCTGGGAAGAAGGATCGCCACGGATGCGATCACCACGCCAGTAGTGAACACGTCGGCCTACTGGTTCAACAACTCGCAAGAGCTAATCGATTTCAAGGTTGGACAAATCCCCCTTTTCTAAAAGAACAATCGTGCTTGCTTCTGTCGAATTTGATGGATCTGGTGTGGAACTGTCAAAATCGATTTCTGTTCCTTAGGAGGGGAGGCATGCTAGCTTCGAGTACGGGAGGTATGGGAACCCGACCACGGAGGCATTGGAGAAGAAGATGAGGTGAACTGTATTACTTTGCTCCTTTGGCTGTGGAAATGTCGACGCCTTGTTTGTTGCATCGGGTCGGAATCTTAACAGTTGAGTGTTTTAATGGTGCAGTGCACTGGAGAAAGCTGAATCCACTGTGTTTGTGGCGTCGGGGATGTATGCAGCTGTCGCTATGCTCAGTGCACTTGTCCCAGCTGGTGGGCACATTGTGACCACCACTGATTGCTACCGCAAGACAAGAATTTACATGGAAAATGAGCTCCCTAAGAGGGGAGTTTCGGTAATACCCTGCTACCCTTTAAGCAAGTTCTTGTTTTTGTGATGCAGAACAGGACACCTGCTAAAGCTTGTGCTACATTGGCGCGTGTCCTACAATGAATTTGTTCTTATCCGTTAAAATATTTTATTTGAGTACTCATATTCTTCAAATTCTTTTTGTTTGTAATATTTGTTGTGACTTCTATTACTCATAGCAATTCACCTATGTTAGTCCAAATTTGCCTTTCATTCCTGCAATAATTATACCAATCCAACTTGTTATTCTTTACTTATGCTCAGTTGCTTCTTTGTTTGTAATATTTGTTGTGACTTCTATTGCTGATAGCAATTCACCTATGTTAGTCCAAATTTGCCTTTCATTCCTGCAATAATTATACCAATCCAACTTGTTATTCTTTACTTATGCTCAGTTGCTTCTTCATATGCATGACTGTAGACACGATTCCTTAGTCTTTACAGGGTCCAGTTACTTTAGAAAGAGCTAGTAGGAGCCCCATTCTATAGTACAACATAACTGCTGCATGTGAACACTAGCTTTTTTGTAATAGCTGTTCAGTATGGCTCCAAACTATGTAGATTCATTTGTAATTTGTAAACAATATCGGATGGCCACCTAGATCAGGATTTAATGCCAGTAGAAATGATTACATAAAGATCCTGGATTTTAGGAGTTTAGCAGTATTTTATTACCCAATAACATTATCTACTAGTGGAAATGTATGGAAAACACTTTGTGACTTATGTTGTATACAAATGTTTATCATGTTTTGCTTACTCTGCGATACTGTTTATGCCCAGATGACTGTTATTAGGCCTGCTGACATGGATGCTCTCCAAAATGCATTGGACAATAATAATGTGAGTGTGTGATCACTACCATTTCCTTCATCCCCAGTTTTGGTGAATTTATCATTGCCGACTTATATTATGGTCATTCAGGTATCTCTTTTCTTCACCGAGACTCCTACAAATCCATTTCTCAGATGCATTGATGTTGAGCTTGTCGCAAATATGTGCCATAGCAAGGGAGCTCTGCTTTGCATTGACAGTACTTTTGCCTCCCCTATCAATCAGAAGGCACTAACTTTAGGTGCTGACCTAGTTATTCATTCTGCAACAAAGTACATTGCTGGACACAATGACGTGAGTTGATGTACTAAACCCTCCTATCCTCTCAATAAAAAGTATATATTTGCACTAACAGAGTATTTTAAATGTTCAGGTTATTGGAGGATGTGTCAGTGGCAGAGATGAGTTAGTTTCCAAAGTCCGCATTTATCACCATGTAGTTGGTGGCGTTCTGAACCCAGTAAGTTTAGATTCATGATTTTTTCCCATTTATTTCATCCTTTTTGCAGTCTAGATGCAATAAGGGATTTTCCATAGTTACAAGCCCCTGTTGGTTAGAAAATTGTGCAATTCTCTTTAAAGGCATATATTTTCTCCCTCCGTTCCAGTATAGTCATGTTTACTCTAAATAATTTATTTCAAATAGAAAAAAAATTCATGTCATGATAGTTGGTTTCAGAACCTACAAAACATCATTTTTACTTTGACAGTCTTTTTAATTTTCTTTCTATCCATAGTCAAAATTTAAAAGGTTTGACTTGGGACAAACATGTAACTGTATTTTGGGATGGAGGGAGCAGTTTAGAAAAATCTTATAAGCTTGCTCTGTAAACTTCCATAAAGTGAATTGAACTGGAAGAGGAAAAAAAGAGAGAATATGTTCTCTACATGGCAATGTGTATGCAATAATTCATCTAGAGCTTTACTAAATATTTCCAAGCAATCCATGGGTCAATTAAATGGTTCATGCTCTATTTTGTGCTCACAAGTTTTACAGTAGCACCCCCATTTGTTAGAAGCTTGCTCTCCCAGATACCTAATTTGTAGTTTTGTCGCCATTGTTACCCCTTTCTTTTATTTTATTCTATTTTCTTTTCTTTTCACTCTTATCTTGCCTCTGATATGGAGTGTTGAATGTTTTGTTCTCTGGTTTGGTGATGTAGAATGCTGCCTACCTGATCCTTCGGGGCATGAAGACACTGCATCTCCGTGTGCAATGTCAGAATAACACTGCTCTGCGGATGGCCCAATTTTTAGAGGAACATCCAAAGGTGTGGATTTTCTTCTATTCCTTGTTCAAGCTGCAGAGTACTAGCCATATGTGTTTGTTCTGTTAACTGAAAATAGTATCTCTTGGTCCCAGATTGCACGTGTCTACTATCCTGGTTTGCCGAGTCACCCTGAACATCACATTGCCAAGACCCAAATGACTGGCTTTGGTGGTGTTGTCAGTTTTGAGGTAATTTATTATTGTTAATCAGATAAATGTTGTCTTGAATTTTTGAGAACATGACATTGTTTAAATATTTAATTGTAAATTTTCTTTCTTTTGTAGGTTGCTGGGGATTTTGATGGTACAAGGAGATTCATTGATTCTGTTAAGATACCCTATCATGCCCCTTCTTTTGGAGGCTGTGAGAGCATTATCGACCAGCCTGCCATCATGTCTTACTGGTAAGAACGTGTCATACAACATTCAAAGAAAACGATATGCCTGCTCAGTTGTGCTAAGTTTTGAGCTGTGGCTCTCATGAACAGGGATTCGAAGGAGCAGAGGGACATATACGGGATCAAGGACAACCTGATCAGGTTCAGCATTGGAGTGGAGGATTTTGAGGATCTGAAGAACGATCTTGTTCAGGCCCTTGAGAAGGTCTAAGCACTTGATTCGTTCACTTTAATATGTATATCAGATCATGGTTGTCCTGGATCTTGAGAGATCTGTGAGAATATTTGAGCCGATGGCTGCCAATAAATTTTCTCCTTTTGCTTAATTTGTTCTCTCATTCCAATAAGTTGACCTCTGTACTCTGCAGTCTCGGGTTGTCGCAGGACGCAGTGTTGAACTTGTTCTTGTCAAAGTTCAGTTGATTGGCCTCATGTGCCTGTAGGCTTGCTTTAGCCATGCGCCCTCGTGGCGTTTTTGTTGGCGTTTAGTGTGAAATTCAGAGCACGAAGTACATAAAAAACGATAATAAAACAGGGGAGATACTATCGAGGAGAGAACTAAAGAACATGGTGTGTGAAATGCATGTATAGAAAACAGGACTGACCAATGTAGTTCCATGGTTCAAAACTTCAGATGTTCTCTATTAGACTGTCAACCTTGTTTGTTGTGGATATGAACCAAACGTGCCCTATATCTGGGGAAAACAAGTTCAGTGTCATACATGTGTGCGCGCGCGCGCGTAGGGCGAGTTATGCATTGACAAAAGGAAACTGTAAAATCGTGCGCAACCCACACGATTAGATTTTAACCTTTTTTTTAATTAGTGAAGATGGGTATCTGAAGATTTATATGGACATCGCTCATAATCGCTCATAAAGGGGTGACCTCCTCAAAAAAACTCATCAAGGAGGGTTTGAGTTAGGAAAATATAATAGAACAGTAGGGGTTTGAAATTAAGAATTTTTTTCGCGAAACAATTTAAGAAATTTTTAGTACCAAGAAGAAGAAAATGGGGGGGGGGGGTGGCTCAGTCCGTTGGCCGTTGCCTCAACGCCTCTTTTCTGTTCCCCTCCCTCGATCGATCACCGCGGCGCTCCCATGATCTACCCGCCATGGCCGCGCGCGTCCACCACAGGTCCCTCCCGCCTCTCCTCCTCCTCCTCCTTGCAGCCGCGCTCCCCGCCGGCGCCCTCCGCTTCGACCTGCATTCGGGCCACACCAAATGCATCTCCGACGACATCAAGGTCGGCGCCATGGCCGTCGGCAAGTACCACATCGTGGCCCCCGACGACGGGACCCCTTCCCTGTTGTCGTCGTCGCAGCAACTCCCGGACTCGCACCGCTTCTCGCTGCGGGTCACCTCGCCCTACGGCAACAGCCTGCACTACGCGGAGAACGTTGTGAGGATGCGACCGGATCACTAGAATAGGAGGGCGCGATTTGGACGAACAGAGCAAGAACAGAGGTAAAATAAGAGCAAAAGGTAGCTGTGTTCACTAGATAATCCACGATAACAGATCCATGATTACCGTCGCTAGAGCATCGACGAGATCCACAGCTAACCTAGAGCTACTTAGTCTTAACTTGGGTACAATCTTTCGCATAAACGTTACAAAACGGAAGCCACAGACTATAAAGCAGTGTCCGGGTGGTAACGGAAGGGAAAAGGAAAAGTAACACTGTTATCTATCCGGCACGGCGCCAACCACTCCCTCTGTCTGACTCCGTGAGCTGATGCCGTTACGCTGGTTGATGAAGACGGTTCCTGACAATGCCCCCCCCCTTTGAAGCATCCTTGTCCTCAAGGATGAAATGAAGGAAAGATCTTGCTGATGAAATCTGCATCTTCCCATGTAGCTTCACTCTCCGGCAAATTGAACCAATGTATCTTCCATTGTACAACCGGTTCATTGTTCCTCGGAATCATTCTGTGTTCCAGAATCTTTAATGGAGCAACTTTGATGTTACCTTTGTCATCGACAAGAGGCAATTCTGAAGATGGAACCACTGCTGGGCCAATATGTTTCTTGAGCTGGCTAACATGGAAAACTGGATGCAGTTGACAGTGCTCGGGAAGAAGCAGGCGATAAGCTGTCTTACCCACTCTTTCCAGTATACGAAATGGACCATAAAATCTGGAATGAAGCTTCAGAGAAGTATGAAGGCTGAGGGATGTATGCCTGTAAGGTTGAATTTTCAGATAAACCATGTCCCCAACCTCAAGAACTCTCTCGGACCTGTGTTTGTCTGCTTGGTGCTTGATTCTGGATTGTGCTTTAAGCAGATTATCCTTTATCAACTGCGTAGCCAACTGTCTATTTTGCAACTTCTCATGAGCAGTGTCATTTGGACAGTCAGGTAGTATCACTTCAGCAATCATGGGTGGGGAAAAACACTTCAGCAATCATGGGTGGGGAAAAACCATATAATGCTTGGAAGGGAGTCATGTTCAGTGAAGTGTGATAGGAGGTGTTGTACCACCATTCTGCCATGGACAACCAGTAATGCCATTTCTTAGGGGTTGTGAAACACATGCACCTCAAATAATTCTCCAGACATTGATTGACCCTTTCTGTTTGCCCATCAGTTTGGGGGTGGTAAGCAGTACTTAAATGCAATTTAACATCCAAAGCCTTGAACAAAGATTGCCACAGAATGCTAGTAAAAATTCTGTCTCTGTCAGTCAACATAACTACAGGCATTCCATGGAGCTTAAAGACATGATCAGTAAGAAGGGTGATAACCTGAGCAACTGTATAGGGATGTGACAGAGAGATGAAATGAGCATATTTTGTGAATCTATCAACCACTACTAGAATCACATCTTTTCCATTAGATTTTGTCAAACCTTCTACAAAATCCATATATATGTGTGTCCAGGCCATTTCAGGTACTGGTAGAGGTTCTAATAAGCCAGGATATGAAATATGCTCAACCTTATTTTTCTGACATATAGGACAGACTTTAACATACTCCTTAACTTGCTGATGCATTTTAGGCCAATAGAAAACTAATTTGAGCCTCTGGTAGGTGGCTCTTTCCCCAGAGTGACCACCTAAAGCAGATTTATGGAAGGTGTCCAATAACAATGTCCTCAAATTCCCAGTTGTTCCAATCACAACTCGATTCTTGTACCTTAAAATACCATTCTGTAATGTAAAGTTGGGAGCAGTTTGAGCATCAACACTGAGTTTGGTCATAAGATCCAGGCAATGTGAATCTGCCTGGTATGTTGCTGAAACTTGATCAATCCAAACTGGGACTACTACTGAAATAGCTTGTAGTTGTTGTGTTGGAGGAATTCTTGAGAGGGCATCTGCAGCTTTGTTTTCTTTCCCTTTTTTGTATTCCACTTTGTAATTGTACCCCAGTAACTTAACCAACAATTTATGTTGAATGCCTTCAACCAATTTTGATCATGAATGTATCTGAGGTTCTGCTGATCAGTTTTTATTATCAGGGAAGTGCTTGCAAAATAGTGTTTCCATTTTTTGAGTGCCTCCAGAATGGCCATTGCTTCCTTCTCATTGGTAGATAAAGCTGTGGCTCTTGGGCCCAATGTTTTGCTCATGTATGAAATTGGTTTGCTTTGTTGCATCAATACAGCTCCAATACCATTACCACTGGCATCAGCTTCTAGAACAAATGGCTGTGAGAAATCAGGTAAAGCTAGCATTGGTGGAGTGGACATGAGGTGCTTGAGCTTGTTAAAAGCCTCATTTTGTTGATCTGTCCATTCAAAAGAGTTTTTCTTCAAAGCATCAAAGAGTGGTCGGCAAATGATTCCATAGGACTGAATAAATCTTCTATAATAACCCGTCAGGCCTAAAAATGATCTCAATTCAGTCACATTTTGAGGGATTGGCCAGCTCTGGATCACTGATATTTTTGCTGGATCAGTAGCCACCCCCTTTCTACTTATCATGTGGCCCAAATATTCAATTTCAGACTGAGCAAAGGTGCATTTGGAGAATTTTGCAAATAACTTATTGGCTCTGAGAACCTCCAGGACTGATCTAAGGTGATGGACATGGTCAGAAAGACATGTACTATAAATCAGTATGTAATCAAAGAAAACCAAAGCGAACTTCCTAAAAAATTGAGCCAATACATTGTTCATCAATGTTTGAAATGTAGTGGTGCATTAGTTAACCCAAACGGCATCACCAAATACTCAAAGTGGCCCAGGTGTGTAGTAAAAGCAGTTTTGTGAATATCTTTTTCAGACATCCTGATCTGATGGTATCCTGACCTGAGATCAATTTTGGAAAAAACTTGAGCCCCAAACAATTCATCCAATAAGTCCTCTATGATGGGAATTAGATACTTGTTTTTGATTGTATTCGAATTCAGTTGCCTAAAATCCACACAGAGCCTCCATGTATTGTCCTTCTTTCTTACTAAGATGACAGGGGAAGAGTAGGGACTGACACTTGGTCTGATCATCTAGTTTGTAAAAGATGTTGTACTAGTTTTTCCATGGCATTTTTCTGATGATGAGCTAGTCTATATGGTCTCTGGTGAATAGGCTTAGAATCATCCAATAAAGGAATTGAGTGGTCCACTGACCTCTGGGGTGGTAACTCTTGAGGTTCTTGAAAGATATCTTGAAATTCAGACAAAAGGTGAGCTATTTCTTTTGGGACTGAGTGTGATAGCTCTAGCTTAGGTGGAGACCCATGTGTCTGCAACACTATAATAGCACCCACAGCCTTTTTCTTAAGTAACTTGCACAATTTCCTGGTACTAAGTATATGACCAGCTGGATAGGCCAATTGATCAGAGAATGTCACCAGCTGACTCCCATCTTTTGTAATAGAGAATTCTCTTCTTTTCAAATCAAGCCCCACTGGACTGTGAGTATATATCCAATCAGCACCTAGAATGACATCAAATCCCTGAACATTTAACATTCTGAAATCTGAGGTAAAGTGGTGGCCTTGAATGGAGTAAGGGCAAGCTGGGCAAGCTGACAGACTAGTCATTGTTTTGCCATTGGCTGCAGATACTGTAATTTCAGATGCAGAAGAGATGGACAAGCCTGACTTAATAGCAAATTTGTCATTAATAAAGGAGACATCACTGCCACTATCCACTAAGGCTATAGCCACATGATTTCCAATGTGAAGCTTCAGGGTAAATGTATTTGCTTGAGTGGAGATACCAGTTAATGCATGCATGGAAATCTGAACTTTAGGAGTGGGCTCTGCATCATGAAACTCTGCATCTTCAGAAGTAGTATCATCAGAAATCACTGCCACTTCTTTTTTTCCCTCTTCATTTTCCACTACTATGACTGAATAAACTTGCTTGCCTTTGCATACTTTAGCATGGCCAGGAACCCAAGGTTCCCTGCACTTGAAACACTTGCCAGCAACTCTCAAGTCAGCAATAGTAACTGGTGGTGGCTCTTTATCTTTAGCATCTTTCACCCATGGTTTCTGTAGTCTGGGGTTTTGAATCTGAAATTGTGGCTTCTTGGGAACAAGATTGGCCTGCTCCAGTCTCTTGGCATACCAAAATGCTTGACTTAGTGTGGAAGGCTTGTAACACTGCAAATGGTGTTGGATGTAGTCTTTAAGGCTAGAAATGAAACTGCTGACAAAGTAAACTTCAGATAGAGCTGGATTGTTTCTTTTTACTAGGCTCATCAATTCCTCAAATTTCTCCACATATTCAGTCACTGATAGTGTTTGCTTTAAGTTATGAAATTAGCCAATAGCATCACAAGGGGATGTTTCATTGAATCTGTCCCCCCAACATAGCACAGAATTGATGCCAAGGTAATTGAGCAACACTGCAGCCTGTTCCTCTCCACCAGAATTCAGCTTTGCCTTTAATGTAGAGGACAGCAATTTGGACCCTTTCTTCATTTGGAACTCTAACCAGCTCAAAGTATTTCTCAGCTTTCCTTATCCAACCATCAACATCAGATCCCTCAAATTCAGGAAAAGAAAGCTTAGGACCTTTAGCTACAGCTCTGTGCTGAACATGTAATTGTGTTTGAAACTGAGGCTCAGGGTGAAAGAAAACTTGGTGGGTTTGTGGAGGCTGCACTTGATGATGCATTTGCCTTTGTGCATGGCGAGTAGGTGGTGGTGGTGTGTGACCATGACTTGGTACAGTGGCACTTTCATAAAATCTTTCTAATTCTTCCGGAGTCCATGGGCAGTCCTCCATATCATACTCAACAAAAACAGTCTCATGATGCACACCATGTATGTCCTCTGGATGGTGATCTTGACCAAATGTAGAGGGATAGTGAGTGTAATCGGGGTAGGGATTCTGGGGTTTTTTACCTTTAAAACTAGAGCCCTTGTCTTCCACCGCTGAGATTGATAATTTGGACAGAGAGAGCAAGACATCATCCAAGGTTTTCTTCATGGCTTCATTACTGGCATCTTGTCGCTTCATGAATGAATCCAGAGTACGCCTAATTCCATCAACTTCAACAGCAGTAGCATACTGTTCTTCGTCCTCAACACCATCCAACTTGGCCATCATCAACTGATCTGCAAGATCCGTTCAGGTTGCCCCTCCCCAACAAGATCTGCAGAACGGATCTACCGCCACCTGAAGCATGGATTTGATCTCGAAATTTTACGCAGGAACACGTCCTGCAACCTGAATCAAAGGGTGCTTCCCGCCGTCGCCACCACAGTTGAATCGATATGGTTCCCAGAATTTTACACAGAGACAATTGCTCTGCAACCCTCACCAGAGATCGACACGACTGCAAGATGTAAGGAAATTTGGGGGTTGGTTTCCTCGAATCCGGGTGGGAGGGTGGGGTTTTCTACGGATGAGCCGAAACCACCTCTCACCGCGCCGATCGGACTAGAGACGAGGAACTGGCTGTGGAAGCGAGTGGATCTCGCCAAGGAATCGCTGGCTCTGAATACCAATTGTGAGGATGCGACCGGATCACTAGAATAGGAGGGCGCGATTTGGACGAACAGAGCAAGAACAGAGATAAAATAAGAGCAAAAGGTAGCTGTGTTCACTAGATAATCCACGATAACAGATCCATGATTACCGTCGCTAGAGCATCGACAAGATCCACAGCTAACCTAGAGCTACTTAGTCTTAACTTGGGTACAATCTTTCGCATAAACGTTACAAAACGGAAGCCACAGACTATAAAGCAGTGTCCGGGCGGTAACGGAAGGGAAAAGGAAAAGTAACACTGTTATCTATCCGGCACGACGCCAACGACTCCCTCTGTCTGACTCCGTGAGCTGATGCCGTTACGCTGGTTGATGAAGACGGTTCCTGACAAACGTGCACTCGGGCAACTTCGCCTTCACGGCCTCAGAGGCCGGCGACTACCTCGCCTGCTTCTGGGCGCCCGACCACCGCCCGCCGGTCACCGTCGCGTTCGAGTTCGACTGGCGCAGCGGCGTATCCGCCAGGGACTGGAGCGCCGTCGCCAAGAAGGGCCAGGTCGAAGTGAGTGGTGCTCCCCCAACCCCCCCCCCCCCCCCCCACTGATCCAACCTGATTGCTTTTAGTTTTTCTGATCCGTTCGTTTTTCGCATGATTGACATACATTGTCGTGCAGACACTGAGCAAATAGATCTTAGTATAATCTATACCTAGAGTTAGAAAAATTCACAGTGCTTTAATTGCTACAGACCACCTATGGAGTTTAGTAGCCTACCGTATGTTAGATTGCTATATGCGATCTTTGTCAGTTGAATCCATATGCTGGCGGGACGGGACTCGCCTGCAGTACTGCAGGTCTGAGTAGCTTATTGCATATGACATTTGGCTTTTAACTGATCCACCTCATGTCCTCATGGTAATATCTTTGTCAGGTAGACTGAACAAATAAATGTTATAATTGATACCTAGAGTAGATAAGTTCACAGTGCTTTACTTACTAT
Source organism: Panicum virgatum (assembly GCF_016808335.1). Lineage (NCBI taxonomy): Eukaryota > Viridiplantae > Streptophyta > Magnoliopsida > Poales > Poaceae > Panicum > Panicum virgatum. The sequence continues at coordinate 62,064,548 of NC_053153.1, forward strand.
AGACAACATATGGAGTTTAATTGGCTACTGCATGTTTGATTTCTATGCGATCTTTGTCAGTTGAATCCTTTATGCTGGCGTGCAAGCACAATGCCGAGTCAGAGTTATTGCATATTGGCATGTGTGTGCATTTGGATGTCAAATTTGGTTGGAAACAAGTTATATGGAGGTGTGTGTTCTAGGGTTGATTTAGTCGAATAGACCCGCCATTCGGTTGTGACAGAAACTGGTGTACAATTTTAGAGTTCCCACACTATATGTTCTACATTTGTTAAGTATCTGATTGCAGTAGATCTATATCCGGCTTGATTTGGAGAGTGGATCCATGCATAGACAATTACTCAATTAGTGTTGTTCAGTGCCTGTGTCAATGCAAAAATAGCAGGTCAATTGTTTTGTAATTTATATTTTATAGATATTTCCGAAATTGCAGGTATTTTTTAATTATTTTTCAATCTGACCAAAAAGCGTAATGGTCTTGTTAGTTTTTAATCTTTTCTCATCTTGAACTTCATATACTGCTGCATGCTCTGTATAGTCCTTCTAACTGATATCAGTTTGCAGTGAATAACCTCTAGGCTGTTTGGTGTTGGCTTCATGGGACTGCAGAAATTTGTTCTAGGCATTGCTGAAGGCCTTGCCTCCTGCAGTCCTGCTGTGCTTTGTAGTCCTATATTTTTTTGGAAAGATTTTTTGTAGTCCTATATTTTTTTGGAAAGATTTTTTGTAGTCCTATATAGCTATGAGTCTTTTCAACATATTACTATATCGAGCTATTAGATACTATCATCTGAGTTAAAACCTCGAATTTTAATACCAGTACAAATAAACCCCCAACTTGCACAATCACCCCAGTTTTCTGTAACTTATCCTACTCAGCAGATAGGTTGATCTGTCAGCAATTATTCTGCTATAAGAAATACTCCTGCCCCACTCGCCCTATGTTCCCATCAGGCATCAGCTAAGCACCTCTTACTTTCCTCTGCCTATTGAGACACTATGCTGCTTCCTCGCCAGCAGGTTCATCCACCTGTTGGGTGTATTTATCTCTGTCAACATATTGCTCTAAAGTCTAATCTCCCATGGTTTGTTGTAGACAATGGAGGTAGAGCTCAGGAAGCTGGAGGATACTATCAAATCTATCCATGAAGAAATGTTTTACCTTCGTGAACGGTATGCAATCTACCTAAGCTGCTCTTATTGTTGTGGTGAAATTCAGCACATCTTATTAGGATCATGTTACTGACCCGCCATTCTTTCAGGGAAGAAGAGATGCAGAAATTGAACCGGAGAACGAACTCGAGAATGGCTTGGCTTGGTTTCCTTTCACTTGCCATCTGCCTATCGGTGGCAGGGCTGCAGTTGTGGCACCTGAAGAATTTCTTTGAGACAAAGAAGCTTCTATGATTCATTCTTTTATAGACCCATAACATCTAGGCACAGATTTTGTGTTAGCATTCCTATTACTTTTATCGGCCGAAAAATTCCTCAAGAGGAACAAAGATGCTTGTACAGCTGCCCTTTATTTTCCTAGGCTAAATTGAATAGATGTAAAGTTCAAAGCAGAATAATGTTTTGTTTTTGCTTCTTCTTTTTTTGTTGGTGAACCAAGTTATTCTCCGTGACAGTATATTTTTTTAGAGGAATTTCTCCGTCATTATCTGCTTCGCTTCTCGCTCAACAATAAGTTGTGTGGTAAAATGTCGTGCGATCGGGCATTATCTGCATTCTGCAAGACTGAATTTGGTTGCATCTCGTTTGCATCAAAACCTAGATCCTGGTTTCTGAATTCCGATACTGTTGCTTGTAGTCGCACAGTTTGCGCTTCGTGCTGCTGCTTTTGTTTATGCTCACTTGCTCAGGCTTGGGGCACGAGTAAACCGTGCAAGACAGGACACGGTTAGACCAGAGTATCTTATCAGTTTCAGCGACTGATGAAAAGTGAAAAAGGTGAGCCACCGAAACTTTTTTCGCAAACCTACACGCAAAAAAAAAATTTCGAACCACGTTTTGCATCTTCGGTTTGCTTGAAATTACGCACCAAGGTGCCTCGCTTTCTCACTTGCTTTCCGTTTTTAACGGAAAAGGTCACTTTGAACAACAAAATACAAAGAGGCTGGCTTCAAATCATGTGGAGAGTTTTGAAAAGGCCAGGGCTACGCAGACTACTCCCAGAATAGAATCGAATGGCAGTACAACCGAGTTAGCTCAATTATTAAAAAAACCCAGGAATAATTGCATTCCAAAAAGAGAGTACTAAAGCCGCCGCCGTCGCTTCGGGGGCCGGGGGCGCCTGGCCTTGGGCCCTTGGCCGCGCCACCGCTGCTGCTGCCGCCGCCGCCGCCGCAGCCGCTTGGCCGTGGCCCTTTGCCGCGCTGCCGCCGCTTCGGGTGTCCAGGGGCGGTGGGCCCTTGGCCTTGGCGCCGCCGCCGGTGACCAGGTACTCCTGGCTGCGTCACCATCGCATTTGGGGGAGGCGAAAGCCTTGGTCCGCTCGCGGGCCGGTGACGGCGCTTATCTTGTTGAAAGCGTCACCTTTTCCCCTATGCGTCGTCGCCGCCACCGCTTCGGCCCCACTGGCCGTCCTGGTTGCGTTGGGCTCCCCTGTGCGACGGCGTCTTCTGCCATCGGCACTTGGTTGGGATTGGGGTGAAGGCGAAAGCCTTGGCTCGTTTGCGGGCCGGTGACAGCGACGTCTGTGGGCGTCGCTTGCCTTGTTGAAGGAGTCACTCTTTCCCCCTATGCCTTCCCGAGCTTTCCAGGTGAAAACCCAGACCATATTGGTCGGACGACGACGGCGCCTTTTGCATCGCTCCCTCCCTGGAGGCGTTGTCTTGGATTCTCTTGCCGGTGGTGGTCGTTGGCTCTTCTCGGGGTGGATCCACTTCTGCGCCTACCTTCGCTTAGTTTACTCTGCATCGTTCAGGGTGCGTTGGTCGTCTGTTGGCGGATGCTTTGCCGCTGTGCTCTGGCAGATGCTTTGCCGCCCTGTCGTTGACTTGAGTTCTCTTCGGACGGATGCTTTGCCGGGTGGATGCTTTGCCACCTTGATTGTGTTACTGATCTTCGCACCTTGGACGGTGTAGTTTCTTTTAGCAGGTCCAGTTGTTGGTTGCCGTTAGGTTGGCCTTGGTATGGGTTGTAGGGTTGGAGGTGTTCTCCCCCGTTTTGCTTTTGCTGTTGGTTGTTTGTTGTGGTCTTTAGGTGTTTGTTTGTGTGTTTTCAGTTTTTTTTTAGTCCTTTGTGATCTTGTGTTGGTCAAGTTCTGTTTGACCGCATCAAAAATTGTCTATAAGTGCTTTCTTCTTAATGAAATACGTGCTCAGGCACGGTCGCGAAAAAAAAACATAAACAACGTTGAAGAACGGCGCCAATTGGTGGTTGCAACTTGCCAAAGAACAAATATTATATCGCCTCACGCGGAAACGCACGCAAATCTGGGATACGATGCAAGGCAATCGCATTGCGTATTTGCGTCTGCTGCATTGGACCGAATCCATCTGCAATCGCATTATTTGGCTCTTCGGATATAATATACGTACTGTACCTATCTTGTATACCCCAAAATTCGTGCAAATTGTGATTGCAATAGGCTAGGGGTAGATGATACAATTTAATATGATACCAGGACAGAAGATGGTCAAAGTTGAGTGCTTTATGGTTCCTCAAGCAGCCGGCGGGGCTACTGTCAAAGGAAGTTTGACGTTGAGAGGTTGCATTGAATCGTCGCATATTTCTAACCTTACTGACAGCAGCGTGATGGATCCACTAAGCCTATTAAGGGTGTGTTTAGTTCATTTTGCAAAAACTTGTAAAGATGTAAACAAGGCATTTGAAGTATTAAATGAAGTCTATTTGTAAAACTTTTTGCATAGATGGGTTGTAAATCGCGAGATGAATCTAATGATGCTAATTAATCCATGTTTAATCAATAATTAGCGGATGGTTACTGTAGCATCACTATTGCAAATTATGGATTAAGTAGGCTCATTAGATTCGTCTCGCGATTTACAGTCCATCCATGCAAAAAGTTTTGTAAATAGACTTCATTTAGTGCTTCAAATTAGCAAGATTCCGTTTCACTTTAATGCGTTTACGGTTTTTTTGCGTTTACATGTAAAGATCTAAACAGGGCCAAAATTGCACGAGAGAACAAAGTGGTCACATAAACAACAACGATCTAGTTTAAGGATTACTTCCTTCGTTGCAAATTATTAGTTGTTTTAGTTTTTCTAGATGCACGGAGTTGACAGTGCGTCTTGATATAGCATATAGCTCGATGGACAGCAAAAACTATATTTTTAGAAAAGCAAAATATTAATAAATTTGGAATGAAAATAGTACCGAGCACGGACTGACTGCTGTGGTAAGTGGTAACGGTGGGGAGAACACCTTCAGGCCAATCGAGTAAAAAGGAAGCAATTGTCATGCTCATAGGTTGCAGTGGCACAAGCTGTTGGATTCTCTTGTTTTTTAGCTGATAAAACAAAACTAATAAAGCTAGATGTTCCTCACTTCCTCTGACAAGACTCATACAGGTATGATCAAACAGAATCAAGCCTCGTGAAGAAACTCAGTCCTGTGGCTAGTCGACGGGATACCTCTCCATCTTGAAAAAAAAAACTTAGAAAGCATGTAGGAGTATGTTGGGAAGCTGTTCCACGTACTTTGCGATCCGCCTCTTGTTTTTTTTCTATATTTTATTAATTAAAAGATTCTGTTGCCAGTCAAGCGACGATCCTGATTGCACGCCGCGGAGTCAACCGCAGGAGATACGATACGACACGCAGGGGCATCTTTTTTTTTTTAATTTTCGATTTCTCAAAATCCTCCTTCATCTCGCTCCACGATCCTAAATTAGTATGCACCTGACGACCCACACGAACCGCTGCTCGTGCTCGCGCCGCCCGTCAAATCTTTATATATCTACTTTTTTACAGAAAAAGAAAATAAAATCTTTATACATATGTTTATAAATAAATAAAATGTCACGAACACCATGTTGGTTGGTGCCGTGCGACGGAACAGAGGCAAACAGAATCCCGAGCCCTGGGCAACTCCCATGGGAACGGGGAATCCCGTCTTCCCCGCTCGCAACCGATTGGCAAGGCGACTGAACCTGTGATGTGGCAGCAGAGCAGAGCAGCACCACAACCGCGCAGGCGCCAAGCCTTTCCTTCCCCGAAGGCCAGGCGGACGAACTGAACTCCGTCCGCATCACATCAGAGCGCTTTCTGGACCCACGCGGTCTCGGCACCAACGCCCACCCCCCTGATCGGCTGATCCCCCACACGACGGTTATTAGTTGCTGCCCTGCCCTGCTCTGCTCGCCTGCTCCCCCTGCCCGAGTCTCCCTCGCGACCTCGCCTCACGATCGGCGGCGGCGGCGGCATGGCGCGCGAGGCCCATCTCGGCGGGGACGCGGCGGCGGCGGCCAAGGACAAGAACGCCGAGGCCGACGCTATGGCGGCGGCGGACGACGGCGGCGGCGGAGGCGGGGCCAGGCCCGGCAGCGGCGGCGGCGAGCACAAGCTCTCGCTGGTGCCGCTCATCTTCCTCATCTTCTTCGAGGTGGCGGGGGGCCCCTACGGCGCGGAGCCGGCGGTGCAGTCGGCGGGCCCGCTCTACGCGCTGCTGGGCTTCCTCGTCTTCCCCTTCATCTGGGCCATCCCGGAGGCGCTCGTCACCGCCGAGCTCTCCACCGCCATGCCGGGCAACGGCGGCTTCGTCCTCTGGGCCGACCGCGCCTTCGGGCCCTTCCCGGGCTCCCTCATGGGCACCTGGAAGTACGTCTCGGGCGCCATCAACGGCGCCGCCTTCCCGGCGCTCTGCGCCGACTACCTCGCCCGCGTCGCGCCCGCCGTCGGGGCCGGGGGCCCGCGGGTCGCCGCCATCGTCGCCTTCAACGTCGCGCTCTCCTTCCTCAACTACACGGGGCTCACCGTCGTGGGGTGGACCGCCGTCGGGCTCGGGATCGCCTCGCTCTCGCCGTTCCTGCTCATGTCCGGCGTCGCGCTGCCCAAGATCCGCCCGCGCCGCTGGGGCGGCGTCGCCAGGGACAAGGACTGGAAGCTCTTCTTCAACACGCTCTTCTGGAACCTCAACTACTGGGACAGCGTCAGCACCATGGCCGGCGAGGTCGAGCGGCCCGGCAAGACGCTGCCCAAGGCGCTCGTCGCCGCCGTCTCCATGACCTCTCTCGGGTACCTGCTGCCGCTCATGGCCGCCACGGGCGCCGTCGACGTCGCGCCGGAGGACTGGGGGAACGGATTCTTCGCCGACGCCGCAGGTGCGATCCGATCGAATAACCAACTCGAACAACCACAACTCCCTTTTAATTACTACTAGCTAGGACTCGCAAGCGTCGACCGAATCATGTTCTTGTGGCTTGCAAACGACGCGCCACCATCCTGATCGCGTCGTGACATGCCGAATTCCCGGCCACGCGACACAGCAATATCCTTGACCTTGAGCTTGATGCGTTGGTCAAGTTGCCATGACACGTTATCAGTCGGCGTTGGCGGGCATGAGAGGAGGCTACTTTTGGCAGGAAGAGTCAAATTATACTACTCCCTCTATATCTTAATAGATGACGTTTCAGACCAAAAAAATGCACTAAAATGAACTAACATTTCTTGTCTTAACGACAAGTAAAAAGATTTGGAGGGAGTATGTGCCATCGTGCGAGCAAGGCTAATAATACGGCTAACAAGCCGACTGTAAATATTCTTGTAGCTTTCTCTCAGCCCACCTGTACAATAATTAGCTTTTCATAATTAATATATGATCCACTTGTTTCTCTCACAGATTTTTTTAGTTGTCGTGCCAAAGCAGACTGGAAGTTTACAACCCGCTTCTCTTCTCTCCTTTTTTTCCTCCACCTCATTATTTAGCCGGCTTACAACCAACTATAATACTTGCTCTTATTATAGGCATAGCAAGTGTTAATTGCTCTTTTTTTGGAGGAATATCTTGAGCTGGGAGGGGTCGGCTCTCTGCACTTGCACTTTTCATTGTCTGCTAGAAAAAGGCTACCACAATACTATGACAGAACCAAGGCATGGGACCACAATATCTGTCCGAGTTTCATGCTAAAAGTACATGGGGGCATCTACTATCTGGAGAATTTCGGGTTTGGGAGTGTCTGTCTGAATTTAGGCACAGTTTGAAATTAAGCTAAAATACTGCCACTATGGGAATCGGCTCGACAAAATACCCACGGCAAACTCTTTGCCGTGTGTTGCACACGGTAAATAGGCGTCGACAAAGAGACTTTTTGCCGTGTGTCATTTATCAGGCACACGGCAAAAAGTTTGCCGGGTACCAAAAAACACACGGCAAAGAATTTTTCAGAAAACTGATTTTAAAAATAGAAAACAAAAAAATTTTAATTCCTGGAGGACCCCACCGGTCAGCCACCTGCCCAATTCCACCAAAGTCGCAAATCACAACTGTTTTTGTGCACATTGCGTCCGATAGGTTTCGAACTCGCGACCTCACCCTCACATCTAAACTTCTCTACCACTACACCACACACTCAATTTTGTCTATACTTTATTTTCTTTCCCCATATACTATACTAAACCGAGTCTAAATTGTTTATTTGAGACCCTAAATGAATTTAAATTAAAAACTTGTCAACTACAAAATTTCATAACTTTTCGAGATCTACAACTTTCGTTTTGGAAGTTTCTCCATCCGATATCGTTTACGAAATTTGAAATTCATTTTGCCGTGTGCCAGATCTGGGGCACGCACTAGACTTTGCCGTGTGCCTTGATCTAGCACACGGCAAAACTATTTTTTTATTTTTTATTTCCTTCTTTTTTTTGTTCTTTTTGTTTTCTTTTTTTATTCTTCCAAATTGATTACCATGTACTTTGAATATATCTTATCAAATTCAGTCAACTATATGTACTTAATTTTTCTACTCATATTATTACTTTATTTTATGGAGTTATAGATCAAAATTTAATTTATATAAATTCTATAATTGCACTTGATACATTAAATTATCAAATGGTTCCAAAAAATTACCAAAATTTTACACGAAACAATATATATTGTCTCTTGGCTATAGAAAATTTTTTGAAGTCAAACTCAAATTTGATCGTCACTTCCACTCCAAACCTAGCCGCATCCTTCTCAACTCTCTGATTCTTCTTCGCAGATGTTTCCATTTATAAGCATCGTACGTGACAAAATTGCAAAACCCACTCAAATTTTTACCACAGCCTTCACATATGATATCATGAGATATTGACAAATCTCATAATTTTCAGACTTCAATTGATTTTTTTAGAATTTTAAAATCATTCCAACACATGTTTGTGGTCGTATTTCCTAGACAAGATGTTTGCAATTTCTTTTCATTTGATAGGTAAGGCCTCAAACTATGTTAAATAACATGAATATTATCTTTTAATTAATTTATTCTATTATTTGAATCAGTTGAGATTTAATTTGACTTGATTCAAAAAATTACTTGAAACAAAATTAATTAGTTAAATATAACAAATAAATACAAAAATATATCAAATTTTAACATAGAGTACCACATGTTGTATGTGAAGAGTAGAAAAAGTTTCGAGGTGAGAAGACAAATTTTTTTTATTACTTTGCTGTGTGTCAAAATCATAGTCACAAAGTTCCTGGGTCGACCGGGTCGAGGAACGGGGTCGAGGGTCGAGGGTCGAGGGTCGTCACTTTATAAAATTATGGTACGAAGGGGGTATACCTCTATGGAACGATAAATTATTATGTGGAATGCGACCCTGATTCATCGGGGTCGATATCTTCGGGTCCATGTGTCTTTATAAAAACAAAAACTATATATGTGCTACTAATGAAGAAATTAATCTGCCCAAACATATAAGAAACGTATAAAAGAGTACATTTAAATCATGCTACACGTATTCAGCTCATTTTCTAACAAAAATCACACCAATCCACTGTCCTTAACCTCCTTATCCCAATTAAATCTGCAAACAATGGGGCTGCGACCCCTTTCAAACCAGGACGCGATCCAACCTTGAATGAGACATTGATCCTCTTCGACCCTGACCCTCGAATCGGAACAGCGTTCCCGGGTCGTGGGACGAGGCATCGACCCCGAATCCTGTGACTATGGTCAAAATAAAACATACGACAAAGTCTTGTTTTGCCGTGTGCAAAAAAAAAAAACACACGGCAAAGTATTTCTTTGCCGTGTGCTAAAAAAAAGCACACAGCAAAAGATGACTTTGCCGTGTGCTTTAGTTTTGCCGTGCATTTTCTTAAGCACACTCAGCAAAGTTTATGTTTACTGTGTGCCTGTGAACTTGCACACGGCAAATTTTGGTGCACACGATAAAAGTGAGATTTCCGGTAGTGTGCGTAGATTAGATTCTGGGGATTGTGGAAGTTTCTGTTATGAGTTCTGTTTGAGGAATCGTAGCCTGTTTGAATTTCGGCTTGTGAAAGTTTTTGCACGAGCACCACAAATTATTACTCTGTCTGATGTTCCATGGCTATGGTGACATATAGTAACTTGCAAGCTGCCTAGATGTAAATTACAATTTAGCAGTTCCACACGGGCATCAGACAGTTTCATATTCAGTCACTGATTCCATTTTACTAGTAGGATTTACAACCTAACAGTGACCGCTGCAAAATTAAACTCACTGGCTGCAATAATGCAACGAAATAATGCAGGCATGATCGCCGGCAGGTGGCTCAAGTACTGGATCGAGGTGGGCGCGGTGCTGTCCTCCATCGGCCTCTACTCGGCGACGCTGAGCAGCGCGGCGTTCCAGCTGCTGGGCATGGCGGACCTGGGCCTCCTCCCGCGCGTCTTCGCCGTGCGCGCCCCCGTCTTCAACACGCCCTGGGTCAGCATCGTGGTCACCAGCGCCATCACCCTGGGCATGTCCTTCTTCAGCTTCAACAACATCGTGGCCGCCGCCAACTTCCTCTACAGCCTGGGCATGCTCCTCGAGTTCGCCGCCTTCATCTGGCTCCGCGTCAAGCGGCCCGACCTGCCGCGGCCGTACCGCGTGCCGGCGCGCCTGCCGGGCGCCGTGGCGCTCTGCCTCGTGCCCTCGGCGTTCCTCGTCTTCGTCATGGCCATCGCCGGGTGGAAGGTGTACGCCATCAGCGCGGCGTTCACGGCCGCCGGGGCCGGGGTGTACTACATCATGCGGCTCTGCAAGGCCCGGGGCTGCCTCAGGTTCAGCGACGGCGGCGGTGGCGACGAGGGGGCGGCGGCGCCGGCGCCGACGCCGGCGTACCAGCGCCAGGGCAGCAGGAACGGCGATGTCTGACGATATCGTCAATCGGTCGCTGGATCGGAGGGATCGGGATTGTATTCGCACGCGTGTACTGCGTGCACTTTTTTTTTTTGGGTGCCTGCAGCTCCGGCGTGCTGCAACTTGTAATATTTGTATTTTGGACGTCGTTCTTGTGCAAAATGCATAGGAATTTGTAGGATCGTTTTAGTGGTTGGCAGGCATTGCCGAAGGAATGATTGTTTCTTGCTCCAGTGTTCCTCATTGCTTTGGAGAAAGTCCAAAGGCACTTCGTGAGATCAATGGGCACAAATGCTTCATGATCGCTGACTCGCTGTATGTATGTCCCCAACTTCCCCAAACACGATCTCGCGTGCTTGCTCGAGAGATGGCAAGATAGCACGATTGGGTTTGCGCCCAAGAACATGCCTGATGGAATGCAACACGGCAACATGCATGGCAGGTCACGCGTTGGCATGCGGAAGGCGTGGAGGATAGCATGTCGTGGAGGAGATGCACTACCGGATACAGGCTGTTTGCCGTGTGCCAGGGGCACACAGCAAAGGCTATTTTCCCCACGGCAAAATGTTTGCCGTGTGTTGCTCACGGCAAACTACATACGGCAAACAAACGTCGGCAAATGGCACATTTGCCGAGTGTTTTTCTTCGCGCACTCGGCAAAAGTTTTGCCGTGTGTTAAAACTAGCACTCGGCAAATATTTTTCGAAAACAAAAAAACAAAACAATTCGTCGGCCCCACCAGTCTGCTGCCACATGCCGGCACCAGCTCGTCGCCGCCGTCAGAGCGGCCACTGCGCTGCCGCCGGGGCCCTCGGCCGGTCGCGCGGGCGAGCTCCGCCGCCGGGGTTGCCGCCGCCGCGCCGGCACGGGGCGTCCCGCCGCTGCCGCACACCCGCTGGCCAGCGCCGTCGCCGCCCCGGCCACTGGCCAGCGCCGTCGCCGCCCCGGCCACTGGCCAGCGCCGCTGCTGCCACCCGCTGGCCGTCGCTGCTGCCGCCATCCGCCCGCTGTCGCTGCTGCCGCCATCCGCTTGCTGTCGCTGCTGCCGCCACCCGCCGACGCTAGCCCGCCGCCGTGGCCCTGCTGACAAGCCGCCGCCGGATCTGAGCTCGAGCTCCTGCTAGCTGCGGCTGGCCACGACACCGAGGCGGAGCTGAGCTGGAGCCGCCGCCGCCGCCGGATCTGAGCTGCGCCGCCACTGGCCGCGCTGGATCTGAGCTGCGCCATCGCAAACCGCACTGGAGCTCCTGCTGGCCGAGGGGGGAGGAGAGGAGTCGCGAGAGGGAGGTGGAGGAAGAGGAGAGGGCGCCGGCTGCCAGGGAGAGAGGACAGCACAGGGAGAGTGAGGGGAGGGGGCAGCGCCGGGTGAGGGAGGGAGGGGATGGGGGCGGCGTCGGGACAGGGAAGGGAGGGGGCGGCGCCGGGCGAGGGAGGGAGGGGATGGGGCGGCGTCGGGAGAGTCGAGGCGGAGAAGACTTTATGAAGGAGAGGGGAGGGGGGGGGGGGGTGCGGCGGCTGTTTGCCGTGTGTCCAGATCTGGGGCACACGGCAAACCTCCTTTTTACCGTGTGTTTGTTTTTTTACCATATATTTTGTAATTTGGCACACGGTAAATATTATGTTTGCCATGTGTCTAGTATTTGCCGTGTGTTTTTTGGTAGACACACGGTGTTTGCCGTGTGCCCGAAATGTTGCACACGGCAAACAAACGTTTTCCGGTAGGGATGCTGATCATTATATTATAATCCAAATTTATTGCACAAGAAAAAGTCGACTTCCGACGGAGCGTAGCGGAGGCCCGTCGCCGGGAGGCTTGGGTCGGAGACTCGGAGCGAAGCGGTCACCAGCTCCACCGTATGAGGATGCATCAAAATAGGAGATGGCGGTCTGAACCTTACTCCTACAGGATTGCCTCCGACCCTCGCACGATCGACAACGAGCTGACTGGAGGAAGGTCTTCTACTCTTCTACAAATCTGGCTGGCGGTGCTGCTCCAAGTCGCGGTGGTGAGCTCGGCAACTCATCAGCCATGTTGGAAGGAGCTTCACGCAGTAGAGAAGGCCCGGGAGGAGGTATGGGAAGGCACTACGAGAGCTCGGAGGCATGACAGCGAATGCAAGGGGCTCTGGCTTCAAGCGATGAGCGCCCAACCTTGCGCGAGGATGAAAAAGTAATGAAAGAAAAAAATGGCAATGGAATTGACGAAACTTCACCGGAATAGTACAACTCAATAACTTGTGATCTTTCAATGCTATATATCAAACAAGTGATCTTTTGAGGGTATATTTCTAAACTTGACATCTTTAAATGATACTCATCCAATTTTCCAAAAAAAAAAAGCTCCGAGGTGAGATCGGATCCGCGGAGGCCACATATCGGGGTGAAATCAGTTCGCGCCGCTCTTCTCAAGGGGTAGTGGTGGCCGACTGTCAGCTACTTAGGCCCTCTTCCAAAGGCTGACTCTTAAATTTTTTTAACTAGATGTATAACCCGCGCATTTGCGTGGCTAGTATTGAAAATTCAAAAATTTGCATGTCGTTGTATTCTTACTTAAAGATTATACTATTTTTTACCATACATCATCCTGTTCATTATCGTAAATTATGTCTTATTATTGGTTAAAACAATACAAATATGATCTATCTATAATAACAATTTGATTTGTTAAGCTTTAATAATATTATGCATATAATTATTCTTATTTTTGTTTTATTTTAATTGATTGTTGTTAGCTTTAGTTTTTATTAATAGTATATATTTGTAACTGATACATAGCTAAATAGTATTTTATATTTAATTTTTTATAATGACATTGGTGGGTGATTTTTAATTAGGCACAGGAGTATTTTAGACTAATTTTTATCATAATGACAGTGGTGGGTAATTTTTATCATAATGACAGTGGTGGGTAATTTTTATTTTCCTATTTTTCTCCGATTAACGTGGAAATTTCTAGATTTTGAGAGCGAACGTGAAGACTCCGTTTGTTGGCTAAATAATAAGATAATAAATTGATGAACAGAGCAGAAACCAGTGAGCCCGCGCTCTGTTCTGCGCTTAGGTCTAACGCTTCCGGAGACATCTCCCTCTCACAGGCATGTACTGTTTCCCAGCACTGCTTGGATTTGTGTGTTACTGTACCGGTGAGCTAGTGCTGGCTCAACCGTTGGACACGGCCTTATTAGCTGGAACGGCCGGTGAGAAAAAGACGTGCTATTTTTTTTTTTGAGATTATTAGATGCGCTGTTTTTTATACTAGGTGTGAGCGCAGGCTATGTGCGCACGATGGGGGAGGAGGAGGACAATGATTAGCAGATTGATGGTACCTGATCAATCTGTTGCCGCTCCACTAAAAGCAGGTATTATGGCCAGCAAGTGGCTGGCGAAATCCTCCGTGGAAGAGTGAGAAGAGAGGAAAGAGAACGGAGCGGGCGATTCGCAGGATGCCGGCTTTCCGCAGGCGAATACAGATGCTGCGGCGGCTATTAGTCCAGCAGTCTGATGAGCATTAAATGGCCACGATGGGGAAGAATAAAAACAAATGGATGGATGACATGGTGTTTCTATCCGCCGGTAGCCGGCACAACCATAAGCCTTGCTCTAACTCAAGTGCCCATCCTATTCTGTCCCCACCCAGGTCCCCACCAAGTGAAAGCTCGAAGACAAAAAAAAAACCGGCTAGTTGCCAGTAGATACTGTCATACTCCATACTGACCCTGAAAGTATCTTTCTGCAACACTGCATCAGTGACACTACTGTCCACCATCTAATAAACTGAGAAACATTTCCGAGTATTCAGATATATAGCATGTAAATGAAGCTGATATTCAACCAAAAGAGTATATTTGTCTTTGAAGATATCGTCACAATAATATTGGAGTAACATTTCCGAGTATTTGTTATCTTGGTTTTACACGTAGATTGCATTCTACACATACCAGGATATTATTGGATGCCTAAAATGGTCCATGACTCAGCTTGAACAAAACCACTGCCTATATTGTTTAAGGGAGGATTGATTGTGTGATAAGCAAGGGTCATCACATGGGGATGTGTCACACTCCCGCACAAGATCGGCGATGCCCTGCGCTGGAAAAAGCGGAGGAAGGGAGCTTTATAACTGAAATCTATATCTCTGATATGATCGATGATGGTGGCTGACAGGTAGTCCGGGGGCCCGCGCATAATAGCGCACGCGTAGCTAGTTTTTCTTTCCTTTCGAATTTTATAAGAACTATATGCAAATAGTTTTGTTTAATCTTGTTATTGTGATTTTTCCCTAACAACCCAGACTCATGTGCCGTCTATTTTTTATTATTGTATTCTATGGATCTTTTTTAAAATATGAATTTGGGAGAAAACAACGGATACCTTATTATATAGAAACATATCTTTTGGGTATCTACTGAGAGTAATATAAAGATTTATATAATTTTAACATGAATATTATTTGTTTAATTTTTTTTACGCGAGATTATATTGTTGCTTGAGAGTCTTATAGCTACAGTGCATGATAAATTACTCTTAATTTTTTACAAAAAGATTTAGGTGAGTGCTTCAATAATCAATGTATGTCACTGGAAGTAATAATCCGCTTTCTTCACCCTGTCAACCTCCCATTAATGGCCCGGTAAATCAGTGAAGTCTGGCAATATGACGAATTGTAATAGCAAATCAGTGAACTCGAATAATTGTAACGGTATGGATCCAATTAACCCTAAAATTATGGACCAATGCAAAATACTCCCAATCTTCTTCTCCTCTCATTCTCATCCCCTCTCTTCTTCCTCTCTCTCCATGGGCACAACAGCTGAGCAGCGGCGTGGGCTCGTGGCGGGCGGCGCACGCGGTGGAAGGTGGGGCACGCCATGCTGTCGCCATCTTGGAAGCTAGACTCGTCGCTGCTGCGGCTGGAGGAGGAGTCGAGCAGAGGATCTACTGGCGCAGGGGCGGGAGCAGGCGGCAGAGGCCACGCACCGCAGGCCGCCGGCGTGCCGAGGCTGCGTAGCCCGAAGTGGCGGCAGCAGGCCAGTCGCGCACCAGGCACACAGGAGCGCGGGACAGCAGGAAGCAACTGGCACGCGGAGTAGTCTTGTTGACAGCCAAATTTGGCAAGTCAGAGGACGACCGGTCTGACCGGTCAGACCGGTCTGCCCAGTTTTAGTCCGAGTAGGAGTTGTTTTATTTGTGGAAACTTTGTGTAATCCGACTTGGAGAAGGGGACGACTTCCTCGGCCTATAAATATAAAGGCTAAGGCCGATTGAGGTATTCCCAATCGAATCAATACAAAATACATCTACTTTTTGTTCCTCTCAAACCCTAGCTTTTCCAAACCCTAATTTGCTGTTCTTCTCGCGTCCCGGCGACGTTTGAAGGCGTTCTGAGTAGCCTTGCCGACCTTAGGGCAACCCTAGCCGAGCGAGCTCCGACGGGGTCCCTCCCGAGCTTGCGTTTCTAGGTCATCGCGGCATTCTACACCCGACCAATCAGACCGGTCGGCGAACCGGTCAGACCGGTCCGCCCAGGGCACTGCTGGTTCAGATCGTTTTGACGATCTCCTGCGCGTTCTAGCGCATTCGAGTGTGTTGGCGTGATTCTGTGTCAACATACTTTTTGACGACTCCGCTGGGGAAAGATTAATATGGTTTTAAAACTAATCTAATCTAGTCCTCGAAGAAGATGGGCTCTTTAGAATCGACAAGGAAAACATCATCACGGCTACAATGGAGGAGCTCACCGAAGAGGAGCGCAAGGCCTACCTTCTTGTGGAGGAGCACGTCAAGGCTCAATTCATGAAGGGCTTCAAAAAGGATCGTGGTGGCTTCGTCAAGAGGGTGGAGGAGTTCGTACTGCCGTCTCTCAAGCTTAGCAAGGATAAGATTGAAGAGATACCCAATGTAAGCCTCTCTCCCTCTGATATGTTTGATAAGATGTCATCCATGATGGATTAAAAGATTGTTGCTGTACAAGCCGCTGCAGGTGACATTTTGATTAAGTTGAGTAGTGATATTGATGCGCTTAAGGGTAAAAAACCTATGTCAGATCCTAATTCATCAGATCCAAGTTCGGCTACCCCTGAGTTCACATCTGAACCGATGTATGGTATGCCGCCGAACTCGTTCGTAGGGCAAACCCCGCCACCGTCGACCGTGTACACTTCACATGCCGGACCGGTCCCATAGACCGGTCAGACCTGGTAACCGGTCAGACCGGTTACTCAGTTCCATTGCCGGTGCCTCTTGAGACAATTCCAGGTTCGGCTATCCCTAGCCGAACTAATGAGTTGTCACTGTATACACCACCTCGCACCACTACTGTAGCAGGTGGGTCACGAGGATTTGGACCTAACCAAGGACCGATCCCAACTTCCTCACAGACGATGCCACATGGAAATCCTAATGCACAACGTCAATTTTCTGAGTTTTATACCAGCCAGCACTATCAAGCCGATCTCCTTAAGTTCAAAGAAGATCTGGCTAATGCAATTAAGAGTAAGCTTGGGGTGGATATGGGTTCTACGTGTTTATATCAAAAACCTTATCCCGCCGAGTTTGATTTTGTTTTTTTTCCCTGCTGGTTGGCGTATTCCCGAGTTTACCAAATTTAATGGTGATGATTCTCGTACAACTTGGGAACATGTTAGTCAATATGTATTGCAGTTGGGAGAAGCTGGTTTCAATGATGCTTTACGTGTGCGTTTATTCTCTTTATCTTTGTCTGGAACTGCTTTCTCTTAGTTTTCCTCGGTTGCTCCTAATTCTATTCGCAATTGGTCTCAGTTGGAGCATAAGTTTCATGATCACTTCTTTAGTGGGGAAACCGAAGCGAAATTGTTGAATTTGACATCGATTAAGCAAGGCCGTGATGAGCCTGCTTTGGATTATTTCAAAAGGTTTAAAGAAATTAAGAATCGGTATTTTAGTTTGACAATTTCCGAAAAAGATTTAGCGGATTTGGTGTTTAATGGTTTACGTTCTTATTTGAAAGAAAAACTTGAAGGTTTTGAGTATCATACGGTGAATTTTTTGCAAGTCAAAGTCATGGATTTAGAGTTTAAGCTTAAAAAGGCCAAGGATACTTTCAAGCCTCATCAGTCCAACACGCATATTCTTGATCATGATTCGGATAATTTGGACGATGATAGCAAGAAAGTATACGCTGCTGAATTTATTTGGCCATCAAAGGTCAAACCCGGTTCAGTTCCGTCTCTCAAGCCGATTCAAAAGAACAGGCAAGAGGAACTGAAATTTACGTTTGATATTTCTAAGTGCGATCGGATTTTTGATGAATTACTTAAAAACGATAACATCCGATTGTCACATGCTATTCCATCTCCCGATGAGCTTAAACGACATTCATATTGTAAGTGGCATAATTCTACATCTCATGCTACTAATGATTATAATGTTTTCCGTTGACAGGTACAATCGGCCATTAATGAAGGACGATTGGTACTTTCTAAGATACAAATTGATAAAGCCCCTTTCCCTGTTCACACACTGGAGTTGAACAATCCAAAGGTGCTCATTCGGCCGGAACAAGCCGAAGGAGCTAAGGGGAAGAATGTTGTCATTGGTGATTCAAGACCGATGAATACAAATGACAAAATTCTTGCCCGGGAAGTTATCAAGGAGAAGACTGATGATGGCAAGGACACTCTAAAGATCATCATCAGAAACCCAAGGCTCGGGAGGCAAGGAAGCTCTCGACCAGAGAATCGGTCTGCTACTCAGGCACGATCGGTCCGACCAGTGTCTCCGACCGGTCAGACCGGTGCCTCCAACCGGTCAGATCGGTCTGGTGAACGTCCCCAGACTTTCAAGCCAAAGCATCCAGAAGTGGGTACTTGGAAGACCAACGAGGTGAAGGTGCAGGGAAGAGCTGCTAAACAGAAGCACATCTTCAACCAGCTGTTGAACAAGTACACAAAGGCCGTTCAAAAGGATTGGCCACTAAAAAAGAGACCGCGATCACCACCGTGCCAAGATCGTCCAGCGTCCCCAAGGAGGGAATCCAGCAGGCGCAAGGGTGTTGTTGTCACATTGTATCCCCCCCAGAAGATGTATGCCACCATGCCATGGGTACCGCCGGCATCAGATGCTACAAATCCGGCATGGGAACATGAGGGGATTTGGATGCAGTGTTTCCCGATGCCTTATCCTCCACATTATCAAGGGGAAAGCTCCAGGGTATCCGTGAATGACCAATTGGGATCACACCAATCTAGTCCAGTGCAGCAGACCGCACCGGTCCGACCCGTTGCCACTGACCGGTCAGACCGGTCTCGTCAGAGGTCGGGCCAAGTTCCTGTTCCAAGGTTCGAGTATCGCGTCCAGGAGAAGAAGGAGGAGCAGAAGCTTGTTGTTGATCCAGAGAAGCCTAAAACCGATGTTGTTGTTCAAATCGGTGAAGTCAAGGTGCCCATAAAGGATACGGGCAAAAAGCCGATGGACATAGAGAAATCGGTTGATGTTCCTTCACAAAAGACGGTCATGGCCAATGACCATGAGGCTGGTAGCAGCAAGAGCACAGCAGACAAGTACCATCAGCCTAGGTGGTGTCCTTCATGCTTGACTCATACACAGAAGAGGAAGTTGTAGCACCTTCGCAACAAAGAGAAGAAGGAGCAGGAGGAAGAGAAGCTGAGGGTTGAGGACTTCAACAGATACAGGCCCATGTTCCCTCAGAGCAAGGTTTGGCGGATCAAGACAACTGATCAACCAGCTAGATCGGTCGGACCGCCTCAGCCGACCGGTCAGACCGGTCAGATGGTCCGGTCAGACCGCTCTGGCCAACCGGTCAGACCGGTCGAGCCCAGTACAGAGTCAACAGCCGAATCAGCGCCGCCCGTTTCAGTTCCTTCTGTTGATGAAGCCCTAGCAGTTCCTCCAACAGCAGAAGATGAGGAATTGGTAGATTACGAGGCGTCTCCGGAGCATACCAACTTGGAAGTCAATGTGGTGCACTTATCTTCAGAATACTTCGTGGTTCCGGAGGAGGACGTGGCTCATCTTTAGTTTGGGCCCCGTGAAGCTGTGTTTCAGAAGCCAAGCGACAAAGACAACCATCTAAAGGCTCTTTACATGAGGGGACACATCAACAGGAAGCCGGTGACTCGCATGCTAGTAGATGGTGGGGCTATTATGAATCTTATGCTCTACTCATTGTACAAGAAGCTCGGTGGCCAAGACGAAGACTTGATCAAGACGAACATGATGGTTAGTGGAGTTGGTGGGAACGAACCCATTAGTGCCAAAGGAGTTGCTTCCATGGAGCTCACCATTGAGAGCAAGACGCTTGCTACGACTTTCTTCGTCTCGGAGGTGCAAGGTAACTACAATTTGATTCTTGGGAGGGATTGGATTCATGCAAATCAGTGCATTCCTTCTACCTTGCATCAATTTCTTGTTCAGTGGATCGGCGATGAGGTTGAGGTGGTCCATGGAGACACTTCATCTTTTGTTGCTTTGGCCGATTTCGATTCTATTAGTGCACATGACAACATCAAGTGTTTATCGGGCGTGGATCTGTCTGATTATAATTTAATCAGTTGCACTAAGGATGGTTTTGTTTCTGCTGTACTAAAGCTGATGGATAATCGGCTGAATCATTTAATGTAAATCAGATGAGTACAACAGAAGCTCCATAAGTGACCAATCAGACCACTGATGCCGACCGGTCAGACCGGTCTAGTTCCGTTCGGCACACAGGGCCGACCGATCAGACCGGAACCCCCGACCGGTCAGACCGGTCCAATATAGAGTGGCTGCAGCAGAGACAAGAAAAATATCGGGCACGTACGAACGATATGTGTGAAGCTATTGAAGACTCTGATGATCTAGACAAGCTGGGCCAAGGGTTTACATCGGCCGATCCTTTAGAAAACGTAGACATTGGTGATGGAACTATTCCTAGGCCGACCTTTGTAAACAAAAATTTATCGGTTAAACATAAAGCCGATTTAATTAATTTGTTGAAAGAATATATTGATTGCTTTGCTTGAGAGTATCATGAAATGCCTGGTTTAAGTCGTGTTCTTGTTGAGCATCGTTTACCGATTAAAGCCGGTTTTAGACCTTATAAACAACTAGTTAGGTGTTTCAATCCTATTATTTATGACCGAATTAAAGTTGAAATTAATTGTTTACTTGATGCTGGGTTTATTCGGTCTTGTCGTTATGCTGATTGGATCTCTAATATTGTGCCCGTTGAGAAAAAGGATTCGGAGAAAATTAGAGTATGCATTGATTTTAGAGATCTTAATAAAGCTACTCCCAAGGATGAATATCCTATGCCCATGGCTGATATGTTGATCAATGAGACTTCTGGACATCGTGTCATTAGTTTTCTTGACGGTAACGCCGGTTACAATCAAATATTTGTGGCCGAAGAAGATATATCTAAAACGGCCTTTAGATGTCCGGGATTTGTCGGTTTGTTTGAGTGGGTTGTTATGACCTTTGGTTTGAAAAATGCGGGGGCTACTTATCAATGAGCTATGAACTTAATCTTTCATGATTTGCTTGGTGTCATCTTAGAAGTGTACATTGATGATATTGTCATTAAATCGACCGGTTTAGATCATCATTTAGCCGATTTAAGACTTACTCTTGAGAGGATGCGCCGGTATGGTTTGAAGATGAATCCACTCAAATGCGCTTTTGGTGTATCGGCTGGAAAGTTTCTTGGCTTCATTATTCATGAGAGGGGAATAGAGATTGATTCTAAGAGAATTGAAGCCATGAGGAAGGTTGAAACTCCTATATGCAAGAAGGATTTGCAGAAATTCTTGGGCAATGTAAATTTCTTAAGAAGGTTTATATCTAACTTGTCCGGGATGATCGATGTTTTTACTCTTATTCTTCGGTTAAAGGATGAAACCGAATTTACTTGGAGGGCAAAACAGCAAGAAGCGTTTGAGAAGATCAAGATTTATTTGTCTTCACCACCCGTGCTCAAGGCGCCTAGGAGAGGAGTACCTTTCAGACTTTATGTGGATGCAGAAGACAAGGTTATTGGAGCTATTTTGACTCAAGAAACTGAAGGAAAGGAGTACATCATTACATACTTAAGCCGACGACTTATTGATGCAGAGACAAGATATATATTTATCGGGAAGTTATGTTTGTCTCTTTATTATACTTGTACCAAATTGAGGTACTACCTACTATCTAGTACTTGCATAGTAGTATGTCAAACCGATGTGATCAAACATATGTTACAGAAGCCGATTTTGAGTGGTCGAATCGGCAAGTGGGCTTATGCTTTGGTTGAATATGATTTGGCTTGCGAACCTTTAAAATCTATGAGAGTCCAAACTATAGCGGATTTTATTGTTGAGCATCGGATTAATGACAAGCATGATCTGGAAGTCGGCTATATTACTTGCACACCATGGAAGTTGTACTTTGATGGATCAGTTTGTGATGACAGTCAAGGGATTGGTGATGTTCTTATTTCCCCGAGTAGTGCCGTTTTTGAATTTTCAAACCAATTGGAAGAAGAGTGCACAAATAACCAAGTTGAGTACGAAGCGCTTCTATTTGGCTTGGAATTCTTGCAATCCATGGGCGTGAAGCATGTTGAAGCCTTTGGAGATTCTCTTCTAGTGGTGCAGCAAGTATCCAAGGTATGCCAATGCTATAATGGTTCTCTAAATGCATATCTTGATAAATGCCTTGATATTATTTCTTTCTTTGATGAATTTATTATTAAACATATTCCGAGGGAGGAGAATGGAAAGGCAAACACTCTGGCTCAGCAAGCATCTACCTATAATGTTACAAAAAATATTTCAACATTCACAAGCCGATGCAAACGAAAGCCGAGTTTCTGGTTCTGGACGCACCGGTCCTGCAGTTGGTTCTGATTCGGCCAAAAAAGATGAGTCAATTGTCTCGGCCGAAGCCCAGGATTGGAGGGTCCCTCTTATATCATATTTAAGAGATCCTGGTCGTGGTGCGAGAGAAATATTCAGCGTTTGGCTTTCAAGTATGTTTTAATTGACGATGAGAACTGCCGAAGATTTGCTTCTCAAGTGTTTAGACTCGGATCAGGCCCGGGTTGCTATGGGTGAGGTTCATGAAGGCATTTGTGGTACTCATCAATCGGCTCCGAAGATGAAGTGGTTACTTAGAAGACTCGGTTTTTATTGGCCTACCATGATGTCTGATTGCTTCAAATATTATAAAGGGTGTGAAGAGTGTCAGCGGTTTGGTGATTTGCAATTGGTGCCTGCTGTGTTGATACATCCTATTATTAAACTATGGCCGTTCCGAGGTTGGGGGTTGGATTTTATTGGACAAATTAATCCTCCATCTTCAAAGGGGCACCGCTTCGTGTTAGTTGCTACATATTATTTTACTAAATGGACCGAAGCAGTTTCTTTGAAGAATATGACACATAAGGAGGTAATTGAGTTTATTACTAAGCATATTATTCATAGATTCAGTATTCCACAAACTTTGACAACGGACTAAGGTTCTTCATTTATATCAACAGAGGTGCGTGCCTTTGCCGAATTTTACAAGATTAAGTTGCTCAATTCATCTCCGTACTATGCTCAGGCCAATGGACAGGCCGAGTCTAGTAATATGATTTTGATCAAACTTGTCAAGAAGAAGATAGAAGAGAATCCTAGGAGGTGGCATGAAGTGTTATCCGAAGCATTGTGGGCTCATCGTATATCTAGACATGGTGCTACTAAGGTTACTCCTTTTGAGCTCATGTATGGTCAAGAGGCTGTTTTACCCGTTGAGATAAATCTCGACGCTTATAGATTAGCAAAACAAAATAACCTTTCCGCTGTTGATTACCATGATTTGATGATGGATAATATTGATGAGGTGACCGACAAGCATTTGAAGGCTTTGAAGGAAATTGAGAAAGACAAGCTTCGGGTGGCTAGAGCTTACAATAAAATGGTAAAACTTAAATCTTTTCAGGTTGGAGATCTAGTTTGGATGATAATTTTGCCTCTTGGGATGAAAAGCAACAAGTTTGGCAAATAGTCGCCGAGTTGGGAGGGTCCATACAAGATTATCAAGGTTATCTCTAGTAATTCATATATGATAGAGACAGTGCAAGGTGAGCGTGTGCCTAGAGCTATCAACGGGAGATACTTGAAGAAATTCTATCCTAGCGTGTGGCAAAGTGCGTGAAGACGAAGATGGCCGGTATTAGATATCGCCCTTAGTTTTATTTTTAGACTTGTATGCTCTATGTAAAATATGTACATCAGGATAGTTCTTGATTTTTGGCTTGTGAAACTCACCAAAAAGCAGGGGGACATATGTTGACAGCCAAATTTGGCAAGTCAGAGGACGACCGGTCGGGCCGACCGGTCAGACCGGTCTGCCCAATTTTAGTCGGAGTTGGAGTTGTTTTATTTGTGGAAACTTTGTGTAATCCGACTTGGAGAAGGGGTACGACTTCTCCGGCCTATTAATATAAAGGCTAAGGCCGATTGAGGTATTTCCAATCGAATCAATACAAAATGCATCTACTTTTTGTTCCTCTCAAATCCATGATTTTACAAACCCTAATTTGCTGTTCTTCTCGCGTCCCGGCGACGTTCGAAGGTGTTCTAAGTGGCCTTGCCGACCTCAGGGCAACCCTAGCCGTGCGAGCTCCGACGGGGTCCCTCCTGAGCTTGCGTTTCTAGGTCATCGCGGCGTTCTGCACCCGACTGGTCAGACCGGTCGGCGAACCGGTTAGACCGGTCCGTCCAGGGCACTGCTGGTGCAGATCGTTTTGACGATGTCCTGCGCGTTCTAGCGCATTCGAGTGTGTTGGCGCGATTCTGTGTCAACAAGTCTGTGCTGCGTGAGGTGGCGGCTAGGCGAGAGGGCGGCTGGGCATGCAGGCTGGAGTAAGCGTCGGGCGGCGCCGTCCCGGCCGCATGACAGGCGCGCGGAGGCTGGACGCCAAGCGCAGCATCGGACGGTGGTGAATGGCAGGCACGTGGAGTCCCGCGTGGGGGCGAGGGGGAGTGGACGGCAGTGGATAGCAGGGGTAGCTAGGCCCGCGGCGGCCGGCCATGGTGGAGGAGCGGCGGCGGAGGGGGTCTGCCCATGGAGAGAAGAGAGAGGGGATGAGAGGAACAAGAAGGCTGGGGTATTTTGGTTCATAAGTTTTAAGAAACACGTTGAAAGGGTAATAAGTAGTGTTATGTTTCGGAGAGTTGTAAAATTGTAGTGGCAAAATTTGAATATGATGAATTGTAATAGTAAATCATTGAACTCGAATAATTGTAATGGTATAGATCTAATTAACCCTATATTAAGTGTAGCCTTTTGATTTGAACTCGTCCCATCTCTCCTAGATCTGCTCCCAAGAATCTATGCATGTAATACTGTAGTCATCGAGGATGCATCCCTGATGGTGTACATTGTTTCCTAGGCATGCATGTTAAACACTACATGCGGCATGCTATGGTTGTTAAACATCAATTTCCTAGTTAATTTGTTCTAGATCGCATCAACACTCTACCGTGATTGGATCATATATCGTTCCTTCTCTCACAAATTTTCAGCTCTCGGCCATCAACTAACCACAATGCTACTCAGTCAAGACTATACATCATCTCCGTGCTTCTCGCTGTCGATGTGGTGATCACCAAGGGGCCTGCGGCTCGCGGCCATGCTAGAGTTTGTGCTTGTTTACAGCGTTCGACCATGGTCACGCTAGAGTCTTTGCTTGTCAGTGTGTTGAGAACATTAGCACTACATACCGTCACCCTCACATGAAGGGGCGAGATTGATGGCAGGCCAGGTCGTGAGAATTTGGGGGCCCGAGGCGAAAGATTAGAGTTGGGACCCTCTAAAAAATAGTGATAATAATAATAGTAATAATAATTATATAATTTTTTTCAATAAAACCAGATGCATTCAAAATATATTCATGTAAAAAATTTTATACATATTAGTATCATATGATATTATCGTAAACATATCTTCTAGCAATTCTATATATGCAAAGTCATTAAAAAAAGGTATAAATCAATATCACCCGTATATTTCTTGAAGCTTGAAAATTAAAAAACAAATAGCAATTGAAACTTGAAACCTAGTGTAGGCGAGAGTGTTCGAAAATTGCCGGACTTCCTGTGTTCGAAAGTCACACACAGACCAGGCATATCACAGTTGTGAAGTCGCGGCGGCTATGGCGGCATCGTTCTTGCACAGAACATTAGAGTTGTGGAGCCTCTAGTGAGGGCCACATGGATGTGGATTGTGTAATCTCCAATACGGCTGCTAATCAATGTTAATGAGAAGGCATAGTGCAACACACAGAGTTGAAGGGAGTCGCCAGTCGCGAGAAACCTCTATGGCTACGAATGGCTCTCCTGAGGCTTCAACGCACATCAACGGTCCAAAATCTTTGGATCCTCCCAGCCTCAATGCCACAAACCCACCCCCACCTCCCTCTCCCGCACAGCCCGTACCCTACATTCAAGGTTTGATTCCAAGTCCGACACTCTTTTCTCTTTTTCTCCCCGCAGCCCCGCTCCACGCCCTAGCCGCCGCCGCCGCCGCTCGCCCATGCACGCGCGTCGGCCGCCGTCGGGGCCTCACTCGCCCGTGCCATATGCGCACCCATGCCGACCAGGGTTAGAAATATCGGCCGCAATTTCGCGATATACCCGATATATCGGGTTTATCGGTGGGGTCCGATATTTTTTTTATCGGCCGAAATTGATTTAATGAATATTTTTTATACTAAAAAGTAAATTAAAAAATAAAAAAAAATAAAAAAATAAAAAATAAAAATAAAAAATCCCGATATTCCCGATATATCGGTTTTATCGGTGGGTTCCGATTTTTTCCCCTACCGGAATTAAAAACCCTGATGCCGACTGCCACCGCGCACTCCAGCTTGCGTTGTTCGGCCGCGCTGGCAGCCGCAGCCGCCCTCGCATGCACCGCTTGCCACCGCATGCGCCGGCCTGCATTGCTTGCTCGCACCACGGCCTCACTCCCCCGCACTGCCCGTGTCGGCCGCCTCCACGCACTCTTGCCACCGCGGCGTACGCGCTTGCCCCTACCGGCCGCCCCCGTGCGTGCCGGTCTGCACCACTAGCCTGCATTGCGGCAGCCCCGCTCGCCCGCGCAGGGCACTGCCGCAGCCCGCGCCACCGCCACTGGGGACGAGGCTGCCATGCTAAAGAAGCAGCGCCTAGGTCGGTGATCCAGTCCGCTCGCCCCCTCCCCCATCTCTGTCTCCTTCCTCGCCTCTCCCTCTAACCACATATGCGGTTCCTACGGCTCAAGGCCCTACGGGAGTCAAGGAAGCTCGCACTCGCAAGGGTCCTTGCCGGCGCCGCCAACCTCGGCGGCGTCGCGTTCAAGTACTCCAAGGTGCCGCACGGTATGATCGGGGTACATGCTTTTGCCGCTATGGTTGTGGGGGTTTCCATAATCCAGATCGATCGAGACCTCTCTTTGTTTTCTTCTGCTGATCGACAATTTTCTATCTCTGATTGTGATTGCCTGCAAGTGTCGTGCTGGTGGCCGGGTTCGGGGTGATCACTGGTGTCATGCAGGGATCCGAGATCCGAGATTGTGGAGCACTTTTACCAGCTCTACAATTTTGACAAGTAGGGGGGCAACCAGAGGTTCATCTATTGGTGGGAGGACAAGGTATTAGGTCTGTTCCTTGTGCCCTTCTTGTCCTGCCTTGCTTCATATGATGATCCAGTTCTTGTCCATCACATGCTTATACTTGTGTTGAATCCTAATTTGCAGATGTGGTATGTATATTGACCGAGCTAATTACAGTGTTGATGTACCGACTCTGGTCGTGTTAGTTTCGGCCTGATTAATAGATGGTTGAGTGTACTTGACCAATGGTATTGTTTGTTAAGTCAGTTTTGCAATTCTGGCATTCATACTGCCCTAGCGAGTTATGATGTTTAAATAGTTGATGTGGTTATGTCAGTCTTAGCGCAAGTAATGCATGTCTATTTGTAATTGACCAACCGTGATGTCTGTATGCACACTGCAGGTGTCGTAGTCGAGTAGTGCAGACATCGAGTACTTCCGAAGACATCTTCAAGTGCTTCGAGTAGTCTTCCAAGTAGTTTATTGGCTGCATAGAGGCTGTGAGGTGTTCAGGCCCTGATTGACCTTCCGTTATATGGTGTGCGATGAAATTCACACTTGGTATGGAGTAGCCCCCGAGCTTTAGGTTGAATCATAGAATCAGATTGAGGGTCAAATCAGTTTTTTCACCTTATCTTCCAAAAGTTTTTTAAAAAATAAGCAGAAACGAACCGTGTTTCCGAAAGGAGAACCTGACTCCATGTTCCATCGTGATAGTCTCTGGATCAGTAGCTATCACATACATAACTTATTTCAATTACATATCACACTCATACATTACACTAAAACATCACACGAGTTTAAATATACATAATCTAGAGGATTGAGTACGAGTTTTCTGAGTACATGCCCCTTGGGCTAACGGAAAACAAATAGGAATCAGAAGAGGTAGCTAAACTTCTGAGCATCCTTCTTCTTCGGGCTTCACTCCTCCACAGGCAAACTTGAGTGTAGCACGGGCCGTCCTTAAATCATCCTTCAGTGTCGTAGCTGAACTTCAGCTCGGATCCTGCATCCACCAAACTATCCCCAAGGACAGGATAGGCTCACGTCACGATTTGCATGCAAGATTTAAGTGGAATGCAAGGGTATAAAAAGTAGCCAAGGACAAGGATAGAGTTTCCTATGCAACATCAGCAAGTTCATAGCATCAGCCAGATCTCCTAATGTGGGCCATTCCGACATCCCGGACTCCCGGTCTACACACACCTTTCGAAACCACCACAAGAACTCCATCTCCTCGCACCTCAATTGCCCACGAAAAACATCACTAGAGGAAGGTAGAAGATAAGTAGCACTACCTAATGAAAGTAATAGAAAAGTAGGGTTGTACCTGACCGAGTATGCGGCTATACATATAGTTTTCACTATGCACGAATTGTACACCTAGACCCACTCGAATCGAAGCCACTCGAGATCAAACTAGGTAAACAACGAGACACCGGTCTACTGAGAATGAGAACTAGTAGCCAAGGCACCATCCTATTTTTCCGGGTCTGGGCGCGTCCTCCCACGAGAGTTCACCCTAGGATTGTGAAGTCTCATTTGTGACTCAGGGTACGCGAGGTCAACACCTCCTCCCACTTGCACCGATACCCTATCCTCCTACAGGCTTGGCACCACACTTGCTAGCTTTGGACCGGATCCTTCCGTGTAGAAGATAAGTGGTGTGCACGTTTACATAGTCCCACTAATCATAGTTACCACAACTAGGTCCTCATATGCCGAGGCAAGCATCTTCATCTCAAATGCATATCCGCCGCAACGGTCCACTGTTGGCACCCATTACAGGTACCCTCCAAACTCCTCAAGTACCACAAGTCTCACGAAGGAAAGATTTCCCAAAAGAATATGCACCCACCACAGGCGCACCGGCGTCAGCGAGCAGGACAGGCGCATGCGGCGGTCAACCACACGGGGTGAGGGCAGACGCGCGACAACATGCCAAGGGCGGTTAGGCGGTGTGCATGGCTCAGGACAGCGAGATCCCGGCGGCGGTGCAGCATGCACGCGGGGCGTTGGTGTCCCAGTACCGCGGCAGCGAGGCTATGATGGCGCCCAGGATATGGTCGAAGCGATCTGGCGAGCACAGCTTAGATTGGTGGAAGGGTGTCAGCGGTTTGGCTTAGCTCAGCGATAGCCAAAGTCCAGACCTTTGGCCTCGCTTCTTGGTCCAGCATGCACATGCGGATCCTGGCGTTTTAGGGTCGCTGCGGCGGCAGCATGGTCAGGGCCTAGCCTTTGGGCTTGGATGTTTTGTTCAGCGGGGCATCACACACGCGAGCGGGTGTTGACACCGTTTTTTTGGCACGTGTCAATCTTTGGAGCAGGCTGCCAATCGGAATGGGCCAATGTTGTACAGAAGATGAAGCTGAGCAGAATGGGCCTATGGGTCAAAAGAAGTGTCACAGCTGATGGAGCTAAGGAAGGGGCCAACATGATCATATTGGCAAGTTATCTTTTAGATTTTCTATTTGGTTAGTTAGGCAAGTTTATTTCATGTGTATCAAGTCATAATCTCGCCGTATCGGTAACAGAGGTTAGGGCTAGGCTATAAATTGCTGACCTTCATCATCTCTAAACTTTGATCAACCACATCCAACACAAACCCTTTACTTGGCCTAGCTAGAGCAAGACACGAAGAGTTTTTTACATGCATTCTTTAATGATGGGATTTTCTACAACATATTTTTATGTTTGCCTTGTAGGAGATCAGACCTGGAGCACGCCGCTGGGTGAGGTATGCTCTCGAGAGCTGCTTACCTAGTTGTCATTTTTACGGCATTGACAACTCAGCGTGTTTTTGGCAGCACATCTAGCTCTCAGTCCCGGGAGCTGGACATCAAAAACTACTCAACGTGGCTTCTACGGCTCGCCTAGGTCGCAAGCTCGGGGGCTGAACACTGTAGAACTTCTCGATGCTATTTCATGTGAAGACTAGAGGCGAGAAAAATTATATAGCATGTGCCACGATTTGGATCCTTAATTCCAAATCTTGGAATTTGGATTCAAGACTCAAGGGCTGTGGGACACGTGACATCGACGAGTCATTTTTTCAAATTTTTGGAAGATGAAAGCCAGAAGATTGAAGACTGATTTGACCCTCAGCCTGATTCTACGATTCAACCTAAGGCTTGGGGGATACTCTATATGGAGCTCGAGTTCATCGCGCGCCATATAAAAGAAGATTTTTGGGGTTTGAGCACCTCACAGCCTTGATGCAGCCAAGGAAGTACTCGGAAGATCACTCGAAGCACTCAATGGAGCAATCGAAGCAATCGAAGCACTTGAAGATGCCTCGGAAGTGCTCGATACCTGTAGTACTCGGATAATACAAAGTGCTTGGGGGCTTGTCAGAGATAGATCTATGGGTGTCTGCAAGGAAGGAAGAAACCAGACTCAAACTAGGATTGTTCTTTAATCCTCCTAGGATTCTACTTTGTAATCCTCATAGAACTTCTATCTTGTAACCGACTAGTATCCCACCCCTGGACTATATAAAGGAGGGTGGGGTACCTAGATCGGTATGGCTCAACAGAGCACAACACCCCAGCGCAAGGCGTAATATACCAAACCACCACACATGACGTAGGGTATTACGCTATTCCGGTGGCCCGAACCTATCTAAATTTGTATCTTGTGTCCTTGTGTTTACCTTCAAGTTTCAGATTCGGTGATCTATCTCCAAGCAATCTCCTACCTTAGGGTATCCCTAGGTAGGCTGACGGTAAAAACACCAACATCGGCTTCCTCCTATAAATCTGAGTAGTTGTCGAAGATGGGCACCTCCCGGCAAGCGGTGGCATCCTCATCTCCGAGCTTGAGTAGACGGTCCAAGTCCTCCTCCAGTGCAAAGAGAGAGATGGTGTCAGACCCGGGGCAGCGGGACTACTCATAGGCATAGAATATTCTAGAATAAGGGATAGCGTATGGATGTACCTTACCTCTTGTAATTACCCGAATAGGCGTAGAACTAGCGGCAGTACAAGGAAACTACCCGAGCGGGTTGTAGTGGGACTCCAACAGTACTCGGCTAGGACTTTCCATGTAACCCTGTCCCCCCAGAGTATATAAGGGCGGGAAGGGACCCCCTCAAAACACATCAACACCTAAGGCAATACAAGCAACCACACAAGATGTAGGGTATTACGCACCTCGTGGCCCAAATCTGTCTAAATCCTTGTGTTCCTTGCACCATCAAGTTCCAGAGCTAGTCTATCCCTACCTACAATCCTACTGCTAAGGGTATCCCTGAGCAGGTTTGGCGGCTAAACACCGACAGCTGGTGCGCCAGGTAGGGGATTCGGCAAGTTCATCGGAGAATTCGATGGCCGGATCAAGCAACGCCAACAACGTGCCTGAGGGCACAACCCTTATTTTCGGTTCCTGGGCTTGCACTGTTGATGGATCGGGTGGCTTCTCTAGTCACCTCATCACGCCCAAAACCCCAGAATCAAAATTTGACGACCAATCCGCCAAAACCGGCAGTATTGTCGAACTCGGCGAAAATCAAGTTCTACCTGAGCTCGATTCGGAGATTACTGAGAAAGTGTCGACTCCAACTTGCAATCCATGTGGCCTTTCGGTCCATTTGATCAAACCAACTTGCAATCCACGGTTTAGAGGCAATGTGAGCATGTCACTTCACTCCTGGATCAAAGACATGGCACAGTGTGTAGAGATGCCAGGCCGGCCGACCTAGGGGAGGCCGGTCGGCCTGAGATTTGGCCCATTTTTCCTGATTTTTAGTACATTAGTTCCTGCAACCACAACTCATCCAAAACTTGTTGCACTTGTTAGAAATAAGCAAAATATGTATGGAACATGGAATAAAGCTCATGTTATTCCTGAGGTTGACGGTCAAAATGGGAAATAATGGCCGTCAACAACCCCCTAATCTCCAGGAGTACATTACTGCAAAAAAAATATATCAGATTTAAAAGTACTCGATATAGAGACAAAAACCTGCAACAGAGCATCAAGAAACTCACGCAGGTGCCCTCTGCATAGAGAGCTTCTTCATGGAGAACTTGGGGAGGGGCCAGTGATTAGAGCCCTACTCCCACTGTCCCTGGCATCACCATCGTTGGAACTACTCGCCGGTGCAGTTTTCTGCGGCTGGGTAGTTCCCGTCCCCTTTGACGAGCCCGCTAGGGTGGAATGGACCTTCGATCCTACCCCAGCATCACCCCCAGATGCCGAAGTCCGCGACATCTTGCCCGCCGGACTTAAAAAATAAAAAACAGCTTAAGAAAAGCAAGTCGATGAAAACTTCTTGATTGCAAAAAATAGCTTAAAACATACCTGTCGACAGCAGACTGCGAAGTGCTTCGACGCTTTCACGCGACTGACCGGGTACCTTTCGGGTGATCCTCCCGAGTACCCTTGCTTGGGCTGGGGCTACGCTCCCCACCCTCATCATCACCAGCCTCTTCTCCATCCTCTGCACGACCAAATTCAATATCAGAACTATCTATGTAACTTTCCATAGAATAAGTTTCTTCTGGATTCGGTTTTGGTGGTGCATGAGCGCGGGGAAAAAGGTAAAAAAAAAAGGACGATAAGTGCCTAGCAAGGGAGGTCAGCTTCTATACACATCCACGTCCTCCTGCACAAAAGCAAATTCTATTAAGAATCTTGCTAAAGCAAAGTACGCGACAAATGGAAACCAACTACTTTGGTTCATACTAGTTTCGGAGGATTCGCCGCAGAAAAGGTATCAGGGATGATCGGCACATGCTTTACATTCTTAAGTAGTCGCCGTACTCGACTAAAGACTTCTCCGTTTGAGATTTCTTCTACCGAGTACCGCGATGGGTCACTTGTTCCTTGATACTGGAAGCCGAATGTCTCCCGAGCCTGTAATGGCTGGATTCTTCTTTTCATCCATTCGAAGATGACATCATCCCCGGTTATATGCTTTTGCCTTAGCTGGCAATCCTATCGAGTAGTTTCAGGATTTGGCTGTCATCTACTGGTTTCTTATTCCATTCAGGCCTCTGAATTGGGGGGCCTGGGGTAATCACTGGAAGCGTCTCGCCATGGTTTGCCATGTACAACCACCTTGGCTTCCAATCGATTACTTTATTAGATAGTTTATAAGGGATATAAACCTTATCCTTCCCCTGTCTAATCTGTAGGCCCGCACCACCAACTACATCTAATTTGATGGAATTTGGCTAGGGCTTAAGATGGAAAAGAAAACAAAAGAGCTCGAAATGGGACTCGATGCCCTGAAAAGCTTCGCACAAATGTTCGAAGATAGAAAGATGAACGAAAGAATTGGGGGTCAGGTGGTGAAGCTGGACCTTGTAATAGGACTGGAGCCCAGAAAAGAAACCTGAACAAGGGAGCCCCAATCCCCATTCAAAATAAGGGGCAAAAGCTATAATCTCGCCTGTATTTCCATACGGACGTTCTTGACCCAAGGCAGGACGCCATTGGATTATGGATTTCACCAGTAAAAGACCCTCGGATACAAGGGATTCCAAGTCTGAGTCCGAGCACTTACTTGGTGTCCATCCCTTGTCGCGGGTAGGCTCCACCTCCACATCCTTGCCCTTAGTCGATTTCTTGGGAGCCATTGGAAAGTTCACTGGTCTCTTCACGCGGATGCACTGGCTAACCCTAATCCAAGAACTGGGCACTAGGGAGGGCAAGGAAAAGATTTAGATCTAGAAATGACGAGAAGAGCAAAAATAGATCTAAATAGTACAAGTGAAGAATGGCGGCTGGTGGGGTAAAACCTAATTTACCGCACTATTAAATAGTAGTGGCAGTGGCAAAATGGTAAATATCAGGAAGTCTGAGAGTCCGTTACCGTTTGCGATAAAAACGGGATTTTCTGAGACATTTCTTTTTCTGAAATTACATTCTGGAAAAGAAAACACTCAAATCCCTTGACAACTACTCAACATAACTTTCCTTCTTTTGGGATTACATTAAAGTCAAGAGAAAGTACCCGGACATAGTAAACTACTCGATAGTATCAATCGAGTACTTATTCTAAGCTTTACAATGACTCGGACCTGCACGCACACCTCCTGGATCTCCTGGGCGAGGCCGGCTGCAGCTACATCAGCCCGAGGCCGTTACAAAGCACAAACTTGTTATTCCCCACTAAGGGAATAATCATAATCGTATTCTGGGAGAAAAGTTTCAAGTGCAAGGAGGCAGATTACAGTAAGCGCCTCAAAAGTCCTCTTCTTGCATTTTGCAAAGGAATTTCTCCTTCTCCCTGAATACGTTGTGACAAGATTAAGTCTCCTCACCAGAGATGTTAGCTCTTGGGAACTTCTGTACTGGAAATCCCAAGAGTATGACACAACTAGATGCAACCCGTCCACAGAGAACCTCTCTCATTGGAATATGACAGGAAATGATTTTCAAAATGGATCCGATGAGGGCAGTGGGGTTGCAGGGTTTGGCAGCAGAGACTTCCCTTGCCACTCGCAGGTACTCTTCTAGCATCTTTTGCTAGAAAACACTACGCAACTTTCAGGAGGGCGAGAGCTTCCTAAACAAGAACACCAATTGCGAGCCATGTCTTCAGTGGAGTGGTGCTTCTGGCGAGGCCTCTTGCCCACTTTTTATAGCCGCATGGGCTTCACTGGACAAAGACCCGTGAACACTATAGATATATGCAGCAATCACAGGTGTAATAGTGCAGATTCTCTACACAGTGAATGTCCATGTGAGCGTACAGCAAAGAGATAAACATCCCGGATTTTATTTTCGAGGATATCACGGGTGCAATCAGTGTGGCATATCCAATCGTATTATTTTTCTGGGATATTTCCCGAAAAACAGATCTTTTCGGATATCGAATCTGATTAAACTTGCAGATATTCTTGGAATAAAATCAGATGCCACGAATTAGATCCTTAATTCCAAATCTTGGCTCGGGGGCTACCCACAAGATACGGGATTTTGATTTAAGGCTCGGGGGCCGCGGGATATGTGGCATCAGAGATTTATTTTTCAATTTTTTTGGAAAATAATGAAGGAAAAAGACTAAAATGACCCTCAGCCTGATTCTGCGATTCAACCCCAGGCCCAGGGGCTACTCCATATGGAGCGCGAGTACTTCGCGCAGCATACATGATCAAAATTTCGGGGCTTGAGCACCTCACAACCTTGAAGCAGCTGGAAGTACTTGGAAGACTACTCGATGTACTCGAAGGAAGGACTAGAAGCAACCAGAAGGATGTTCGGACAACTTGAAGTACTCAAAGATGCCTCGCCAAGTACTCGACGCCTGCAGGACTCGGCTACGAAGAGCTCGGGGGCTTGCAGGACTAGGCTACGAAGAGCTCGGGGGCTTGTCAGACTCGGCTACGAAGAC
Organism: Panicum virgatum; assembly: GCF_016808335.1. Lineage (NCBI taxonomy): Eukaryota > Viridiplantae > Streptophyta > Magnoliopsida > Poales > Poaceae > Panicum > Panicum virgatum. The sequence continues at coordinate 62,099,780 of NC_053153.1, forward strand.
CCGGGGCTTGTCAGACACCTGCATGACTACTCATAGGTATAGAATGTTATAGAGTAAGGGATAGAGTATGGATGTACCTTACCTCTTTTGTAATTACCCGAATAGGCATAGAACTAGCTGCCGTACAAGAAAACTACCCGAGCGGGTTGTAGTGGGACTCCAACCGTACTCAGTTAGAAATTTTCATGTAACCCTGTCCCCCCAGAGTATATAAGGGCGGGCAGGGACCCCCTCAAAATACATCAACACCTAAGGCAATACAAACAACCACACAGGACGTAGGGTATTACGCATCTCGCGGCCCGAACCTGTCTAAGTTCTTGTGTTCCTTGCACCATCAAGTTATAGAGCTAGTCGATCCCTACCTACAATCCTACTGCTAAGGGTATCCCTGAGCAGACTTGGCGGCTAAACACCGACAGATGGACTCAGCAATCTTCTGGTAGATAGAAGCCGCGTTGCGTAGCCCGAACGGGAGTCAGGTGCGCAGAATGTTAGATCGGGTAGAATCCGCTCCAAGAGTTGGTGGAGTATGAGTCGAAATCGCGTCGAAAATGAACTCCTCGATCTTCTTAGTGAGGTCAGTAAGCAACATCTCACTAAGGTTGACGACGATGGAGCTGCTCTGCCATGCCAAAGAGGCCTCCGGCTCCTTGGGGTTGTCTAGGTGACTGTCATAGCCACCTGAGCCGTTGGCGACGCAGATCCAGGAACCGACGACGAAAGTGGTGGCTTGCTCAGGCACGGCGTAGTTGAATTTGAAGGGTGCCATCGAATTTGACGGATGACCTTCGATAAAAACCCCTATCTGTCGCGTCAGCTATCGGTGTTTAGCTGTTAAGTCCACCGAGGGACCCCCCCAAGGTGGTAGTTTGTAGGTAAGGTGTCGCCGTGGTCTGAAACCGATAGTGCAAAAAATACAAAACTTTAGACAAGTTCGGACCGCCGAGAGTGTAATACCCAACGACCTGTGTGTTGCTTTGTATTGTGCGTTTGGTTTGTATTGCCTTGGAGATTGATGTGTTTTGAGGGAGTCCCTACCCGAGTTAGGTGCCATACCCGAGTACTACTCGGGTAGTTTCCTTCTATTCGACTAGTTCTACTTCAGGTAGTATAATAGGATAAGGTACAAGTCATCCCTTATTCAAAACACTCTGTGAGCTGTTCCACTGCCTCGAATTTGACATAGAATACTGTTGAATCAGTCGAATTCAGTCGGCAGGCCTTTATCTCGAGTTTAAAAAACCTCGAATTATACTTATATATATACAAGTACGGCCACATAATCGGATGGCACTCTTGCTCCACTCTCACTCTCTAGAGTCTAATGCTCTCGCCATGAACCAAGAGATCCAAATAACCAAGCAGCTGTCGCAACAAGAACTGCTTCCAGAAGATGGCGTCACCGTTCAAGATCACACGTCCCAAGACCAGCAACAACAACGGGAGCAAGCCGGTGGTGCTGCCGGCCGCCAACACCAGAGTAGCAAGCTCACGGTCCTCCCACTCGTCTTCCTCATCTACTTCGAGGTGGCCGGCGGTCCATACGGCTCCGAGCGGGCGGTCCGCGCGGCGGGGCCCCTCTTCACGCTCCTGGGTTTCCTCGTCTTCCCCTTCTTGTGGGGCGTCCCGGAGTCGCTCGTCACCGCCGAGCTCTCCGCCGCGCTCCCGGGCAACGGCGGCTTCGTCCGGTGGGCCGACCTCGCCTTCGGCCCGCTGGCCGGCTCTCTGCTCGGCACGTGGAAGTATCTCAGCTGCGTCATCAACATCGCCGCGTACCCGGCCCTCGTCGCCGACTACCTCGGCCAGGTCATCCCCGCCGTGGCCGGTCCGAGCAGGGCACGCACGGGCACGGTGGTCGGCATGACTGTGCTCCTGTCCTTCGTGAACTTCAACGGCCTGAGCATCGTCGGGTGGGGCGCGGTGGCGCTCGGGTTCGTGTCCCTGGCGCCGTTCGTGCTCATGACCATGGTTCACCTTATCACCGATAGATTTCCGATAATTCCGATATTTCTGTTTTACCGGTGAGCATCGATAGAATTAGTTTATCATCTAAAAATATCATTGTTTTAAATTTAACACTCCATTCGACTAACCCACAAGTTTGTGCACATACTTTTTACCCACTATAACGAGTAAAAAGAGCATGTAACCATCTTTTAATCCTAATCCATTCATTTGCTTTTATTCCACCATCCAATTCTTCATATTCTAGTGAGAACCGACGTAGCAGACATGTCTCCCTACCGGCTATTTCCTTTCATTTTTCTATGTTATTATGTATAGTTTTTTAGGCTAGATGGTTTGAAAAAAAAATCTAAGTTCATTTCTACACAAAATGAGAGTTTTTTCTCTAAATTTTGTCCGAAAAAATTTCTCTATCACCGATAGAATTCCGATATATCCGATATTCCTGTTTATCACCAACCTCCGATATTTTTAATTTATCGATAAGGTAAACCCTGCTCATGACAGGGATCGCAGCGCCCAAAGTGCGGCCGCGGCGGTGGGCCGTGCAGGTGACGGGGAGGAGGAAGGACTGGCGGCTCTTCTTCAACACGCTGTTCTGGAACCTCAACTACTGGGACAGCGCGAGCACGATGGCCGGCGAGGTGGAGCGGCCGGAGCGGACGTTCCCGCGGGCGCTGGCGGTGGCCGTGGTGCTGATCGCCGCCGGCTACCTGCTGCCGCTCATGGCGGCGATAGGCGCTACGGACGCGCCGCTGGAGACGTGGGTGAACGGCTACCTAGCCGATGCTGCCGGTACGTACAAATTGCCTTTAGGTGCAATCAAGAATCTCCAAACTGTCCCCTCAAGAAAAAAAAACTCCAAACTGCCTCAAGTATGGTCGTTAGAGACAAAAAAAAACCGATTCCTTATAAGTACTGCTCCGTATTGGTAAAGGAATTCGTTTAGGACAGCGACACGGTCTCCAAAATACAATTTTAATCTTTTATTTTTTTAAAATATTTATAGAAAAGTGATATATGTAAATTTTTATGAAAGTATTTTTCGAGACATATCTATTCATATAATTTTCATATTTTTAAATTCAACAACTTAAAAATTATTGATGATTTATATTCCCAATGTTTGATCAAAATCTTGTCCAAAACGACTTCCTTTACCAATATGGAGGGAGTATAAGTTGTTGCTGATGGTCTTATAATTATGAACCGAAACAGTTCCTTAGTTTTAGTGATCTCCATCTTCTTCCGAGTGACGGTTCGGTTCAAACAATGTTAAAAGATAATCTTTAAAATTTACTAATCACTTCATCAACAAAACTTTAGGAAAATTTGTCACTCCCTTGTTGGGTCATAAAAGAATAATGTTTTAGAGGAACACAAATACACAATAAGTACAGGGCAAAGCAGGGAAAATGGGTCGGGTCGACAAATTCAGACACTGTAGCATAATATAGCTGGAAGGTTATGTTGGTTTTATATTGCATCAGAGGTGGTGCTGAAATAGTACATGTAGTCGACGGAGTGATCTGTGTTGGGAAATCTTGCAAAGGAGTAAGAGGGTTCCGTTTTTAAGGTTGTAAATTTCAGGCCCGCAACCTTACTGTGCCTTTAATTTGCTGCTCGGCGATCCTTGATGGAATCCTTCGCTATACCCAAGCTAGTAGGCTTCAAAAAAATATATATTGCTTTCAAGATTGAGAGATCTTGGTGTATTATCTGTGTATAGTCTCACAAACATATTATATAATGGATGAAATTTTACTAAAGTAGGATCATTCAAGGTATTGCCGCCAAATCTATTCATCGCGCGCGTGATATTTGGCCGCCGCATCGCAGAAGCTCGCGCTCGCCCCTCCCCTGTTCATCTTCTTCCTCTAGATAGGGGAGGGGTGGCGGGAATGGGTGGTAGGTGGGTGGAGCGGCCGCCGGCGAGGTCGCCGGCGGCCGGGGTGGTGGAGGGCGGCGGCGGCCTTATGATTCAGGTTGCTAGGGGTGGGGCGGTTCCATGGTCGCTGGCCATAGAGGAGGGGGTGGGGGGCGGCGGCGACTAGGCGGTGGTGACGGTTCGGCCGGGGCTAGATGGCCGGTGGGCGGTGCCGGCGGCGGGGGCGATGAGAAGGCGGCGGCGCGTGACGGCGAGCTAGGTTAGGGAGGGTGGCGGCGGAGACGCCGGGGGCGGCGCCGGAGCCCGGGAGGCGGGGGAACAAGGCGGGGCGAGCACGGCGGCCCTTCTGCGATGGGGAATCCTTCCCATCACACCTGCGATGAATAGAAGCCCCCGGTATTGCCCCCTGATTTGAGGAGTTCAAGTTAGAAACCTAGTGTTGTTTCAGGCATCATCGGAGGCTCCTGGCTCAAGTACTGGATCGAGGCCGGCGCGGTACTGTCGTCGATCGGCATGTTCGAGGCCCAGCTAAGCAGCGGCGCGTACCAGCTGCTGGGCATGGCGGACTTGGGCCTGCTCCCGGCCGTCCTGGCGCGGCGCGACACCCGCTTCCGCACCCCGTGGGTGGCCATCGCCGCCTCCGCCGCGGTGACGCTGGCCGTCTCCTTCCTCAGCTTCGACGACGTCGTGGCCTCCGCCAACGTCCTCTACAGCCTGGGCACGCTGTTGGAGTTCGCGGCATTCCTGTGGCTCCGCGCCAGGCGGCCCGAGCTGAAGCGGCCCTACCGCGTGCCGCTCCAGCTGCCCGCGCTAGCGGTGATGTGCGCGGTGCCCTCGGCGTTCCTGGCGTACGTGTGCGTGGTGGCCCGGTGGAAGGTGCTCGCGCTCACGGCGCTGGGCGTCGGCCTGCACGGCGCGATGAAGCTGTGCAGGTCCAGGGAGTGGCTCAGTTTCAACACCGCCGTGGTTACCGTTGCCGCCGAGGAAGATCGCCGAGGGGATGCGTCTGCCGGAGACCGGGTGTGAATGAACTGTCAACCCCCCGGGGGTTCATGGGTTCATATCCAGCAGTTCTTCTCTCGTGGTGTGGTGCGAGTTGTTAAGATGTAGATTTGTTGTAAGTTGTATGATGAAAAATGTGCCGCAGCCACATATATACATTGCGCATGTTGTACTATATTTCAGCACCTGGAATTCTAAATTTCTAAGTCCAGAACAACAATGGGGCGAGAACCAAGTGATCAGCAGAGTTGGCTTCCAGGTAACGCGCGTTGCTGCGATCGAATTGATCCTGAAGCGCACCGTCTCATCCCGTCCACCCCACCCGTGCCGGCTAGCGCCCTCGCTGCGCAAGTCCCCAGCATGCCATGCGTGCGGCCACCGCGGGGGTGCCGACACCGGCAACTTCCTGGGCACCCCCACCGGTGGACACGGTCCCCCGCCAGTTCTTGTGCGCGCGGCTCGGAGAGACTCCGCTGGAGCTGCTCGGACTTCTAGTAGCTCCCTCCGAGGACGGCGAGGAGGAGAGGAGGGGGAAGGAGGGTGGCAGCGGCTGGGGATCGGGTCGCCACCCCAGTGGGTAGCGATGCGGGGGCTTTAGTGCTGGTACTATCAACCACGCTGCGGGCATAGGTGTTCCATGATCGCTGTATGTATCATGTATGTCCCCAAACTTACCCTAATACGATCTCGATCGTATGCTTGCTCGAGAGATGGCAAGATAGCACGATGGAGTTTGCAACCAAGAACAGGCCTGATGGAATGCAACACGGCAACATAGCAGGTCATGTGTTGGCATGCGGAAGGCCTGATCATAAGGCAGCATTCTTAAATGACTAGGTTCATACTCATGCGTTGCTACAGGACAGCAAAAAATTTGTACAAAAAATACATAGATCGCACGATAAAATTAGTGAAATAAAATACCAACTTTAAGTGACATTTAATCCAATAAAATAAAGTTCCTGAAATTAATACAATCATAGAGGGCACGGTACGATAAGTCATGACACATTCATTCCAGAACATGTTAATAGTCTTCTCAGTAAGCACTCAATATTTTGCAAGCACCACAATGAGCAACAAGGGCACGATATGATCCGTTATGGAATGAATTTAATATTGTTTCTGAATCACAGGGAAATCGTTGGCCCTTTGAGTTAAGGCTACCCAACTCGCATGAAATGATTTCGCAAAAAAAAAACTCGCATGAAATGAATTCAGAGCTATACCATAAGAAACTTAGCTCTAGAAATTTCTCTCTAACACACCAGCTATGGGAGTTTCAGCAACCTGCAAAAGTAAATAAGAAATGTATTCATTATAAATACAGAAAGTGTGGGTGTTTTTCGTACTCTAAAAATTAGAATATAAGCTCTTTTTGTGCCAAGCTTCGCCTGATGCATTAGATAGGAGCATGGCAGTAGCAAGGTCAAGAGCTAACCCAAGGACCAGCAGAACACATATTCTCAAGCTGAAAAATGCAAAGCAGCTGAAAAACCTTAACCTAAACCGCATCCCTGTAATTTGCAAAACCAGAGCACCTATAAAGTTCTAAGCACCATTCTCCCATCAGCTTATCACCTTATATCTCGACGTGGTAGGTCATGTATGCGCAATGAAGGGAGTAGGCCTAGAAGGGACCATTACATCAGTAAAAGAAGTTGCAAGTGGAATGCAAACAGATAACAATAAGAAGAACACTCTGCTGTGCATGATGAGCGACTCAAGCTCAGCATGTCAAGATTATGCAGAGTTTTCATGAAAGTTTGTGAGAGTGTGTTATACACCTTTCAATCGTATTCCTTCTTTTAGAAAAATCTTATAAGACAATTTTATGCAGGAGTTAGCACAGTAGACTGGCTAATAGTGTAACAGCCAGTTATAAGCAGACCAACAGTTTAAAGGAGACAATTCCCAACAATAACATTTTTAAAGGAATAAGTTGTATGTAGTAATTGTATTAAAAGTAAGAAATGCCTTTCTCTTTGATTTTACAAGCAGATTATTTCAAAAAACTTTGTCTCCACTACATCATGGTCCGCTAAGTCAATTTACCATTCAATCTTTATTACTTAGCAGTCCTCACAACTTGCACTACTGGAAAAACACCTATTACTACCGGGCGGGAACCCCCGGTTAATGCCGGTTCCGCGCCCGGTACCGCCTGGCCAGTACTAAGTGCGCCGTCATTTAGTACCCGTCAGGCTGCCCGGTACTAAAGAGCCACTTTAGTACCGCTTGCCACGCAGGCGCCTGGAGCAGCCATTTAGTACCGGTCAGTGATATCGACCGGTACTAAATGTCTTTTTTTTTCTTTTCTGATTTTTTATTTTTAGGTTTCAACTAATTCGTATTTGTGGATGTTTGCGTATTCGTATTTGTGTACGTTTGCATATTCATATTCTTGTACATCTGCATATTCGTATATATTCGTATCTACCATACAAGAGAATACATTTATTATAATTATATACACTTGTAATATTATATGTACTTCTAATATATGATAATAATGCACTCGGGATTCATAATATATTTACAAGTTGTCATGCACATAAGTTTTGTTCGACAAATTTGTACAAGATACTAAGTCTCCGTGTTCGCACAAGAAAATGGCACGACTGCGAGGACCGGTCTGGTCAAGTTGCTCAAAATGCAAAATAGACTTCACCATTGCGTAGATCTCGTCGAGACGATCAATATTCATATGTAGAATGTCCGATTTGGACTCCGGATGAGAGAGATATTGCTTCGGGAAGTTCTGCACCCCGGCAGACCGGTCAGACCGGTCTACAGGAGCAGTCAGACCGATCCGGACAGTCCAGACCGAGTTAGGAGTTGTATTTTAGCACGGAATTAATTAGGGTTTTGACTCCTAATGGGATAAGATCATCCCTCCCTATAAATATAAAGGGTCACGGCCGATTGAGGAGATACAACCCAATCGAACCAATCAAATACATTTATCCTTATCGTTTTTACCTTTCTTCCTCGTTACCCTACTTTTCCAACCTCGACATGATGTTCTTCTCTCGTCTCCATGGCTTTTGTGGACACCCTATCTGGCCTGCCGAGCCTAGGGCAACCCTACGCGCGCTTACCCCGACGGGGTCCCTCCCGGGCGAGCGTTCGTCGGATCGTCGCCGTTGTGCACAGCAACCGGTCTGACCAGTCCAGATAACCGGTCTGACCGCCCCACGTAGGAGGTGTTGCAAGGATCTCCTCCTCGCGCCGCGCGACCTAGCGTGATTGTGTGTTGGCCCGTAAAAGGCATCAACACAAATTGGCGACTTCGCTGGGGAAAAGGTGTTTCGATTTTGCATAACCGAAATCAAGCCCTAGCAATATGGTGCAATCTAAAGACATACCTATGGCGATGACTTTTGAACTATGTCAAGAGATTCTTCGAGTACAGATCGACCTGAGTTTTTATTGATGGATGGAGAACAAAGGATCGCCATCATACCACGATGTTCTGAGAGAGGTACTGTCTACAACTATTTTATCCAATAGTGATCGTATTTATATCAAGTATTTGCTTGGTAAACCTGAACTAATTGATATAGTGGATAAAGTATATCCAATTCCTGTTATTCAAAAGTCGGCTATTGAGAAGCCGACCAATAATCCTTGCAACGATTTGCCAACTTATGATGTTATTGGTCAAGATACAATTCGGTTGTCTCAAGCCGAATTTGTTAACCCAAGATCCCCTGGCAAAAGCACAGAGACTAAATCTAGTACTTCAATACTCGGGGGGCAATAGAATAAAGGCAAAGGTTTCGGTTGCATCGCGACCAGTCTGACCGGTCTTAAGACCGGTCTAACCAGTTCATCTAGGGTTTTGCAAAATAAATCAAAACCTAAGATGGTTAAGCCCAAAAAACCTGAGATTGGTGTTTGGAAAACCGTTGAATCCAAAGACTGTCACAAGCATCAAACGGAAAAGCCGAAGCCCTTTCTTGGAGATCTTCCGGCTAAATCCAAAAAACAAAATAATGATACTAGTCGGCTAAAACATCCAAAGCACTCAAGATCTACTCCAAGACAGCAATTCCATGATCGGAATCGGCAACAGAATAATTTTTCTAATTCAATGTCGTTTCCGTCACATAGGTCACCTATATCTTTGCCATGCGGATCTTATTACGGCATGCCCTGTTTTTATCCATCATGGCATCGTAATTCATGTGTGCCGCCTCTTCCTAGATATTTGTGTCCAGATTATATTACCTATAGGGAGCCGGTAATTAGTAAGCCATCACCTACCAATAATGACCATTTTGATCAAAAAGATCTATCCAAACAGAAAAAGAAATTCAAGGTGATCAAACAAGTGTATCGTGTCAAAAAAGATGGACGATTGAACAAAAATTCGGATTTGACACAGGATAAAGAAAAGCCGACCGTTGAAAAAACATCGGCTAGTTCTGTTGACCCAATTGTCCCCAATAATGAGTGTATCCAAAATAATATAGCTGATTAAGAGACAAGTTCGGCTGGGGGGCAAGATGAAAAGCAAAGTGCTAGATCTATAACGATCGGTCACACCGGTCCTGCAACCGATCCGACCGGATCATCTGAGAATTTTGGGAACAGCCCCAAAACTATGATAAAGAAAAAACCAAGCTTTGACGAGCTACTACGCAACTATCAAAAGATAGCCGAAAAGAAACATATTAAACGGCTAGAAGGGAATCAAAGAAGAAATTATGCCTCGCCATGAACAAAGGAAAATCAACACCATTGGCGATCATCTCATTGGTATTCATCGTTTATTCCATCAATGCATGTGCCATGGAGTGGATATTCAGGTACATTCGATTCTAGTCCGTGGTCTTGTTATGATCCTTGGTTGGTATGTTATGACTATCAACATCTTGCTTATACTTTATCAAGGAGTCATGATTTATATGATTGGCCACCATGGCCGTATCAAAATTTCTGTCATTAATATGTGCTCAGATGTTCAAAAGCCGAAATAATAGTTTCATACATGTTTTTATTTGCTAGCATCTTATTTCGGATACATTAGAATGCATAAGAAGAATAGAGAAGCACAAATGGCCGATGTATTGTTCATCATCGTCCTTCAGCAATTCTGATCATGGAGAATGTTTTGGCACGCAAGCTTTGCCATAAAACAGGGGGGCATATGTTCGCATAAGAAAATGGCACGACTGCGAGGATCGGTCAGACCTGTCCATAAAACCGGTCAGACTGTTCTAGTCAAGTTGCTCAAAATGGAAAATAGACTTCACCATTGCGTAGATCTTGTCAAGACGATCAAAATGCATATGTGGAACATCCGATTTGGACTCCGGATGAGAAAGATATGGCTTCGGGAAGTTCTGCACCCCGAGCGGTCAGACCGGTCCGGACAGTCCAGACCGAGTTAGGAGTTGTATTTTAGCACGGAATTAATTAGGGTTTCGACTCCTAATGGTATAAGACCATCCCTCCCTATAAATATAAAGGGTCACGGCCGATTGAGGAGATACAACCCAATCGAACCAATCAAATACATTTATTCTTATCGTTTTTACCTTTCTTCCTCGTTACCTACCTTTTCAACCTTGACATGCTGTTCTTCTCTTGTCTCCATGGTGTTTGAGGATGCCCTAGCTGGCCTGCCGATATTAGGGCAACCCTACGCGCGCTTGCCCCTACGGGGTCCCTCCCGGGCGAGCGTTCATTGGATCGTCGCCGTTGTGCACGGCGACCGGTCTAACCGGTCCAGATAACCGGTCTGACCGCCCCACGTAGGAGGTGCTGCAAGGAGCTCCTCCTCGCACTGCGCGACCTAGCGCGAATGTGTGTTGGCCTGTAAAAGGCATCAACACTCCGCCTCTTCATCGCTGATGTCCTTATTCGGATCCACTCGACCCACACTTATCCTAGGATTTGCATAAAATTCTCCTTTGGATTTATGACCTCATCTAGCAGGAATCCACAGATTGATTCTTGAATTGCTTTGATTATCTCCGGTTCGATGAGGGCCTCCGCCATAGCAGTAATCTGTCAAGTGCAACACCAATATTTTCAATTAATACCTAGATGGAATTAAATGCAAGTAATGGTTAGTAATGTTGTTCTACGTATATTGTATTCATATTGTGTCATCGAGTCGCGGGTGCAAAAACCTTGCATGTGCTCACATACATAGTAGCCACATAGGTTGTTTCCTTGCTTCTGTCTCAAACACTATATATATATATATATATATATATATATATATATATATATATATATATATATATATATAGATGGGTTATGAAATATTCATGTTGTTTAAAGAAATGACAGTAGATGTGTGATATGTATTCGTACCAGAAAGTTAGTGTTGAATTCTAGCTGGCATGGTGTTGACGTGATTCATATATGTTTTTTGAGGAAGCGAGCCCATGCCCTTTGAATGATGTTTATGATGTCTTGGTAATAATATGTTGGCTTCCTCAAGGAGTCGTATACCCGAACTCGGCATTTATCGATCTCGATAATAAGAAGGATCTAGTGGAACCTGTTTCAGACACATATATGTATAAGAAATGTTGGATATATGTACACATATATATATAGTCAAGTCAAGAAAAAAGGTAAAGAACTCATTCGAAGTTGTACGGTAACAGAATGTATTGACAAGTATTCTGCTTATGCCATGCCCTGAATATGTTGTTCTCAGTCCGATTAGGCCATTGGCTGACACTCTCCTCATGTATATTATATGGGTCTATGAAGCCGACGTGGTAGATCCCATTTTTCTGGCATTCTTGCACCTTCATCCTACATGATTAAAAATGAAGGGAGCGGATGAAAAAACACATAATTAGTAGAGCTAGAGTACTATACAAATGATAGGAAACACTTATATAGAAAACACACTGAGGAGAGACTTGTCTAAGGTGTGTTGATGGTATAGATCATAAAGTTTTTTAAATTCAATCCATACATCATCCATCCCACGATGGAAATGCCTATCTTCAACTCGTGCATGGAACACTACATCCTTCGTTGCACTTGCTTTCATATACCATGCATGCAACTCACGCATCCTAGTTGGCAGCCGCGGAATCAACTCTTCCCACATGAGAGGTTCCCCCAACTTGAATGATTTTTTGTTTGACCCTGGGTGAACCTTGATTTCTCCCCCTTGGAGCTGAGCTTTTGTGAGGCCGCTTTCCAGCACAAATTGAGCAATAGCTTGATCCTTTTTGGAAAGCACTTTCAGGGGGGTATTGTTTGCTTGGATTGTTGTCCGAGCTGGGGAACTTGGTTGTATCGACAGTTACTTTTCTTCCCATAGGACTTTGTGATCTGGCGGTCATAGTCCGATAGGGGTTCGCCGTACTTCGGTTGGAGTAAAGTTTTGAAGTATTTCTTATCTTCCACTGAAAATGTTTGCTTAGGTGGAGCCTTTTTAGGCACGAAATGATCTGGGACCTGCTTGCGCACACTTTCATCCAATTCCTCTTGAGTTATTTCGTACGCTAACTTCGGTGCTGGAGGCTTTTCTTTCTTCTTAGGTGGGTTCCTCTTCCTAGGAGGCGGCGGCGGCGGGACCCAAGCCTTTGTGCTCAGCTTCTTCGCCTTCGGAGGCGGTGATGGTGGGACCCAAGCCTTCGTGCTCTGCTCCTTCGCCTTCGGAGGCGGTGTGGATGGCTTGTCCTAGTTCCTCTTCTCCATCGCCTCTAGGGATCTCGAGGTCGAGGTCTTTCCATCCTAGCTCGACTCTATCAACCATGACCCTAGCATATCCTTCCGGAATCGGCATGCCATGAATTGTCCCACCTTGGACAGGTACTTCGGCAACACCGTGCATGGCCAATTTGATCTTTTTCCGCTACTGATACTGAAGATCATAGGGGGTCCTCACGGTGATGTCATCCACTGGGTAATGTTCTGGCTTGTCCGCAACCACTGCGGGTTGAACTCCGACTGGGTGCTCCGTGGAAGCGACGCTGCTACGGCCTTGAGAGACGGGGCTGCTCTCCAAATTGGCGACTGATCTGGCTTCTTGTTGGTGGGGCTGGCTAGCTGCCATTGCACCTTCAATCGAAGCTACCCTTTCTTCCAGGACACGCATCTTATCTTCTTGTTCAGCCTTCTTTTTGGATCGGCATCGATAGGTCTCAATGTCTGCACTGAAGCCATGCTTCCATGGAACTACACCCATACGTCGCACACGTCCTGTGTGTTCTGGTGTACCGAGAGCGTACGTCAGCTCATCTTTCTCTCTGTCCGGCTTGAAACTGCCTTCGGACATGGCCTTTTGTGCCTCATCTAGCCTGTTGGCCGCTTCTCTTATGGCGTCGCTGGTGACAAACGAGCCATCTTCCGGGTTTAGGGAGCCTCCATGAGCGTAGAAGAAATACTTCGCTCACTGCGGCCAGTTGAAAGTCGCCGGTACGATTCCCCTTGCAATGAGGTCGTCTTCCATTTTCTGCCATTTCGGGATCGCCGACGAATAACCTCCTTGCCCAAGATGATGAAAGTGCTCCTTTTTGCTCATGTTCTCTTTGGCTTGTGATGTCGTTTTCTCACTGTCCTCGGACAATTTGTACTGCATGAATGCATCCCAATAAGGACGTTGCTTCTGGAAGTGTTTCTCGAAGTCTGGCACGAGGCCCTTCTTTATGAAGTCTTTGTTCAAGTTTTTCTTGAACGCTTGGAAAGCAATAGCCATCTTCTTCATGACCCAATCCTTAAAGATTTCTTTTTTGTCCTCTGGGAAACTGAAGTGTTGTTTGACATCTGCCCATAGCATTTCCTTCTCTATGTCAGGGACGATCTCATCATCATTATCAGTGCTTTTGGTTTTCTTCCATAGCTTGAAGCCAATGGGGATGTTCTCCCTGAATTTGGGAGACTTAGGTTCCCCATCCGGGTGCAACGAGGTGATTGTGGTACGCCCCTCCATCTTTTTCTTCGAGCCATGTTTACGTTTCGAGCTCTTCGATCCGGAAGCCTGAATACACACACACACACACACACACACATTACTACACGTCTGACATACATAAGTCTCTCATATCATGTTGCGACATGTGATCGAATTCCATATACCTCGGCTCCAACATCTTCCACATGCATTTCTTCCATAGTTTCGGCATCGCCATCACCGGTATCATTGAGATACTGGCTGCCATCATCCTCATGTTCTTCCTCTTGCAAATACCCTACGACCTGGGTGCCTTCTTGGATCATTTCATGGCTGGCATACTCGTCTTCGAAATCACGCTGAAAGGGATCCATCTCGATCCCTATGCAAACATATATAATACGCGGAGTTACGTGTGATACGTAGAGTTTTTGTATGCAATTACATGCCGTGATATATGCCTTAAGGTTGTTCATATAACAAATTTGACAAATAATTGACATCACATGATTTACATCATATATAATAAATTAATGCAACAATATATGATAAATTTACCAGTTAAATACATCATAAATTGACACATAATGCAACAATAATAAAATTTACATCATATAGCTATGCCATTAACAATTTAAATTTACAAGTTAAATACATCATAAATTGACACATAATGCAACAATAACAAAACTTACAACATATATCTATGCCATTAACAATTTAAATTTACAAGTTAAATACATCATAAATTGACACATAATGCAACATTAACAAAATTAATAAACACATATATATAATAACAATTTTCTACAATAACTACATTAAAGTATACTGCACATGTACACACATCAATTTTCCAACTATTCTCTACGATTTTCCATGATTCTCCAACAATTTTCTATGATTTTCTACAATTTTTGAACTATTTTCTATAATTTCCTACCAATTTTTTATAATTTTCTAACTATTTTCTATTTTTTCTTTTCTATTTTTTGACTTTTTCTAACATAATAAAAAAAGCTGACATCACAACATAGTAGTGCTGACGTCAGCAAGGGGCTTACGTCAGTCCCCGGCGCGCGGCGAGCGGCGCGGCGCTACTCTGCGCGGCGGTCCCTGGGGCGCCGGCGGTCGAGGTCGCGGCGGACGAGGTGGGCGGCGCGCCGGCGGTTGAGGTCGCGGCGGCACGGCGACGGTCGAGGGCGGGGGGCCGGCGCGGCGGCGAGCGGTGGTCGGGCCGGCGAACTCTTAGGCCGGCGGGCGGCGGTCGAGGGCGACGGCGCGCGGAGTCCGGCGGACGGCGGTCGAGGGCGACGGCGCGCGGAGTCCGGCGGGCGGCGGTCGAGGCGGGGGCGCGGGAGGCTGGGAAGACGGCGCCGTTGATCGAGGAGCGCACGGACGATACGGCGGCGGCGTTCTTGTATGGCGGCGGCGGCAGGCGGCACGATGGCGACGGGCGGGGGGCAGTGACGTCGATGATGAAGAAGGGAATGGCGATCGATCTAAGTCCCAGAACTTATATAGGACGGCCACTTACAGAATAGAAGTCCCAGGGGAAACATATAATATTTTGAACATGCAAAATTACTGTATTATATCTTGCATCATGAACAATTTACAGAATATATGTTTATATGTGAAAAATTGTTTTATATACCTTATAAATATTTTTGATGTGTAACAAATTAAATAAATTCATGAAAATGCTATTATATATATTATATAGATCAAAATAAATTTTACTGTTTTTTATGTGTAACAAATTATCAAATCTAATATAGGTCAAATCAAATACAGATTTTTACATGATTTTGATCAAATATTCAGTACAGATTTGTATTATTTATGGCCACAAAAAATATATATTACATAAATCACTTGATCAAATGAACAATAAAGTAAAACATAATGGATACACAATGCTAATGCTATGACTCAACATTATTTAATAGAACATTTATAATTTTCCTTTTGACGAATGTCCCTTGATCGTGATCGCGGCGTAAATAAGGAGCGTCCTCTTTAGATAATAAGATGCTTGGGTCAACATCAACCGAGAATGGAGGACGGTTATCAAACTGATCAAAGTCTTCTGACTTGTCCGAAATATCCTCAATCCAATGATTTTTCGTTTTCCTGGAAGAACTATATGGCGTTTTGGCTCGTCGGACTTAACTGGATTTTTCCTATGCTTGCTTGACATGTCGTTCACGTAGAACACCTGTGCGACATCCTTGGCTAGGACGAATGGTTCGTCTTTATATCCAATCTTTTTGAAGTCCACAATTGTCATCCCATAACGATCTATCGTTACGCCGCCTCCAGCTCGATTTACCCATTGACACCGAAACAAAGGAATCATCAAAGGCCCATATTCTAGTTCCCATATCTCCTCTATGACTCCGAAGTAGTTGTCCTTGTTTCAATCATTGCCTATTGTGTCTATACGCACACCACTATTTTGGTTCGTGCTCTTTTCGTCTTGAGTTCTTGTGTAAAATGTATATCCATTAATCTCATACTCTTGGTACTGCATGATTGTCATTGATGGGCCTCTTACCAATCATTGAAGTTGCTCGGCAATCGTGCCGTCACCCATCAATTTTGCTCTAAGCCAAACAACAAAGTTATCTATATGATGTCGTGTAATCCAGGCCTCAGACTTCCCTGGGTTTTCAGACCGTACGATATTCATGTGCTCATCCATAAATGGAGCCACGAGGGATGAATTTTGTAGAATGGTGAAGTTTGCTTTGTATATTTCACTTTCTGAGATGTGCATATTAGATTTCTTCCTTACTATGCCCTTTCTCTTCTGTCTCCCCTCGTGGCGTGACATGGGGACCCCAATTGACTTAAGATCATCAATAAAGTCAACACAAAACTCAATGACCTCCTCTGTTCCATAGCCCTTGGAGATACATCCTTCTGGTCGAGAATGATTGTGAACATACTTCTTTAGAACTGCCATGTATCTCTCGAAAGGGAACATGTTGTGTAGGAATACAGGTCACAGAAAATTTATCTCTTTGACAATATGAACCAAGAGATGTGTCATAATATTAAAGAACGAAGGTGGAAACACCATCTCAAAGCTGACAAGGCATTGGACCACGTCATTCTATAGTTGTATGAGCTTCTGCGGATCAATTGCCTTCTGTGAAATTTTGTTGAGGAAAGCACATAACTTCACGATTGCCAATCTAACATTCTCCGGTAGAATACCCCTCAACGCAACTGGAAGCAATTGTGTCATCAGGACGTGATAGTCATGAGACTTTAAATTTGTGAACTTTTTATCTTTCATGTTTATTCTTCCTTGTATATTTGACGCGTACCCGGACGGTACCTTTATACTATTCAAGCAATCAAACATGCTTTTCTTCTCCTTTTTACTAAGAGTGTAGCTAGCAAGACGTAAGTAGTGTTATCCATTCTCTCTCTTCTCAGGTCAAAGATCTTCTCGTTGTTTCATTTCTTTCAGGTCACGTCTTGCTTCCAGTGTATCTTTTTCCTTCCCATAAGTTCCCAGGAAACCAAGTACATTCACGCAAAGATTTGTTGTCAGGTGCATGACGTCAATTGCGATGCGTACCTCCATGACTTCCCAATAAGGTAGCTCCCACAATATAGACTTCTTCTTCCACATCGGTGCATGGCCGTTTTCATCATTCGGAACTTGTTGGCTGCCGTGACCCTTTCCAAACACTACATGAACATCCTTTATCATCAAGAAAACATGCTTTTTGTCACAAAATATAGGCTTAGCACGAGTTTCCGGTTCCCCTTAAAAATGTTTCCCTTTCCTTCTCAAGGGGTGTTTGAGGGGAAGAAATCAACGATGGCCCATATACACGACCTTCCGACAATTTTTCAGATACAAGATGTCGGTTTCATCTAGACAATGGGTTGTTCGACTGCCCGGACAGGTTGCCAAGTGCAGGCCAATCGTTGATGGTTACGAGAAGCAATGCTCGGAGGTCGAAATTCTCCTGTTTGTACTCGTCCCACACATACGCATTCTCTCTTCCACAACTATAAAAGTTCATCAACCAACGGTCTTAGGTACACATTAATATTATTGTCAGGTTGTTTCGGGCCTTGGATAAGCACCAGCATCAATATATACTTCCTCTTAATGCATACCCAAGAAGGAAGGTTGAACATACAAAGGGTCACAGGCCATGTACTGCGACTGCTCCCCCACTCGCCGAATGAATTCATTCCATCTGTACTTAAACTAAACCTTATGTTCCTTGGGTCACTGTCAAAATCTTAGAATTGTCTATCCACATTTCTCCACTGAGACCCATCTGCAGGGTGTCTCATCATCTGATCTTGCTTATGCTCTTCTTTGTGCCACCGCATCAACTTAGCGTTTGTTTTGTTTCTGAACAAGCGCTTCAAGCGTGGTATTATCGGGAAATACCACATCACCTTAGCGGAAACTTTTTTCTTTGCGGGCCCACCATTGACATCACCAGGATCATTTTGCCTGATCTTATACCGCTTTGTGTCACAGACAGGACATGCATCCAGTTCCTCGTATTCATTGCGATAGAGGATACAATCATTAGGATATGTTTGAATCTTCTGTACGTCCAACCCAAGAGGGCAAACAACCTTTTTTTGCTTCGTACATTGTAGGGGGTAGTTCGTTCCCCTTTGGAAACATGTTCTTTACAATTCCTAGTAGCTCCTCAAATCCTTTATCGGTAACACCATTGGCTGCCTTCCACTGCAACATTTCCAGTGTGGTACCCAATTTTTTTAACCCCTGCTTGCAATCTGGATACAATATTTTCTTGTGATCCTCCAACATCTTCTCAAAATTCTTTGGCTCCTTCAAAGTTTCAGAGTCTCTGTGCGCATCGACTAAAACCTGACCTAGTTCGTCAGGTGGTTGTTCTTTTGTAGCATTTTCTTCAGCCTCATGCATTGGTTCATCTTCAAAGGCACCCTCTTCATACACGTGAGCCCGATCTGGGATGTTAACATCTTCATTATCTTCTTCATTGTCTTCCATCGGAACTCCAGGTTCACCGTGCTTGGTCCAAAGAGTATAGTTATCCATGAAACCCTTTTCAAAAAGGTGGACATGTAGAGTGTGTCTTTTTTAGAACTCCTTTTGATTTCTGCAAATGCGGCATGGACAGAACATGAAACTTTTCGATGACTTGTGGGACTCAGCAGCATCGAGAAAAGTTTTAAGACCGTTAATCCATGCCAATGTGCACCGCTAGCCATACATCCATTGTTGATCCATCTACAAATAATATTTTCTCATTGGATAAGCAATTTGGATAATTAATGCACCATACAACATGCTTAAATAAAAGGAGTACTTAATCCATTACAGAACATGATTAATTAAAAGGAGTGCTTAATTCATTACAGAACTTGACAAAGTAAATAGTACAAATTAAGATACAGCATGGTACATCCTACTCAGGGGACCTATCAACCAATGTCTTCTTAACCGCCTCCCGAAGTCTCGACACGTTACGGTCAAATTCGGCCAACCCCGACTCTTCACGTCTAGCATTATATCGAGCCATCAACTCACGATCATCATCCGTACCGTGCAACTCAACATTAAACTCACGCTGAAATTTGCGATCTGCTTTTGAAATTGTGAAGTAATAAAACACTTTCTTAATCCAACGACGAATACGACCGCTCACAAGACCAACACACTCTTCAGGACGGAACTCAAGGGAATGTCCAGTGCGCTTGAATTGATTGCGTACCGCCGCCCGAGCGGACGCACGGCGCTAGAAGGCATCATATTGCAAAGGCATTTCTAAAAAGTAAATATTAATTACTCTTACAATTACAATGAAAACATATACATCATTAATTACTCTTACAATTACAATGCAAATATTAATTACTATTACAATTACAATGATCACATTAATTACTCTTACAAATAACCATGAAAACATATACAAAACAACAATAATTACTCTCACAATTACAATTAAAATATGTAAATCATTATATCCTCATATTCGAGTTTCAAAGGCACTTACCATCAAATCTGAAATATAAACAAATTAGAGTTGCTATTGAGGCATTAGTCATCATTGTGTGCCGTGCAATGTCGCAACTCTGTCCAAACCCTTATTCTTCGTCGCTCGTGGGCTCACCCTATCTACATAATGAAGGGTCTAGAAAGAGTTGCGACATTGCAGGCACGATGTGACTAATGCCCCAATAGCAACACTAATTCGTTTACATTTCGTACTTGCTGGTAAGTGTCTATGATCTACAATGCAAAATCACATTAACTCTCATTCAGAAAAATCTGAATTAATTAATAGATCTACTACACACATTTATAATATATAACCATACATACAAATAAATCACAACAACTCCTGAGACTAAATTATCTGAACTAAAACAAGTTTCACAGGCACTTACCATGAAGTCTGAAATGTAAACAAATTAGAGTTGCTATTGAGATATTAGTTATCATTGTGTGCCGTGCTATGTCGCAGCTCTGCCTAAGCCCTTATTCTTCATCGGTCCTATCCTCACCCTATCTACATAATGAAGGGTCTAGAAAGAGCTGCGACAGAGCAGGCACGATGTGACTAATGCCCCCATAGCAACACTAATTCGTTTACATTTCATACTTGCTGGTTAGTGTTTATGATCTACAATGCAAAATCACATTAACTCTCATTTAAAAAAACCTGAATAAATTCATAGATCTACTACTCGCAATAACACAAATTCGTTTACATTTCAGCATTACATGACTACCAAACTAACCATGTCACTTCAAATTAATTGAAATAAATCTCTATATCTCCTAATTATTTTGACACTCTTCAGTTTGAGGCGAACACTCTTCGTACCAGGCTGATGCCTTGGGATGGAATGCAATCATGGTTCACACACTTTGTTTCAGGCTCAATATCCAAAAACCATCTAGAAGAAAAAAAACTTTATTTCAAAAAATGTATATGTCGTTAACCTCGACCCTGCGGTGATGACACTGCCTTTCGGGGATACACGGTGCTATACAAGGACGTCACCAATCAGCTAGTTGTAGCACCAACATGTACGGTTGATAGGAACGCAGCACTTGGCACAGGAAGCGTGCTCGTTGATATGCTCTCAGTGCAACAACGGCCACGCTGACTGCGCCAAATGCTGCGTTCGTATCAATCGGAAGTGCTGGTGCTACGACCAACATGTGACACCTCTGGTGTCTAGTTACTAAATTAAAGTTTAGTGTGTGGATAATATGTTTGTTCTTGTTTGATTGCTAAAAATTTACAGTGCAAAGTTAGGGGTATTTATGTAATTATAGAAAATTACAAACCCCTTTTTGCAAAAGTTTTGACTTAAGAAGTATTTTCTTAACTTTTTGAAGGGCCTTTATGCAAATGTGCTAGCAATATTTATTTTGGTAGCATTATTGCATTCCAGCCCAAAAATATTATAATTTTACTATTAAAAGTATTTTTTCCTTAATGGAATAGTGTTCTTTTGAAACTATAAAAATATTTTCAAAACTTTTGATCTAGTGAAAATTTGTATAACATGAAAGGTGTAGATCTTGAAAAATTGAGAAACTTTCATGTTGGGCACTTTTTCATTTGAGTCCTAGTTCAGTGGCAAATTTTAGTTTTCACTTTAGCCCTTAACTTTTCTGTAATTGCATTTTACTCTATCCACAGTTTTCTTCTCCCCCTCTCCTCTGCCCAGAAACAGGGGCGCCGCCAGTCTTGCCATGCCACCGGCTAGCAGGTCGCCTGCTGCTGCGCCGCCCCACGCGTCGTGCATAAGCATGCCGCCGCCACTCCACCTCCTCTGCTGGCTTCTCGCCCGCACGCTACGCCGCCGAACTTCCTCTGCTTTGTGCCACGCCGCCGGTCCGCCGCAGGACAGCCGCCTCCGCCGCTGGGAGCCTGCCCATAGCTCGGAAGAGTCTATCCCCTCCCCTAAGAGCCTATCTTCCCTTCCCTCCGGCTATAAATAGCCGACAGGACCTTGCTTCGGCATCCATTCACCGCCTCCTTCCTCCATTAGCGTCGTCGCTCACCGGCCGCACGCGGAGCCGCTTCTCCTCTCCTCCACTGCCTAAATCAAACACCCCACTAGTTCACTCTTGTTCCAGTGAAGCTTGCCAGCCCGCTGTCCTCTCCAATCCATCGCCGGAGCGCCGCCGTCGCGACTCAGTTCGCCGCCGGCCCGCTGCCCGCCATGGACCCGTCGCTCAAGCACTCCCCTGGCCACCACAACCCCCTGGCCAGCTCAATCTTGAACCCCTGAAGCTCCCAAGCCGTTCATACCCACCGTGCCTCCACCGGAGTGCCACCAACGATGAGCTGCCCCTCCGCCGTGCCCTGCTCGGCTGCTCCCCGTCGACGAGCCTCCTCCGGCCATCCCGCTCCCCAACCAAACCTACCCAAAGGTTCGCCTCGACCTCTTGATCCTCCCTGACCCCTTGATTCTCACCGCCGGCAACTCCCCTCGCCGGAGTCCGGCCATCTTTCCCTCCCCTGTTCCTCTTCTCTGGT
The DNA here is from genome assembly GCF_016808335.1 of Panicum virgatum. Taxonomy (NCBI): domain Eukaryota; kingdom Viridiplantae; phylum Streptophyta; class Magnoliopsida; order Poales; family Poaceae; genus Panicum; species Panicum virgatum. Next base: position 62,122,056 of record NC_053153.1, read on the forward strand.
CCAGGGACCCGATGGTAAAGGACCTAAACTTTCTAGGGACCTTTCTGTAAAGGTTCAAAACCCTTTTCTTTATTTTATGTGATGAACTTTGAAAATTCATCAGAAATTGTAGAAAAATCAGAAAAATGTGAAATTAATTTTGTTTTGTTCCTTGTGACTAGCTTTACATGATGATGGTATAAGTTTGTTTTGAAACTCTGTGTAGTTGGATTTAAAAATAGGGTTAGGATTTGGTTTCTTTTACTTAAATCTTTATTTTTCAAAGCTCTATTTTGATTATGCTTTTGACTACATGTTCTTTATCATATGTCAAACTCTATTTCTTTTACATTAGTGGACCTTAATTCATGCTTTTAAAAATTTTCTTCTCTAAATATTGTTTAAAGTTTTATTTAAAAACCTTTCTGTGGTTTATTTTGTTGAAATAAAAACCCCTTTTTCAAGTTATTTTATGGAATTTATTATGTTCCTTTTTACTCCATAAATGACTGCCCTGTAGATAGAAAATGAATGGTTGTTTTCTTGACTCAAGTTTTATTGGATAAACAACTTTTAGTGAAGGAAAGCTATACTCAAGCACTTCACTAATTTATATTTACTGCATTGCATATAGAAACATCATTAGTCAACGGAACATACGAGTTCATCTAGGAACCAGACGGGGTTTTCTCAGAAGCTCAGGCCAACATTGTTAATTTAATTGAAGCCCCGAACTTTGATTCAGAAGAACCAAGGTCTACTAACTCTTTAGACTTCAATAAAGGCAAGCCCCGGAGCATAATCCTATTATTTTATACAACTTACTACTTTTTTTGTGCATTTAAGTTATTGGAGTTGAATGAAAACCTAGATGTATAATCTTAGGTACCTATTGATTGAACACTAGAAATAGAGTTCGACTAGATGCTTTGCTAATAGGACCGGTAAAAGTCGGGTGATTTCCTGTCACTCGCGAGATTTATAGGAGTTGATTGTTTACTTTATGCAATCACTATAAGGATCATGGACGGATTTGGTCAACCTCTTCATTTGAAGTCTGTCTGTGTAAATGAATTTGCTAAGGCCGCAGTGTGTGGTAGTTTGGGTTAAGCGTTTGAAAGTACTAGCCACTTGCCGTGAATTATGGATAAGCGGCAAGCCTAGTAACTTCTTCGGCCCGTCAAGTGGACATACTTCCCACTCTTTCTTAGGGATAAAATGAATAACATGATTAAGTGACGAGGAGTGGTGCCCATTTAAATCGTAGAGCTTAACTACGACTATAAGGGACGAGGAGTGGTGCCCTATAGTCGGGGAGAGTGGGTCTGTCCATAAACCGGAATGAGAAGCCAAAGGTTGCTTGGAAGTGACTCAACGGTGCTTCAAGTGTGTGTGTTAGGTTTATCCTTGCAAGGTTGAATTTTAATTCAGAATCGTCCGCCTCTCACGATGAATGAGACTGCTTAATCTCTTTGCCACATGGAGTAAGAAGTGAAACAATGATGATACTCAATCTTATTGGATGCAAATAATTTCTCTACCCTGCTTGCTTAGATAGGTGCAAACCTAGAATGGTTAATGAAACTAGAACTTGAAAGCTAAAACATGAAATTAAGAACCTTTCTTTAGTTGCTTTCCAGCAAAAGAAACTCCTGAGCCTTTACAAGCCCTGCATGTCTAGTTAAAGGGTTGTTTTATACCCTTAGACGGATCAGTCTTGCTGAGTTTTAGTATACTCAGGCTTGCTTATGGCCTTGTTTTCAGGAATAACTTGGGAAGACCCAAACACTAGTTTGACTTGGCCTAGTGTTTTACCTCCTGGCTAGTATTTGGAATGGAATCCAGCTTCGACCAGCTATAACTCGGCTGGATGATGTCATGCTTGGGCTTACCATGACATCAACCCTACATTAGTATAGTTGTGCTTTCTTTCCACTGCAAACTTCTAAAGTAAGAATAGTTTACTTTTATTTCTTTTGGAATCTTTTCGATAAGTTTGTAAAAGCTAGAACTTTAGCTTTTCTAAGTTTCAAACTTTATTGTATATTACACTCCTTATCTATGTGATGTAAAATATTGTTTGAATGTTGTATCTCTGACTCGCCTTCGTGCGGGATGTATACTTATGTTTCGATCTGGTATCAAGTGGTTTTATCGGGATTTTACCCGACAGACCAGTGATTATACCGACTAAGGTGCTTTTAGGTGTTTAGTGCACTCAGTTTGGTGTAATTCAAACTAGTACTGCCACACAACCGATTGGCGGTGTCCTTATAGCACATCGTGTATTCCCGAAAGGTAGTGCCATCACCATTAGATGGAGATTAATGACGTATACTTGTTCCGAAATAAAGATTTTTTTAGCTTCTATATGGTTTCAATGTGAGACTGAATAAATACATCACTAGAGTGTCAAAATAATCCATTCATAATACAAAAAAATTCTAATATACTCATATGGTCATATATACAAGTAAATCACATGAACTATCTAAACTCATTCTAAAAATTTCCACTGACCACATACTCATCTCATTCTAAAAATAAAAAATATACTATCGTCATTTCTAATATATAGGAAATGATTAAAAAAATGTCTATAAATTATCCACATTCAACCTAGCCAATAAACCTACTCCCACATTCAAGTCATTGGTTCTATATATCTCAAATCATTGCATAAATAAAAAAAATCATGCTCATCCTCACTATTTCTAAAAGTCTCAAATTTCTCTAACTATGGAGCATAAAACGAAGCATGAAGACCATCAATGAAGAGAGGATGAAGCAACTTGGGAGAGAGAAGACGCGCTCCGAGCCGAGTTCCCCAGTCTCTTTAGTAGTGAAGCGCCAAGATGAGATGGCAGGCAGCTCCCCGACCATTAACTCCGCAATACTAATAAAGGCCCAAAACACCCATCAAACCATGAGCACTTAATCCAAATCATTCTATTTTCAGAATTGAATACCAACCAATACTGTAAACTCAATATCTCATTCATATCAACTCCTTTTCACGTAACTCTTTTTCCTAAACTCTCCTCAAATCATATACTATCTATTCCTCCCATTTTCATCTCCATTTGAGCTTATTGCTTGCTTGTGTTTGTTTGCCGGTTGTGCCGTTTTCACCCGTAGATCACGGAGTGACCGAGGAGGAGCCTGCCAAGGAGCCAGAAGACTCGTACCGCGAGCAGGAAGCCGCCGCCGCCGATGCGTATGAAAGCGAAGGAAAGTTTCATCGACCCCTACGTGAGCGGTTGTATCCATGTGAGGACGTCTAGTTGTAACCCTGGTTTAGGATCGATTACATATACCGGAACTTGAGTGATTGAGTGTGCTCATACATGCATATGAGTAGTTATGCATATCCTGAGTTGAGACTAGGATATGAAGGGTTTTGGCTGAGGCTAGGGCAGCTGGGTATGCTGGAGCTGGCACTACTGCGGTGGTAGACTGGCAGGTGACTGCTACCGTGGTGGTAAGGCTCGAGTTGACATGTTGAGGGATGGTTGCTGCCCTGGTGAACCATAAGCACCAAGTAGTTTTGACATCTCACCTAGCTTACTTTAGTACGACCACAGGTTCCGGTATGGGTCGGATTTAGCCTAATCCCACTGGTTATCCTGACAGTCGCAGGGATGGTTTACGGGTATAGACCATTGGGGTCAGGGCCCGAGGGTTTGTGCGGCCGGGCTGGGGCATGACCATGGCTGATTGTCGGCTATGTCGGTTGTCCGTTTGGGCAGTCGAGCGTGTGGGTACAGTGTACGACCTCTGCAGAGTGTATAATCCATTCGAATGGTCCGTGTCCACGGTATGGACAGGCTACGGTGTGGTCCTGACAACTAGTGAGCTTCCTACTGTGGGTTGTGTCGGGAAGAGATGCATACCATTAGTTGCATTGCTATTAGATTGTGCTTAATGTGTATCATGCATGTCATTCCCCTCCCGTAGGGTGAGGTGGAACTGTCGCCGCCACCTAATGTAGCCCCAGAAGCACCAGAAAATGGACACCTGCCGCCGCCACCTCCCCGTGCCCCAGTACCCATTGATCTGGCAGCCATACTGCAGCAGCAGAACCAACTCCTTCAAGTTCTTGTGACCACTCTCACAGCTCAAGGTCAAGGCAATCTTGGCAACAATAGACCTGTAATGCATCATAATGGCAATGGCAGCAGAATTGCAGATTTCAACCGCTTGCAGCCACCTAAGTTTGAAGGATCTGATAACCCTATTGAGGCAGATGATTGGCTGCGAGAGATTGAAGTGAAGCTCGAAGTGGTCCATGCAGATGACAGAGACAAGGTTTTGCTCGCAGTACAGCAGTTAAGGGGACCAGCCCTTGCTTGGTGGCAGAGTTACTGGGAAATAAATTAAAACGCCAACGAGATGGTATGGGCTGACTTTGTCAAGATCTTCAGAGAACATCACATTCCCAGCAGTGTTATGAAGCTCAAGAGGGATGAGTTCAGAAAGCTTCGTCAAGGTGGTATGACTGTGACAGAGTATCTTCATAAGTTCACAGAGTTGTCTCGTTATGCACCAGAAGATATCAATGATGACGAGAAGAAGCAAGAAGCTTTTCTTGGTGGGCTTAACCCTAAAATCAGGACCTTGGTTGAAGTCACCACCTACAGGGATTTTAATGCTATGGTCAACAGGGTTATCACCACTGAGAGAAATAGGAAGGCGGAACTCAGTGAGCGCAAACGTCAGTTTGAAAGCAAGAAACCCCAGCAGTTGGAGAAGTTTCAGAGGACCCAGTATCTGGCTCACTCAAGCCCGAGGGGCCAGGGTACCTTTTCATTCAAAGCGCACCCCGGTTCTTTCCAGAAGCCAACCCAATCAGCTCCTATTATGAAGACCCAGAATACCTTATGCACCCAACCGTCGGGTGGAAGTCAAGTGACCAATGTGAAGACATGTTTCCACTGCCGCGAAGCCGGACACTACAAGGCCAACTGTCCGTATCTCAATCAGCCCGCCCCTTCTATTTTCTCCAACTCGGTTCAAGGATCAAAGCAGCCGACTGGAGCCAACCGTACAGCACCAGCTAGGAGCCAGCAGCAGTCCTTCAGCAAGGCAAAGGTGAACCATGTGTATGCTGAAGAAGCAGAGGATGCACCAGGAGTGATTTTCGGTGAGTTTCTGGTCCAATCAACTCTAGCCTCAGTGCTCTTTGATTCTGGAGCATCACATTCCTTTATATCCTCCCACTTTGTGGAAAAGCATGATATACCTACTATAGCCCTTAAGAGGCCACTAATGACCCGTTCCCCTAGAGGTCATATACCCTGCCACTTAGGTGTCTTAGATATCCCTATAAACCTAAGTGGGGTAGTATTCCTTGCCAACCTAGTAGTCCTTACTTCCAAAGGGATAGATGTCATACTCGGTATGGACTGGCTCACCAAGCACCGCGGAAACATAGCCTATGCTGAGAGAGCAGTGACAGTCACCAACCACCAAGGGATTACAATCACATGCCTAATCCAGCCTAGCCTGTCAGTCTCCATGGTGAACCACATCCAAGCAGAATCCCCAGAAGATGTGCCAGTAGTTCAGGAGTTCACAGATGTGTTTCCAGATGAATTACCCGGTATGCCTCCAAAAAGAGATGTAGAGTTCACTATTGACTTAGTCCCTGGAACCAAGCCTATAGCAAAGAATGCCTATCGGTTAGCAGCCCCAGAGCTTGCCGAGTTGAAGAAGCAGCTTGAAGAGCTTCAACAAAAGGGATTTATTAGACCTGCTGCTTCTCCGTGGGGAGCCCCAGTGCTCTTTGTGAAGAAAAAAGATGGAAGCATGAGACTTTGTGTGGACTACTGTGATCTGAATGCAGTCACCATCAAGAACAAGTACCCTCTGCCTCGGATTGATGACCTGTTTGATCAGCTGAAGGGAGCTAAGTTCTTCTCCAAGATAGATCTGAGGTCAGGTTATCATCAGCTCAGAGTGCGACAAGAGGACATCTCTAAGACAGCCTTCAGGACCTGTTATGACCAGTATGAGTTCACAGTGATGCCTTTTGGTTTGACCAATGTCCCTGCCTTTTTCATGACCCTCATGAATAAGGTGTTTATGGAGGAATTAGATCGATTTGTTGTGGTATTCATAGACGACATACTGGTCTACTATAAGAGTGCTGAGGAGCATGGACAACATCTCAGAGTTGTGCTGGGAAAGCTCAGAAAACACCAGTTGTATGCCAAGTTTAGCAAGTGTGAATTCTGGTTGGAGAGAGTCAGTTTTCTGGGTCATGTCTTAATAGCTGAAGGTGTTGAAGTGGACCCAGAAAAGGTCAAGACAGTATCAGAATGGAAGCAACCAACCTCAGCCTCGGAGATCAGGAGTTTCTTGGGACTAGCCGGCTATTACCGGAGATTCATAGAAGGTTTCTCTAAGATAGCCCAGCCTATGACCGAGTTGCTCCGGAAGGACATGAAGTTTGTCTGGTCTGAAGCTTGCGAGAGAAGTTTTCTAGAGTTGAAGAGGCGACTAACTTCTGCCCCGGTGCTAGTCTTGCCAGATAATCAGAAGAGCTTTGTCGTTTATTGCGACGCATCCCGACAAGGATTGGGTTGTGTGCTTATGCAAGAAGGAAGAGTTGTAGCTTATGCCTCAAGACAGTTGAGAACACATGAGCAGAACTACCCCACCCATGACTTGGAGTTAGCCGCCGTGGTGCATTCCCTCAAGATTTGGAGACATTATCTAAACGGGAACAAGTGTGAAATCTACACGGATCATAAGAGCCTGAAGTACATTTTCACCCAGTCAGATCTCAACCTTAGACAGAGAAGATGGTTGGAGTTGATCAAAGACTATGATTTGGAAATTCATTATCACCCTGGAAAAGCTAATGTGGTGGCTTATGCGCTCAGTCGTAAAGCGTATTGCCATCACCTAGTTACGCAAGCCCCAGAGCTGAGTGAAGAAATGAGGAAGTTGAACCTAAGGGTTATACGCCGCTCCTGCAACCACAATCTTAGTGTTCATCCCATCCTGGATGACCAGATCAAGGAAGCTCAGATGGAGGATGAAAGATTGGTATGGATTAAAGATCACAACAGTGAAGGCAAAGCCCCAGAATTCAGGATATATAAGGATGGAGTCTTGTGGTTCAAGAAAAGATTATGTGTGCCTAAGCAAGGTTATTTTCGCAAGACCATCTTGGATGAAGCCCATAACTCCACTTATTCCATTCACCCCGGCACTATGAAAATGTATCTGGACCTTAAGGAGAAGTATTGGTGGAATGGTATGAAGGGGGATATCGCTCGATTTGTCGCTCATTGTGATGTGTGCAAAAGGGTTAAGGCAGAGCACTAGAAGCCCAGTGGATTACTTCAGCCGTTGCCAATTCCAGTATGGAAGTGGGATGAAGCTAGTATGGATTTTATCACCGGTCTACCAAGAACCCAGAGCGGCCATGACTCAGTTTGGGTAATTGTCGATCGACTCACTAAAGTGGCACACTTCATCCCAGTGCGTACCAATTATGGAGGTGATAAATTAGCCAGGTTATATATTGAGCGTATTGTGAAGTTGCATGGAGTACCTAAGCGGATTGTGTCAAATAGAGGCACCCAGTTCACTTCAAGATTCTGGAGCCGGTTACATGAAGCACTTGGTACAAAGTTGGACTTCAGTTCAGCCTATCATCCTCAGACTGATGGCCAGACCGAAAGAATTAATCAGATCCTTGAAGACATGCTAAGAGCCTGTGTTCTTACTTATGGCAAAAATTGGGAAGATAGTTTGCCATATGCGGAGTTCTCTTACAACAACAGATACCAGTCCAGTTTGAAGATGTCGCCGTTTGAAGCCCTCTACGGGAGGAAGTGTCGCACACCTCTCATGTGGACCGAAGTCGGTGACCGCATTATTGAGGGCCCAGATTTTATTAAAGAAGCAGAAGACAAGATAGTAGAAATCAGAGAGAATCTAAATGCAGCTCAATCCCGCCAGAAAAGTTATGCTGATAAAAGAAGACGTACTCTCAGCTTCGAAGTTGGAGACTATGTGTACCTTAAAGTTTCCCCAATTCACGGCACACGCAGATTCCAGGTACGAGGAAAGTTGGCTCCACGTTACATTGGACCTTTCCCAATTATCAAAAAAGTGGGAGCGGTAGCCTATAAGCTTCAGTTGCCAGCAGAGATGTTAGATGTGCACGATGTATTCCCTGTGTCCCAACTCAGAAAGTGTCTGCGAGTACCAGAAGAACAAGTGGCCCCAGAGACAATCGACCTGCAGGATGATCTCAGATATCAAGATGTACCAATAAAAATTCTGGACACTGTGACGCGAAGAACCCGCAACTCAGAAGTCAGGATTTGCCGAGTTCAGTGGAGCAGGCATTCGGAAGCCGAAGCAACTTGGGAGAGAGAAGACGCGCTCCGAGCCGAGTTCCCCAGTCTCTATAGTAGTGAAGCTGAATCTCGAGGACGAGATTCAACCTAAGTGGGGTAGGTTTGTAACATCGAAGTTTTCATCACTATTAAGGTGGAGTGTTGAAATATACAATGCAAACTTCTAGAAGGTTCTATAAAAATAAGGATAAACCATGGCATAATTTTGTTCACCATGACAAGGTTCTAAAATGCTCCACAAGAATCATAAGAAGACATGAAGCTTGGATATTTTCTTGTCATGGTAAAATTTAGAATTTTCTAGAAATAGATATTTGTAGGGAACTTCCTAGAGTGTGACATGTGTCACTCATCCAAGAGAGTATGGGTGCCTATATAAGGAGGGTGCCACCCCTTCCCGTGCCATACTACTCCACTCCATCCCACACACATCCAAGGGCATGGTAGAAGTGAGCATAGGTAGAGTGTGCTAGGTTAGCCACCACAAGGTGTGTGTTCTTTTGTAACTTTATTGCTCCAATAAGGTAAGTGTATTTATAAGTGTTAGTCTCCCGGTTAAGCTTAGTACTTAGTGTATAAGTTATGATCCATTGAAGGTTGACTCTGTCACCTGGGATCACAAAAGGGTCTGGGCTTCATCGAAGGTTGGCTCTGCCACCCGGAAGTCAGCTTCATCTGTTGGTATGCTCTGCCTCCCGGAAGCAAAAGGCGGCTCTGCCGTCAAAAGGACCTGGTACACTAAGTAATTAGAAGCTAACCGACTCTGAAGTGAGTTGGTGTAGATCCTCAACTTTGTAGGGCCACCTCAATTTCCAACAATCACTAAAATAAAACTTATGTTGCAATTAAACTAGTAACGTAAAATAATACTAACGTTATTTGAGGTATTACATAATTACTAGGCAAACTATTTTATACTCTTGTCTTGTGTTAGTACATTTGTTCCCTCCAGTAACCAGCATACGCATGCTTGCACACGCGACAAATATCATCTCATCTCTTTCCATAGAAGCCTCTTGAGTCACCGTACCATGCCATAACTCATAGTCAACCGATGGCAGCACCTACTCGCTATTACTCACGCCTCGACGGCAACGTACCACGCCATAATTCCCAGACAATCATGGCAGCGCCTACCTCCTTCGCCATAACTTCATCATCCCCTAGAAGCCACAGAGTACCCACACCATTGACCTTGAAATGACCCGTCATGGCAGCACTCACTCCATTTCCTGGAAGCCGACGCCCCCCCCCCCCCCCCCACCCCCTCTGCCGTCCTCACCCGCCCGCTCTCACTCGCGCACGCGCGACATGCCGGCCCCACGACGGGACCGCGCACTGCCGCCGGCACCACGCCGTGCCGCCCACCTCCGCATCCCCACCTCGCCCACGCCGCTGCAGCGTCCTCGCCGGCTTAGCCGCCTCGACGCTCGCGCCTTCAGCGCTGCCATTGTTCGCGTTGACGAAGAGCTGCCGCAGCCCACGCCGTCGCTCGTCCCTGCGCGACGTCGTTGCTGCTCTTCTCGCCTATAAAAGGAGCGAGGCCGTAACGAGCCCCATCATCAGCCCAAGCACAACGAGCCACTTCGCTCCGCTAGCTGAACCACTCCTCACGAGCCCAGCTCACTCACGAGAGGAAGCTCCAACAGCTGACCCTCTTCCTTGAGCTGTTCCGCGCCAAGGTGAGATGGCAGGCAGCTCCCCGACCATTAACTCTGCAATACTAATAAAGGCCCAAAACACCCATCAGACCGTGAGCACTTAATCCAAATCATTCTATTTTCAGAATTGAATACCAACCAATACTGTAAACTCAATATCTCCTTCATATCAACTCCTTTTCACGTAACTCTTTTTCCTAAACTCTCCTCAAATCATATACTATCTATTCCTCCCATTTTCATCTCCATTTGAGCTTATTGCTTGCTTGTGTTTGTTTGCCGGTTGTGCCGTTTTCACCCGTAGATCACGTAGTGACCGAGGAGAAGCCTACCAAGGAGCCAGAAGACTCATACCGCGAGCAGGAAGGCGCCGCCGCCGATGCGTACGAAAGCGAAGGCAAGTTTCATCGACCCCTACGTGAACGGTTGCATCCATGTGAGGATGTCTAGTTGTAGCCCTGGTTTAGGATCGATTACATATACCGGAACTTGAGTGATTGAGTGTGCTCATACATGCATATGAGTAGTTATGCATCTCCAGAGTTGAGACTAGGATATGAAGGGTTTTGGCTGAGGCTAGGGCAGCTAGGTATGCTGGAGCCAGCACTACCGTGGTGGTAGACTGGCAGGTGAGTGCTACCGTGGTGGTAAGGCTCGAGTTGATATGTTGAGGGATGGTTGCTGCCCTGGTGAACCATAAGCACTGAGTAGTTTTGACATCTCACCTAGCTTACTTTAGTACGACCACAGGTTCCGGTATGGGCCGGACTTAGCCTAATCCCACTGGTTATCCTAACAGTCGCAGGGATGGTTTACGGGTATAGACCATTGGGGTCAGGGCCCGAGGGTTTGTGCGGCCGGGCGGGGGCGTGACCATGGCTGGGTGTCGGCTATGTCGGTTGTCCATTTGGGCAGTCGAGCGTGTGGGTACAGTGTACGACCTCTGCAGAGTGTATAATCCATTCGAATGGTCTGTGTCCACGGTATGGACAGGCTACGGTGTGGTCCTGACAACTAGTGAGCTACCTACTGTGCGTTGTGTCGGGAAGAGTTGCATACCATTAGTTGCATTGCTATTAGATTGTGCTTAATGTGTATCATGCATGTCATTCCCCTCCCGTAGGGTGAGGTGGAACTTGCTGAGTACTTTTGTACTCAACCCTTATTGATTTTTCTCTAGAGGATCCTGACTTTGTGCCAGAAGACTACGAGTAGATCGTGTCCGCACCCAAGCTGATCGAGTGGAGCCGTGATGGATGAAGAGCTAGTCCTCCGTGTCGTCATGCTAGTCGTTATCCTATGGTTGTTCTGTGTAGCTCTGTGTTGTCGCTTTATCCCTCGTGTACATGTTGAATAAAGCTCTGTATGACTCTGGACTCCACTTGAAGCAAAAGGCGGCTCTGCCGTCAAAAGGACCCGGTACACTAAGTAACTAGAAGCTGACCAACTCTGAAGTGAGTTGGTGTAGATCCTCAACTTAATAGGGCCACCTCAATTTCCAACAATCACTAAAATAAAACTTATGTTGCAATTAAACTAGTAACATAAAATAATACTAATGTTATATGAGGTATTACATAATTACTAGGCAAACTATTTTATACTCTTGCCTTGCGTTAGTACATTTGTTCCCTCCAGTAACCAGCATACGCATGCTTACACCCGCGACAAATATCATCTCGTCTCTTTCCATAAAAGCCTCTTGAGTCACCGTACCACGCCATAAGTCACAGTCAACCGATGGCAGCACCTACTCGCTATTACTCACGCCTCGACGGCAACGTACCACGCCATAATTCCCAGACAATCATGGCAGTGCCTACCTCCTTCGCCATAACTTCATCATCCCGTAGAAGCCACAAAGTACCCACACCATTGACCTTGAAATGACCCGTCATGGCAGCACTCACTCCATTTCCTGGAAGCCGACGCCCCCCCCCCCCTCTGCCGTCCTCACCCGCCCGCTCTCGCTTGAGCACGCGTGACACGCCGGCCCCACGACGGGACCGCGCACTGCCGTCGGCACCACGCCGTGCCGCCCACCTCCGCGTTCCCACCTCGCCCACGCTGCTGCAGCGTCCTCGCCGGCTTAGCCGCCTCGACGCTCGCGCCTTCAGCGCTGCCACTGTTCGCGTTGACGATGAGCTGCCGCAGCCCACGCCGTCGCCCGTCCCTGCACGACGTCGTTGCTGCTCTCCTCGCCTATAAAAGGAGCGAGGTCGTGACGAGCCCCATCATCAGCCCAAGCACACCGAGCCGCTTCTCTCCACTAGCTGAACCACTCCTCACGAGCCCAGCTCACTCACGAGACAAGGCTCCAAAAGCTGACCCTCTTCCTCGAGCTGTCCCACGCCAAGGTGAGATGGCAGGCAGCTCCCCGACCATTAACTCCGCAATACTAATAAAGGCCCAAAACACCCATCAGGCTGTAAGCACTTAATCCAAATCATTCTATTTTCAGAATTGAATACCAACCAATACTGTAAACTCAATATCTCCTTCATATCAACTCCATTTCACGTAACTCTTTTTCCTAAACTCTCCTTAAATCATATACTATATGTTCCTCCCATTTTCATCTCCATTTGAGCTTATTGCTTGCTTGTGTTTCTTTGCCGGTTGTGCCGTTTTCACCCGTAGATCACGGAGTGACCGAGGAGGAGCCTGCCAAGGAGCCAGAAGACCCGTGCCGTGAGCAGGAAGCCGCCGCCGCCGACGCGTACGAAAGCGAAGGCAAGTTTCATCGACCCCTACGTGAGCGGTTGCATCCATGTGAGGATGTTTAGTTGTAGCCCTGGTTTAGGATCGATTACATATACCGGAACTTGAGTGATTGAGTGTGCTCATACATGCATATGAGTAGTTATGCATATCCAGAGTTGAGACTAGGATATGAAGGGTTTTGGCTGAGGCTAGGGCAGCTGGGTATGCTGGAGCCGGTGCTACCGTAGTGGTAGACTGGCAGGTGAGTGCTACCGTGGTTGTAGGCTCGAGTTGACATGTTGAGGGATGGTTGCTGTCCTGGTGAACCATAAGGACCGAGTTGTTTTGACATCTCACCTAGCTTACTTTAGTACGACCACATGTTTAGGTATGGGCCGGACTTAGCCTAATCTCACTGGTTATCCTGACGGTCGCAGGGATGGTTTACGGGTATAGACCAGTGGGGTCAGGGCCCGAGGGTTTGTGCGGCCGGGCTGGGGCGTGACCACGGCTGAGTGTTGGCTATGTCAGTTGTCCGTTCGGGCAGTCGAGCGTTTGGGTACAGTGTACGACCTCTGCAGAGTGTATAATCCATTCGAATGGTCCGTGTCCACGGTATGGACAGGCTACGGTGTGGTCCTGACAACTAGTGAGCTACCTACTATGGGTTGTGTCGGGAAGAGTTGCATACCATTGGTTGCATTGCTATTAGATTGTGCTTAATGTGTATCATGCATGTCATTCCCCTCCCGTAGGGTGAGATGGAACTTACTGAGTACTTTTGGACTCAACCCTTGTTGATTTTTCTCCAGAGGATCCTGACTTTGTGCCAGAAGACTACGAGTAGATCGTATCCGCACCCAAGCTGATCGAGTGGAGCCGTGATAGATGAAGAGCTAGTCATCCATGTCGTCATGCTAGTCGTTATCCTATGGTTGTTCTGTGTAGCTCTGTGTTGTCGCTTTATCCCTCGTGTACATGTTGAATAAAGCTCTGTATGACTCTGGACTCCACTTGATGTAACATGTATTATGCCGGAGACTTTATTCAGTAATTAATACATGGTTTAGCCTTGATCTTCGGGTCGGGGCGCTTCAACAAGTAATGTATATGTTCAAATAATATCAGGTTTTTATTTTCATAGACTGAATCAAACCATGCCTTGTGCTCCATCTGAAAATGTGTTTCCTACATTGTAGTCTTTCATCCAACAACATGTACATGCATTGTATTCAATGTTTTAAATAGCAGGCTACAAGATTTAGCATTAGGGTTCTCAAAACGCTACTAGCGCTTCAATAGGCGCGCTATTTTCTACTGCAGTGGTCGTAGCAGCAGCATTCTACTTGGGAGAATGGCAGCCTTAATCAACTTATATTAATCATGCATTTGATCTCAACTGACTTAGTTGCTTAGTCTAATGCACAAAATTAGGCATATTTAGGGTCTAATTTGGCACTAATGTAATTAATAGGTCAAGCAGTGAATTAAAACATAACCTAACCGAGAGGAATTAGATCTAACCATGTACAGCTTGCACATGTAAAACAAAACTGCAGAGCTAACTGCACATAATTAGATCCAATCTGATGCACTTCTCATAATTAAGTTGATCTGTAGAGGCTTGCATCTAAAACTTAAATATAAATTTGATCTTATGGCACAAGCTAATTGCGCACTAATTAATCGCGTAGCCATCTAATCTAGCATTGATTATTCAAACACATCAGGATCTTGAACATGATGTGCCGAACTAGATTAACTAGTTCCTAATGAATGTTCGCATGAGGCCTATAATAATTTAGTCTAATCGGGTACTAATGGACCAACTAGATTGATCTAATTGCACACGAACAAACACACATTACACATAAAAGACTAAAGAATTTATTTGTTTCAACACTAATTGTAGCACAACAGATCGAATCTGGGACTCATGTCACTTGAAAACGAATCTGATCATGTACATGTGCTTAAACCGATCTAAACTTATTAACGGAGGTTTAAAACTTGATGGCTTTGAATTAGGATCATGTCAGGATTAAGTAGGCTCTGATACCAATTGTTAGAACTAATTAACCATAAACAAGATCTTAGCTTAGCCTAATCATGATCACTAATCAAATTTAATGTGGAAATCATAAAACTTAGAGCTAACAAGAGTCTTGTAATGCCATAGATGTCTCTATTCTTGTAGATGTGCTGACGTAGGTGAAGTTGACTTCAGATTTAGAGCTTGTAGCCCTAGTTGTGGAAGAACGTGCTGTAGATGTAGATGAACAGCATGATCAAAACTTTTGCTCCCCTCCAACACACTTAGCAAAAAGATTTAGAGTGGCTAATCGCGTTTAGGGTTTTGGTTGTCAAAATGAGTCAGCCAGCCCCTTAGATTTATAATGTTATGGGTGTAGGACCTTGCCTTTAGTTTGGAAACTAATTTGGGCCCACCGATTACAGCTCAATAACTTTAATTCTTTTAGCTCTTTAACTGTGAAGATCACCATCTAAATATAATTCCAACATCCTCTTATGGAGGCTCTTCTGGTGCATAGACTTCTGGTGACGCGAGGATGGTGAGCGGCTGCATAAAGAATGGCGACGACCGCGGCAGCCTGCGGCAGCATGGGAGTCAATGAGGCGACATCGGGGACGGAGCAGATTAGCGACGTCGGGGACGAAGCGGCCATGCGATGTAGGGCAGCGATGAGTCCGGGGTGGAGTAGCGGTCGTGCAGGACAACTGCGATGCTGGGGGCGGAGATAATAATTTCAGATTTTGAAACCTAAACAATAGTGCTACCCTTAATTTGAACGGAAATGGGGATGTGGGAGGGAGGTGGGCGACCAAGCGACGTATGTCGGACGAAAGACGATGGAAAATTTGGTCACCTAAGAGTATCTCCACGAGTATCCAAATAATTGAGTCCTAAAAATTAATTTTGGGACCTGCTAAAAAGTTTTGGGAGGAAAAAAGACCTCAGCATCCAACAGTTCCCCATAAAGTGTCAAAAAACTAATTGCTGCCACATCATCCAGAAATTCTACGCCTAGCGCTTGATTTACAAGTTCACAAGCCGTCAGAAATCAGCGTAGGAAATTATTATTAATTTCTTGCAGCCAAGTTCGTGACCAGGGACTAGTTTTTTATTCAAGAAATTCCTTCCATCCCGCGAACCACACACACTGACACACCAGACACCACACACCAGCGGGCCTCAGGGCCAACTTCGCAAAGCGTGCGAGAGACCAGTAGCAGGTCTGGAGAAAAAGTGACGGCCTGCAGTATGGCTGCAGGGCAAGCAATCGAATGATTGAGGGCTTGTTTAAATCATTTTGCATTTTTGTATTTTTTGAAGGGAATCTTCAACATTTAAAATGTTAAATGTAGATTAATGATAAAACTAATTACAGATCTCGTCTGTAAACTACGAGACGAAACTAATGAGTCTAATTAATCTATCATTAGAATATGTTTATTGTAGTATTACTGTAGCATTTTAGTGTCTAATCACGTCCTAATTAGGCTTATTAGATTCATCTCGCGATTTACAATTCATTTGTGTAATACGATTTATTTTTCGACTACATTTAGTACATCATACAAACGATTTACAAAATTTTTATATTTTGCGTTTTGGATCTGTATATGTACGAATGAGGGCAGTGCACGACAATATTTTCTCCCTCAACCAGTCAACCTCAGCGATCGGGAGCACAATCCCTCCGTGGAAATTTAGGTCTCAACTCTCGCGGGCGGGTGGTTTTGGGCGTGCGGGACTTTGATCTAGTGGTTTGATCTGAGTCCGGTTTTAGTGGGTTGATTTTGCTATTTAGGTTTAATTGGTTTGGTGTCTAGTGAGTCGACACGTCTAGTGGGTAGGTTTGGTTCAGTTTTTCCTTTTTACTAGTTTGATTCGGTGCGTTTCGGTCGAAACCAAATCCTGTCTCCGCGGCCGAAGGTCTCGTGCGCCGCCACGGCCGCCGCTTCCCTGCTGCAGCTACCACTTCCCCGACGCCGGAGCCGCCTTTCCCGTCGCTGCGACGGGAGGGCTCATGCTGGGGCCGCCGCTTCCCTGCCGCCGGGCCGTCCCTCCCGTCGCTGCGCTCCTCCTCGTCGCCATGGCCGCCTCCCCGACCGCCGCGCTCTACTTGGCGGGCTTCCCCGTCCTCCAGCTCAACCCCAACAACTTCAAATCCAAGGTCGGGCTCACTTCCCGCTGCCCCCTCCGCCACCAGATCGGCACGTCCATTTCGTTTTAATCTTTGACCGGTGTGGTCGGTTTTGATTTGGCTGCACGTGCTAAACTCGAACAGGGTGGTGCTGGTTGAGTTCTTCGCGCCATGGTGCGGGCACTGCAAGCCGCTGGCTCTAGCCCGGGAGAAGGCCGCCAGTAGGGTGGTGCAGCTGTGCAGGCACTGTGCTAACTAGAAAGCGAGATAGCGATGGGGGTTGTGACCGCGATTGCGCATCCTGAGGTGTAAACCGGTCTGAGGAGGTCAGCTTGGTATGGTTTGGTTTTAAATCACAGATGGTTTGGCCAGGTTTGGGGCAAGGAGCAAAACGGTGGGGCGGTGGGGTGGGGTGGGCTGAATGCACGTTACCGGAAATTGGTTTGGGGCAGTTTTGGGCTGGTTTCGAGAGTCGAGACCATTACCAGGTTGAGCGGGACTTTTGACATTGTGAATTTGTGATTGGGCTGCTGTTGGAGGAGAGTTTTGAAATTATAAATTAGATTTTTAGGAACTTGTTTTGGGAATTTTTGGAGATGCTCTTAGTCCTTTTTTTAGTAGTAGAGATTTAATTTAGAATACATTTTGGTCTTAGGAGCCGGATCGTTACAGTGCCAATAAATCTGAACACGTGGAGACAGAAAAATGTTGCTCAGACACAAAAAGAAAAACTGTTATTTGTGCGAAGCCATATTTTCATGGGAACATATCTAGTGGAAACCACAACTTTCGTAAAAATCCATACAAACCATGACAAAAAAGTCGTCTAAATTCACCAAAAAATCACACATATAGATGATATGATGATACACAATCTTGTAAAATATCTTGCCCAAACTCGACTTCGTTTGTCAGATATAAAAATAATAATTTTCAACCTAGAAAACTCAAAACTGAATGATGTAAGGCACAAATTTGTGTTATTTTTCGAATACGCTACATTACTTTGTGAACTGCATAATGTAGTTCATAAGTTATTGTATAGCCTTTTATTTGTGATAACTCAAAACAAAATTTAAAATGAATTACTTATGAATTTTTTAGTTTAAATTTGAATATTTTTAATTCTCACAAAATATAAAACCACCTTCAAAACCACCTAAAGGGTCAAATTTGCCCGGTTTCAATAGTTTGATGGTCTTTGTTATCCGGTTTTGTAGTTAAAAGTTGAAAATTGGACTTTTGTTATCGTTCAAGGGTGTAAAGCGGATTTTTCTCAATTTTTATTATGCACCAAGAGTCACACAAAAGTCAAGCAAAACAAATTTGTCACCGTCCAAAACTTGCTCTAAATTTGCGAGGTTGATCGTCTGTCCCTTGAACCTTGCTTGATGCACGACCAGTCATTAACGCCTTTCACGTGAGAATATAACTATGCTGCGATCGTGGACTTTCCCGGCTCGGAGCCAAAGGCCA
Organism: Panicum virgatum; assembly: GCF_016808335.1. Lineage (NCBI taxonomy): Eukaryota > Viridiplantae > Streptophyta > Magnoliopsida > Poales > Poaceae > Panicum > Panicum virgatum. Next base: position 62,140,422 of record NC_053153.1, read on the forward strand.
AGAGACAAGCAGTGACTGTGCAGAGCAAGAGCGACATCCTGAGATCGAAAAGCCGGCCAACCAGCAAAATGGACTTGTTCACACTTCACAGCTTGCTCTGCCTACTCTGAGACTAACCCCCCGAGTCTGCCGCGGCCTTACGGCATGTCCATGGGCACGGTCGGGGTCGCGTCGATGTGCGGCGTGCCGTCAGCTTTCGTGGTGCTCTTCATGGGCGCGTTCACCGAGGCCGGCGTGGTGGTGTCCTGCGTCATGGCGTTCTGCGAGGTCATCAGGGAATGTTATAGGTGGCCAAACGGGCCGTCCGGGGACGGCCGGCCCGAGCACGGCGAGGCCCGGCATGCCACGGCGGCGCTGCCGTGCCGTGCCACGTAGTGCCACCGTGCCGGCATCCCGGCCCAGGCACGGCCCTATGAGGGCGCCGGCGTGCCGTGCCGTGGCACGCCAGCACGCCAGGCCGGCGGCGGCGGCCTGTGCGGGAGTGGTGGCGGCGGCAGCTGGCCGGGGAGGCGGGGACAGGGGGCGACGGAGGCGACAGGGTGTGGCGCGAGAGGGAGGCGCGGCGGCGGCGCGGCGCGACTGTGGGAGATGGCGAGAGAGAGGGGGGCACGGAGAGAGAGGAGAGAGGCGTCGGGAGGGAGAGGGAGGGACGGAACGAGAGGGGGTGGCAGGAGGATGAGGCTGTGGGAAGGAAAAGTGATGTTGATTTTTAAACCTAGGTTTACAAATTGAGATGCAAGATGAGCCATTAAAAGGCCATCTCCGTTGGTGTTATCGGGCCGGCATCGTGCCAGCCCTTTAGTCGTGTCGTGCCCGTGCTAGTGCCGCGAGCCGGACCTGCGGCCCAGACACTATATAGACCGTGCCTCATGCCGGCACTGGCACTATGATGTCGTGCCCGTGCCGTGCTAGTGTCGTGTTTTTTCGGATCGTGCCCGTGCAGGCCCATCGGGCCTAGACCATTAGGCCAACTATAGGGAATGTCATGGTGTTCGAAGGTTCTCATGGTCCTAAGGAAGGCCAGGTTGCTGATGCTTGAAGGTGAATGTTCGGACTTCGGAGGCTACAGCTGAATCTCAAAACAGAGCCAAGCTCAACAAACGTGAAGTCTCCTAGGATCAAATTGCATTCAGAAAAGGTGTACAGACTACAGAGTACAGAAAAGCAGGCATTGCAGTTGATTACACAAATGGATTCAAAGTTTATTTACTAACGTAATTGTTGTTATTTCTTTCTATAAGCTTATTTGTCAAAATAAAGATGGTTCCACTAGTAAGAAAACTAGAAATGCTTACATTTTGGATTATAAACGCATGTATTTGGGATGAGAGAGGAGAGTAGATGAGAGTGTTGTTCCATTTTTTTATTAAAATAAGTAGGAGAGCTACATATCTTTGTATTAATTAGAAGAAAAGGTTTTACAATTACAAAACGACCTCGAGCAGCCGAGTGTTTTCGTTCACCATTAACCGAGCCGCAGCACAGAATTATTGTTTTAATTGTATTAAGTTCTACCTACTGTATGTGAAACAATTTTAATCTTTAATAGTTGCATATGGATGGTATTGTATGGAGCTACTAGTCGCCCTGGTCACTTTAGTACACCTTGTTCTGCACAAGTAAAAGCCATCAGCAGCGGGAACAACCAGGCCTACTCCCACAGTCCCATTACCGATTTGCTTGCCAAAGATGATAGCGCAGGGAACCCAATCCAACGAAGAGGCCTCGCCTGTTCACTCCAACGCGTCTCCCGCGAAACCTGAAAGCTTCGCCGGCGACGCAACCCACCTCTCAGTCACCGCCTCGGCCGGCAGCGGCGCGGGCCAAGAAAGAGGCCGCAACAAGCTGACCCTTCTCCCTCTCACCTTCCTCATCTTCTTCCAGGTCGCCGGCGGGCCATATGGCGCCGAGCCGGCGGTGCAAGCCGCCGGCCCGCTCTTCGCCCTCATCGGCTTCCTGGTGTTCCCCTTCGTGTGGGCCGTCCCCGAGTCCCTGGTCACCGCCGAGCTGTCGACGGCGATGCCGGGCAACGGCGGCTACGTCTTGTGGGTGGACCGCGCGTCCGGCCCGTTCGCCGGCTCCCTGATGGGGACGTGGAAGTACGTGTGCGCCGCCATCGGCGCGGCCGCTTTCCCGGCGCTCTGCTCCGACTACCTCGTGCGGGTGGCCCCCGCCGTGTCAGGCGGCGGCGCCCGGGTGGCGACCATTGTCACGTTCAACGTCGCCCTGACGCTCCTGAGCTACACGGGGCTGAGCGTCGTCGGCTGGACGACCGTGGCGCTGGGCCTCGCGGCGCTGTCGCCGTTCGTGGTGATGGTCGGCGTCGCGTTGCCGAAGATCCGGCCGCGGCGGTGGGGGGCGACCGCCCGCGCCAAGGACTGGAAGCTCCTGCTGAACACGCTGTTCTGGAACCTGAACGGCTGGGACAGCGTGAGCACCATGGCCGGCGAGGTGGACCGGCCCGGGAGGACGTTCCCCGCGGCGCTGGTCTCGGCCGTGTGCATCGGTTCGCTCGGGTACGTGCTACCGCTCATGGCGGCCACCGGCGCCGTCGATGCGCCGCCGGAGGCCTGGGGAGACGGCTACTTCGCCGACGCTGCAGGTAACTTTAATTTGTCGTTTGCACGGCCAGTGGCCAGAACAGTCCACGGCACATGTTACTTGTGCATTTTGGCAAAGACCAACAGAGACAAGTAGACAACATACAAGTAGCAAAAGAGACAGGATGGAAAACTTGTCCGGCCGGGCAGCCGGCTCCCAGATTCGGCGCACGCGTTCACTCCGTCCATGGACAGTGTGGTGAATGACCGTGACATGGCATCGTCTCAGCTCCGGTTCGCCCGTGCATGCAGGTCTGATCGCCGGCGAGTGGCTCAAATACTGGATGGAGGTGGGCGCGGCGGTCTCCTCCGTGGGCCTCTACTCCGCGTCGCTGAGCAGCGCGTCGTACCTCCTCGCCGGCATGGCCGAGGTCGGGCACCTCCCGTCCCTGCTCGCCGCGCGCGCCCCGGTCTTCGGCACCCCCTGGGCCAGCATCACCGTCACGGGCGCCGTCGCGCTGGGCATGTCCTTCCTGAGCTTCGACAGCATCGTGGCGGTGACCAACTTCCTGTACGGCCTCGGGATGCTCCTGGAGCTCGCCGCGTTCCTCTGGCTCCGCGTCAGGCGGCCGCGCCTGCCGCGGCCGTACCGCGCGCCGGGCGGCGCGGCGGGGGCCGCGGCGGTGTGCGCGATGCCGGCGGCGTTCCTGGTGCTCGTCATGGCCGTCGCCGGGTGGAAGGTGTGCGCGGCCGGCGCGGGGTTCACGGCCGCCGGCGTGGCGGTGTACTACCTCATGCGGTTCTGCAGGGCCCGGGGGTGCGTCGAGTTTGCCCGCCCTGGCCCGGAGGGAGAGGGGGAGGCAGGGGAGCACGGCGGCGGTGAGAGCGGGAAGGAAGGCGAGCCTGGTGATGCCTGAGGTTGAAGATGGTGCGTGAATTCGGCAGGGGGGCGGCGCTCTTTGACGCCCAGGGGCAGGGCTGGGCTATCCAGCACATCGAAATCAGCTGCAACGAACAGGTAGTGTTTTGACCACCTCAAAAAAAAAAGGTAGTGTTTTTATATTCGTTCTCTGGGCTTCTCAACATTGGAAAAATTCAGCCCGCGGAACTGCTGCTGCTTCCTCGTCATCCTCATGGGCTCGAGTGTCGTGGATCGGGCTTTAGTTTGTGGGCCGCGCGTGAGGTAGCAGCGAGCGCAAGGAACCCGCGCAGCGCGGCGATATTCCTCCTCGTGCAATGCCTGGTGCAGTCCCACCGCAGGATAAAGGTTCGGATCGGATGGAGTATCTGGTTCTGCATACTCAAAACTAAAATCTGAATTTTAAACCTGAACTCGAATTGAACACCATTTTGGATGAAATTTCATCCCCAAAATCGAATCCGCGGATACCTAAAATCCAATTGAATACCCAAAACCTGTTTTATATGATAATATAGTAAGAGCAATAAGTACTTCCTATAAACATATACATAATATATATAACATTCACATATATAAATGAGAAAGCAATAAATAGCAAATAATTTTCTAAGTCAATTTAGAATAAATTTAGTAGTTTAAATAAACAAAGTTATTATTAAGTATACTATAAACCAAGAGTTTTTATTCGAAACGGTTATCTATGGATATCCACGGATGAAAAATCAAATTCGAACTCGAACCCGAAAATTTTTGGGTTTCCAACCCCGAAATCGTGGGTAAAAAAATATTTTTAAACCTGAAATCCGTGGATATCAGACCCGAACTCACTTGTTGCCACCTTCCCACGAGAGAAGATCACCACCTATTGACGAGGGAGGGCTGCAGCACTTGGTGCGGGATTGGTCACCGAGTGGAGGAGGCAGCACTCAAGAGACGTCCCCGCCTGCCTCCAGCCTCTGTCAGAAAACGATCGAGCAGGGCCATGGCGCGCACGTACGTAGCACGTCTCCACCCTCCGCTGTCGACATCGACCCGTCATGGGTTTACCCTGGGTAGGTGCCAACGAGGAGCGCTGCTGCACTACTTCCCAATGCACACGTGCAACGAGTGCCCATCGCTGGTGAGGGATTCCCTTTCTGGATGGGCCCCGGTGGACAGATTTGGTTATTCCTTCCTTCGGGTCTGCGTACATAGCTAGCAGATGCTGAGATTCGGATGGAGTTCCACTATTAGAAAAAGAAAAAAACGTAAATACCTAAGAGCAACTCCAACAGCTTGGTTTCCCCTTTTTTCCTTTCTCACTATATAGGGGAATCTCTTTCCCACTTCCAACTTTATAGGGGAGAAGTGTTCCAACAGTTTGATTTTTTTTCCTAATTCCCCCTGTCACGTGGGGCCAATCTGTCGTTGTCACATCTTCTTCCCTTACTTTCCCCTCCCCTCGTGTTCCTTGCTCCCGCCCGTCAGTCGGCGAGCAGTGCCCGTCCATCCGTCGGCGCAGCACCTGGTGACGACGGCCACCAGGATAGGAACGCGGCAGCGCGCCGGCGGCGGGCCGACGCTAGGAAGCGGCAGAGCGCCGAAGCTGCGCCGGCTTCCTGCGCCACCCCTGCCTTCATGGCCGGCTTTTCTTGGCCGCCGTCCTGTGGAGCGGCCATTCCCCGCCGCAAACACGCGCCGAAGCTCGTGGCGAGCGCTGCCAGCCCGCACTCGGCCGCGGGACCTCCACCCCCTTCGGCTGTGCTGTGCTTCTGTGTCCCCCGACGCCGCAAGACACCTTTGGAACTCCTCCTTCACTTGCCGGCGCCAGCTTGGTGTTCGACAAAAATTTTGCAAGGTAATTTCTATTGTTTGTTGCAGCTAGGTGTTTGTAGTTGCGTTCTGATCCAGGAGTGGCAGCCAAATGAATGCCATGCCGCTTTGTAGCTGCGTGCCAGAGGAAGTCCTTGTCCTCAATAAAACCGAGCAGCCCAATTGGGCTGTACTTCAATTCTGCTGAAGTTTGGTAGATCAGCTGTGGCTGCTCATTTTCAGCTGCTTGGAAATTGCAACTGTGCACATGAATGCAGGTCTCGCTTACAGCTTCACCATGAAAGTCGGTTACAAGGAAGTAGTGAAAAATGAATTTCTACCAAGTTGTAAAGCTGTAAATATAAAAAAGAAATTAATCATGAGCAGATTGCTAAAGCTGTAAAGCTTTGAACTTTGCATTGCTAGTCTTGAGTTAGTTTGGTTTGACATGTTGCCCTTTACCAGACAACTTATTTTTTTATTCTTGTGATGAAATAAGCCTTTTCTGTGGGTTATGTGCAGATGGACTCATTGCTCCTGAGGTTGCTTGAAGATGACTCGTCATCAGATGAGGACTATGATGTGGCGGCTATAATGCTCGCTGATCTGGCAAAGAATGAGCAGCCCAAACATGGTGGTTCTGTGCAAGGGCATGAGGTGGTTCGTTGAAACAAGCAGAAAGGAGATGCAAAGCTCTTTGATGACTACTTTGCAGAAGAACATGTGTTTGGTCCGGTCACATTCAGACGGTGGTTTAGAATGTCAAAGGAGTTGTTCTTGCGCATTGCAAGTGCTGTAGAAGCACATTGTCCATATTTTCAGCAAAGGAGGAATGCAGCCAGGGACCTTGGCCACAGTGCTTTGAAGAAGATCACTACAGCATTGCGCATGCTTGCTTATGGGGTTCCTGCTGATTCTCTTGATGAGACGCTTTACATCGCAGAGAGCACCATAATTGAGAGCCTAAGGGAGTTTGTCAAAGCTGTGGTTGAGGTTTTTGGGGAGCAATACCTGCGAGCACCAAATGAGGAGGACACCGCAAGACTTATGCAAATGGGTGCCGCTAGAGGCTTCCCTGGGATGCTTGGATGCATAGATTGCATGCACTAGCTGTGGAAGAATTGTCCTACAGCATGGCATGGGCAATTCACCAGGCATTGACATGATCCTACAATCATTTTGGAAGCAGTCGCATCACATGATCTATGGATTTGGCATGCATACTTTGGGATGCCTGGTTCTCACAATGACATCAATGTCCTCCATAGGTCTCCTCTGTTTGCAAGACTTGCTACTGGGAAGGCTCCACCTGTGAACTTTCAAGTCAATGGCCATGATTACACTATGGGCTACTATCTCGTAGATGGCATTTATCCCTCATGGTCCACCTTTGTCAAGACAATTAGAAACCCAAGCAGTAACAAGACAGCACACTTTGCAAAGGTTCAAGAAGCTGAGAGAAAGAGTGTTGAGAGAACTTTTGGGGTGTTGCAGTCTCGGTTTGCAATTGTCCGAGGACCTGCTCGATTTTGGGACCAGACGACCTTGTGGCGTATCATGATAGCATGTGTCATCATGCACAACATGATAATAGAGGATGAAAGGGGTCAACCTGAAGATTTTGTGTATGACCATGTGAGAACACCTGTGGAACCCGAACAAGATGAAGACCAAATCTACAATTTTCTAGAAATGCATCGAAACATCGAAGACCCCGTGGCACATAGCCAGCTTCGTGATGACCTTGTTGAGCATTTGTGGCAAATACATAGGCAATGAAAATTACTCTTGTAGCTGAACTACTCTTGTAGCTGAAACTACTTTTGTATCAATGTGGACTTAATGTATATTTCTCACTTTTTGTATCAATGATGATAATTGTTCACTGTTCTGCATCACTCTAAATTCTGAATTCTTTGGGTGGCAATGAGCAAAGCTGTGTATTATGATTCTTTTCAGAGTTGTAGTTTCAGATACTGAATGTTCAATTTACTGTGTTGCTGTGTGGCAACCTGATTCTTGGGCAAAGGACTGCTATTTTTTGTTTCTTGGGATTCTGTGTGCTCTCTTCTAATAATATTCACAGGAAAGGTGAATCTTGTTTAAAATACAAGTGCACAGTCAGAGACAGTTCTCATGGCTCCTCAGAAGATGGATGATGATTTGGAGGTTCAGTTTCGATGAGTGCCCACATCTTCTTCACCAGCCGTGCCATTTTATCGAAGGACAGCAAGATGTGAATGACTATGTACATAAATTCAGCAATGACTAGTGTTTTCATGGGAAGGAGAGATCTCCTGTACTTATCTGATGTACAATAGAACTTATTTCAGTGTTGGGGATTCACTCACAGTTGGAGATTTTCAGTCTGAATATTCAGAACCTGGACCTGAACTGGAATGAGCATAAATGCTGAAAATTATGCACTCCCAGAACCATGATTCAGACCATGATTCGGACCATGAACATTTTAACCTGAAAAGGAAAAAAAGAAACGAGATAGAAATGCAGCTTTGGTCTGAATCAGGTATGGACAGACCAAAGTGACTTAAATAATTCAGTCATGGGCATGGTGTAGGTGTGCTCAGAATAAACCAAAAATAAAATGGAGAGGTTCAATGAGTAGGTGTGCTCTGTGCTGGAACATATGCTTTCTGTGTAGAGTGAGGCTGATCCCTTGTGTGTGCAATGCATACTTGGATTAACAACGGTCTTCTCTAACTACAATGCAGTGTTGCAACAAGAGGTCCAGCTAGGATTAACAATAGGATAAAGTAGGAAAAAAATGTGTGCTACTTCAGAAAATACATTCATTCCACAAATAAAATATAAAAAACATGACACCAATCATACTGATACATTCAGAAAATACATTCAGAAAGATGAGACAAGACTGTGACCAAACTTGCAGAGATTGGCAAACAAAACCTGAATGAACAATACTGATAAAATCAACATCAAAGATTGGCAAAAAAAATCAAAATTAAAAGAAGAGGATCAATCAATGAGTATTTCTTCTAGTCTTTGCTATAATTCCAATGGTCTACACTCTGACTACCAAAAATGTCATCAGTAGCTTATATATGTAGTATATCAGGTTTTAATTTTTACCACATGAATAAAGTCAAATCTCTGCTAAATGGTCTTGCCTGACTAAAAATTGAAAACAGAGCACAAAGGTGGTACAGCACACAAACCAGCTATTCAGACAGACAACAAAAGTTCAGTTCCATCTCCAGCCACAATACATGAACAAAGTCAGATGGTGTATGGGAAATAATTCCAGCACATGAACCAATCTATCATAAGTCAGATCCAGTGATTATGACAACAGGCACCTTCAGTTCAAGTTATATTTTTTAATGCTTCTTGAGCACACAAGCTAACATCCACAGTAAGCCAACAACCTTAAAACATCATGCAGAAACCTCTGTTTATAGAAAAAGTATATAAATGACCACATGTTCATGCAGAAACAACTGATGTTGCTACAACTGCGATAATGCTAGCAAACACTCATCTGTTGAGGCTAGATAAACTAGGAACACATTGCAAACACTAGACACTAGACACCAAAGAAGCACTAGACACTCCCACCTCCACTACCTCCTAGTATTTCAGCTAGAATTTTAGCACGCATGGCCTCGACCTATGCCCTCTGTGTGTCATCAAGAGCACTCGTGTCCATGAACATGATTTTTTGGTCCTCGTCCTTCTTCTTTGCAGCTGCTTTGCGCTCTTCCGCAGCTGCTTGAGCCCGTGCCTTCTCACCCTTGAGCCTTAGTCTCTCTTCCTTGTTTGCTACCTTGCGCTCTTCCGCAGCTGCTTTGCGCTCTTCAATTGCAACTTTGCGCTCCTCAATGGCCTTGATTTCCATCCACCTTGAGTCCTTGTCAATCGCAAGCCTCTCCTTTGATTCGATCATCTTTTGTATCGCCTCCTTGTCACCACCGGCATCTTTCTTCAACCTCTCTTTCTCCTTCTTCCTCCCTGCAGGCCTCTTGCTCATTTCATCAGTCCCTTCATCCTCCTCACGAGCTTCAAAATCTGCTGAAGACGAACAGTTGGACCTTGGCTTCTTTGGTGGGCATTCAAACTCCCTGTCTATCCACTTCTGATTGTTTTGCAGCAATGTCCAGCAATGTTGCATGGTAAAGGGCCTATGCTTCTGCTGATCCATGGCCTTGTACCTCTCCTGGGCGAGGTTGGCCTATCAAAGCAAAAAAGAGCAAAATGTCATGATCAAGTGAACAAAATGAACAAAATGGCCTACTCACTTGTTCTTGAAGTGGGACTCCACTTGGATGCTGGCGAGCAACTTGAGCAAGACATGACTTCCATTTGTTACAACATTTTTGGATTGTAGACCAACGATGCTGGAGAGACCCGATTGTTCTAGTCATTATTGTATTGGCATTACGGTGAAAGTGCTCTGAGATGCGGCTCCAATAGGTGCTACTACTCTGATCAACTCCTGCATCAAGGGACACAAACTCCCATGCCCTGATCAAGGCAACATCTTCATCTGATGAATAATTGGCAGACCTGTGTCCTCTTTTCCTTGTTGGACTGATCAAAGTGTCGTTTTCATCATGCTCCTCATCAGCATTTGTCAATGGTTGGAAGATATTTTCTACTTCAACACTTTCATCCATCATATTGGAAAAAGAGTGGGCACTGCATATTCAAACAAATTCATCATATATAGAGATGCATGAACTAATTTTGATTTAAAAAATTTCAGCATCTCAGAAAGCAACAAATGGTACTCTGTAGCTAGAAACAAAAGGTTGAGACAACTCAAATTCAAATGCAAAGGCATATATTTTGATGCCATATACCCCAAAACTATCATCTATGTCGAGATAATCTTCCAATATTATCAAGGCCTTGAACTGTTGTAGCCACCATAAATAGTATGCAACAAAAGCATGCTACACAAATAGTCCAAACTGCTCCATCTTAAAACGTACCGGGACACTTGTTTTAGCATTCACAGTAGCAACCAAATACAGGTTTTGGGCAGCAAATTACTCCAAACCTAATTTGGATAACACTAGAAATGTTCTGAGTGCTAACAAGTAACAGCAAAAGCCAAATAACTAATAATGCACCCCAAGTGGTGTCTCCACTACAGCAGTATAAAAAAAACCTAAAAGGCACAGGAAAATTATCTTAAGCTGCATGAATTACGCGTCCTATGAGGCATCTTTTCTATCTTTTCCTTTTGGAATTAAAGATCCTCGCAGAAGCAGCTTGAAGATGCATATAGCTAAGCTTAATTTGCAGACTCGATCGATTAGCAGCAGATACATACAGGCAAGGTCAGTAACTCTGATATATCATATATGCAAGAAATGAGAACGCATCTGATATATCATACCTTGCAGACATCCCATCAAACACATTGTTGGCAACATGGGTGTCTTCCTCGGTGCCACAATTGGGAGCTGCGATGCTTGCCGACGTTGAAGAATTTGTTGTCGGTGTTGAAGCAGAGGCCACCAAAGTTGAAGAAGGCATCTTCTTCTTCGGGCCCGGCTTCTTCCTCGCTGCCTTTGCCAAGCCGGTGGTAGGTTTCTTGGGCTGTCGTGCAGCGTTCGGCCTTGGGGCATCAAATTTGTCGCAGCAGTAGGTGGAGCCACCACCCATGGTGCCCCTGGCCCAAGAAGGGGTGCTGCGCCCATGGGGGGCATGCCCGTGGATGGCATGGCCGGCGACCCCTCCATGGAGGGAATGCCCATGGGCGGCGCGGCCAGCCAACCCTCCATGGGGACCATGCCCATGGCCGCGACCTGGGAGAGGTCGGGCCAGCGCACCGCCCCGGCGGCCATGGCAGTGGATGCCATGGGCGGCGGTCTCCAGTGAAGCATGGGTGCTCGTCGGCAGCCATCAGGAGGCGGCGGCGGCGGCGGCGCTGGGCGCGGTGGTGCCGAGGTAGCGGCCCTGGCAGTCGGCGGCAGCGGGAAGGCGCGGTGGTGCCGAGAGGGAGCGGCCCTGGCGGCCGGCGACCACGGGAACGCGATGCGGGAGAGCGCGGTGGTGCCGAGAGGGAGCAGCCCTGGCAGCCGGCGACCGCGGGAACGCGATGCGGGAGAGCGCGGTGGTGCCGAGAGGGAGCGGCCCTGGCGGTCGGCGGCCGCGGGAACGCGACGCGGGAGAGCGTCGGGACAGGGAATGGGAGTTCCCTTTCTATTGGGGATTGGAATGATATTATTGGAGATTGAGAAAAATTAAAGGGAAAAGGGAGATGGAAAATCAATCTGTTGGAGGGGTTTTTTCACCATCAATTCCCTATATTGAGAAAAGGTGGAAAGAGGAAAAAGGAAGATCAATCTGTTGGAGTTGCTCTACAGGCAAGGTTCGACCTACGATATCTTTTTTCTGACAGTGACCTACGATATTTCGGTTAAGGAGGAACTCAATCTTGTTTGTACCTGCCGACAAACAAACCTCCTCCAACCCTATCTCCACCCTACAGAGCCGTGTGGTAACTTGTGCTGACAAACCGAACATGAGGGCTAGAGAGTGCCAACCTTACACCAGTCTTAATAAGTTTCATGACATTAAATATCATCAATTTTACTGACATAATAAGGAGAGAGAAGGATGGAGTTCTATGGGATGTAGGGAGAGTTTCATCACCATGAAACTCATCCGGAACAGTTGCTTAGTTTCTATTCTAGGTAACTATGTCATGAAACTATACACTGAGACTTATGAAACTACACCACATATGAGGGTGGGAAGGATGCCACCACCAGGACACGGTCACGTTGGTGACTTTGATAGATAACTCGTTCTATTTCAACCGTATTGAACTGCCGGCCTAACCGGTTGAGCCAATCAAACCATGAACCGAGAGTCTGATCGGTTCATTGTTCGGTCTGGTTCTAATAACTATGTCGTACACTTGGCCCATTGACAAATTAGGAACTTCTTAGCAGCCTAGCAACCCCCTTGAACGTTCATAGCCATGCCCTACCTTGAGCTTCTGAGCTCTTATGATATTTGCATATGACCTCTTGTAATCCTAAAATCATTATTGCTTGTTTATTTTATTAACTTTCAATTTGATTAGGTATATACGATGAGTTTAATATGCATATGTGGTAAGAGAGATAATGAATAAATTGGGTGAATAATTTGGATAATTAGCTAGCGTCGAAGGCAAAGATCCGAAGTTTGACATCAATGTGTCTTTGTTTCCAATAGTAAGCTGTATGCTCATCGATAGCGAAGAGCATGATGATAACACGGTCAATCTTAAGACTTATTAACCCAGTTCCCATAGGAGTTCATAGGATGCGTGTATGAAGGTATATATGTGAGCTAAGTTTTGAGCTCTTGCCTCAATCACATCAATTGTGCAAATATATATAATAATCCCATATGGTATTTCATTCTAATAATTCTTGTATTACTGATTTATCGTATAGCATATTAGAGCAATTTAGTGTTAGGGTCTGTTTCGAAGGGCTTTTACCGGCTTTAGCTTCAGTTTCAATTCACCTGTCAAGGCACTATAACATGAAGTGAGTTTGTAAGTCGGATAAAAATGAACTAAAAGATAGATGAAGCTTTTTTTTTTTTTGCTTTACCAGCTTTGGCTTCACCAGTGAAGCTGTTTTGGAGGAGTTCTCCCAACCGGCCCTTTAATGGTGCACCCCCCACCCCACCCCACCCCACCCTACCCCTCTCTCTATGTTTGCTCTAGTTTCGCCCTTGATTAGTCCAGCTTCCATACGGAATGGACCAAGGCCCTCTGCGAATGATATAAGATGGATCAAATAGAAAATTTTAGGTGGAAACATTACGTGCTTTAGAAATAGATATAAATATAGATTGCCAATGAAGAGAGTTTTCTAACTAATTCTAGATTTCGATCGAACCCAGGTGTTTGAGGTGTTACTTGAGCATAACATTGCAATTTGCAACCACTACGCTGTAATATAGGTCTGCTCACACATTCGTGATTTGCATTATTGTCAAAGCAATGTTTGCGCGCATATAAATGCTTCAATTACATTGTTGCGATGATCTAAAACACGTCGTGGTGAAAAACATACGCCATCATTATGATGTCATGCATATGCTACGATGGCAATCCTAGCCTCTCGCTCAATGAGGGGGTACCATCCACATTTACTTTTACATAGCCCTGCCTTGCAGCAATCATGTGATTCTGGTCTTTTATCAGTTAGTACTAAATGATTCTTAGATCGACCAGGGTCCCATCCATCCAAGTCCTTTGCCTTTCTCATCAACAATATTCGCTCACGCTGTCGGAGAGATGCGCTGTCCAGATAAAACGCAACTCCCTCCCTCCATTCCAAATTACAAGTCATTCCGAGAATTTTGGAGAGTCAAATCATTTCAAAATTTGACCAAAATTATAGAGAAAAACACAAAGATTTATGACATCAAATAGGTAGACTATAAAAATATAACTAGCAAAAAATCTAATGATACTTAATTTGTATCGTAAATATTATTATTTTATTATATAAATTTGTTCAAATTTGAAAATTTTTGACTCTCTAAGATTCTTAGAATAACTTATAATTTGGAACGGAGGGAGTATTTCACAAGGCTCATATATAGTAGATTTTTTTTTTGCGGGTATTAGAAGATTATATATTGGACCATCCAAGACAAAAAAAAAAATAATCAAAAACCGCATGAGACAATTGATTCTATATAAAGCGTGAATAAAAAAATATGTATGATTAGTAAATAAGCTAGTATAGGTCAATTGTAACTGCCACTCCTCCAAGTAGGCACGGGTCCCACCTGATTGGTGTTTTTGCTCTTGTCTTTTATATAAAATCAATATCCGGCATTATTCCGGCACTGCCCTTTTCGGAATGGTCGTGACGTGAACTTGGCTCCCCTCAGCCCAACTTGTCGGAATTCCATTATTTATATTTTGTACTATTTCTCTACTAATTAGTTCCCACCTAACTCACTAGCCAATAATGCTAGTAGTTTAACTAACGGCTACTACAAATTAAGCTATGACCGACTTTTGGATAATTGGATGTGCTTTAATAATACTATATATCGTGATCTGTTCTACTGCTCGATCATAACAAACAAGGTACTCTTCACTATATAAGCGTGCGTGCATCATAATGCAGTTTGCTAACTTTTGACGGTACTCTTCCGTTCTCGAATATATGACGTTTTGAATAAGAATAGTTCAAAAATTAAAGATAAAGTAATTGGCTTGTCCTTCTAAACGTCATATATCTAAAAACGGAGGTAATATGAATTTCATCCACTACTATATATTGTGGAGGATTATAGGACCTGCTTGGTTGGATGCCAAAATGTGAGCATGTCAATCTTTTTGTACCAAAGTGTTGGCAAGTTTAGAACATTACTTGGTTAGGTGGGCTACTTTTTTTTTTGCCTTCAACCAAACGAGTGCCAAAACATATGGATTTGCCCACATTTTGGTACGCGCATTTTGGAAGTGAACTAATCAGGTTCACAATGCATACATGCCTCGACCAAAGTATGAATCCATGCAAAAAAATAGTTTTCCAGAAGGTAGGAGGTATTTTGTATTTTTGTTCCTCATAATTTGGTCAGGAAATGCATGTGCGACGTCAGGAGGCGAGGAGCACAAGTGCCAATTTTTTTTTTTTTGATGAAACAGGAGGGGTAATCCCCTACTGGTTATATATTAAATAGAAGAGCAAGAATAGGTACAAAAGTTCTATGAGACAAAGAAAAAATTAAAGAAAATGAAAAAGATTACACAAAGACTTCTAGCCATGAAGACATCAATGGTTTTTTCCTGGGATTTGCTCTTAGGATAACTAAGGCAAATTCTTTCTTGAAGTGTTGCCAGCAGGCATCTTGCGTTAGCTGAATTCCTCTAAAGATGAAGTCATTTCGTTGCATCCAGATGCACCAGCTCATTACTATAATTATCTCCATGAAAAATGGAACATGTAATTGGATCTTGAACTGTTCCAGAGTGGCAAAGGGATAATCTTGATCAACCAAAAGGCCAAACAGGCCCCAGAAAGATTGGGCGAAGGGACAATGGATGAAGAGATGGGTGGATGATTCATCCATTTGCTGTGTACAGCAAACACAAGTATAATCAGGCATCTCCATGTTCCTCCTTCTTAGCAGTTCTCTTGTACTTAGTCTATCCTTCATGAGGAGTCAAAAGAACACGTTATGTTCATTTTGGCAAGAGGATTTCCAAAGCCAATTGAAAGCATCATGAATCACCCTATGACCATAGAATTTCTTCGGTTGGTTGTTCTATGGAGTCTGGACCATAAGAATTGAAAAGTGTGTATATCTGCCAACTCGCTTTCTTTTACCCTATACGTTACGTAGGCTGCCCCGGTGATCCACACAAATATTGGATCGGAGAGGAGGAGGAGGTGCAGTGCAGGCGTCACGGAGCGTCGGTGAATCGACCGATCAGCCAACAAGCGAGCTCCGACGACGACGGCAAGCGTACGTACATATATACCAACAGGCAGCAAGGGCCGGCTGACGATGGGTGCTCCTTCGAGTTGATCGATCTGACTAGCAGCACTTGAAAACTCTGGAGGCGACGCAAGCAAGAAAGTAGCTGCGATGACACAGTTGGTAGTGTGCTCATCGTTCGGGACGATCAACAGCGGGTGCATCCCATTTCTTTCCTCTCTCGTCTCACTCTTTAACACATGCATGTTTGGTTGGCCACAAACAAGTCAAGTAAAATTGAGTTGCTAATTTTTTGGCCGTGTTTAGATTGTTCCCCAAAATTTTTTGGAAATGAAATCTTGCTAATTTGAAGTACTAAATGAAGACTATCTACAAAACTTCTTGCATAGATGAGTTGTAAATTGCGAGACGAATCTAATGATGGTAATTAATCCATGATTAATCCATAATTTGCGGATGGTTGCTGTAGCATCACTATTGCAAATAATGGATAAAGTAGGCTCACTAGATTCGTCTCGCGATTTACACCCCATCCATGCAAAAAGTTTTATAAATAGACTTCATTTAGTACTCCATGTATGTATCCAAATATTCGATGTGATGTTTTTAGATGTAAAAATTTTGGATCTAAGAGCAACTCCAACAGATTGATTTTTTCTTTTCCTCTTTCCAATTTTTCTCGATATAGGGAATTGATGATGAAAAAAACCATTCAAACAGATTGATTTTCTATCTCCCTTTCCTCTTTATTTTTTCACAATCCCCAATAGAAAGAGAACAGAACCATACTAGGTTTCCCTGTCCCCCGCGCCGCGGGCATACTCGTCGAGGCCGTGGTCCAGTGCCTCCTCTTCCTCCTTGCCGCGGGCATGCTCGTCGCGCTCCACTCCCTCCCCTGCCGCGCCGCCCTCCGTCTGTGCCGCTCCGGCGGCGGTGGCGGCTCCTCTGCGGCCCAGTCACGCCGGCACTTCGCGCAGGGTGCGCAGCTCCTCGCCCGCGCGTGTGCCGCGGCCCTGAAGCCCCCCGGCTCGCTCGCCCGTGCGGTGGTCGCCAAGGCCGACCTCGCCATCGCCCTCGACCCCCGCGACGCCGCGCCACTCATCCTCAAGGCCCTCGCCCTCGACCTCCAGGGGCACCGCCTCCCCACGCTGCGCGCCCTCGACGCCGCCCTCGCCCCGCCGCTCGCATGCTCGCTCGAGCCGCGCGAGCGAGGGGACACGCTCGCCAGGCACGCCGAGATCGTGCTCGCACTGCACCGCCGCCGGCGGCTCGACCAGGCCGCCGCGGATCTCGCTGAGGCCGTCCGCCTCAGTCCTGAGAACGCCCGCGCCCACGCGATGCTCGGCGAGTGCTACGAGAGGAAGGGCCTGACCGCCCAGGCCCGGGACGCCTTCAAGACCGCCGCATCTATCGACCCAAAGCTCGCCGCTGCTCTCGACGGTCTCCGTCGGATAGACGGAGGCGACGAAGGCAATGAAAGGGGCGCTGCGCCCATGGGGGGCATGCCCGTCGGCGCGTGTTTGCGGCGGAAGGGAATGGCCGCTCCACAAGACGGCGGCCAAGAAAAGCCGGCCAGGAAGGCAGGGGTGGCGCAGGAAGCCGGCGCAGCTTCGGCGCTCTGCCGCTTCCTGGCGTCGGCCCGCCACCGGCGCGCTGCCGCGTTCCTATCCTGGTGGCCGTCGTCACCAGGTGCTGCGTGTCAGAGATCGCCGAAGGGACGTCGCTGCCCGCGACGCCGGCGAACTCAAGAAACGCACACGCACACAACTCACGCGAACTGGAACTGGATGAACACGAGGACACGGTCTCGTTGTGCTGCAATGTGGCAGCGTTTTCTTGACTCTATGTATTGCATATAAAGGAAAGAATACAACTGAATCGGGGCCGTGGCCTCCGACATGCGCGGCACGTCCATCACGGAGCGAATGCCATCCCAGACGCCCTAGTACGTGCCGCACGACGCGCTCCCTCGAGGACACAGCGCAAGTCAGAGCACACGATGCGCACAGCTCAACTAACAGCCATGCGCAGCTAACTGACTAACTGGAAAACAAACAGATAAGCACAAGAATTATTCAACAAATCTCCTCCTAAGTCTTGTGCACTGTCACTACTTACAAACCTGAAGGACGATCTTGGTACAGAGCTCAAGAAACTTGCTCTTGCAAAGGGGCTTTGTCAAAACATCACCCAACTGCTCATCAGTTCTAATGAAGCTCACCTCAATCTGCCCATTGTGTGCATATTCCCGGATCAGGTGAAATCTTGTATCGATGTGTTTGCTCTGGTCATGATGCACAGGATTCTTGACGAGAGAAATTGTGGACTTGTTGTCCACCCTGAGCACCGGCTTGATCACCACTGAATCCTAGCGTCGGCCTGCCGCCGGCGCGCTGCCGCGTTCCTATCCTGGTGGCCGGCGTCACTAGGTGCTGCGCCGACGGACGGACGGGCGCTGCTCACCCTGCACACCGACGGACGGGCGGGAGCAACAAGGAAGACGAGGGGAGGGGAAAGGAAGGGAAGAAGACGTGACAATGACATGTTGACCCAGGGGGAATTGGGAAAGGGAAAATCAAACTTCTGGAGCACTCCTCTCCTATAAAATTGAAAGTGGGAAATGGATTCCCCTATACGATGAGAAAAGGGAAAGGGAAAAATCAAACCGTTGGAGTTTGCTCAATGCACGTTCTCCGCTGGCTAGCGTCCCTCGTCGATCTGCTACGGTACAGTGGCGTCGTCCTTGCTGCTGCAGTGATACCGTACGTACAGTACCCTCTGTCCGTGCCAGGTCATCGATCGGACACTGGATCGGATCGGAGTCGTCTGTGCCACTCGCTTGGCGACGGCGCGCGGCGGCCGGGCCGCTAACCACCCCCCCGGCCCCGGCGGCCCGCTCGGCGATGCGCGGCTACACGACAGGGTTGCAGTTGGCCTGCTAGCTCACGGGTAGCATATACTAGCATCGCCCGGCTCGGTGCCGCTGACGTGTGCGCGCGACGGTCGACCCTGATCCAGCCGGAGGACACGCCGTACCTCAATGGAGGGGCTTGTGAAGGTGTTTGGTTGGCTAGGATAATTTTTTTTTTGATTTTTTTAATTATTTAATTTTCTATAATATGCCTTAACCTATCCTCGAAAATGGTATTTCTAGAAGCGGATGATGGCCCGTCTCTAGAAATGGCTTTATAGGACCACCATATTATTCGCTCCTGCAAACAACTATTTGTAGATGTCAAAAGCAGGAGCGAGTTCCGCACGTAACAGAAAATGCATTGTCAACCATAGTAGTGTAAATACGTCTATATTTAGTTGACGTTTTGAATAGGTATATAGAGTGCTTATTTTACATGCTTGCGAGTTTGCCGGTGTGAGTACAGCAAAAGGTTAGTTCTTCAGAAAAAAATTAATGGACGCCTCTCTGTCTCTGTGTGTGTTGTAGTTTTTATTTAAAGTTCTATTATGAAAAAACTGTGGTCGCAGTTGTATGGTAGAGAAAAACACAACACTCACAATCACTAGCTCACATCTTATTATATTCATCAAAAGTACAACGGAGACGTAGTTCTTGTCATTATCTGCAACAGATGTACAGTAATATTTCAAGGTAATCGGTAACACCTTCAGGCCTTTACGTTGAGGTCTTTTTTTTTTTTGAACAAGCTAGCAGGCAGGAGTTTTACCTTGAGCTATATATATGCAGTAGCCAGGGCGTATGGCTACATGAACGGACCGCATTCTTGCTCCGATACACTCGCAAGAGCCTAGGCTCTCCCCAAGTCACCAACTCACCATGAACCAAGAGATCCAACTAACGAAGCAGCCGTCGCAACGCCAACAGCAACAAGAACTGCCACCAGAAGATGGCACCGCCGTGCAAGATCACACATCGCAAGACCAGCAGCAACAACGGGAGCAAGACGGTGGTGATGCCGGCCGCCACCACCGGCGCAAGCTCACGGTCCTCCCGCTCGTCTTCCTCATCTACTTCGAGGTGGCCGGCGGTCCATACGGCTCCGAACGGGCGGTCCGCGCGGCGGGGCCGCTCTTCACGCTCCTGGGCTTCCTCGTCTTCCCCTTCTTGTGGGGCGTCCCGGAGTCGCTCGTCACCGCCGAGCTCTCCGCCGCGCTCCCGGGGAACGGCGGCTTCGTCCGGTGGGCCGACCGCGCCTTCGGCCCGCTGGCCGGCTCCCTGCTCGGCACGTGGAAGTACCTCAGCTGCGTCATCAACATCGCCGCGTACCCGGCTCTCGTCGCCGACTACCTCGGCCATGTCATCCCCGCCGTGGCCGGTCCGGGCAGGGCGCGCACGGGCATGGTGGTCGGCATGACGGTGCTCTTGTCCTTCGTGAACTACACCGGCCTGAGCATCGTCGGGTGGGGCGCGGTGGCGCTGGGGCTCGTGTCCCTGGCGCCGTTCGTGCTCATGACGGGGATCGCGGTGCCAAAGATGCGGCCGCGGCGGTGGGCGGTGCAGGTGACCGGGAGGAGGAAGGACTGGCGGCTCTTCTTCAACACGCTGTTCTGGAACCTCAACTACTGGGACAGCGCGAGCACGATGGCCGGCGAGGTGGAGCGGCCGGAGCGGACGTTCCCGCGGGCGCTGGCCGTGGCCGTGGTGCTGATCGCCGCCAGCTACCTGCTGCCGCTCATGGCGGCGACCGGCGCCACGGACGCGCCGCCGGAGAAGTGGGAAAATGGCTACCTAGCCGATGCTGCCGGTACGTTCAAATTGCCTTTACGTGCAATCAAGAATCTCCAAACTGCTTGTATGGTCGTTAAAGACAAAAATCGATTCCTTGTGTCTATCTATCAGTTTGTTGTTGTTGATGGTCTTATGATTATGGACCGACAGAGTCCCTTGGTTCTAGCGATCTCGTCTTCTTCCAATACAAAGTGACGGTTCAAACAATGCAGTTGTGGAGATGTAAGAAATAGCGGGCTATGAAGTTTAGCAGCAGCTTTCTCTAAAAACTACAAAAAGCCATAGCGAGCTATGGCAGAAGCTAAATCATTTAGCAGATTGATAAAATAGTCAATAATTACATACAAAATTAGAAGCATCATTGGTTGAACACTAACTCTCTAAAATATAATAGACTCAACATATCTCTTGACTACCCAACCGTACACATGTTGTTTTGTCTATGATCCATCCTAATTACATTGATTCTTTTCACTACGTCTTTGAGAGAATTACACTATGAAAATATACTAATAACTTGACCTTTACCGTTGCTAAATATCGCAAAAAAAATTTAGAGGACATTTATTACCGCTAAATCATGTAAAAAAACTTCTTTAGCGGATATAGCGGACAAATATTATATAGCTTAGCGGTATATCTTCAAAAAAGCTAATAGCAGACTATTATGTACATTGCAAAATCCTAATGACAAATACGTACACAATAAGCACAAGGGCCGAAAATGGGTCCCTGGTCGACAAACTCAGGCACAGTTAGCATAATGTAGCTGGAAGGTCATGTTTGTTTTATATTGCGCGCCTCAGAGATGCCACTAGTACATGTCGAGTGAGTGATCTGTGTTGTGAAGTCATCCTCAAGACGTGGACGGTTTGGAGAATGTTCAACTTAAAAGGCGGACCCACATGCAAGAGATATGTCCCATGATCTGGGCTTTACCTTGGGAGCAGATCTTCATAACCAAAGAAGTGCTGCAGTTCCGTTCAAAAAAAAAAAGACGTGCTGCAGTTCAACACCAGACCACGAATATAGGTCAAACATGCATCCAAGAGAGATGAGAAAGGAAATCTTGCAAAGGAGTAAGAGGGTTCCGTTCTTGAGGTTGTAAATATTTCACGCCCGCAACCTTACTGCCATTAATTTGCTTTTCGGCCATCCTTGATGGAATCTTGGTGTATCTGTGTTATAATCGCACAAACATACATATAATGGATGGAGTTTTGCTAAAACTAGGATTTTTCAAGGTTTTGCCCCCTGATTTGAGGAGTTGTCAAGTTAAAAATCTAGTGCTGTTTCAGGCACCATCGGAGGGTCATGGCTCAAGTACTGGATCGAGGCCGGCGCGGTGCTGTCGTCGATCGGCATGTTCGAGGCCCAGCTGAGCAGCGGCGCGTACCAGCTGCTGGGCATGGCGGACCTGGGCCTGCTCCCGGCCATCTTGGCGCGGCGCGCCACCCGCTTCCGCACCCCGTGGGTGGCCATCGCCGCCTCCGCCGCGGTCACCCTCGGCGTCTCTTTCCTCGGCTTCGACGACGTCGTGGCGTCCGCCAACTTCCTCTACAGCCTGGGCACGCTGCTGGAGTTCGCGGCGTTCCTGTGGCTCCGCGCCAGGCGGCCCGAGCTGAAGCGGCCCTACCGCGTGCCGCTCCCGCTGCCCGCGCTGGCGGCCATGTGCGCGGTGCCCTAGGCGTTCCTGGCGTACGTGTGCGTGGTGGCCGGGTGGAGGGTGTTCGCGCTCGCCGGCGCGCTCACGGCGCTGGGCGTCGGCCTGCACGGCGCGATGAAGCTGTGCAGGTCCAGGGAGTGGCTCAGGTTCAACACCGCCGCCGCCGCCGCCGCTGAAGATCACCATGGAAATCATGCTGCTGGAGCTGGACACAGGGTTTGAAATTTTTGAATTGCCACGCCGACACTCAGAATAAATCGGAAATGACCAGAACATGTAAAAATTCACCGTATCCTTGTGTCGTATAGAAAGAAATTACTGTGCCAGGGACTCGAACATCATGACTGCCACAACTCTCATCGCATACTGACATATACACGACGCCTAAATACACAGGTCCGGCCTGACCTGAATGATGAAGAACGTAGGACGCGACTAAATCGCTGCATAATCACTACCGGTGATACGACCTCTCTAGTGTCAAGAGCTAATCCAGATATCTGCATCGATAATTCACGTCGCGTCCATGGACACGAGAAGAACGGCGACGGCGACGGCGAGCAGAGCAGTCAAGCCGGCGCCGCCGGACATGGCGCCACGGCACCCGCCATAAGGGTTGAGCGTGCCGCTCGGGCCAAACGACCCGCTGCCGTTGAAGGAGCCCGGCGGGCCGAACCCCGACGGCGGGGTGCCGAAACCGCCGGCCGGGGGCTCGAAGCCGCCGCCAGCAGGCGGGGCGAAGCCGAAGGGAGGGGTCGTGCCGACCGCCGGGGGGCTGAAGTCGGACGACGGGGGGCTGGAGCCGACCGGCGGTGTGAAGCCCGTCGGAGGGGAGAGGCTGGTCGGCGGGCTCGCGCCCACCGGCGCGCTCGAGTTGGAGCCTCCCGCCGTGGAGCTGCAGCGCGTGCCAAGAAAACAGAGCCATGTCAGATTGTGTTCCATTCCAACCGTACGTTGGCAGAACAGAGTTGCAGAGGATCAGAGATTCAAAGAGTGCTCAGCCTCACCTTCCCGCGAAAACGCAAGATCCTGAGCCTGAAATGAACCGTCACAAGAAATCATTAGTCGTGCTCATGAACGATGTTTGATCCCTATCTGTGTAAAACAAATTGCTAATGAGTTGCTAATTACTGGGATCGTTGGTGGTGGTGGTGGCGGTGCCGTTGAACGAGCAGGTGGCGCCGGTGCTGGACATCTTCAGGTAGTAGTCGTTGTAGGCGTAGGAGGCGAGCGCCGGCAGGTTGTTCTGCTGGTAGCAGGGCCCGCCGGGCTGGATGGCGGAGCAGTCGGCGTGGCCAGGCCCGCACGCCCAGTTGAGCCCGGCCTGCAGCGCCGCCGGGTCCGCGCTCTGCAGCGCCACGCAGAACGTCCCCGTCGCCAGCGCGCGCATCGCGGCGTACGCGGCGTCGGCCTCGGCGTCGCTGGCCTCCGACGGGCGGGACTTGAGGAACAGCGGCGAGCCGGCCGAGTTCAGGAACCGCAGGACGTGGCCGGCGACGCCTGACCACGCCGGGGCGGCCAGCGCCTGCGCGGACACCGCGCTAGACACCTTGACCCGGCCGTCGAGCCCCGCGGCGGCGAGCGCCGAGCGGAGGTTGAGCATGGCCGGGACCAGGAAGTAGGCGTTCCCGGGGGAGTTCGTCAGCACGTCGTCGCCCGCCAGGACGTGCGTGATCCTGGCCGCCGGGAGGAAGCGCGCGACGTAGGTGGTGACCCAGAGGTCGGCTTCCTCCTGGAACTCGGCGATGTGCTCCAGCTGCTCGTTGGGGATGGTGAGCATGAGCTCTGCATCGCTGCCCGCTAGGGATCGCAGCAGCTCGGGGTCCGCTCTGCACACGCGAGCATGGTTGGTCTGTTTAGACTGAACGATCTTGGCGAACTCTGACGGAGAATTTTCTGAGGGGATCAATATGCCTGTAGATTGTGAAAGAAAATGAGAAAAGGTTACAGTAAATCACTAAATCTGGCTTTAGTGTTGGTTCCTACAGACTCAGGTGGGTAACAAATATTGTTGACGAATATTTACAGTAGCAGACAATAAAGATTTAAGTGGCTGCATAAAAAAAAGGCCATATGAACTTCATAGAGTATGCACAATAGAGGAGTATAACTTAGCCTTCATAGTGTTCAGTATCTCTTCTTTTTAGGAAAAACCAGAGTTCAGTATTTCAGTTGAGAGTTTAAGAATAAAAACAGATTACTGGTTGCACGTGTGTCAACAATGTTTAAAATACTTGCTCTGCAACTGCTACTAAGAGCAGTTATAGCTACAGCGAAGCCATTTAGGGGTTTGAAAAAATTGGAAAAAAAAATCAGATACTTGGTATAACCTCTTCGCTGACTCATCACCAAACATGTCATCGTAGGAGTATTGTACATGACACTTATCATCATCATAGGAGTACATGATGTACATCACAGCACCATTACTTAACAGATAACAGATCCATCAAACCATCACCATAGTTCATCGCAGGAGTACAACCTACAGGCTCTACAGGACACTAGGACACCATAGCTGAAATATGGCTCTAGTTCAGTGTGGGCCGGCCGAAGCTTTTAGCGGCAGCTAAATGAAGGACTTTTTAGCGGCTATGTCCAGGTAAGAGCAGCTAAGAGACGTCTCAGAAATTGTAGCGGCTATCTTAGCGCCGCTATATATAGCTGGATATCTAAACGAGCTATCCATCATCATTGAGTTCCAATAGAACCAAACAGACTAATCGACTGTAGTGGGGAAGTAGAGTGTGTTTCAGTATTGAGTCAGTGGAGAGTTTCAGAATAGGTTATAGGTGACGTGTCAAGCAGCATCATTGTTTTTTTTTGGCAAAATAGTCATTTTGGTCCCTCAACTTTTTTTTGTAGGGTCAAATTGTCCATCAACTTTCAAAATGGCCAATACAGTGCTTCAACTTTTAGTTTAGGGTCATACATATCCCTATGCTGATATTATTCCATAATAACATGAAATGAAATGCAAAAAGTCATTTTTACCCTTATCTTCTTCTTCTCTTCCCCTCCTTAATTTCCACTCTTCAAGCGCTCGCAATATAATGTGATGCATGGTAAATAAAATTATATGTTCCAAAATTAACACTTGTGATGTTCAGCTCATAAATACATTGATACTCATGCCGCTACACTGATTTGCTTGTATTGCTAAATACATTTTTTAGTAATAATAAACTGTTGAGAAATTTAGAAGATGAAGGAGACAAGGGTAAAGAGGATTTTTTTTTGCATAAATCTCATGTTATTATGGAGTACAACATAACATAAGGATGAGTTTGACCCAAAATGAAAGTTGAGAGACTATATTAACCTATCTGAAAGTTGAGGGATGAACTTGACTCTCAGATTAAAGTTGAGGGACCAAAACACCTATTTTTGTCTTTTTTTCTTTTTAAAAAAGGAGAGTATTCGCATCATTCAATTTCTTAAGCTTGAGGAGAAAGTCTGATAAACTTGGATACGGCACATGTGTCGGGCACTCTCTTTTTTTTTACTCAAGATAAGGCATGAAAAAAGGGTGCAAAAGCACAAGCATATCCTAGCCTTTGTAGCAGTAGTAGCTTATGAAAAAAAAAGGGCCCTTGCAATCCTCTACATTTGTAGCGTGCAATCCTCTCTCTCTCTCTCTCTCTCTCTCTCTCTCTCTCTCTCTCTCTCTCTCTCTCTCTCTCTCTCCTCTCTCTCTCTCTCTCTCTCTCTCTCTCTCTCTCTCTCTTTGGTGAAGTAAAGAATCTTAGCGACAGAAAGGAAGCCCTTTTTAGGGGACGACGGAAAGAAAAAGAAAAGCGACCAAGCGAGGAAGGAACCCGGTGTCACCAAAAAGGCCGTGAAAATCTGCACGGGATGACAGCAACACGTACCTGACGCGTTGCAGAGAAGGAAGGCGAGCATGAAGACGCATCCCTGCCATCGTTTCTTCAGCATCCTCGGACGACAAGGCCTGCAAGTGTGGTGCACGGTAGCGCCCCCTCGTCGAACTGAAATTTTCACATGAAGATTTCAGAATTTCATGCAGATCGAGACAGTGCTGATGTTTAGGTGCACGTCAATCTCAGGAAATAAAACCAGAGACTATTACGGAGGTTTCATCGAGGCGCACACCAAAACTAAGCATGTCATGTCGAGATCACAAGGCTGGTTGATTAATTCGGGGTGCTACAAATTCATCACAGGTCTTACAATATTCTGAATGTCTCTCTCGGCATTCATTGAGTTTGGATGTGTGTGAAGTGTGATTTGAAAATTTGAATGCACGCCCCGGCCAAAATGACATTTTTGTCCATCTTTTGATGTATCCTACTCCCTCCGTCTCCGAAAGAATGCAACTCCCGTTTTATAAGAAGTCGAACAATTTCAATTTTAAATATTTGATTAATCTTTTAAGAAAGTATTAACTTGTCGGAGAGACAATCGGTACCGGTAAAGATCAGCTAGTGACAAGTACTACCAATGAAACTGGGACGTCAAGATCATAGCCAGGTTGGTGTGCCGAGCAGCTTCTTGGGGTGCGAGTGCGACGTCACAGGCGAGAATGATCGAGATGCGCGACGGACGCGCGTCAGAGGCGAAGCCGGACAGACTATAGAGTCAGCTTCCGGCCACGAACCTCACCCCAGGTGTCAGCAGGTTGTGGGAGCAAGCTGACACCGCTTGGCTGTGGCCTCCGCTTGTCCAGATGGTTGGTGAACTAACTAGCAACTTAATCTGAAGTTGCACTACATACCTACGGAAGAGAAGGGTTGCATGATACATCACAAGGTATGCATGAAGTTGCACTACATACCTACGGAAGAGAAGGGTCCGCATGCAGAAATGATTCGCGGTTTGCCGTTTCGGCCATCAGTACAACGGTATGGGCTCAAGTATACACTCCTGATGACTACCTACCTTGTGGTGGAGTGGAGAGACGAAACGAAACCAATGCAGAAATGATTCACCACATGCATGATACATCATACATGCTGCCCACCGAGAAGGAAAAAGGTATGTTATAGTTAGTCGGTACGACTTGAACAAAAGGCAACACAAATGAGAGTCGACTGTTAGTATTGATCTCCGCTAGTTGGCCCAACGGCAAACTGGGCCCTTGACTCGCGTCCTGATCGGGGACGCCCAGCCCAAGATGAGGCTGGTGGGCCCCGTTGTACAGCCCTATAAAGAGCAGATGGGGACTAACAGCTCGTGACATGAGGTTTCCCGCTGTTAGTTCCCCACCGCCCATAACCCTAATCCGATTTAGAGAAGGGCTGTCAGCAACGGGAAGTGCCACCAGCACCGCCCTCCACATCTCCGGCGAACCGCTGCGTCAACGGCCCTCGCCGACCTCGCCATCGCCACCGCGACGCCTCTGCACGGGCGGCGGCCATGCCTAGAGCAATCTTTCCCTAACGAATCAGTGATGGCCAGGTCAAGTCCCTCAAGAATCAGTGAGTACTCCCACTCGATCTACTGCTAGTTGATCCAAAGTAATCTAACATCGACGGCACGGTATTGGCAGACAAACGACGAAGTGGCAGCAGAAGCTGCAAGTGAACTTAAAACAGAGGAGGGAGATATCCTGGTTCCTGACGACAGGAAAGCCAAGAAGAGGTGATATGAGGAAGGAACGAAGCCGCACCTCGAGTTGAACGAAGCTGCTCGATGGCCTCTCCGATCCGATCGAGCTCTAGTCTCCTTGGAGGCTCCCTGACGAAACGAAAACGAGACCCCCGGCTCGATCGGAATGCGTGGCGAAGGAAGCGTCCCTCCCCTGGTGATCTTCGCTTCACCCTGTGTTTGTTGGAGCTAGCCGACGCGAGCGGGTCAGGATCCCAGCACCAGCGGCAGAGGAGGTCTCGTGTGTCTCTAGGGGAGGGGAGGGAGGTCAGAGGCGTAACCAAGCCGGCCGCCCGGCCGGCCGGCTTTACACGCACACCGCTCGACCCGCAAGCGCATACGTTCCACAGGGTGCGATTAGGACGCTAATGACGTGCGCTAAGCGACGCTGCAGCGCCGATAAGCGAAGTGGAGAGAGACGGAGACTCCTGCGATGCACGCGTTGCGCTGTGCTCTGCGTACACACGGACACGCACGGCCGAGGGCGACGACGACGGTTGGGAGAGCGAGAGAAACGAACCGTGGCCTTGCTTTCTCCTGCGATGTGTCCCGCCTGCGGTGCCGGTGTTCGTGCCAGACTGCCAGGTGTGTAACGAGTGACGACGGCCGCGGCACGGCGGCGGGCGGATGAATTGCGACACGAGACTTGGCAAGTTGGCATCAGGCACGAATTAGGCAAGATAGTTGGTGCACCTCCGATCTGAAAGTACACCAGGGAATGAGAAAGAAGCGCGGTGCTCCCATCCCCACGCGGTCAAACCAAGAACAGCCCTGCCCGCCGGCCGGCCGGCCACCGCACCGGCCGTGCGACTACTAGACTGTCCGTCGCCGGCCGTTCCAACCGAGCTGGTCACCCGACCCATCCGCGCATGGCATCAGCTCCCATTCTTCCTACCAAACGTGATCCGCCGTCCCCGCATCCTCACCACCCCGGCCCATCTCCCTTTCCATGCTTCTTTACTTCTTTCCCGCTCGGCCTCATCAGTTATCGCCCTCCTGCTCTGCTTTATTTTGTGCTCCGACCCGACCCAAATTAAAGCACAACCATGGGCAAGGCCAATCCGGGCTCGCTCTTCTCGCAATCACCTGACGCGGCGAGGCTAACAGCGGCGGATGCTAATCGCCCCGGCCCCTAGCTTTTTCTGCTCGCAAGTGCGTTGCTTTCCGCGTCAACTTCTGCAGCCTAGTTGCGCCAGAAATACTGCAACTTCTTCCTATCGGCATTGGGGACAGATAAGCCTCAAGCTCTCATCAGCCTCAGGTTTGGCGACGGGGGTGCTTTGCTGCGTCCTGCTTTTGGATTGCTGACGGGAGTCTCACATGCCCAGATACACTCAATATGTCGGCCGTTAGTTATGCTCTCCCATTTTTGCATTGCCACACCGTTGAGTATTAGTATCAGGGGCGGAGGGAGGGGGGGGGGGGGCCAGGGGCCTGGCCCCCCTATGATCCAAAAATTTACACTAAAAATTTAAATTTTGGTTAAATTTTTATATAAATTTGTATGGTTGGCCCCCCCTAACAATGGAAAAAATGACTTTCTGGCTCCGCCCCTGATTAGTATGGTAACGACGTTACGACTTAATAAAAGTTATATTAGCAGTATATGTGATACTCTCAAGATATAATTGTTTTAAGGTTTGTCTTAAGTAATCCTTTTTAATTTTAACTACAAGTAACAAAAATTCCTGAAGGTTAACAACATAAAAATTTCCATCTTCAAAACCAATGATCATACGATTCTACAATTTAAAATTAATTATTTTAAAGATACCGTTAGTAAAAAATGGAAGTGTTGATTCAGATCAAATGTATGGATATATGATGGGACAAAGTCAAGTAGTATTTTCTTTTTTGAAAGTTAGCAGGAGCACTGCTTGTCATTGAAGAAGGAAGCAGAAGGTGCCGCAAAGTTAAGTAGCAGAGTTGCAGTAGGACTATGCATGCTTTGCCCTTCAAACTAACATGATGTATGACGATCCATGTACTTATCTTAAGCAGATGCTCCTAGTACTGCTACGTGGAACCCATCCAGTCGCAGTCAGGCGCATGATGAACACGTAAGAAGATTATCGTGCCAAACCAAAAGGCAGCGAGAGAGGCCGTCGCCGCCGCTGCATCAGCATCACGCATGTTCGGAGAGCCTTTGGGGGATCGAGATGCTTGGGATCAAAGGAAACTTTGCGCCGCCGAGATCAGGACGAGGGAAATAAACTTTTGGCTGCTCCCATGCTCGCGCACATGTGCTTGGTACTAGCTCCTGGTACTCCATCCGTGCCCAACACACTTGGGCACCGCGCCACCGCCGATTGCTGCTTGGCCACCATGGCCGGTGGCAGATGGCGGCCTATCCGGCAGCAGCGTTCTCTCTTCTCTAGAGCCTGCGGCGCCGTGTTGCCGGCTTCTCTTTCGCCAAGCTTTGTGGACAAGTGTGTCGATATGGTGTTAGCAACCTTCACGGACCCGGGAGAAGGAGGGATCGGAGGGAGAGCGGAAGAGGATTTCGGAGGACAGGTTCATCCATTCATCCCAGTGTTCATCTTCTTGTTTGACCAGTTGAACCCCTCGTCGCCGTCTACTTGTACTCAAGCGACAGACAACGCACGCACACACGCCGCTTACACGGGCCAGCTCCACTCCGGGCCCGACACACGCACGCTTGGCTCTCTGGGCCGAGAAGACCGACGAGGCCCAACTGATGGGGTACCTGGGGTAGTAACATCCCCCCCCCTGATGAGGAGCCGCTTGTCCCCAAGCGGGTGCTGCTGGGAAGCGCTGGCGCAGAGCTTCCAAGTCCTCCCATGTAGCCAGCGATGGAGGCCACCCAGACCATTTGATCAAGGCTTGCTGAACTTGGTGAACGCCCTTGGTGAGGAGACGCTTGGAGAGTATCTGTTCAGGGAACTGTAAAGCAACATCTGGGTCAGGTAGAGAAGTAGAAACCTGGGTGTCGGCAGAGAGCGCCTTCTTGAGCTGGGAAACGTGGAACACGTCGTGGATAGCAGCTGACTGGGGCAGCAGTAAACGATAGGCCACAGGACCAACTTTACCGATGATGGAGAAAGGGCCGAAGTACTTGAAGGCCAGCTTCTGGTGAGCACGAGGGGCCAATGAGGACTGCACATACGGCTGTAGCTTGAGGTACACAGAATCACCCACAGCAAAAGAACGTTCAGACCTTTTCTTATCCGCCTGCATCTTCATGCGGTTCTGCGCGCGGAACAAGTGTTGCTGGATGAGGCGGTTCATGAGCTGCTGATGCTGAACCCAATCTGCAACATCTGGTGATGTGGGCTGACCAGGAATGGACAAGCTCAAGCTCCAGGGAGTGTATCCATATAGGGCCTCGAATGGAGAACAACCAATGGCGGAGTGAGCAGAGGTATTGTACCAAAATTCTGCAGAGCTGAGCCAATCGCACCACTTGGATGGGCAAGAGTGAACAAAACAACGAAGGAAGGTCTCAAGACATTGGTTGACCCGTTCGGTCTGCCCATCGGTCTGGGGGTGGTAACTTGTGCTCATGCGCAGAGAGACCCGGGTCAACCTGAAAAGCTCTTGCCAAAAAGCGCTGGTGAAGACCCGATCGCGATCAGAGACAATAGACTCAGGCAGGCCGTGCAGCTTGTATATGTGATCAAAAAAGATCCTAGCAATGCTGGCAGCTGTAAAGGGATGAGAAAGAGCAATGAAGTGGCTATACTTTGTGAACTTGTCGATGACTACAAGGACACAAGAGTGGCCCTGAGACTTGGGGAGCCCTTCGATGAAATCGAGTGATATGATTTGCCATGCCTGAGAAGGAACTGGTAAGGGTTGGAGAAGGCCCGGGTACTTAGCACGATCGGGTTTTGCCTGTTGGCAGATGGGACACTGAGCCACAAATGACTTGACCGCAGACTTCATTGCAGGCCATGCAAATAGCTATTTGATTCTTCGATAAGTCACGGGGAACCCGGAATGGCCGCCAGCTGGTGAGGCGTGCAAGGCAGACAGGATCTGAAGCTGTAACTCCTTGTTATTGCCCAGCCAAATTCTCTTTTTATAACGGAGGAGACCATCTTGTAGAGAAAAATGGGGAACGGATATCGGATCCACTGTCAGCTTGGACAATAAGGTTTGTGAAGCTGAATCCAGATCATAACCTTGAACAATTGCAGAAGTCCACGAAGGAATAGCAGAGGAAGCGGCTAGGTAGACCTGGGCAGAGACATGTGGCCGCCGGGACAGGGCGTCAGCTGCATGATTATCAGAGCCTCGCTTGTACACAATCTTGTATTGGAGGCCCAGTAATTTAGTGAAAACCCGCTGCTGCCACGGAGTGTTCAGTCGCTGATCAGATAGATGAGTCAAGCTGCGCTGGTCGGTATAGATGGTGAACTCTGCATGTTGCAGGAAGGATCGCCACTGCTCCACCACGAGTAAAATTGCCAGGTATTCCTTTTCGTAGGTGGAAAGGCCAGCAGACTTGGGGCCGAGGGGTTTGCTAATGTAAGCAATTGGGTGGCCAGCTTGTAACAGAACTGCACCCACTCCATTGCCACAAGCATCAGTCTCCAGAGCAAACGGTTTATTGAAATCTGGCGCGGCCAAGACCGGAGCTGAACTCAAGGCGGCTTTCAGAGCATCAAAAGCTGCTTGGTGAGCAGGGGTCCAAACATACAATACATGTTTCTTGAGTAAGTCCGTGAGGGGACGGGCAATAACAGCAAAATGGCGAACGAACTTCCGGTAGTAACCAGCCAGGCCCAGAAAGCTGCGAAGGTCCTTGACATTGGATGGAGGGGGCCAGGAAACCATGTCCTTCACCTTCCTAGAATCTGTGGAGATACCCTCTGCACTGATAATATGGCCCAGGTAGGATATCTGACGCTGGGCAAAAGAGCACTTAGACAACTTGACACACCAATGATCCTGAGAGAGCAGCTGAAGGACCTCCCTTAGATGGACCAGATGTTGGTCAAATGAGTGACTGAAAACTAGAATATCATCGAAGAAAACCAAGACACATTTACGAAGCAATGGCTTGAGGGTACAGTTCATAGCCCCTTGGAAGGATGCGGGAGCTCCACATAAACCGAATGACATGACCCTGAACTCGAAATGGCCAAAGTGTGTCTGAAAGGCCGTCTTGAACTCTTCACCGGCCTTCATGCGAATCTGATGGAAACCGGAGTTAAGGTCGAGTGTGGAAAACCAGGAAGCGCCAGCAAGTTCGTCCACCAGTTCATCAAAAATGGGTATAGGAAACTTGCCACGGATGGTCAGGGCATTAAGGTGCCGGTAGTCAACACAAGGGCGCCAGGAACCGTCCTTCTTCTTAACCAACAAGAGTGGAGAGGAAAACGGACTGCTGCTCGGTTGGATGAGTCCTTTGTCCAGCATATCTTGCACCTGACGCTCGATTTCATCCTTGAGAGCCGGAGGATAACGATAGGGGCGTATATAAACCGGCTTGGCGCCCGCAACCAAGGGAATAGCATGATCACAAGCTCACTGGGGAGGAAGGCCATCCACTGGAGCAAACACAGAAGCAAATTCAGACAGAACTTCAAATACCTCAGGCTGAATGGAAGAGGACATGTGTGCCAACTGATCAGCCACTGATACGGTGAAGATCTGCACCAATGTGTGAGGGGGAGCCTGATGGAGAATGCCCTGCAGCAGGATGGTAGAATTCTGATATGGAATAGATAACCATTTCAATTTCCAATGTACCTTCATCGGGCTAAAAGATTCTAGCCAATCCATCCCCAAAATCAAATCAAAGTGCTGGAGCGGGAGGATCCGCAGGTCCGAAGAGAAGTGGTAGTTCTGAATCTTCCAAACAGCAGCAGGTAAATGAGTGGAGCAGAGCATAACATTGCCATTGGCCACTTGTACTGAAATTGCATCAGATAACTGTTGAACCCCCGGCAGCTGAGCAGCGACAGCAGAACTGAGAAAGGAATGTGAACTGCCCGAATCCACTAAAATCAGCAAAGGAATATCCAGAATAGTGCCCTCAAAACGCATTGTGCGGGGACCATCAGATCCGGCCAAAGCTTCTGCAGATAAGGCAACGAACAACTGCCCCTCGGCCAGAGAACCCCCATGATCTGAAAAAGCCTTTGTATGTGGCGGGGGGAGGTCAGCGTCAAGATTTGATACCTGGAGCAAGTCGATGAGTTCCTGCACCACGTGGAGCTGAACGGACGGGGCACACTTGTGGCCTGGACGCCAATGCTCAGCACACCGATCGCAGAGACCGCGGGCGCGGCGGTATGCCTTAAGCGCCGCGAATTTGTCAGCCGCTGGCTTGTCCGAGTCGATTGGACTGTCGGCCACCGGCGCAGCGAGAGCTGACGACGGCTGCTTGTCGACGCGGGGCGGAACCGGGAGAGGTAGAGGCGTCCGAGGAGGCGGCGGTTTCCACTGAAATCCGGCCTCGGGACGACGAGGATCGCGCGGCCGTGCAGGGGAAGCCACCTCTTCCTGTAACAGGGCAAAGGAACAAGCAGTATCGAGTGTAGAAGGACGCTGAACAAGTACAGTAGCGCGGATATCAGGGCGTAAACCATCTGTGAAGCGAATTGTGTAGTACATGGGATCAGTAGTGTGTTCATATGCTATGAGTTGATCGACCAATTCAGAGAAACTATCCACGTAATCGGCAACGGTAGTAGTTTGTTTGATGTGGTAAAGTTGGCGGATCAAGGACTCTTGCTGATCACGGCCAAAACGCTCTAAGAGCAGGGAACAGAACTCAGACCAACCCGATTGTTTCAGACGCTTGGACACTGATTGGGACCAACGTGCCGCAGGACCATCCAATTGGTTTAGCGCCAATCAGACCTAGAAATTGGAGTCTACCGAATACATCTCGAAGTAGTCCTCACATCTAGAGATCCAAAGTTTGGGATTATCGCCATCAAAGCGGTGGAAATGCAACTTGGGAAGTTTACCGAGTGAGGGATTATCGCGGGAAAAACCAGATGAGGTGGGAGGAGGGGTAGATCGAGAGCACGCACCCTTGGCCGGGATGTGGGTATGGATCAGCACCGACCCGAACCCATCATCCCGTGTAGTCGGAACAACGCGGTGCCCAACGGGGCCGTCGGCGCCATGAGGAGCAGATGGGCGCTCCGTCGCCGACTGCGGAGAAGGGAAGATGGGAGGCTCCTGGACCACGCGCTCGCGGAGGGAGCGGTCCCAGAAGCGGGCGACCTTGCCGAGCTCGAGCTTCACGTCGTCGACGGTGGCCTCGATGCGGGGACGCCATTCATCGAACACCTGAGCCGCGTCCTCCAAACGGTCAAGCCGGGTGCCCTGAGAGTGCTCGAGGTCGAGGAACCGGCGATCCCACTTCTCGTCGTGCTCGGAGAAGCCCTTGCGGAGCTCGTCGGAGAACCGCTGCTACATCTCGTCGAGGATGATCTTGACAGCAGGATCCATGGCGCCCTGGCGACGCTGAAGGCGAGTGAAGTGCTCGTGGGCCGGTAGGGAATCCAGTGCTCGAACCCGATCTACTATCCTAAGCAGCGCGAAGTCGGGTGGTCGCCGGCGCAGGAAGAGCTAACCGGCGATATGCAGGGTCGCCACCGACTAGGAGTCGGTAGGCGAGGCTTGAACGCCGAGATCGGAACGATGCACGGCGGCGCGGACAATGTCGAATCGGGCGAGCGGAAGAAGACGAGCAGAACAGCGGGATGCCGAGGAACGAGGGAATCTGATACCAGAATGTTAGCAACCTTCACGGACCCGGGAGAAGGAGGGATCGGAGGGAGAGCGGAAGAGGATTTCGGAGGACAGGTTCATCCATTCATCCCAGTGTTCATCTTCTTGTTTGACCAGTTGAACCCCTCGTCGCCGTCTACTTGTACTCAAGCGACAGACAACGCACGCACACACGCCGCTTACACGGGCCGGCTCCACTCCGGGCCCGACACACGCACGCTTGGCTCTCTGGGCCGAGAAGACCGACGAGGCCCAACTGATGGGGTACCTGGGGTAGTAACATATGGTTGGGGTCCTTTTCTGAGTTTTGTCTTCTCGCTCGGATACCAAACACTTTTCCACGATACCAAACTTGGAGAGGATGTGTACGAAATATACCGCGCCTCTTTCGCGAGGAAAAGCACAAATGATCTTCTTTTTTTTGGTAGGGAACACAAGATATGAATTTACTGTCAGAAAAAAGGTAAAAAAATATAATTGTTTATAAATATATTAAATTGTAGATGGAGTTGGGATCTGGCAAAAAAGGGAATTCGAAAGAGGAAGAAATCAAATTGAGAAACCTAGATCCATTTTTGTGCCATAACCTCATTCATCGATCTACTACTACAGGCCGAGCCCAAACGAGCAGGGCTCCAAAAGCCCAACAGCGCGGCCTCCTTCCTCCAATCCTCCTCCACCAGCGGCGGTAAACCTGTCCTCCGGCGCGAACCCAACAACTCCATCTCGCGGTTTTTTTATTTTTATATTTTATATTTTTGTTTTTTACAAAAATATATTTTCGTTTTCGAAATTTACAAGAATATACCCTGGCCGCCCCGCTAGTCCCCCCACCCCTCATTTGCATCACTAAAATTCTAGAAACCAAGAAAAAAAGGAAGGGAGGGAGAGAGGCGTAGCCCTGCTAGATTTTCGAGCCGGCGACTGCAGGTAACCAAAATTCTTCGACTGTAGGTTAGAATTGAGGGGCTTTTCTGAAAAAAAATTTACGAAATTTTTGCAAAAAAACTCCTACCGCCCCGCAGCAGGGCGACCAGGTTCCGGCCGCCATGCAGCGAGGCGGCCGAAGTATATTCCTGTAAATTTCGAAAACGAAAATATAAAAATAAAAAACCGCCTCCATCTCGACGTTCCCTTAGGGGGTGATTGGTTGCTCGTATGCAGCCGAACCTGGCTCGCGGGATGCAACGTGAGCGTGATTGGTTGGTTGAATTAGCACTTGAGCCTGGCCCGTGCGGTGCAAAAAGCTTCTCCGGGCCTGGCTCACCGCATGCAGCAAAATCGAGCGTTTCCTGGCGGCCAGGCTCGTGTGGTGCAAGCTAAGCTTATGGGGGAGCGTGCACTGAGATGAAAAAGGGGCTGGACCGGCGCTGGATAGGCAACCAAACAAAATCTCTGATCGACCTGGCTGATTGGAAACATGAGCCAAACAGATGGCTGCCGCACCTAGCGAGCCAGGCCAGCGGGGGCCAGGATCTGTCGTGCGAGCCAGGCTGCGCA
This sequence comes from Panicum virgatum, assembly GCF_016808335.1. Lineage (NCBI taxonomy): Eukaryota > Viridiplantae > Streptophyta > Magnoliopsida > Poales > Poaceae > Panicum > Panicum virgatum. Next base: position 62,177,327 of record NC_053153.1, read on the forward strand.
GGTCCGCAAACCAATCGCGCCCTTAAAACCCGCACGGCCTCGCCCACCCCGCGCCCCTTGCCTCTTGGTCTCGCGGTCGCGTTCGGACCTCGGAAGCTTCTGGAGATCCCCACCGCCCCTCGAGCCCTAGAACAAAAGGGTACCGCTCCAATCCGAGAGGCCCCGCCTGGATTTCTGATAGAACCCGTCTGGTTTGCTTCGCCGGGAGGTGAGCGCGGCGCGCGCCCCGTCGTCTTCCGTGCTTGGAATCCGGCGCAATGTTTCGGCGCCCGTTTCTTCTCCCCCCATCGATTTGGTCGTTTTTGTTTCGAGGTACCGTAGGGCGTTGTCCAGTCACCATCTTGGAAGTGGAGAGCGGCTCTTTTTGGAAGTGGAGAACGGATTCGAGGGGTAAAATTGGCGAATTTGGGATTTCTAGAGCAGGTTTGGTTGTTTGGGAGCCTTGGGGATGGGTTTTTGGAGTGCGGATGAGGGTGGGATGAAGAACAGGATGTACGCGTGTAGAGTTACTGAGTAGGAATGGGAGAAATATAGATAGGAAAAAATTTGTTTTCTTGGGTGGTCTGAGGAACTGCTTCCACCAAAACGCTCAATGCGTCGTTTGGAAATCTAACATTCCCTTCAAATCCACATGTATTGGGAGGGATTGATGTGGAATTAGTTCACTCTGCACTCCAATCGTCAAGTATTGGGAGGGAATGGGTTTATCCAAACAATTCCTAATAGAGTAATCGTATTGCCCATACAGACCTACTGTTAGCTGTTTCCTTGTGTTTATGAATTGCGATCCTGGTGTTCATGGTAGATGACATGTAATGGACTTATGGACATGCGTTGTCTGACTTTCCGTTAGTGAAAAGATTCTAGCTAGGGATGGAGTGGGCTCCTTGCATAGCCAGTGGTTTCTCGCAAATGATGTAGCCAAACATCATGTGCCACGTACAGTTATCAAGGCTCTTACCTTGCATGCTGAAATATGTCTTCTTGCCCAATCCAATTTGTTCTTTCATCTTACCTGTTGTCCAATTCGAGTCACTAGTGATGAATAGCTGTATACTTTGGTGCTTATTTAAGTTATGGATATATTTCTTTTCTGCGTGACTTCCATATTTTAATTTATGAAACATGGTTACTATTTTGTCGCTTGTAATGACTCACATTTTTTCTTGTGTCGTTAGACCAGCATGGGAAGAAGCTACGATTACAGCCCCTCACCTCCAAGAGGTTACAGGAGAAGAGCTCGCAGTCCAAGCCCTCGTGGTCGTTATGGAGGACGTGCTAGAGACCTCCCAACTAGTCTTCTAGTGAGGAATCTTCGCCGGGATTGTAGGTAAGGTTCCCCCTGCTCGTGGACAGCAACAGCTTGTTTTTTATGTTTTATTACAACTTTGTGTGCCAATGCATTTGGTGTTACTGTTGATCTTGAAATGGCACTATTAGTTTATACAAGAAACAGAATATAGTAAGGAGAATGGCATTGACGCATGTGTGGCACTGAAGTGTTCTTGTTGAGCTCTGCTTAGGAATCGTAGTGTGTTCATTTTGGAACTAAGAAAATCATATAGATCATTGTCTTTGTCATACTAGTCTGAAGGAATGCATTGCACATTGCTGAAAAAATTTGTAATATATGGGTCTACCTCAATATCTGAACAATAGAGAGATTTCATTTGCATTTTTCTCTGCAATTTGTATTCATTAAATGTGTCGCCTCCCTTGTTGTATTTGTAATTCTATGATTCTTTCGATTGTTGACTCCTTTTCATGTTTATGAGGCCATTCATTCTTATATACCAACAGCAATGTCTTCTATGGTACACCCATTTTACATGGTGTCTATACAAATGCAGGCCTGATGACCTCCGTAGACCATTTGGAAAATTTGGCCGTGTTAAAGATATATACCTTCCAAGGGATTACTACACAGGGTAAGGCACCTTATCTCAATTATCGTGAATGCATCTCCTTGTGGATGCCTATGTGCGATTCGGGGGTCTTTCCCTGTGCTGTTTATAGTACAATAAAGTGTATTTGCACCACAGCAGGCTTTTGATGGATGACACTTGTTTTCGATATATTAAACCTGTTCTTATCAAATTTTTTTTGTTTGTGCAATGTTTTCATTGGTTTATCTTGAATTGCTTTGCCACCCCCTGAGGTTAATGGTGAAAATAACTTTTTTGAAGACGCAAGTCTTAAGAGTACTATTGAAGAAAAAGGAAGAAATAGAGGTTTAAGAGATATGCAAGTTATGAAGAGTTTCAAGTCTATCTCTATACTCTGATGAGTGCAAGGTCAGCAGCCTAGTGCCTGCTTTACCGTTGAAATTGATTTGTGTGTGTCAACATTGTCGGAAGGAAGAGTTAAACAATTCCTTGGTTTGGTTGCTTCTGGAGCATTGCCTTTTTTAGAAAATACTAATATTTGTTTTGTGTTCAGGGATCCTCGAGGATTTGGGTTTATCCAATACTTTGATCCTGAGGATGCTGCTGATGCTAAATACCATATGGATCGGCAGATGTTTCTTGGAAGGGAAATTACTGTTGTTTTTGCAGAGGAGAACAGAAAGAAGCCTTCTGAGATGAGGACAAGGGAAAGAGTCAGGTAGTCCACGTTCCTTTCCATCAGTTTTGTAACTGAATACACTATCTATATGCCACAGTTTTAGTTGGCAAAAACTATATAAGTCATTCTTTTGTACCTGTGTAGTGGCCGAGGCCGTTCGTATGATCGGAGGTCGCGCTCAAGGTCACCTGGGTACTCTGTCTCTCCAAGGAGCAGATTGCGGTCCTGCAGCAGAAGCTACTCACCAGCACCTAAGCGGAAGCACCATTCAAGGTATGAGCTTCAGTCATCCTCTTATTGTGCTGTCAATTTCGTGCTCTTGATCTTCTAATTGATTGATTGACACATTTACCATCTTAACAGGTCCCCGTCTCCTAGGGAGAGATCTTTGTTGCGCTCACCAGTGGACAGCAGATCAAGGAGCGCCAGCCCTGCTGTTAAGTCTCCTCGCAGGGAGAGGTCTCTTTCTGTTAGCCGGTGATGATGCATGATCAGGGCTCAGTAGTGCTACATGCATGAAGATGTAGTTGCTGTCACACCGAATGGAACCATATGTGATCCAGATTCTTTTTGTCACCCTACTCTGGGAGTGCTAAAAACATGTATGGTGTATTCCAGAACCTTTGATGAGTGTTTTGAGAATGAACGTACCTGTTGACTGGGTGCGGATTTGAAGTGATTTATGGCTAGTATGGCGACAGTTCTTTGTTTCCGATTGGTAGTGTTGTTGGAGCAGGTGAACTCTCCGAAAATGTTAGTGTTTGTCCGCAGTTCTTTGTTGTTTTTGTGGCGGAAATGGTGGTGTTCCTGAAAATTGTCAGCTGGTTTGGGAGTTTTGAAGTTTACAAATCCATGTTTCCATGCCAGCTGATATATGTGGGATTAAGCCTGTGATTTAGTTACCATTTTTTCCCAGCTGAGCTCCTGTTACGTATCTTTTGTGTTCATTTAATTGCTGTTTAACGCGATCAGTGTGGCTAGTTCTGTGGTATTTGATCAGGAGCAAGTAAGATAAACCAAGCAACAAGCATATGTAAGTTTTATGTTCCTTGGGTTGATGGGCCCAGCCCATGTTAGAGCTGCCATTACACAGTTTTATGTTCCTTGTTTATATCTCTTCATTTGTAAAACTTTACTATGTTTATTACATGCGCGTGTTTCTGCGAAAGAGCGGAGCAACGGCGCTGCCGCTGCCGCTGCAGGTGCGGAAAAAAGGAGGCAGAGCAGGGAGGAGACGAGGCTATCGACGCGCTCCACGACTGACACGGCTTCAGTGAAAACGCGAGCCGCCTGCGGAGTGCCGAAAGCCGCCGCAGCAGCATCTGGAGCAGGTAACTAACTAAATCAAACCGTAAGGTGAGAGCTCCACACTCCATGCAGATGGGTGCGGACGCAAGGTCGCCGGTCTGCACCCAGTCGCGTATAGCCAGCGCAACTAACTGCTCCGTCGACTAGACGAGAGGATGGGTACCACTAGTAAATGACGCGGCGCTGGACTGGACCGGGTGAGTTTTAACTAAACTTGCTTCGCTGCCCTGCGACCGTGCCCACGAACTTTGAGACAGGGACCGTCCTGTCATCCGGACCCCCAAACTAAACTTGGTATTTGACCTGATCCGCCCGTGAACTATCTAGTACGTAGACATCCCGGCCCGGAGTTTAATATAAATATAATAGTCATATTAATAAGTTGCAACTTTTTTTCTAAGATATGATCTTCAAAGCCTAGAACAATTTTAGAATGGATTCTTTCCGGTGCGACGAGTGAGAACAAAGTGCGCAGAAAACACTAATTATGCCTTGAGGAGGTGGGATGTTACAATACCACCCACGAGGCCATGAGGATCGAAGACTAAATTGGCCTTGAGAGGTGTCGCTGCGTCGTTTGATTTGTCCGGAGTAGGAGTAGAATGTACTCCCTCCGTCCCAAAATACAAGTCATTCTAGGATTCAAAATTTGTTCCAAAAAACAAGTCATTTTACCTTATTAGAAAGTGCATATGTATGTAAGAATCAATTACTACTAAATATGGGTAATAAATAGGGGTAAACACGGTCATTTTACTTTTTTGTTAATCTGTTCTAAAATTTCTAAAATGACTTGTATTTTGGGACGGATGAACTAGAAAGCAAAGTTGTGCGGCCGTCGTACGTTACTGCCTGGAAGGAGCGTGTGGACTCGTGGGAATTGGCATGATTATCCTGCATGCTCCCGCGGTCTGGCATCGTCATGGTTAGTTCCAGAGCTCTCTGCTCGTCGATACGGCCGGAGTCATTCTGGCTGGAGCAGTTAGATACGCCGGATGACGGTCCGCGTTGCCTCAACGTGACGCGCAAGTTACCGCGCTCGCGCCCAAGACCGATCGACCTCACCAACTCTGTACGCGTTCACTCCACTTTAGCCCTGTTTAGTTCGTCAAAATTTTTGGATTTTGGAACCTCTAGCACTTTTGTTTTTATTTAGTAATTAGTGTCCCATCATTGACAGGCTCGAAAGATTCATCTCATCATTTACAGTTAAATTATGCAATTAATTATTTTTTCAACTACATTTAATACTCTATATATGTGTCCAAAAATACGATGTGACAGAAAATCTTGAAAATTTCAAGAACCTCCGCCCCGCCGCCACCGATCGCCCGTGGCCGCCGGCCTCGGCAGGTGGGCCGCAGCTGGCTGCCTGCTGGCTCTCGCAGCCAGGGGCGGATCCAGTAGGGAGGCTGAAGGGGCTCCAGCCCCCTACTGGTTGCAGCGTCCATTAGAAAAAAGGGGAGCTAGGAAAGAAGAAAATGGGAGAAGAAGAAAATAGATAGAGGAGAGGGTGGAGAAGAGGTGGAAGAAGACATCAGCCCCCTTACGTCTCTTGGCTAGATCGCAGCACGAAGCTTCCGCGACGGAATGAGCCATCCATCCGGTCGGCGCACACGTACTCCTACGTACGGTACGAGCGCCCCGTACGTACGTAGAGGTACGGCCTGCCGGATGGGATCGGGCCACGCCACACGCATCAACGCACCTGAAAATCTGGTTGCGCCGTGGACATTCCTGCACGGGCACCGTCGTCCGCGACGCCCACTTCTCCTGCCGGCCGCCTGCGACTCTCGCCTTCATCGCGCCGCCGGCGAAATGGCGGCCCACGGGGACGACGGCTTCGGTGGCATGCCCGGTGAACAAGGGGATGGCTTTGGGGAGGTCTTCTCGCTGCCGGATTGCCGGTCCCTAGGTTTGGACCTCTTCCCGTCCTCGTCGACCTTGGTGCCGCCAGTCGGTTCCTTCTCGCAGGCTGCTGCCAGTCTCGGCGGCGTCGACCTCAACGCGGCCTCCACAGAATTCGGCATCTTCGGGAACGCACCTGCAGCCCCTCGACGACGATCCTGCGGCCGCGGTGCATGACAACCTTCATGCAAGGGCTGGGCGTCGAGGAGGACAAGTTGGGAGGCGACGTGCACATGCCGGCCGCCACGCTGATGGCACCGCCGTCGCCGGGAGCTCCGGTGCCGGGCGCCGCGCTCCTTGCACAGCGGCCGCCGGCACCCCCGGTCGAAGCAGCGGCTGCCTTCTTCCTTCCGCAGCCGCCGTTGGCACGTCATCTCACGGCGGCGGTGCTGCTTTGCGGTCCAGACGCCATGTTCGGCATGTCCAAGAGGTTGATGGCTGCGACGATTCGGATGGCGACGACGACGATGACGAAGACGACGAAGTGGAGCACGAACAGGGGACCCGCCCGTCGTCGGTAAGCAATTTGACAGTCCCTTCAAATCAGCTTCATGATTTTGGGTTCACCAGTTCGTATTTCATGATTTGTTGCATTCCCTTGAAATTGGCTGTGGAGTGTGGACACCTCCGTTATGACCAGTTCGTGTTTAAGTGATTCGGAGTTATGCTGGTACTAAATGTTTATATTGTCATTGTTTATGTGATCATGCTACCTGTTACGCGACGAATCTGTGTATTCAATCTTGTCTCTGCATTGCTGCTTTCAAACATTTCTGATGTGGTTAATTGAATAATGTTGTTATACTGCTGGGTACTAATTATTGATGCTTATTCTTGTGTAGGCACCAAGTACTGGTGACAACGATTTCAGCGGCCCTGATGGAGAAGAGGAGGCAGAAGGCCGGCTGGATGTGGATGCAAATGTGGCAGCAGAAGGTGACTGCAGTGAGGGTGCAGCGGAGCTGTCCTTTGCATGCGGGGACAATGAGTACGATGCTGCCCTTGAGGAGGTGTTCAGTGATTCCTCAAGTGATAATGAAGTACTCAAGATACATAATTTTTCGGCGCCATCGGAGGAACCGAAGATTGCTGAAGCTTGCCTTCTTTGCTGGTACGTATCATGATACTTACTTAGACAAACAACCTAGGAGGGATCCAATAGAATCTGGAATTGATTGGGCAGAGAGAACACTGGACCGTCCAACCTCTTGCTACAACATGTTTAGGTTGCATCGACATGTGTTTGAGCAACTTCATGAAGTTTTAGTGAGTTCCTATGGATTGATTTCAACCACAAAGATGTCATCTAGAGAGGCTTTAGGCATGTTCTTATGGACACTTGGACCACCGCAACCAGTGTGGCAAGTTGAGGATCGCTTTGGTAGATCCATGGAGACAGTAAGCAGGAAATTCGACCACGTCTTAACATGTGTAACCAGGCTAGCCAAAGATATAATTAGGCCACTGGACCCCACATACAGTACTGTGCACCCGAAGTTTGTTGAGTACAAGTACGCTCCCTACTTCAACAATGCCATAGGAGCAATAGATGGCGCGCATGTCAAAGTGATGGTGCCTTTTGAACAGGTGGGGAAGTATATCAATCGAAAGAATGATAAAACACAGAATGTTCTTGCCATATGTGACTTCGACTGTCGGTTCACATTTGTTGCTGCTGGGGTTCCGGGGTCGGCACATGATTACAAAGTGCTGCACGAGGCGATCATCAAGTTTCGGGGCAACTTTCCACATCCACCCCAAGGTAAAACGTTTGCCTGACATGAACCGTGCTTTGCTAAATTCATGCTTTTCCTATCGCGTTCCTAATTGATGACACTTGATTGTAGGTAAGTTCTACCTAGTCGATGTTGGCTATCCCAACAGGCCGGGATATCTGTCACCCTACAAGGGGGAGAGATACCATCAAGATGACTGGAAAGTTGGGCCTGAACCTACAGGTAAACACAAGATCTTCAACAGAGCTCATTCTACTCTGAGGTCCGTTATCGAGCATTGTTTTGGGGTGTTGAAGATGAAGTGGCGAATCTTGTTGGCTGTACCTTCGTATCCAGAGGCAAAATAGACCAGCATAATTTTGGCATGTTGCGGACTTCATAATTTTGTCAAAGAGAATGATGATGACGACGACCTACACTTCCATATGGTGGAGGAAGCAGCATCATTTGCCATGAACCCGCAGGTTTATGGAGATCAAGAGCAGCCATGTAATGATGAGGATGTGGAAGAAGATGTGAACATGAATGCTGTCCGTGATGAAATAGCAAATGGCTGCCTGTCTATAGGATAGGTAGATGTCATATATGTGTGTATTAACTGCTAGATGGGCACATTTGAATCCTAGCGCAATAAATGTCCATTTGATATGCATTGTCATGATGTAACAAATTGTATGCGCATTAATGAATTCGTTGTTCCATTTGTAATCATGTATGCAACAAATAATGGCTGATATGTATGAGTTGGCTGCCATGGTTTCATCGTATGGGTGAAGGAAAGTGTTGGCTGAAATGAAGAAGGCGGGGTGCATCTAACAATTTTTATTGAAACTGTCTAGAATTTTGGATCAACCAAACACACAGCATCTAAAATTCTAGACTAGGCATTTGTCGGTGTCCTGACCCGGGGGTCCGGATCCCAACTAGTAAATGCTGCGTGTTTCCTCATCCCAGATGTTGATGCAAGAGGCAACACAGTAACACACGGGTTTATCCTGGTTCCGGCCACGGGGCCGTACGTCCAGCAAAGGGGTGTGCGAGGGCACTGTATTATCTTGCACCCGGAGTGCTCGTAGTGGGGGGATACAAGCGAGGCGAGAGAGGGAGGGAAGCTCCCAAGTCTCTGCTAGAAGATCGTGAGTGCTCAGTGGCGCTGGGAGTGTAACGATGATCGCGAGTGCGGGTGACCATGGTCGCTGATGTCCAGAACGTCGTCCCCCTTTAAAGGAAGCCCGCCTCCTCCTTTTATAGTCACAAGGGGGGCGGTATACATGAGTTGGGGAACGTGAAAGTCGTCGTCTTCCCCCGGAATCGCAGGGGTGCAGTGGTCGAACACTGTAGGAAGTACACTGTGGGGCATGGCGTCGGGCATGGTGGTCGTCCTGGCCGTCGTCCTTGACCTCGCGGAGATCGCGCCGGCGTCCTGTCAACCCAAGCAGGCGGCATGGTCGTCGCTGTAGGATGTTCAGTCCTCCAGACGTGGCGCTCCGTGGGCCCTATAGGCCAGGGTCCTGCGTGCTCCAGCAGTGGCGGGGCACGCGGCAGTCCCGGACCCCCCTGGGCGGAGTGCTGGCGCGCACACTAGGAGGTCCGGGAGATACGTGGAGGTCCCGGACCCCTCAATGAGGTAGGTCCGGGACTTCGGCTGCGTGTGCTGAGCGTCCTCCCTGGAGGGGCATGTGGCATCGCCGGACCCCTTCCCAAGCAGGAGGTGGTCCGGGGCCATACGTGTGATGAGGTGGAGTCCGGACGGCCGGAGTTGGCAGAATAGTGCGGGGAGCAGTGCCGAGCACGCTGCGTCCCGCGTCGCAGGTCTCACAGTACTGCCACAGCGTCCAGGATGGCGGAGAAGTGACCGGAGTTGGCGGATGGGACTCCGGTCACAGCCGCTGTGGGGAATGGCGGCCTGACGCCGTCTGTCCTGAGCACTGTGGAGGAGTGGTTGGCATTCAATGGCTCCGTACGGCGAGCGGTTGGGCGGCGGGGCCGTTCGTCCCTTGTGCCGAGGGGTGGCCTCGAGCGAGGCGGAGATGAGTTACCCGCTCGAGGGAGGTTCGCTGCCCTCGAGCGAGGCGGAGAGGCGTGGCGCGGTCGAGGGTCCCGATGGGAGCCCTCGAGCGAGGCGGAGATCGTCCCGCGGGCCCGAGAGGGGTGCGAATGGGCCGCGTGCTGGACTTCTTTGAGTCCTTTACTTTCTTCCAGATTGGAAGGAGGCCGTGGGCTTTCGTGGGCCCGGTTGCCTTAACATGTGTTTGCGTTTTTTAGAGTGATCTTAGTACCCCGATTAGGGTGTCCCTAATCGTGGTCCCCGACAGCATCTAAAGTTATGGATCCAAAATTTTGGAACCCAGTAGCCAAACAGGGCCTAGGTCGGAGGGACCACCCTGTTCGGCTGTTCCCGTGATTGATCAGCTGCTTGAAAACAGCTGGCCAGAGGCAGAGGCTTAGGATCTTGTTTAGATGCTACGTGTAAAATTTTTGAAATGAAATCTTTACACATTTGAAGTACTAGTCTATCAACTCGTGCTCTCGCACGGACTAATTAAAATTAATATAAGAATGAGATCAATAATTACAATTATCTATCTCACATCATTTTCATCTAAGGGATATATCAGGTGCAAACCAACCTTTTCGTGCAAATCGTGTAAACTCCAATCTGGACCACCGGATCAACATCCAAGGGCATGTGGGGATTGGATAATTTTACAATTAACTGTCCGCCCTTCAATTCGGTAATCGCACTTTTGCAAATCCCCTCTTCCACTCCCTCTGCGCCTCCCATTGGATGTTTGATCCGGTGGCTCAGATTGAAGTTGGCAAGATTTGCACGAAGAGGTTGGTTTGCACCTGATATGTTTCCTTTCATCTATTAAATATTCTAACACATACTCTAAAATATATATTTATCATTATGCAAATACAATAGATTTTATTTTGCATCACACATCCATATGTATTTAATATATGTTTAGTTGAACTATTTGTTTGTGAATTGGTATTCTTATCTCTTCCGTCATACATGAATATATGATGACATGTATCATGGGTAGCATTTTTATATAAACAATAATATTAATAATATATTAATAATGATAGAAATAGTAATTTAGAATTTTATATTGGTGCACCTTAATATGTTGTTATAATTGTATAATTTAGATTCAGATTTATGAGTAATTTAATTTGTAATAATAATGATATAATTGGATAATTTATATGCAAATTTAGGAAAGTATTTGTATTAACTTTATAATGGTATATGTGGGTAATTTACACAAAGATTAGGGGTTACTTTAGATTTTTATTATAATGGCAGAGGTAGGTAATTTAGATACATATTTAGGATGTTACTTTAGTCTATTTTTATAATGGCAGAGGTGGGTAATTTAATAAGAAATAACAGATCTGATGGTTATTAATTAGAGTTGTTGGATTAATGGTTGGATGTTTCTGAGTTTTGTGAGAATTTATAGGATTTCTTTATTTTTTTAAGTGTCCACTTAGGATCCTATGTGGAGGCTCCAAAGGAGCCTCTAATTAGTAATAGTAAGAATAAATATAGATTAATCACAAAATTAATTACAAAACTCGTCTGTAAACTATAAGATAAATTTATTAAGACTAATTAATCCATCATTGGCATACGTTTAGTGTAGCTTTACTGTAGCAATTTATTGTCTAATCATGATCTAATAAGGCTCATTAGATTATTCTCGTAATTTACAAGTAAATTATGCAATTAGTTTTTAATTTTATCTAGATAGTTTTAAAATTTGAATTTTGCATCTAAATAGGCAGCAACGTATGACAGATCGAACAGCAGAGTGCGTGCGTGGGCGGCGGCCACGACGTACGTACAGGTCCTTGTTGGCGGGTCCGCGTGACGGGTCGATCGTACGCCACGCGGCACGCCTAGTTTCGGCGCGCAGGAAGGTTTGCTTGGCCACCGCGGGCTCCCTCCCCGGCCAAGCTGACGGACACGGTGCGATGTACTGTACTCTCCGTGACGGTACCCTCCTTTTCTTCTAATCACGCACGGTCATGTCTCCAGGTGTACCTACTGTACGTACGCTAACGTTAGTCAAGTCAAACCAAATAAAATCGAACGGCATGCAGTTGGAGATCCCTAAGTTTTTACCTCAAAAACATCACATCAAATATTTAGACACATGCATGAAGTACTAAATGAAACTTATTTACAAAATTTTTTGCACGTATAGGCGGTAAATCGCGAGACGAATCTAATGAGCCTACTTAATCCATGATTTGCAATAGTGATGCCACAGTAATTATCCACTAGTTATGAATTAACCATATAATAATTAGGTCAATTAGATTCGTCTCGCGATTTACAATCCATCCCTGCAAAATTTTTTGTAATCTATTATTTTATTATTTAGCCAAAAACGGAGCCTCCACGTTCGCTCTTAAGGCCTAAAAATTTCCACGTTAATCGAAGAAAAATAAAAAAATAAAAATTACCCACCACTGCCATTATGATAAAAATTAGCCTAAAATACCACTATGCCTAATTAAAAATCGCACACCAATACCATTATGGAAAAAATAAATATAAACTATTATTTAGCCAGTTACAAACATATATTATTAATAAAAACTAAAGCTAACAACAATCAATCAAAATAAAACGAAAATAAGAATAAATATATGCATAATATTATTAAAGTTCAACATATCAAATTGTTATTATTGGCGAATCATATTTAAATTGTTTTAACTAAAAATAAGATATAATTTATAATAATAAATAGGGTGATGTATGGTAAAAAATAGTATAATTTTTAAGTAAAGATACAACGACATATAAATTTTGAATTTTCAATACTAGCCGCACAAATGCGCGGGCTATACGTCTAGTTAGATTTTATTTAGCACTCCGAAATAGTAAAATTTCGTGTCCAAAAAATTTGGCCTTGAGATCGATCTCATCTGATGAACCGATAATCCATCCACGCACGTCGCCGTCATTATCAACTTTTCCTTCGATCCGAATCCCGGGCGCGCTCACAGTCCACTTTCACCGACCGCGCGGGCCACATCGAAAAGACGAAAAGGCTCATCGATAGGTAGAGCATGCAGCAGGGAATGAGGCAGCTCGCGCCGACAACGACGAGCACAAGCTCGTGTGGTCGTGTCTCTACTCTGCAGCCATCGCCTTTCTTGTCCATGCCGACGTGAACACGCACGCGCCGCGCTGCTATACGCGGCGGTACGCGTGGGGCAGCCAGCGGCTGGCGCCGGCTGCCACGATAGATAGGATCGGATCAAACTGCAAAGCCATAGTACTATCCAGCTAGCGTCATAGCGTGCGCATGTTGCCGCCGCCTCCGCTCGCTCGATCGGGTCAGACTGTGGATTATATTATTGGATTTGCCCTACCAATTTACTACTGGCTAGGATTCTCTGCAGGTTATTACTAGTTATTATTGGCCGTGTTTAGTTTCGTTGCAAAAAAATTTTACAAAGAAATCTTACTAATTTGAAGTACTAAATAAAATCTATTTATAAATTTTTTTGTACAGATGGGGTTGTAAATCGCGAGACGAATCTAATGATGCTAATTAATCCATGATTAATCAATAATTAGCAGATGGTGACTGTAGCATCACTGTTGCAAATTATGGATTAAGTAGGCTCATTAGATTCGTCTCGCGATTTACAGTCCATCCATGCAAAAAATTTTGTAAATAGATTTCATTTAGTACTTCATGTATGTGTCGAAACATTCGATGTGATATTTTTTTTTACGTTTACGGGTTTACATGGTCGCATCTAAACAGAGCCATTGTACATCATAAATAACCTGCAGGCTGCAGATCGATCTGCTAGCTAGTCGGTCAGAGTGGCGGTGTAACAGACAGCTAGTACTCCTATAGCAATGCCGCGCCGCATCAAGGATCGGAATCGGACGCGCATTTCCATCATTCCGACAAAGTTATAGTACTAGTATATGTATATGTATATTATTAGCAGCTTCTCGATCGCATTGTCACGCGTGGCCACACGCACGTACGTCGCCGCAGCGCATGGATCCGCCGGTGGGGAGCCAGCTGCTTAATTTGACCAGCGCCCCGTACGTCGTCCCTGCTAGCAGCTACTCCGTCCGTTTCAAATTATAAGTTATTTTAAAAATTTCGGGGAGTTAAACTATTTCAAAATTTAACTAGAATTATAGAGAGAAATATAAAAAATTATGACATTAAATAGATGCACTATGAAATATATAGCTAACAAAAAATTTAATAATATTTAATTAGTATCATAAATGTTATTATTTTGTTATATAAATTTAATTAAATTTGAAAAACTTTGACTCTCCAAAATTCTTAAAAAGACTTATAATTTAGAACAGAGCGAGTACCCAGCTAGCACGCACCACCGCCGCGCCCTGCCCATGCATCCCTGGCTCCCTCCCCGGCTGACCGCGTCGTCGCCGCGCCATGCATGCAGGGACACTGCGCTGGCCGAATGAAACTCTTTCAGATTTAATTTGTGATAACAAGTACCCACAGTATAACTTCAAATACTGAATTTGATCCAAATAATAATCAATATAGCACCGGAAACACTGCTATATACTGTAACAGCCCAGCCCGGGTATTGGGCCAAAATAGGCCTTGTGCACATAGGGTGGGTGTATTGTAACAGCCCAGCCCAAAGGTCTGTTGGGCCGAAATAGGCCTTGTGCACATGTGTGCGCAAGGTGCTAGGGAGAGCAAATTTAGTCCCATATTAGTAAGACAAGAGGAGCTAAACCAGCTTAAATAGGTGGCTTGAAGAAAACTAGTTAACTCCAGTTGCAACTTTTTGCGCGAAGCGAGGACGAAAACGCAAGAGAGTTAATTAGCAGGTGTGGTCTATTCAACGTGTAGAGTGGATCTTAGCCGTTTTTCTAGGCTAGATTGTTACATATATATTCTTACACATCCGGCCTCTACGACGTACATAGCCAATTATTATAAAATTTAATAAAAAACGACAACGCAAAACCAGTCTCAAACAAGAGAAAGCGAAACTAAAGAAAACGATAATTGTGCTTCCCCCCTCCTTGCACTTGTTCCAGATCTACCAACTCAATCTTTGTGCTAAGTGAGGAGAGTGTGTTCCTAGCCTGCTTGTTACGCTGCAGCTACAACCAGAATTATAATCAATATGTTCCCCTGAAAATAACCTGCATAATCGAATTAAATTTGATTCTTTTGAAAACAATATCATTCCGACTACGCCAGATAGCCCAGCAAATAGCAGCAACTCCTACCCAAATCAGTTGTATAATCTGGTTTCGAGGGTTATTTTTATTGCTAACATATATAGTTAGGCGGCCTAATCATAAAGCTTTTATTTCTCTGTCGTCCGTATACAATCCAGCCTGGCATGTTGCTATATACTCCTCGTTCATACAATCATTGTTTATGATTAAATTAAAGCGCACCTTTAATTTAGCAGATCCTCATCTCCGTTATCATTCGTTCATGCTAAGTATACAGCTGTACACATAATACAAGTAGTGCAACCCTCTCGCCGGCACCGCTAATCTACGTGAACTTACACTTTGTGGACTCAATCTTGGTCTGATCTATTCGATGCGAGATCGGTTTGTGTCCCTTTTTCTTTAAACAAAATGTGAGCATATCATAGATTTAAGCTCTTTATTAGCCTTTATACTCAACCGGTGTGTCGGGCTGGGCATTCGGGAGGAACCGAACCGGTTCCAACAGAACTTCGGCTCCTAAATAATAGGCACTGATCGGTTCTTTTTAGAGGCAGGAACCGAGCAACTTCGGTTTTGGTTCTCGGTTCTTACCGAAGGAACCGAACTTTCAGGATGCATAGAAACAGCGGGCGCTGGCGGTCTTGCGGCGGGGCAGCGGCCGGGCAGGAGCCGGTGTCGGCCTCGGCGGGCGCTCGGTCGCGACCTGGAGGTGGGGCGACAGGAGCCAGGGAGCCCGAGGCGGCGCAGGGGTGAGCAGGCGTCGTGGGTCCGCGACTCCGCCACCACAGACGTCGGTGAGGATGGGCTCGAGCACCGCGCCGGAGGCTAGACGCCGCGTTGGGCGGTGCTACGCCTGGGGCTGGGGGCGGTGACCGGCGGCGGCGAGGTGGGGAGGGTGGCCAGACGCGAGCGCAGGGTACGGCGTGGTGGGCCGCCGGCCGCCGACGGGGGTTGGGGGCCTGGGCGCTTGGGATGAGTCGTGTGCTTCTGCTTGGGTTCCCAGGGGCGCGCAGCTTGGGTGTGGGGGCTAGCCGGCTGGGAGCGCAGGTGAACTGGGAAGTGGGAACCGAAGGGATGGGGTTAGGGTTTTTACTTGGGCCGGACCTTAGATTGGGCCTAATGGGCCAAATTTCGGTTCTTCGGGAGAACCGAGCCCAAGAACCGAATATCCTGAGAAAGTTCGGTTCTTTGGATCATGGAACCGAACAGGAACCGAAGTTCTTCGGTTCCGGTTACTTCGGTATCGGTTCTCGGTAAGTTCGGTTCTCGGTTTATTCTGCCCAGCCCTACCGGTGTGATTAGTCTAAGAGCATCTACAGCAGTCTCATTTT
Organism: Panicum virgatum; assembly: GCF_016808335.1. Classification (NCBI taxonomy): domain Eukaryota; kingdom Viridiplantae; phylum Streptophyta; class Magnoliopsida; order Poales; family Poaceae; genus Panicum; species Panicum virgatum. The sequence continues at coordinate 62,193,412 of NC_053153.1, forward strand.
CCCCAATAAACTGATAATATTGGGAAAAAATATATATACTCCAACATTTCCCCAAAACCTCTCTCTTTCCTCAATAAAGGGAGAATTTTGGCTCTCCCAATATGCTACTTTGGATTGGGAGAAGATTATTAGGGAATTGTAAAAGCATCTCTCTCAATAATCTATGAAAGTGGTATGTTTATTGGAGAACCGCTGGAGATGCTCAAACAACATGCATCATGCAGATTTTGTGTGGATCCTTATGGTATTCAAAGGTATTTGGCTGATAAGAGGAGAAACTTTCGAAAGACGTACTTATGATCAATATTGTTTTTATAGAATCCTAACACAGTGCGTGACTTGCATAGACGTTGCCGGAAACTGCTGAGCAACGCGCTGATGAAGAAATACTACTCCCTCCGTTTTTAAATATATGACACCATTAAATTTTTTTCTTCGTTTGACTATTTATTTTTTCTACAAATATTTATGCAAATAGCCAAATCTTCAAGGTAGATTCAAGAGACTCTTGATAATAGACGTAAATGTACTCATTCCACTTCATTTAACTAACTGATTAATTAAATAATGTTAGTCAAAGTTGAAGAAAAAAATCAACGGTATCATAGAAAAAAAGAACGGAGGGAGTATGCCACTAGCTAGCTAGCTCCTACTTTGGTTTCAAGTATATCTATCGTGGTCTCTGAATTGAATGCCAGCGCTGCTTGCATCGAGCTCTCGTTTTCCAAGTGCATGTTCAAGAGTGCCTTGTGTTCCATGTATATATGTCATGACAACCATCGCATGCATAACGTACTCTTAAGAAAAAAACGGGATATATTCATATATAGAGATTAAAGAAAACAAAAGGTGTGTGGAGATAAAAATCCATCGAATCGGCCGAACGGGATCTTTCCTGCGTGGGTTCCCACGTCCCGGATTCCGAGCCCGATCGAGCTGGTAGCAGCTACTAGTGGCCGCCGCCAGCCACCGGCAAGCGTGCACCGCCGGCCGGGACAAAATTCCATGTCGGAGCCCACAAATGCATGCGGCCGCCGTCCGCGCGTCCTGGCCTCGCCGTGCCCGTGATCCGAACGAGAGATGCAGCTTAGATTTCGCCACCTCTGTCGCTCGCTCGCTTTCCCTCACTAAAAAACGTTGATGTTTCCCGGTTGGGAAACCGCTGTTGTCCCGGTTTCCCAACCGGAAATGTCTGTCCGGGGCAAAAGGGGTGCTCTTTGCAACCGGGACAAAAGAGGACCTTTTGTCCCGGTTGGTAACACCAACCGGGACAAAAGGTGCAGCCAGCGCCCACGTGGCTGGCGCACCCTTTTGTCCCGGTTGGTGTTACCAACCGGGACAAAAGGTCTCTTTTTTTTCATGTTTTTCTTTTCTCAATTCTTTTTCTATTTCAATTATACTTTTGCATTTCAATTAAACTTATGTTTGAAATTCAGTGTGTATGATCTCCACTAATATATACATATATATATAGTTACTTATATAATATTTGTCCTAGATAGTTTTCATATATAAATTAATTCACTTATATATATGTATACACATATCTATACATGTGAATTCCTTTACATATGAAAATGTCTAGGACCAATATTATATAAATATATATATACACATATATATTATTGGAGTGCTTATATATATAATACATACATACTCCATCATATTTGCATAGGTATATTCGTTCTTAATTACATAGTAGAATTCGTCTTTTGGAAATTTAATACATACATACATACTCATAAATAGAAATTTAATACATAGACACACATATATATTTACATAGTTATATTCGTTCTTAATTACATATATACGCGTATATTGTCATATTTACTGTGATTGTCAATATTAGATATTCCATCATAGTAGAATTCGCCTTTTGGATCGAGGACTTGCTCAACAATAAATCCGGAGAATTGTTCTTGAATCGCCATAATCTTTTCCTCCGGTATGAGTTTATCGCGCATCTCCCCGACCTATGGAAAAAGGGGATAATTAATTTCGACTAATTAAAATACGAGTTCAAATATTAACAAATTTTTTTACTTACTTCCTCCTCCCAATCTGTCCAGCCCTTTGGAGGACCTACCAGACCATGGATGTTCTCACATACATAGTATGCGCACAATACAGTGCCTGGTTTCTGCCTCATACACTTTAAGAGAGAAGAAATTATCAGGTATTTACATGAATATATAATAAAACTAATGAATCGTGCAACGAATCATCCAAGCGCGTACCGGAAAATCTGTCTTGATCTTCAATTCCTTGTCAAATTTGCCTGGATGATTTTTAGCGAATTCTTTCCAAACCCTGTGCATGATTAGAACAATTATAGTCGAGTAACAAAGTGATTCAAATTATCGGTCATGGACGGAGTAGTGGTAGAATTACTTTTTCATAATGTTAAGAAGATTTTGTAGTGGTAGAATTACTTTTTCATCATGTTAAGAAGATTTTTGTATTGTTCTGGAGGTCTCCTCAATGAGTCCATAACCACGAGTAGGCTCTTCTCGGGAATTATGACAATTAGGACAAAGTGTTCACTGCAAGATTATACGGAGGCAGTTCTTGGTAGTTAAGGTTTAAACAATTCGATTATAGAATAGAAAGAGTTAGACGGAAGGAATCACTCACGCAAAGTTGTAAGGAAACAATATCATTTGCTTGTTGTGATGAACGCTTATGTACTTGAATAAGTTTTGGAATATGTCATCGGGATTGTCCCGTAGAAGCCTCCAATTACAAGTAATTGGGTCGATGAAGCCGAGGTGAGAGTATCCCTTTCTTCTGCAAGTATGTATCTCCATTCTACATGATACCGAATAAATCAAGAGATCAGTATGTTGAGATCATGCAAAACAATACGTAAGGAGAGTAAAATACTTACAGAACCCACAAGCCGACCATAGAGATGTCGAGGGCCTCCTGATGGAATAGTTGGTAAATTTCTTCCTAGTTTATCCATATAATGGCCTCCCCCCGTAAGAAATCGTCATCTTTAATCTTTGCGCCCTGCATGAAGATGCAATCGGCCATCGCACGCATGTAGTGCTGGTGCAGCTTATACATTTGCGTTGGAAGCACAGACACTACTTCGGGGGGTACAAGAGTTTTGCCGATCTCAAATGTCCATTTGACGACCACATCGGCCTTTGGAATCTCTTCTCCCCCTGCAATCTGAGCGGCCGTCAAGTTTGATTCTTTCAGAAATGTAACAAAGTCTTGTTCTTGCGTCGTCTGTCCCACTACGAGAGGCTCTATTGATTGTTTCTTTTGGGCTCCGAGCTATGGAACGTCGGACGACGACGACTTTGATTGTCTCTTCTTTTTCTCAGTAGTTTTGATAATTGTGCGTTCGTAGTCTGAAGGGGGGTGTCTCTCGGAATGAATTTTCTCTTATTTGCTTCGCACATTCCCTTAAAAAATTTCAAATCTATCGGATTTATGACTTTCTCGGGCTCCGGCTTCGGCTTCGGCTTGAAGTGCTCTTTATCTCTTTCTTGAGTTATCCGATCGCATTCTTCAAGGCTCATGTCCCAGGGTTTAATAGGAGCCTCCTTGGTTTTCTTCTTTTTTCCTTCTTCTTTGGAGGCTCCCTAGCCGGTGCAGCTACCTTCTTTGCCGGCGGCCGTTTCTGCTTCTTTGCCGGCGGCGGAGGGGGTGACCATGGAGGCGACGGTGACGCTTGAGTGTTCATCGGCGCATGAGATGATGGTGATGGAGAATGTGCCGGTGAACCTTGCCGAGACAGTGCTGCCCTTGGGGAGTTTTGCGGAGATGCCGGTCTTGGAGAGGCATGCTGAGATGCCGGTCTTGGTGTTTGATCATCCGACTTTAGGACAATGTAGCGCTTATCCCATAGGATGTAGCCATGAATGGCTTCTGCTAGTGTCCTCTCCTCATCGCCTCCAGGAATATCAAGCTCGAGCGTCTCCCAACCCTGGCACACCTGCTCCACGCCAACTCTTGTGTATCTAGGCGGAATTTGCTGCCCGTGGTACACGTCGCCTGGTTCGGTTTGCATGGCGGTACCGTACGCAACAGTGAACATTAAGTTCTTAACGGCAGTCTGCAGGTCACAAGGTGTCCGGTGGGTGATCTCATCCACTGGAAATCGCTGCGGGGCCGACGCTTCAACTGCGGCCTGGATCCCCGTGGGCTCGGCGGCGGCGACGTCTGTGGAAGCGCAGCTGCTTTTCCGCTGAGACAGGTGATCGGCTGCGACACTAGACTCTGGAGGCAATGTTTGCGCTTGCTGTTGCTGGCTCATTGCTACGGCCACTTGGCGTTGAACCTCTTCCTCCAGTCTTTGATCGTGTGACATGAGTCGTTCCTCTAGCCTTCGCAGGTGCTCCCGCTCATCATTCTTTCTTCTTGCCGGCTTCTATATGAATCAATGTAATCCCTGAACCCATACTTCCACGGAACCACGCCTTTGCCTCTTGTGCGGCCCGGATGCTCTGGATTCCCAAGGGCGTAAGTCAGCTTGTCCCTCTCTCTATCCGGCTGGAATGTTCCCTCGGCCGCTGCTTGTATGGCCTCCTGTAGTCTCTGGGCTGCTCGCTGGATGTTTGGCCCATAGATGCAGTCACCAGTCAATGGGTCCAAGCTTCCCCCGTGACCATAAAACCAGGTCCTTGACCTTTCAGGCCAGTTCATGGTCGCAGGTCGGATGCCTCTGTCAAGCAGATCCTGCTCCATCTTCTCTCATTTGGGTACTGCAAGCTTGTAGCCTCCTTGGCCTAGAGTGTGATGGTACACTTTCTTCGAGGCGTTGTCTTTGGCCTTCTGCACCTTCTGAAGCCCAAACTCTGAAGACTTGTATTCCACAAATGCATCCCAGTGATCCCTGAGATTTTCGAGCTCGCCGGTAAATACGGGTGTGGTCCCGGTCTTGATATATTTCTTCGTCAAAATTTTCTTGAATGATCGCAGTTGTTCGGCCATCTTACTCAGGGTCCAGCGCTTGCATATCTCTTCGGATTCAGCTGGAACCGTGAAGTTTTTCTTAAGCTCCCGCCAGCACCATTCTTTTTCTCTTTCGGGTACCGCATCCCGTTCCTCGCTTGGATTGGAAGCTTTCCAGAGCCTAAAGCTGATCGGGATGTGGTCCCTGACAATACATCCGGATTGTCTTATGAATTTTTTGGCGGCAGCTTCTGGAGCGATCGGTTCGCCATCTGGACCAACTTCCGTTATAATGAACCGCCCTTCCAGTTTTTTTTGTTGGGCCTCGCTTCGTCTTTTTCTGCTACGACGATGATCCAGACGGCTATAAAAAACATTCATAGTATTCATATAAATTCAGATGAAAATATGATTGTCACTACAAATAATTATAGTTGTGATATGTACATTAGCACTTTGTTCAGCAGCAGCGTCATCCTGAATAGATGGTGCCTCAATTCCATCACCGGACATATTCAAATATATGTCGGTATTGCTGCCATCATCAGCTTGTTCAGCGACATCTCCTTGACCTTCGCCAATCATATTCAACAAGAACTGTTCGTCTTCCACGTCTGTGTGTCGCGGGTCCATCGTAACTAAAATATGAATACAAATAAAACCCTTAAAAAATTATCTAAATAATCCACATATTTGCGAGCATTTGACTAAGTACCGATCGATGGACGAGGTCGAGTAATATTCTCTAAGTAATTCAAGAAATGAACTTGAACCCTGAATGTTATAGAAAATTTGTAAACTCACTTTACACATACATGCATACATACATTCATACATTTAAAAATTTGTAAATATACCTTTATTTACACAACAAATTATGATTTCACTCTTAACAACAAATTATGATTTCACTCTAAATAACATGAACTCTAAATTATGATATCAAATTATGAGCATGTCCCAAAGTTACATGAGTGTAGCTTCCTAGCTACTGAAAATGAGCCATAATTGGTCGACGATGTCGATCTCAGTGCTGCAAACACTCGACACACTCTGAAAACTAAAAATTAAAGAACATTGGGGAACTATACAGAGGCAGGAGCTTCCCAACGTAGCGAGAGGTTCTGGGGTTCAATGGAATGGAGAAGGTGTTGAGGGGACTCTCGTAGTAGGACGATCTTTTAGGAGATGAAACCTCGGTGTCAAATGCAGTGGGATTCGGCCTTTCTCCAGTATGATTCCATCTATTTTTAGGTACAGGCAGCTTTAGTAGTTTATGTACCAGGCTGCTGCATTACTTTTACCTTTTAGGTATAACAAATGTATTGTTAAATGATTGATCGCTCTTATACTAGTTTACCATGCTTCTTAGTACACAATTCTCGTAATTTTCTAGACCTTCATTGATCCTGTACAATGCTAAATTAACCATATAATTTGCTACTTTCTTTGAATTGTGCCGATTTCATCAGGTTCTTTTGTTGTGGTTGATTTTATGGACTTAGGTCTAAGTAGCACGAAACTAAAAGTTTTTTTATTAGTAAATGTTATAGAAAATTTATGGATCCATGTTACTTACTTGCCAAGAGTTTTCTTTCTAGTAAATCGAAGTCAGCAATTTACGTCAATTAAGTTGGACCCTGAATGTTATTATAGTAAATTCATAGATTCATGTCAATTACTTATCAATAATTTTTCTCTCATGCAGATCATAATTAGAAAGTTATGTTAGTCATTGTTGTGGTACTGTAAGTTTGACAGATGATTTACACGGTGCATTTGTGTCGATCCGTGAGCTTATTTCCTTCCATTTCCTATTTGTGACAGATGATTTAAGTCAGATTCAGGGTGAACACTATAATAGTTTTGTGAAGCCTCATTTCCTATTTGATGACCAAGCATCAATGCACCTACATTTGAGAGCAGCAGAGACAAGCATGCATGGTGATTCTGTTAGTGTTGGAGGGGACGAGATCGAGCTCTACCTTTGGGTACGCGGCGTGGGCTGGGATGGCCTGTAGCGGCGGGTCGACGGCGAGCAGGGGATGGTGGCGAGGGCGTTACGGCGGCGGCGGTGGCTCTGGGCGGTGGCGTGAGGTCGGGGCGGGCTCTGGGCGGCGGCGACGTCGATGGTGGCGGTGCTCGGCTCGCACGGTGGGGGGAGCAGGACGGCGGCGGCGGTGGCTCTGGGCGGCGGCGTGAGGTCGGGGCTCTGGGCGGCGGCGACGTCGATGGCGGCGGTGCTCGGCTCGCGCGGTGGGGGGAGCAGGACGGGCGCAGATGAGAAGTGTTAGGAGAAGGGCGGAGGAAGGAAATATATGGGGGGGGGCCTTTTGTCCCGGGTGGTGGCTTCACCCGGGACAAAAGGGGTTTTTGGGCGGGCCGGGAAAATTCCCAGCCCGCGGCCCACCTTTAGTCCCGGGTGGATCTACCACCCGGGACAAAAGGGGCCCGTTTTCCCTCGTTCTCGCCTAATGTTATGTTTGTTTTTGTTTCTTTTTTACTTCTCTTTTAAAATTGGCTTTCATTTGTTAATTCAGTTAATAAAATTATGATTCCAAAAATTATGGAACAAAATTTCTTATCTCTATATAAACTTGATACATGCAACAAAAATAATTAATTTTCATTCAAGTGATTGGGTCAATGAAATATCTAACTTTTTTGAAATCATATTTGTTATTTTGACCATGCAAAAATATATTAGGTGAAATTTTTTTTCAAACTGTTGCTTTTCGATAGAAAGTGGATTCTATCACGATATTAACGTTTAAAAAGTGAATTTTAGATAAAATTAAGCAATTTCATGATATTAATGAGTAGTGTGTGAGTTTGAGAGATAGTGTGTGTTAGTGAGAGAGTATAGTGTGTTAATGTGAATGTAATTTCATGAAATAAATAAAATTAGTTGAGTAATCCATTATTGAATGAAAATTATAATTGAGTCCAGTAATTAAGTGAAAAATATATAAAATAATATAAATAACACATAAAGTATAATTGTACAGTACATATATAATAAAAGTATTCGAATTGCGATTATATTTTTATACAATAATATAAAATGATTCAAGTACATGAAGGATTAGCGGTAACAGACTTTTTCTTCACAAATGTCCCTTGATTATGATCACGGCGCAAGTATGGAGCATCATCATTGGCTAGCAGGATGCATGGATCAGCATTTACTTCGAAAGGTGGAATGGCAACAAAATTATTATATTCTTCTGAAAAGTCTGTCTTGTCCTCCACTCCAACGATGTTTCTCTTTCCTGATAGAACTATGTGTCGCTTAGGCTCATCCTTTTGCTTGTTGATCCCCTTCTTTGGCTTGCTGGACATGTCCTTAATGTAGAAAACCTGAGCGACATCCTGGGCTAGGACAAATGGCTCGTCTCTATACCCAAGATTGTTGAGATCAACTATTGTCATCCCATACTCATCTTTTGTTACCCCTCCTCCAGATAGCTTAACCCATTGGCAACGAAATAGAGTCACCTTGAAATTGGGACCGTAATCCAGCTCCCATATCTCTTCAATGTAGCCGTAATATGTGTCTTTTTTTCCATTATTGTCTGTGGCATCCATACGAACACCGCTGTTTTGGTTGGTACTCTTTTTATCTTGGGCTATTGTATAAAATGTGTTTCCATTTATCTCGTACCCTTGGTATGTTAAGATATTCCAAGATGGTCCCCTAGCCAATAAGAACAGTTGTTCACTTATATCCATGTTATGCATTAGATGCTTCCGCAACCAGCTGCAGAAAGTGTTCATGTGCTCACGTGTAATCCATGCCTCAGACTTTTCCGGGAAATTGGAGAGCAGAATTTTCTTGTGTTCCTCGATATATGGGTCAACCAAGGATGATTGTTGAAGAACCGTATAATGCGCTTTCTTGAATGAGAAATCATCTGTGCAGACATAAGATTTCTTTCCTAATGTACCCTTTCCAGTTAGTCTCCCCTCATATCGCGATTCAGGGACTCCAATCGGTTTAAGGTTATCAATAAAGTCAACACAAAAGTCAATGACCTCCTCAGTTTCGTAGGCACTGGCGATGCTTCCTTCTGGACGAGCTCTATTACGAACACATTTCTTGAGTACCCCCATGAACCTTTCGAATGGGAACATGTTGTGTAGAAATACTGGTCCGAGAATATCAATCTCTTTGACAAGGTGCACTAGAAGATGTGTCATGATGTTGAAGAAAGATGGTGGAAATATCAGCTCAAAGCCAACAAGACATTGCACCACATCGTTTTGCAGCTTTATCAAATTCTCCGGGTCAATTATCTTCTGAGAAACTGCGTTGAGGAAGGCACATATCTTCACGATGGTTAACCGAACGTTATCAGGCAGAATCCCCCGCAGCACAACCGGAAAAAGTTCGGTCATAAGCACATGGCAGTCATGGAACTTGAGATTTGTAAATTTCTTCTCTGCCAAATTTAAGATTCCTTTTATATTGGATGAGTATCCAGATGGAACCTTTATACTGCTCAAGCAGTCAAACATGGTTTCTTTCTTTTCCTTGCTAAGAGTATAGCTGGCAGGACTTAAGTATTATCGTCCATTATCTCGCTGTTGTGGATGTAAGGCATCTCGTTCTTCCATACGTTGCAATTCTTGACGTGCTTCTACTGTATCTTTTGTCTTTCCGTACACTCCCAAGAATGCTATCAGGTTGACGCAAAAATTCTTCGTGAGGTGCATCACATCAATTGCATGACGAACATCTAAGACTTCCCAATATGGTAGCTCCCAAAATATAGATTTCTTCTTCCACATGGGCGCCATTCCGTTTTCGTTCGGAACAGGTTGGCTACTAGATCCCTTTCCAAAAACAACTTCTAGATCTTTTACCATGTTGAAGACGTCTTTACCACTACGGTGCATCGGTTTTGTTCGGTGGTCCGCTTGGCCATTGAAATGCTTGCCCTTCTTTCGTACTGCATGCCTGATGGGAAGAAACCGACGATGACCCATGTATACAACCTTCTTACAATGAGTCAACCATATATTATTGGTATTATCTAAACAGTGTGTGCATGCTTTGTATCCCTTGTTCGAATGTCCTGACAAGTTACTAAGAGCAGGCCAGTCATTGATCGTTACGAACAGCAATGCTCGTAGGTTGAAGTTTTCCTGTTTGTATTCATCCCACATCCGTACACCTTCATCGCCCCAGAGCAATAAGAGTTCTTCGACCAATGGTCTTAGGTACACATCAATGTCATTTCCGGGCTGCTTTGGACCCGGGATAAGCACTGGCATCATGATGAACTTTCGTTTCATGCAGAGCCATGGTGGAAGATTGTACAGACAAAGAGTCACAGGCCAAGTGCTATGACCACTGCTCATCTCACCAAAAGGATTCATGCCATCCGTACTCAAACCGAACCTTATGTTTCTCGCATCCAAATCAAATTTAGGGTACGTTCTATCTATTTTTCTCCACTGCGACCCATCAACGGGGTGTCTCAACATCGAGTCTTTCTTGCGTTCCTCTTTGTGCCATCGCATCAACTTAGCATTAACTTTATTTCTAAACAGACGCTTCAAACGTGGTATTATAGGCAAATACCACATGACCTTCGCAGGAACTCTCTTCCGGGGAGGCTCCCCCTCGACATCTCCAGGATCATCTTTTCTAATCTTGTAACGCAATGCACTGCATACGGGACATGCATCCAAATTCTCGTACTCGCCTCGGTAGAGGATGCAGTCGTTGGGGCATGCATGTATCTTTTGCACTTCCAGTCCCAAAGGGCAAACAAGTTGTTTGGCTTCATACGTTGTGGCAGGCAATTCCTTGTCCTTAGGAAGCATTTTTTTAACAAGTTTGAGTAATTCACCAAATCCCTTGTCGGATACACCATTTGTCGCCTTCCATTGTAGCAACTCCAAGGTGGTGCCAAGTTTCTTAAATCCATTTTGACAATCTGGGTACAACAACTTATGGTGGTCCTCTAACAACTTCTGGAACTTCAAACTCTCCAGTCTGCCTGCACATTGTGCAATGCTTGCCCCAGATCGTCGCTGGGATCATTTTCTGCTGCATCTACTTCGGGCTCTTCCATGGGAATATCGTCATCGAATGCACCGATTCCAGCATTCCCGGGAAAGTGGTCGTCAAAATCTTCTTCTTCATTGTCTTCCATGGTAACCCCCTGTTCTCCGTGCTTCGTCCAATAAACATACTTTTTCATGAAACCATTTGCGAAAATGTGGCTGTGTAGGATTCTTGAAAATGAGTAATCCTTGTTATTATTGCAATGAACACACGGGCAGCACATAAAACCATTCTGCTTGTTTGCCTCAGCCACAGACAAAAAATAATGCAGGCCATCAATGAATTCTTTTGAACGTCGGTCAGCATTGTACATCCATTGCCGGTCCATCTGCATTTTAAATAAATCGATTTGAATTCTTTACACGTATCGAATAAATAAAATATATCAAATCTAAATTAAACTAAATGTAACATAACATGAATAATTAAAAGATATGCAATATCCATCATACATCTTGATTAATTAAAAGGGGTACTTAATCCATTACAGAACTTAACTAAGGAGTACTATACATGAAATTTAAAAATTCGGTCAACAACACATAGGTTTTCAACCGTCCTTGCGTTGGAACGTAGAATGTTCTAACGGATTTCTTGCTGGCGCAGAAGAAGATGGCGCAGATGAAACCTCCGAGTTTGGTGGTGACGAACCGTAACACCGCAATAAATCCTCAAGATCAAACGGAGGTTCCTCGCCCCTTGCCATGCATTCTCTATATTCTTTTTCCAAATAACGGAGCGCTACCCTATGAAAAGCACTAGGTTTTTTGGACCGACGACCTACTCGAGTTGTGCCCTTCTCTCCAGAAGGACAACGATCACCCCCACCGGCGCCACTCCCTCCAGCTGCTGAAGCCATATTTTACTGAAAAATACCTTTATTTTCCACAAAATTATAAATTCTTACCATTACAAAGCAAAAATTATTTATTATTACAATTACAATGATCAGATTAATAACTCTTGCAAATAATAATGAAATTATATAAAAAAGACGAAATGTATCATTAATCCTCAAGAAATCTCTAATTAATTGAAAGAAATCTCTATAACTTCTAATTATTTTGACACCCTTCAGTTCCAGGAGTACACTCTTTTCAATATCCAGAAACCCTCTAGAAGAAAAATAAATCTTTATTTCTGAAAATGTATATGTCAGTAACCTCAACCCTGCGGTGATGACACTGCCTTTCGGGGGGACACGGTGCGGTACAAGGATGTCACCAATCGGCTAGTCGCAGCACCAACATTTACGATTAATAGGCACAGCACTTGGCACAGGCAGCATGCTCGTTGATATGCTCTCAGTACAACAACGGGCATGCTGACTGCGTCAAATGCTGTCTTCTTATCAATCGGAAGTGCTGGTGATGCGACCAACCGATTTGCGACGTCCTTATAGCGCATCGTGTATCCCTTAAAGGTAGTGCCATCACCGTTGGATGGAGATTAACGACGTATACTTGTTTCGAAATAAAGATTTTTTTAGCTTCTAGATGGTTTCAATGTGAGCCTGATTAAATACATCACTAGAGTGTCAAAATAATCCATTCATAATACAAAAAATTCTATAATATACTCATTTCATTAATTCATTCACGAATAAAAAAATCAACTATCCACAATATGGTCATATATACAAGTACATCACATGAAGTATCTACACTCATTCTAAAAATTTCTACTATCCATATACTCATCTAAATCTAAAAGAAAATTACACCTACATATATATGCAATCTAGCTAGCTAAATGTCCAAGAAATGAGCTAGCTACACATTTTCTCTATTTCTAAAGTATGAAATGAGCTATACAAGCCAAGGAAGAAGAGAAAAACAAGCCCCAAACCTTTAGAGCAGATGGATGGACAGGGAATCAAAGATCTTCACAAATGTAGTGAAGAAATGAGCAAGAACTCCTCTATCCCGAGCCAAGAACAGCAAGAAAACAAGTGAGCTGAATGGCTCGGGCGGGGGGAGAGGGAAGGGGATAAGGGGCGCAAGGCCTTTTGTCCCGGTTGGAGGCACGAACCGGGACAAAAAGGGGGACTTTTGTCCCGGTTGGTGGTTCCAACCGGGACAAAAGGCTACGCGGGCCTTTTGTCCCGGTTGGAACCACCAACCGGGACGAAAGGCTCCCATTTTGTCCCGGTTGGTGTCTCCAACCGGGACAAAAGGCCCCCGTCCCCCCGCTGGCCCGGCTAGCCGTTGGACTCGGGACAAAAGCCACCTATTGTCCCGAGCCCAAAGGCTGCCGAGACAAATGGCCAGGAACAAAAGCCTGTTTTGTAGTAGTGGGGCACCGACGTTGTGTACTGACTGCGTCTAGCTAGCTAGCCCGTTCGGGATTATTAACAATAATCATAATCATATCCCACCAACTTCTTGTACTAAATAACCGATCGCCAGGCAGCAGGGAGCCGAAGCTTCCACGGAAGGTTCTCAGGCAGCATGGGCGATAAGCCTCAGCTCATCACACAGCCAGGCAAGCAGGTTCTCTCGCCCATTGGACTCGACTCGACGACCGCCGGTCGTCTCGTCCTGCTGCAGGCTGCAGCTAAGCTGTGCAATCGATTGCGCGCACGCAGCGGTTTCGGCAGCGGCCAGCAGCCACGTCAGCCGTGACGCGACCCACTAACGGTGATGATGAGATGAGATGCCTTTTGTTTCTAGTATGTAGTAGCTGCTGAGTTTTATGTCGCGGGTGTACGTACGGTTGCGGCCGTCAGAAACACCCTGGCGTTCCGGGTTTTGTTTCTTGATAATTGAGTTTTATGAGAGCTAGAACTGATTAGTGGTTTCAATCATTATACTAATTAATTAAGGAGGGTCCTCTTAAAGTCTTAATTGCTTTAGGGCTCCTTGCATGGCATCTTGCTGTAGCATTATTTATGCATGCATCTGAGTGTGTGTGAGAGAGAATATGTCCGTGGTTCGGCTCCTTGTGCTTGTGCGTGGCTACGCTCTGCCCCAGCAACACAATCGCGTTGAGGTTGCGGATGTTGCTTTGTCCGATGATCAAGACCGTTTCACATGGAGATGGACGAGCCACGGCGACTACACCGCGTCCTCAGCTTACAGAGCAATGCACATTGGCACCATACGCCTACCTGGTGCACGCTGGATTTGGAAGAGTTGGGCACCTCAACGGGTAAAATTTTTCACCTGGCTAGCTCTGCAGCGCCAGCTATGGACCGTACCGTAGACCGACAACGCCGGCTTGGTCTTGATGCACACGACAATTGCCGGCTGTGTGACCAAGAACCCGAAACGGTCGATCACCTCCCCGTCAACTGCAGCTACACTAAAGCCATATGGTGGAACACGCTATCTTGGATGACCTGCCAATGCTCTTTCCCAGGACCTCTACGACTGCACTCATGGTGGGAGCACCTAAGAACACTCCAGGAGAGCGACAGGAGATGAGGCTTCAACTCCCTCTTCATGCTGATCATCTGGGCAATATGGAAGGAGCGCAACAACCGGGTGTTCCAAGATGTGAGTAGCCACGAACCCGATCTCCAGGAAAAGATAAGATGGAAATTAAGCTCTGGATTGATGCGGGAGCCAATGTGACAGAACCGCCAAGTTAAATGGCTTAATTAAGCGTAATGACCATCATTTGAACGCATCAGCCGCATTAGCTTAATTAAGTGTAACCTGACAACCTGTTTCTAACCCACAGGCCGATCGAAACACACCAGAAGTCTCGCGCGACGGCGAGCACAGAAGGTACCAGCATAATATAATTTCACAAAAATAGATAATAACATAAATATTTACAAAACAACTTTAAATTTAGAATTTACATAAAATAAATGACAGCAGCGGAAGAGAATATGACCTAATAGAAGGAAATTTGAGTGAGAACCAATAAAACAAAACGATAACTATGAACACGTGAGGACGTCACATCGAGCCCACTGATACGAATCCTGGTTAGCTTCTATACCTGAAACAGGGTAAACAACAAACCCTGAGTATACTAATACTCAGCAAGATTTACCCGACTTTTGGGTATACTTAGCCCACATATCTAGACATGCAAAGCTTTCTGGCTGGTGAATTTATTTGCAGAAAAGCATCTAAGGGTAGATCCTTAATTTCAAAATTTTAGCTCCAAATTATAGTTATAAAGTTGCTACACATCTATGATTTGCAGATCTATAACAATCAATGTGAAAACATAATTGATTAAATAACATCAACATGTATCATATCATTTCATTTCATTTCCTTACTACGATGTGACTCGGAGATCAAGGTGCTCATGTCCGAGAGCGACTGACGCCGAATCGATCCGATTTAACCTTGCAAGGTGGACCTAACCAACACGGCACGTATTTGCCCCGGCGGACAATACGAACCAACCATTCCCCTCCCCGCCTCGAACTACTGAACCGCCCCACCTGCATATAGTCAACCGAGCCCTACGAGAGACCACCAAAAGTAAACATATGCATCCCAATTCTCCGCGGCCACTCGACTGCCCTAAGGGGTGGGTAGAAGTTCTGTACTTTCGAAACAAGGCAGTACTCGGCTTACTGGTTTCGACTACCTCCTACTCCCGGCATACGGTTAGTACAATTCAAACATGATCAGCAGGGCCAACAACGGTACGGTCCTCAATCGACACAGACGAGGCTAAGACACCAGGAACCCTGTCCTGTTGCCATACCTATATTTCATCATCATTTCCCCGTCTAGTCTCAAATTTTCAATCATTCCATGTGTAGCGAAAATGGCCTCTCATGCCATATTTCAATATAATGTTTTGGCGATTGATGACACACGCAACACTTGAACTAATGTGTTTGCTTAGATGATATACTCAGGCTTTTAGGTTCAAGTGATGACAAAGAGAAGAGAGGCGAAGCTAGGCCCGAAGGGCCGCCCCTACGGGGGTTCCGCTACCCGGTTAGCGGACGGGGGTCGAGGGGGAGCCGCCCCTCGCGGGTCTCAGGGCAGCGCCCTGAAACCTAAAAGAAATCAAGTCACCGGTTGAACCGACGCCAAGCAAATTACACACGTCGGTGCATTGACTTGAGCACGTCTGGGAGTTTTAGTATCACCGGTTAAACCGACGTAAGGCAAAATGTACTCATCGGTGCAATGACAGAGATGGCCTGCGGGCTAGGGTTTGGCACCGGATGAACCGACGATAGGAAGTTTGAATACGTCGGTGCAATGGCAGAAGCAGTCCAAGAAAAATGCATACATCGGATGAACCGATGATGCACCGGTTAATAGCGTCGGTGCAGTTGTCCAGAGAGTTTGTTTTTCAAGGATCAGAGGACAGTTGCACTCACCGGTTAAACCGACGCTAATATTACATACACCGGTCGATTGCGTCGGTTGATTGCCCGTACACGTAACGGCTAGTTTTCAGTGGGCAGTTTAGTATCACCGGTTAAACCGACGATGGCGATTTGGGGAGCATCGGATTAACCGGCGTTAAGCGTTTTTCTGGCAGCTTTTCTCCAACGGCTATATTTGCTTGTGCTGCCTATATATACCCCCAAGGCCGGGTCATTTGAGAGGGCTGGAGTTCAAAGAAGTATACTAGAGCTAAAGATCATCTCCAACCACCATAGAGCTTCATTGTACATCATATAGGCTTAAGCACACTTGTTAGAGTGCTTAGTGCTTTATTAGGGATTAGTTCTTGCGAGAGCTCCCTTGAGAGAAGTCTTGCTGCGGCAAGCAAACACTTGTACTCGTCGTGTGACCCTCCGACTTGGTGTGGAGTGGCAACGACACTTTGTGCGGGGAAGGAGGCCCCTACTTGGTGTTAAAGCTCCAAGATAGTGAAGACGGTGCCGTGGTGACGCTTCGAGATAGACGGTGGCGGTGACCTCGTCTTTGTGACTTGGTGTCACTTAGCCTTTGCTTGTCGGGAGCCTTGGAGGCGTGGCAAGACGGTGATCAAGCGAAGAGACTCGGTATCACACTTGTTCTTTGTGAGCAAGTGGCCGTGGACGTAGGGAGGGACTTTGGTGTCCTAACCGAACCACGTTAAATCGTGTGTCTTGGTGTCTTCACGGGAGTTTGCATATCCTCTCCCTTACCGCTTTACTTACCGCATTACGTTTCCGCATTTACTCTTTCTTGCTTACCTTTACTTTCCTAGTTAGTTTGATTAGGATTGACTATAGGTTGCAAGTCTTTTGGGGTAAGTAGAGGGTAGCATAGATAAACCTTAGTCATAACTAGCATGTGTAGGACGTGTTAGGTTTATCTTATGCAATTAGATTGAGCCCTAGGATAGAAAAGCGATTAGCGACCCTATTCACCCCCTCCCCCTCTAGGGTCGGACACCCCGGTGATCCTTACACCATGTTGTATTCCATATCTCATATACTGGAATATAAAGATAACTATAAATCTCGCGAGTAACCGGAAATTACTCGACTTTTGCCCTATAGCTCGCGAGTGACAGGAAATCACTCGACTTCTAATATCCTATATCTCGCGAGTGCAAGAAGGCACTCGACTTCTATCGAGAACTATTAAGCATAGCATTTCTACCGTCCTATATATGCTAGTATAACTCAGGGAAACCTAGGGATCATGCAACTAGGGTTCCACTCAACTCCTGAAATATAATGCACAAGTAATAAATACATATATAGGTATCATAATTTCAAATAATAGGATGTGCACCGGGCTTGCCTGGGATTAACACTAAGTCAGTGTTAGTTAGATGATACTCGCTTGGCGAGCATCTTCCTCTGGTCATGCACATCGGGTTCCATCCATCCGTCTTCGGGATATGTCCACCAACATCGTCTTCGGGTTCAGCTCCAGTAGCACGTCCTTCATATGGTTCATCTATCGTACCTAAATGAGATGCGATAATGCATATGTATGAATGCATGGAAGTGCAACACGCAAGGCATTCATAAAAGTACAGCATACTAGCATAAGCACCTAGAGCTATTTAACTTAACCATCACTCAAGCATCTCATAGAAGATGACAAGCACATCAAGCATGCCACACAAATTAACTTAAATTAAACCACTGCAAGCATCCACCATTCAGGAAATTAGCCAAACCTTCTAGTCAACAAAATTTAACATGATTCACCCAAAAATGACATACTTGATGTATCAAACCATTCAGAAAAGAATGGCTTAGCAATACTTTTGGAGAGTGAAAGATATAACTAGAAACTAAACAAATGTAAAAACTTAACTTGAGTATATGATCTAGCAACCAAAATTTACCAGCATGATGAGCTATTGATAAATCATGCAACAATATTTTTCCAACATTTATTGACAACAGAAAATATTTAATTTAGCCCTATCAAAACAAACAGAACAAAAATAGATTTACAAACATGCACATAGCTTCTGGTTCTAAAATTTTTACAGTGAACTAAACATGCAAAGAGTAAGCTACTGCATAAATTTCATAATTTTTGAACATCCAAAACTGCATATATTAAATAGACAAGCGTAAACAAGCATTAACCATGATTAAATCAATACATCATGAAAAAATTAAATAAACAGCAGGTTAAATATTTTTCCTAAGTACTACATGCTAAATCAAAGCTAATCCAACTGTTTTTACATTTTTACCATTTTTCTACTATTTACTATGCATTTTCAAATCTTGCAACCACTTAAACTAACATTTAAACTAGAGCAAAAATTATTTAGAAACTGAAGATCAACCTGTAAGGAAAGTTGTAGATCTTAGGAAAAGGAATCCAACAAATTTCAGTTTTCATTTTTTTGATTTTTTTATGATTTACTATGATTTTTCAAAGTTTCAGCCAATTATTGCAAAACAACCCTTCGCATCACTATTCATTTGAGTCTATAGCTATGCAAATAACCCCCTGAACTTGTTTCAATTCTTGCCCGAGGTCCCTGGTCGCGAAACAAAGCAGGGGCGGCAATTTCTGGCCCGATTCCAGCGGCAGGGCTCAACGGCGGCATGGGGGAAGTTGGGAAAAGCTAGAGGGACTCGAGAGCTACCTCTGGGTGGTCTCGGTTGATGCCGAGGTGGTCGGAGGAGGGCCAGCGACGGGAGCAGGCGGCCGGCGGCGGCCTTGTGCCGCGGCGGCGGAGCTACGAAGGCCTTGGGTGATGGCGAGCGGGCCGAGGAGCTTCACTGCGGCAAGAGGATGCGATTTCCGGGGTCGTTTGGGGTTGAGGAGGACCGGAGGTGGGGCTCCGCTGTGCTGCAAGGGCGGCGGCCACGGCGTGCAACCGCGAGCTCGATTCCGGTGAGCTGGTGGACGGAGCAGCGGTCGGGAAGCTTTACCGGGATGAGGCGAAGCTAGTGAGATGGCTTGCTCGGGCGCAAGAGGGTCGGGAAAGGGTGCTCCGCGGCGAGCTTGGCGTGGAGGCGCGCGGCGCGCAGGCAGCCGGCGGCACCGGCGTGCGGCGACGGCGTTTCCGCGCGAGTAGAGGAGGCATGGCATGGTCGGGGCGGCAGCGGCGTAGCTCGTGGCCTCGACGACCATGGCGGCGCACGCGCGAGCGAGAGGCGAGGGAGAGAGCGAGCGCGGTGCCGTGGTCGATTTGATCACGAAAGCGAGCTTGCGGTTCGAGAGGCTTCCCGAAGAATATCTGGACCCAATAGTACACTATTAGTACTAATGATCCTATTAAGCTCTCAATTAATCTTAATTAAGGTAGTTAACACACGGGGTGTTACAGCCAAGCGCTTGGATTGTTTAAAACGGGAGTAGTACTTATATGGGTTGGCCCCCCGGGGCATCCTTTTCATGTACCGTTGCACCTTAGTGTGCTTCTGGATTGCTGTAAAACTTCTGCTTTCTTCTTAATACAATGATAGCAGCTCTCCTGCGTATTTGAGAAAAAAAATGACAAGCTCACACATTGCAAGTCGAACTCGGCTGCAGACTTGCAATTGCTACAGCACACACTCTGACAGTCAAGTACTTGTATATACTTCAACTATGCTAAGAAGTGGTCGGCCTTACAAACCAAAACTTAATACCAATGACAATAAACTCCAATAATACTACGAAATTTAGAGAAGACATAAGTCGTAAAAATATAAAAAGCTTCTCAAATGATCCTGCAAGCATCTGGAAAAGGCATATATAGCAGGCACCACCTACCACATATTCTTACTTCCTCACAAAAAGCCATTTTTACTGGTAATGTAAGTGACAACGTAGGGCCCCGGCCCGTACTCCCCGTAGAAAACTTGGGAGCCACGTACTACTTCAGCTAGAAAACTTGAGGACTACTCCATCCGAGTAGTGCCATATATAGCCGCGCTCTTTTTTGAGTCTGGACCCAAACAGAATTTCCGAGCCGAGAGCCCGGTAAAACTACTCCTTCCGTCCCAAAATACAAGTCATCCTGAGATTCAAATTTTGTCCCATAAAACAAGTCATCCTAACTTTTGGATAATTCTATAGACCCACAATCATTGAAAAATACATCTCGCATGCATGTTCAGCCCCGAGATTTTCTTAGCACCCCCTCCCCCTTCCATGCTCGGCGCCAAATAAAAGCCAACAGACCTACATGCGCACCAAATAAAAGCATGCAACAAATCAAAATCTGCATGCAGCCATGCAAACATCCTTAACTAATTAATTGGGGCGCGTGGATTCTACTCCAACCTTAGGGGCTGCATGGTCAATGTACTCTCCCACTAATCTGTCCGAAATTTTTCAGAATGACTTGTTTTTTTGGACGGGGGAGTAGGCTAAAATGTATAGAGACCTATAACATGGAAAGCTTGATTCAGTCCCTGTTAAGGGTGTGTTTAGATCTTTTTGGCGTAAATTTTTGAAAAAGAATCTTACTATTTCGGAGCACTAAATAAAGTCTATTTATAAAACTTTTTGCACGGATGGGTTGTAAATCGTGAGAGGCATCTAATGAGCCTAATTAATCTATGATTAATTCATAATTAACAGATGATTACTATAGCATCACTATTGCAAATCACGGATTAAGTAGGCCCATTAGATTCATCTCGCGATTTACAACACATCCGTAAAAAAGTTTTATAAATAGATTTTATTTAGTACTTCATGTATGTGTCTAAACATTCGATGTGATGTTTTTTGGCGTAAAATTTTATTATCTAAACAATCCCTAAGTCGAATGGATATGAGGCACCAATACGGCTTTGTCCTTTACAGCTTCAGTTTGCGCTCCTCACTGCAGTGCATGCTAGGGCGTGCAGTGGAAGGAAACCTCCTCCGACAGACACGGTTGTTGCAAACCCGGCGCGCGGTCACCACACATGAATGCCGCAGGCAAGGTTGGTTTCTTCTTTGTTGGGCTGTACCTGTACGCGTATCTACCGCGGCTCAAACTTCTGCGAACGAAAAATCCAAGTGCAGGAAACGACCGTCCATTTACGGGTTGCTTTTCCCCCTCACAAAATACTCCACGCAGCCACGCAGGCTCACCGTCCAAATTCCCCGAGAAATTCGTGGCCCCAATCCCGTTTTGGCACGGCGCATGGACGCAACGGACCGACCGGTCCAAGTCAGAATTCCAGCAAAAAAACAAAGAGCGCCCGTAACTATCAGACCAAGTAAGTCCTTCCATATTAAGAACAAAAATGGACGTACGAGACGGAATGTCGTGGGTGGACGGACGAGTCGCTGACGTCCGCTTTTCGCCCTATAATTTTTCTGGGTCAGATACGATGACGTGTCCAATAAAGTGTAGCAAATAAGCGGTGACGTGGCACGAAATATTGTAGGTTTGGTCGGTGGATAGGTAGACAGCACATCCAGGGTTTTGCGAAGTAACTAATATGGTGTAACACAACTTAATAATATTAAAGCCAGTCTCAGTGGAGAGAGTTATCGTAGGATTATCAAAACTAGAAATTTGGTAATTGTATTGGAGAAGTGTCTTATCTACATTCATCTCCCATCCTATAAACTCTCCCTCCCTTCTCATAAATGACTGTCATGTCAGCAAATTTGGTGGCATGATATTTAATACTCATGACACTCCAAAACACTCCTATTGAGATTGGTCTAAAAGTACGCTATATAATTTATCTAGGGCAGTAAAAATTGATCAAACGGCAGCTAATCTTATAGCATTTGCTCGCTGATACGGTAGGCTCTGTTTGTTTCCTCTTCTCTTAGCCATGTTTAGATTATAAGTTAAGTGACGTTTTTTTTTCTCTTTTCGCTGATTTTCGCTTCTCGTAGTTCGAATCTCTGAAGTGAAATAAATAGGAAGTTCGATGGACTTACCACTTATTTTCACCAAACCCATTATGAAACTAAAAAACAAACAAGATCTTAGTGGCGGGTTTCTTTCACCGCTCGCGTTCCAAGTAAGCGTATTACAGCTACATGTATGTATGTGGGGACAAGACAAACGCACGAACTCCGAACGAAGTGGCCTGGTGGCAGAGAAATTGCAGCACCGTCAAACCGATCGACCATTCAAAATTAAACCGGGCTGTCGTCCACGTCGGCATCTCCGCGCTAATCCCTCCCTCCTCGTCATCGTGACGGGCTCTCAGTAACCGAGCCGCTCGAATAGAAACTGCAATGCTCGTGCAGTTCGTCAGGTAAATCAAATCCCTTTTCTTGCGTCGTCGTCGGCTCTGGTAAATTGGGGAGAAATCGATAGAGCTAGCGGGTGGTTGGAAATATTGGAAAGAGACACGGTTCCGTTCCCACGAAAATCATCGTCGTCCACGGACAGCAGATTCCAGCGCTCAGCGCCCCATGCTCCCGGGGGAGAACCGGAGAACACGCGGGGGGACAGCGCCGCGCCACCACCAACTGCGGCTGCCGTCGCTGGTTTTGATACACGGTCGCCGGCCAGCCCAGCCCAGCCCAGCCCGCCCGGCCGGAAAGTCCACGCCGCCAAGGAGCCCAGCAGCCACCCTCCCCACAGCTCAGCTGGTCAGTCAGCTGCTCTCCCCTCTATATATTGGCCTTGTCTCACACTAGACCTCCCCAGAAAACCAGCCACCATCAGCGCCTACCCACGCACGGCCACGGGACGGAAGCGAGAGCGGAGGAACCCGACACCATCCAGCAACAAACCCAGGGAGCAGCCGAATCGGTTGAGAGGAGGGGGAGGGAGCACAGCCACACAGGCAGCTAGCTCGGCTTGGCAGCAGGTGAGGAGGCTCGGTCGGTCGCTTCCTGCCGCTGCCATTTTCCGCTCTTCTTCCTCCGGCGTCGCGGTTGCGCTTCTTGTCCTCTCGCGGGATTTTCTCGGCGTCTGAGCCGGGCTGTCTGGTCGCTTTGCGTCAGGTTCGTTCGAGGGAGGATCCGGAGGGCACCGTCGCGATGGGCGTCCTCTTCTCGTGCCCCGCCGATGACTACGACCCGCTCGACCTGGAGGAGGCGCCGCCGCCTGCGGGCGCCGCCGCCGGGGAGCCGGCCATCCTCAAGGCGCTCGGCTCCGGCAAGCTGCTCATCGAGGGCTCGCTCAGCTTCAAGCGGGCGCAGGCCGCCCTGGGCTCCCTGCAGGTGGAGACCGAGATCTCCATCCGGGCCGCCGCCGCCGGCGACGACGCGCCCGCGCCCGCGCAGGAGCCCGCCGGCCGGCCGCTCCCCAGGGAGGTCGCCAGGGCCAGGTTCGCCGAGCCGGCCGCCGAGAGCCCCAAGCACGAGGCCGCGGCGCTCCGGCTGCAGAAGGTGTACAAGAGCTTCCGCACGCGCCGCCAGCTCGCCGACTGCGCCGTCCTCGTCGAGCAGAGCTGGTGCGTGCGCTCGCTAATCAGTTGATTCCTGGGACGCCTTTGGTTCGCAGCGGCATTGCGCGTCGCGTGGTGCTGATTTGTTTTTGTTTGCCGTGATCGGACAGGTGGAAGTTGCTCGATTTCGCGCTGCTCAAGCGCAGCTCCGTGTCCTTCTTCGACATCGAGAAGCAGGAGACCGCCATGTCCAAGTGGTCAAGAGCAAGAACGCGAGCTGCCAAGGTACAAATTTAGCTGTTTTCCCTCTTTCTGGCTGGTTTTGTCATCTAATCGTTCTGAGATGGGAGGACTGGACTAAAATTGATGTGCCCGTTTCAGGTTGGAAAGGGATTGCTCAAGGATGACAAGGCTCAGAAGCTCGCATTGCAGCACTGGCTCGAAGCGGTGAGTGTTGATTGAACATCCTTCTTACTTTTTTCCCCCCAAGGCATTACATATTTTCCGACCAAGCGATAAGCTAATGTTTGTTTCATACTGAAATTGGTTACGAAACAGATTGACCCACGACACCGGTACGGTCATAACCTTCACTACTACTACGATTGCTGGCTCCAATGTGAAAGCAAACAGCCTTTCTTCTACTGGTTAGTAATCAGTGTGCTAGTGACTCAGGTTTCACATTTAACCACTTGATGAAATTTGAGCTAACGAACCTGGTTTGCCTATACAGGCTTGATATCGGAGAAGGGAGAGAGATCAACCTGGAAGGCAAGTGCTCAAGATCAAACCTTCAGAGCCAATGCATCAAATACCTTGGTCCAGTAAGTATTCGCAGAACAGAGGAAAGAGAAAAAATTAGTGTAGAACACACGGTGGATGGCTAATATACCATGATATACTTCGTGCAGAAAGAAAGAGAGGACTATGAAGTCGTAATCGAGGATGGCAAGTTCTTGTACAAGAAGAGCGGCCAAATCCTTGACACGTCTTGCGGACCACGGAATGCAAAGTGGATCTTTGTTCTTAGCACATCTAAGAGCTTGTATGTTGGCCAGGTAAATATTCATATACCCTCATTTGAAAAGAAAAAAAAGAGTCTACTTTGCCTTAGAATTTTCAGTTCAATGTGTAACATTCTCCTGCAATGTCATGTGCAGAAGAGAAAGGGTAGATTTCAGCATTCTAGCTTCCTTGCTGGAGGTGCTACTTCTGCTGCTGGGCGATTGGTCGTTGAGAATGGAACCTTGAAGGTACTGCGCCTATCAATCTACAATCTTTCTTTATATTCACCACAAGTAGCTGTACTTTTCTTTTTCAGCAAGCCATGCGTCTGTCCAGTTCATTAGATGGCACACTGATCCAATCTGCTATGTTTGTGTGACAGGCTATTTGGCCGCACAGCGGTCACTACCGCCCGACAGAGGAGAACTTCCAGGAGTTCCAGAGCTTCCTCAAGGACAACATGGTCGATCTAACCAACGTTAAGGTATG
Source organism: Panicum virgatum (assembly GCF_016808335.1). NCBI lineage: Eukaryota > Viridiplantae > Streptophyta > Magnoliopsida > Poales > Poaceae > Panicum > Panicum virgatum. The sequence continues at coordinate 62,218,524 of NC_053153.1, forward strand.
CAGATCATGTTCATTCAGAAACACAGAAAAAAAATCTCGTTGTCTCCACCGAACTGCAGTCTCAAATTTCTTTGCAAACTCTGCAGATGAGCCCAGCAGAGGAGGATGAGGAGTTCTGGGGCAGTCTCACAAGAGTCGCTTCGGAGAGCGAAAAAACTGAAGACAAAACGACTGCACCTGCAGAAACCGGCCCTTGCCAGACGCCACCTGAAGCTGTCAACACTGCCAGTTCAGAGACCGAGAAATGCGAAGAAGAAGCTGCAGCCGCACGGCCAGATTCATCAGAAGGTGATCAGGAGGCGGCCGAAGAGCTGGCGGCGCCCGTGCCGCGGGAGAAGATCCTGGAGCGGATCAACTCCAAGAAGGAGATGAAGTCCTACCAGCTGGGCAAGCAGCTGTCCTTCAAGTGGACGACTGGTGCCGGGCCCCGTATCGGGTGCGTGCGCGACTACCCATCGGAGCTCCAGCTGCAGGCGCTGGAGCAGGTGAACCTCTCGCCGAGGGGCAGCACCGCCACCGCCGCTGCCGCGTCCCGGTTCTCCTCTCCGCTGAGGCGAAGCTTCAACCAGTCAGCGGCGGCGAGGAGCTGCGACGCGTCTACGCCGAGGGAGGCGTCTCGGTCGCCTCTCCAGCACGGGGCACTCGCAGTGGCTGCTGCAGCTGACTGATGCAAGCATTTGCAAGCTGAAAATTTCTTGAAGACTCCTCACAAGGATGGATGAAGATGTGTACAGTAGGGGCTAGCAGAAATGAACATACTGCTTGTGCAGATGTCATAGGAAGGTAGTAGTATACATACATATACACATTGTTCACCAAAGGATGCGATTCTAGTAGTTAACCACAAACGGTTTATACAAAATTATTTGATTCTTTACATGCATATAAAAACCAGTAGTGAAGCAAAGCATGGTTTTGACATGTATTCCGTGGCGTTTTTGTAGCAGCTTATTGCACATTAGCAATCAGAAAAGTTTTGAAAACAAGTCTCAAAGCAGATTGAATCAGGTTAACCTAATCAAACTACTGAAGGTTGAGGTTGCCATTGATTTTTTTCTTGAACATTGCTCAAACAATTCTTTGAATTCTGAATGCTGATGTGCATACCAGGGAAATAAAGGACCATATTGCTTCTGTTTATCTCGTAGGCCAGGTAAAGTAATGGCATACATTGTTCATCAGAAGTATGTTTAGCGTGATAACAGAAAAAGGCAGCTTGTACAAATTTTTTCATTCGACCGATTCAACGATGAAGTAGAGAAGGAAAAAAATTGGGAATGATGTCTAAAATCGAATTCAGACAAACTATGAAGAGAAAATGGCCCACTCACCAGGTTGCATTCTTTTTTTATAGAGATGTTTTTAGAATAAACAAACTCTGGAGATGAAGAGAAACCACAAATTTTCAATTTGAATTGTTGGGACCCTTCTCACGAGGAGAGGGAGCCCTCCAAAAATTGGAGTATGCTGCTTGTTGCAGCGGGCACACGGTATTCTTTAGTAAAAGGCGAAAGAATAGTTCGCTCTGTGCCCACTGCGCAGCTGCTTGCTCTGTGCCGGCCGCTCCTGACCATGCTAAATAGCAGCGCTCGCTGCTGCCACTCGCTTCCGCAAGCGGTGTGGGACTAACGAGAGCTCCGCCGTCCTGTGGCTGTGGCGCTTCGCACTGTTGGGCTGGCCGCAAACTGGAGAAGCCTACGTACGCTGCTGCGGGATTGCAGCGGCCCGGATGCAACGAAGCCCAGGCGCGCGCAATGCTGGGGGGGCGCTTAGTGGGCTGGTGCAGCTTGACTTTGGTGGACCAGTCAGTTTGCAGCTAAAACTACTCCACTCAAAAAAATAAAAAGCTAAAACTAGTAGGTACTTCTAACAATTATATGTCGGCATAAAAAACAATTATATTACAAAAAATTAAAAATATGAATGTATTCAACAAATGAAGTAGAGTAGGGAACACCATGGATAAAAAACTACTCCAACAAGCTGTTCGTTTAGACGATTTCAAAAATATTTTTTTGTTGGGACCTCACAAGTCACAAAGCACCGAATCTCAGTTGCCCGTGCAAAGTAGTAAAACGAAATGATCTAGAACGGGATCACCCTTTACCATCCTAGCTGCGTGCCCTCAACAAACGCTGGGTATCTTATAAGACCAATCTCAGCAGAAAGTGTTAATACAGAGTTACCAAGATTTGAACTAGGTAAAAAGTGTAAAAAGTTGAAGGAGTATATGGTGATGACAGTCCTCTCATATTTCATGAAACTCCCTCTCCTCTCTCTTCATATGACTCACCATGTTCACAAAGTTAATGCTTATGATACTCTATAACACTTCCATTAAGATTCCTAAGTAGCAAAACTCCTGCTGCTTGAAAACTGACCGCCGCTCTGTCCGCTGGCTGTCTCTGGTACAAACTGACGCTGTGGGTTTCCTGCGGCCCAGACGCGTTTGACATCCATTCTATCCAGCGGGCCTCTTTTTTTCCCGGCCCAAACAGTGCGTGCTGCAGCCTGTGCGGCTGTGCTACTGAGTGCTGCAGCCTGCAGGCATGCAGCGGCTGGCCAGCCGCTCACCAACGAGATATGCAAGCGGTCTTTATTTCAAAAAAAAATGACGGTTCGAACTCCGAACACGGATTCAAGCGCCCAAGTAACAGGCATCGTTTAATGAACCAAATGATTCTCTGTAAAAAAAACGAATCATAAGGTGTGCATGTCCACTTTTGCATACTGCTGTCTTCGTACCCTTCAACACCCCCCCCCCCCCCGCGTCGCTCTCGCTCTCGCAAAGCGACCGGAGGGCTCCCTCGCGCCGCCGTTCAAGCCGCCCCCGGCAGCCTCCTTTCCCCTCACCGTCGCTCGAGCAGGCCTCCGGAAGCCCGGCGGCCGGCGAGGAAGGCGACGGCGGAGCGAAATCGACCCGTAGGGGGCTTGGGCACCGGGGCGGGACGATGCTTGGACCCCTCGGCATGGCGGCGCGCCGGAGCTTCGCCGGCACGGATCCGGCCCGCGCGCCGCCGGATCTACTGGCCTCGGTCCTCTGCGCGACGGTCAGCGAGGTTCCTCGGCGCGTGCGGCAGCGGATCCTGCTGCGCGGTTCGGCTCGTCGGCACGTGAGGACGGCAAGCGGGTCTAGCGGCGGCGGCGGCTTGGGGCACCAGTCCCGCGGTGGCGCTGCTTCAAGCCGTGCGCAGGCTAGCCCAGTGGCGGCGCGACGCGGCTGTGCAGGGGGGAGCCCTGTGCGGGCGGCATCCAGTGGCGAAATGCGAGCGTGGCGCGTGCAGGGTTCGTGCGTGTGGCCTGCTGGTGGTGCGCGGTGCTGATGGCCGGCGCGCCCGGCTCCAGTGTCTCTGCGTTCGGCTCCGGCGGCCTTTTCGGCGGTGCATCCAGGGCAGCGGTGGGTGCTGGCGGCGTTTCTTCCATTCAGCGTCCGCGCACACACGAGGGTGCGGCATTGGAGGTGGAGGAGCTCGCTGGTGTTGGTGCGGCGGTCCTCGTCACGGGACTGCGTTTGGTCTGCGGCCGCCAGTGGCGCCTGACTTCATGGCAACGCGAGGAGGAGATGTGGCGCGGGCCGAGGGCGCGTCGCCCGTGCTGGCGGTTTCTGCCCGGCCGGGAGGAGGTGCGGTGGTGCGGTGTGGCGCCGGCGCGTTGCCGGGTCGCGAGGACGGCGGAGGGAGATGGAGCTTCGGCAGCGGGCTTTGTGGAGCTGTGACAGTGGCGTCCCTCGGTTGGGGCGGCGGCGGTGATGGTGCCGGCTTGAGGCGGCGAACGCGTGCAGTGGGGTGCCGGCACTCCGGGCGAAAGCCCTCGCCAGATTCATTCTGGTGAAATGGCAGCGGCGCCTCCGGGCGTCGCTCTCCCTGTTGAGGGCGTCATTTTGGAGTTGCAACCCTCCTGCACGAGGTCTCTGGGTGAAAACCCGATCCAGCTCCTGGACGAGCGACGGCGGCGCCTGTGGGCATCGTGACCTCCTTGGAGGCGTCGTCTCTAGAGACACTGTTCGACGACTTGGCCGGCCTGCTGCTCGTGATTTTCTTCGGCCGGTGGTGACAAATCTGTCGGAGGGCGTGCGGAGAAGGGGGTTGCCTACCTCACGCCAAGACGCCTGCTCTTCTGTTGGTGGCCGGGGGTCATCACTCGGCAGTTGTTCGTCTGCTTGCAGCGTTCCGCGGCGCCTGGAGCTGCGTGGCAGTCTCCAGTGCGGTACGTACGGGACAGCATTTGAAGGACGGCGCTAGCGGCAACGACAATAAGTGACGACTTGGCCTGCAGCGGATCACGGCGGGGTGTTCAGCACGGCTGAACCCTTCCGGTGCGGTACAACGTCGGAAGACGGCGCGGGCGACATCTTCGGTCTTCTAGCTCGAGGGCGGCGTCTTCGTGCAGGGGAAAAGCAACGTGATGATTTCGAACCACGGAGGTGGTCTGGCGGCTTGGTTCAGTTCCCGGGGAGGGGCGGGGCACCTCTTCTTGCTGCCTCGGCGGCAATCCCTGAAACAAGTACGGAGCGTGGTGCCGTGTGGCGGGTTGGAGGTCCCGCACACGAGAGAGGCGTGCTGAGTGGCGGGTTGGAGGTCCCCGCGCATGCGAGAGTGGCATCTAATGGCGGAAGTGGCGAGGCCCCCGCGCGTTGGGTTGCTCCGGACTTGGTGTTTTTCATGTCGTCGGGCGGTCGGTTTGGGTGCAGCAGCACTGCGGCGTTGGGTCCTACACGGCAGTGGCCTCCTGATGTGGTGGTGTCTGCCCCTTCTGCTCCTCTATCAACGCTGGAACACTTCAGTTGTTTCGATAGCCGCAAGAGTGCGATGGTAGGTGGAAGCTGCGGTTGTACCTTTTCTCCTCTGTCGTCGTTGTGATTAGAGTTTGACCGTGTTGATATCCCAATCCAACCAGCCAGTGAGTATAGTTGAGCGGTAATCCGTGTTGACGTCCCAATCCAACCGGACGAGTTTGTTGTTTTCTTTTCTTTTTGTTTTCTGCCTATGGCCTCCCAAGGCCGTAGTCTTGTATTTTTCTGCTATATCAATAGAAACACACTCATCGAGTGCTGTTCGTTCAAGGAGTTACAAGTGCACAATGTTTCCAATGTCCACAGAACCGCAGTGGTAGGCTCGCTGCAAGGCCGTGCTTCAGGAGGCATCTACACACTACACTCTACATGCCACCAACACACTGCCAACAGGCAACAGCATCCTGCCACACCATCGCTGGGTCATCACTCAGCACCACTGCACCTTCGGCTCAATTCAAGTATGGCCGTGCAGACAATAAAGCACACGAAATGATTCGAGTAAACGTCAGGCCGTCGGCTGGAGCTGCGTGCGTGTTATTCATTTAACCTGCTGCTGTAGCCTACCTAGCTCTATTGGTGTAAAACCCTACACCTACGACCTACCTGCCTCCTCTCAGTCGATATTGTATCTACTCTCTCGGTGAAATACACTATCATACAACATCCAGCTCCTGATGGTGTTTCATTCCTGCACCTGGGCCGGCAGGGCTGGAGACAACTTCTTTACAGATACCTTCTGAACTCTTTATTTCATTCAGAGCTCTCTTGGCGTACACCGTGAAGGCGACTGTGAGGACGATGGCGATGATGAAGGAGATGACGTTGTATGTTATCTCCACCGGGGTCATTTTATAGTTGCCATACTTCATGTCAGCTAATGTACGGATTAACCGTCCACTGCACCCAAATGTAGCGAGATAAGTAAGTCACAGATTACTTCTTAATTGGTGAGGTCGTTTTAGAGAGAAATCGCTTAACCGCTAAGCAAAAGTTAGGCTCAATTTACTCCCCTTACAATTCCATTTAGTCCAATCTACCCCCTAATGATATTTCTCTTTTCTATTTCTCCATGTACAAATTGAATTTTAAGTTCAAATTTTGTGAGTGGATAGAGAATATGATGCCCTATGCTAAAAAAAATGCATTAAGAATTTTTCATGGTTATTCATAGGTTGGAAACATTCAACACAGAATTTATCAGACATACAATTCTGCATGAAAAGTATTCATGAAAAAATCATAATGTATTTTCTTGCATAGGAATCATATTAGAAGTTACATCGCAGAATTTGAAGTTAAAATTCCACTTGTACTGGAGAAATAAAAAAGAGAAATCTCAGTAGGGGGTAGATTGGACCAATTGAAATAGTTTGGGGAAATAAATTGAGCCTAAATTTTGCTCAAGGGGTTAAGAGGACAAAGTGAATTGTTGAGGGAGTAAAATGGACTTTTTCCTATTGGAATAATAGTCTGCAATGTAGTATGAAGATGTCTAACCTGTAGATGTAGATGAATGCCTCTGGTACCATTCCAGCAATTGAACCCCATAGATAAGGGTTGAACTTAATTTCTGTGACAGTGACGGCATAGTTAAAAATTGTATACGGGAATGGTGAGATTCTGAAAAGCGCAACCACTCGAAACTGCTGGAACCAATTCCCTTCACCAGCAAGTTTTATTAGTGCTATCTGCTGAGGCCATTTTGTTAACCATACCTGCATTTTGTTAAAAAGGAAGCAGAGAAAAAGACGCATTAATATTGTCCTATAAGTACAAGGAAAAAAATATAACTCGTAAATTACAAACCATAACATAAAGCTGAGAAATTTACATGTAGACGTTCACGGAACAATGAGCCAATCCAATATGGTACCACCATGCCAATAGTAGTTCCGACCATTATAATTAAGAAACCCCAACAGTAACCAAAGATCATTCCTGCTAACCACATAGAAGGTCCAGATGGGACTAGAATAACTGGAAAGAGGGCCAAAGATGCAACAAGAACAACAGCCAATACTGGACGCCCAAAAGCACTTGCTTCCCACTGCATGATTGGCAAGAGAACCTACAACAAATATACAAATTATTACATTCTGTGTCAACATTGGAGAAGTGTTCAGACAAAGCATGGAATAGTGGTGTGGCGATGCTTGGGAGGTGGAGTGCACAGGGGAGAAACAAGTAAGAGAGCAGATTGAGAAGATGAACGGAAGGGGTAGCGAGATGCAGGACGTGGACTGCCCTTGTCACCGGCGGCAAGGTGCGCCAGAGCGACCGAGGAACAAACCCAGTCCGGGATTCTATTTCTTCGATAGTTTGTTACACAATCTGGGTTCACCTTTATAGACTAGGTGCCCAAACAAATCCCTTCTTTCCTTAACTAACTCCAACAAATATCTATCTAAAAGGAAACAAACTCCTTAATATGAAAACTGCTGCTCACGGACTTCTAGGCGTGGACGTCGCTGGTAGACACGGCCAAGGAAGGAATCCGTGACAAACAGACACAAATAACATATAAGAGTGGCACGATCGATAATTTCATAAAGACATAAACCATAAATTATATTTCACTTGAAGTATAACATATCATCTGCTTGTTTAAGTATGTAGCTTAAAAATTACTAGAGTGTACTAGGATGTTTGGTCACTATAGTACATGTCAGCAGATTGTTAGGACATAACCCACGAATTCTGTATGATACTATGACCAATGGGCCATGGGAGCAAGTGTTTGTCACTGAATGCAAATTTTGTTATTACAAGCTTTGGGGCATATATTAAAATCTCATTGTTTTAATTCAAAACAGTATGGAAGATATTTCAGACATGGAATCATGATCATTTGGAGTATATATGTCTAAAATCTCGCTTTTATTCAAAATAGTATGGAAGATATTTCAGGCATTTTGCATCTTGTTTATCATGATGACATCATGATCATTTGGAGTGTCTAGCAAGCATTTGAAACATATATCCATGTATATATGAACCCTAGGGACCGGATTGATTGATCAAGCCATCATGGATCATAGCAAATTTGTAAGTATTCTTTAAGTGCTTGTCAAGTTGCCAACAAGCATATTTCAATTTATCTCCGAATTGTTATTTTCCTAGATTTTTTTTTAAAGAAAAGAGAAACCATAGTAACATATGATGGATCTGTTTCATCTATCCAGATGACAGGATACTTCATGTTAGAGGTAAAGAGTGAATGCAATAGTGGTGAGAAAGAGTATCAGTATTCACCTTCTCAAAGGCAAAGGGGACTCCCCATTTCACAAAGATGTATCCCACTAATATAAGAAGAAAACAGCCAAGCAGAACTTTCATCCACCAAATGAAAGATCTTGACTTTGGTTGCTCAGGTAAAATTGTGGCACTGAGATCAGATGTTGCATGTTGAGCTCGTGTAACTAGCCTCGCATACTCATCATCCTTTGTGTTTTGCTCAGAATGATCAACTGCCGCGCATGATGCCCCAGCTGAAGAATTTGGTGTGTCTGTCACCACCTCTTTGCCTCTGTTTATGAACCAAAGGCAACATTACGAAGATTACTAACATGTCATGATGTCAAAGTAAGGATGTGGCATACAAGCGATGTATATTGTAAAAGCAAATAAAATGGTGCTACCAGACTAGTGTAGCATACTAGCATCTATCTAAGAAGCGAAACTAAGGAATCTGATAATCTGAGTAAAACTAATACTTATTACAATATATCTGCATTTCATGTCCACTTTATTTTGAACTCACATTTAACAACCCTAGTGAAAATAGTGAAACAGCCATGTAAAAGTTACCAGCTCTGCGTACTACATCATCACAAACATTTTTCATCTAGCAAATAGTGAACGCATCCAGCTGTTCGTTTTCATCAGTTCATCCACAGCAATCTGAAACCACCCCACAGGTTGGTGGCTTGGTGCAGTGCAACAGTCAGTGGTTGAGTCGAGATATTCCTGGCGAGAGTTACCAAAAAACCGGATATGATTGGAACATCGTTAAATAGTGGCCATAATCATGTTCCCCAATTCGACCAAGTTTTGACTCAACTTTTTTTAAAATAAGATCCCCGCGTGGCACGTGCTCGCCGCACTGCGCCGCGTGCCACAAACCGCTCGGCGGTTCGGATGGCTGGCGGCCGCCGCCGTTGCTCCGCAGGCTCCACCTACCACCATCCTTGTTTACGGGAACGACCCAGGCGGCCAGAGCAAGTGAAAGGTGGAGCCCACAGCACATTGCCGACCGCGGAAGCAACAAAGGCGTCTTCCTTCCGGAACGCAATCTGTGGCTGGTGATACTAAACTCAAACATCGCGTAAACACAAGGTGCGGATTTAAACCTTTCGAAGTGAGGTCTAAAAAGAGAATCCCTAGCTAAATTTCGAGGTCGCTCGGGAAGGGCGTGGCTACACTTAAACCCCCAACTCCAAAACAACAGAAATACAAGAATCTCCCAAGCCTACCGCCCAAGCAAATTCTCCAGGGAAGAAAAAAGGGGGGGAAGAGGTAATTTGAAGGTGACGAAGAAGCGGCAGCAGCCCCGCGCGCGTACCTGGCCGTCTCCCCCGGCTCGATGCTGAGCGGGAGGACGCGCGCCATGGAGGAGGGGAGGGAGGAGAACCCGCCGAGCGGAGATCAGAGCATTAGGAGCGGCCCGGCTCCTCCCCCTCGTTTCTGGAAGCTTTGCAGAGCAGACGGAGGGAGAAGAGGACGGAAGAAGAACAAAAGCAAAAGCGAGCGCACACGAAAACCAAAAAGGGGGAGGGGCCAAGGATGCCGCGGCGCGTAGAGGGGTGGAATGACCGGAATGCCCCCCGCCTTGATGGCAGCTAAGGGCTTTCCCTCCCGTGAGGAATCGGACGGAACTGCCCCTGCCCGCGGCCGCGACGGATGGGAATATTCGCCAGCTCGCGCGTCCCTGACGCGCGGGGCCCGCGCGTGGCGGAGGTCTCGGTGGCCGCAGCTTTTGCTCTGCTGGGCCGGGGTCGTGGGATTCGACTCGTCGAGTGTTGCGTGCGAGGCCAGAGCAGCCGAGGAGGCGACGCGTGGATCCCAAAGCTCGCCAGCCGCCTGAGGCTGACGCGTGGGCCCGTAGGGTGCAGCGAGTCAAAGTGGCGAACGGCTGTGGAGGCCAAACTGGGCCATGGCCCCTTAGCCCAGGAAAAACAATGAGCCCGTGATACTCCAAACTGCTGCTGCAACGGCGGATATGATCTCGTTAGGCCGCCCGGCATGATTGAGATCGACCGACGTGTAAATAATTCGATTACGTACCGAGGGGTAGGGCCACCTGTAGCAGGGTTTACGTTACCAACCGATCCGGTCAAACCGGCGCGGTCCGGTAGCGGTTTACTGGACCGATTTGACCGGAAACCGGTCAAATTTAAAATCAAATTTAAAATCGCATGTTCAATAGGTTCCGACCGGCTTACCGGCCGGTTTGACCGGGTAACCGGTCGGTTTGACTGGTAACCAGCCAAATTCAATTTTTTTTTAGTTTAAATTCAAATGCCCGCAAAGTATACTAAATAAATATTTGTATAATATATTTTAGCTTAAATGAACCCTCCAAATCTCTTTTGTACTACTTTTACATTGTATTTGTAAACTTTTATATGCACACTTTTTTTAACTTCAAATCCCCGCAAACTATACTAAATGAACGAATTTTTGAGAAAATTTGATACCATTAGATTCGTCGCACCTTGAAGTATTTTTAGGAATTTTTTGAGAATTTTTCATTTTTTTTGAATTCAAATTTGAATTTTGAATTTGGGCCGGTTTGGTACCGGCCCAAACCGGACCAGTTCCCATCGGTTCGGTGAACCCTGACCTGTAGTGGAACTGCCACCAGTGGAGGAGCTTCTGGCGCACGTCCCTCGGCAGCTTGCCTTTTTTCTTCTTCCTCGAGAGCTCCTTCCGGAAGCTGCTCAGGTAGCCGCTGTACTTGTGAGGCGGTTCCTCGGCTCCATGTCTTCCGTGTTCGACTACTGTAGCACTGGCCCGTTGAATACAATGCTAGCTCCGCCACTGAGTCACAGGGCAACAGCAAGTTTGTTGCCGCTTTGGGTTAGCCGTGTGTTCGTTGGTGGGTAACTAGCTATCTTCAGAGGGAAGCAAGTAATCTGCTGACATGTGTTGTGACTGGTCAAACCGGTATGGACGCGGCTTGTGAATTGCAACGATTCTTATGATCTTATCCTTTGTGCTGAATGGAAAAAACTGAGAATTGTTCAGTTCTAGAAGGGTAGAAAGTTCTGTGGCATTCTTTTCCCAAGCGGCATTTATTTGACTTCATCTCCGTGTGTTGTCAAGCCTCTGGTTAGTTTCTTTCCAGAAAGTCATCGCGCCTGACCATGTGGTTGAGAATTTGACAATTGGCGTTTTGACTTTGTGAAGGGTGGGGGATTTGAGTTGTAACGCGGCATTTTCGTGGATATACCGTGTACGCAGTGCTGTCTGTTTGGAGCTTTCCTCCTCCGAACTATAGGTGTTGGCTTCATCTTTCATCTACATAGTGCTGTCTTTTTTTCGGGGTGCTGTCTTTTTTTTTTCTCGCTCAAATATTTACCCCTTCATCTCAAACCTAGTGAGATCTGCCTATTCCTCTTTCATCTACTGCGAGTTCAGGCCTCAGGTGATTTATTAATTTTATTAGATTAGGCACAACAATAGAGTTATGGATTTGCAAAAACGTGATTACTCAATTCAAGGACGAGCAATTAATTATAAAATTATCCAATCCCTTCATACCTCTTGGATGTTTGATCCGGTGGTTCAGATTGGAGTTTGCATGATTTGTACGGAGAAATTAGTTTGCACCTGATATATTCCCTTAGAACAAAGGTAGGAGTCTAATCTGGTTGTGGAGACGGGAGACAATTGATGGAGGCCTAATAAACCTTTGACAAAAAAAAATACTGCGAGGGACGAACCGACGGGCCCACGTGTCAGGAACGGAAGGGGCCCGCATGGCAGGTAACTCTATCCGGCCCATGATCTGCGCAAGCGCAACCAGGCCGACGGAAGGCCCGGATAGCAGACCAACTGGAGAAGCTCGTTTCGAACCCTCCAATCCCAAATCTGCCCTCCCAACCCGCAGAGCTCGCCGCCGGCCACAGCTCCGGCGATCCCCCCCCCTCCCTCCTCGCTTCCTTCCACCCCAAACCCCACGCCAGCCCAACACTGCCCAACCATGTCGCGCAAGAACTTCCGCAAGCGGACCATCGAGCCGGACGCCGACGACCGCTCCGACGACGAGGACACCCGCCGGTACCTTCCCCTCCATCGCGCTCCTCTCCCTTGCTTTGCCAGGCCTTATCCCTGACGCCTCCCACCCCCCCCCCCCTCCCCCTCTCCCAGCATCGCCCTGGAGGAGATCAAGTTCATGCAGAAGCTGCGGGAGAGGAAGCTGGGCATCCCCGCCGACCCCGCCGCCGCCTCCACCAACGGGTCCTCCGCCCGCGGACGGGTGGGTGGCGGGGGAGCGGCCGTCGGCGAGGCCGAGAAGGAGGACCTCGTCCTCCAGGACACCTTCGCGCAGGAGACCGCCGTCACCATCGAGGATCCCAACATGTATTTTGCTGTGCCTGCGTATCTGGTTCTTCTTGCTGCCAGTGCGGTGCTTCATCTTGGTGCAGGAATTAACACGGCCATGTGTTCGTTGGTTGAAATTGAAGGTTAAGGTATGTGGAGACCGAGCTGGCGAAGAAGAGGGGTAAGATGGTTGATGTGGGACAAAAGGAGGAGATGGACCATGTGGACGAGCTCTACACCGTGCCAGACCACCTCAAGGTTTGCTTTTGGCTCAACTGCAGTCCCCTACCTGAGAATGCTCATGGTGCTCTGGACTGCAATGACTGAACCTGTCATATTGTTGCTTGCAGGTGAAGAAGAAGAACTCGGAGGAGAGCTCGACACAGTGGACCACTGGCATTGCTGAAGTTCAGCTGCCTATTGAGTGCGTTCTTGGATCATTCCATCTTTTCGTCTTGTTTTTAGAATAAAACATTGCTATGATTGAGATGAATGCTAATTTATAGTGAGGAAGTCAGAATAGATGAACATACATGAAACTGATGTTATCCGTATACATTGGGTAGATCATCTAAGGATCCCAACATTTTTGTCAATTGCACAATTTATTTTTGTTTGGCATTTTTTTGACAAAATGCCAGTCCGCACTTTAACTTCATCTCCAACTTGCACTGTCTTTGACTATTTGGCTGGGAATCCGTCCACATTGTGACACAACAGTTTCTTGAGAAGTTTGTGTGCAGAAGGAAATTATCTAATGATTTAGTTATTGGCTATAGCTTGATTGGTAGATGCAAGAACTTGATTTCAGTATGGTTACAGATTTATTCACTATGAATTGACTGATATTTGAACTGTGCTTCAAAAATGTAATCTAGAGATATCTTCTTCCCAGTCTTCTCTCAAAATTCCGGCCTATGGTTTAATCTTTCTAGTATTAGACTTTCTTTTTAAAGGTTGATCCACAGTTCCATATTATCATTGTTCTTTTTATCATCACAGGTACAAATTAAGAAACATTGAAGAAACTGAGGCAGCTAAAAAGATGCTGCAAGAGAAAAGGCTTGCTGGTAAACCAAAATCAGATGCAAATATTCCATCAAGTTACAGTGCTGATTATTTCCATCGCGGCAAAGAATATGACGAGAAATTGCGAAGAGGTTTGTTACATGTCCCGCTTCAAGCATATATTTTATAAAAAAACCGGAGGGGCCCTACTGACTATTGTATGTTACATGTTTTGATATGGAATAACTAATAAAATGTAAGGTCAAGAGTTTTTTTTTTGTTGAAAAAAAGAGACAAATCCTATGCAACTGGAGTACTGGACTAGATATAGGCATAAAGCAGTGGCCACAGGTGAAGGTACCCTAGTTTTGAGCCACTCCACCGACTCTTCTGGTATTAATAAGTGTTATGACGATCTTTTTAGGTAGGATTTCTTTTGGAAATTTCAGGGTTTGGCTAACTTTCCTCATCAAGGATATGTACAAGAATGAGATGACGTTTGTCCGGACATGTGGTGGCGACACCACTGACTTTTCTATTAACATAGGCCTACATCAGGGGTCGGCATTGAGCCCTTATTTATTTGCTTTGGTGATGGATGAGGTCACAAGGGACATACAAGGTGATATCCCTTGGTGTATGCTCTTTGATGATGATGTGGTGCTAGTTGATGAGAGTAGAGCAGGGGTTAATAGGAAGTTAGAGCTGTGGAGACGCACGTTAGAGTCAAAAGGGTTCAGACTTAGTAGGACCAAGACCGAGTACATGATGTGCGATTTCAGCGCATCTAGGCATGAGGGTGGTGACATTAGTCTCGATGGGCAAGTGGTGGCCCAGAAGGACACTTTTTGGTATTTAGGTTCGATGCTACAAAAGGATGACGACATTGATGAAGATGTTAGGCATAGAATCTCAGCTGGCTGGTTGAAATGCAAGCTTCTGGTGTCCTCTGTGACAGGAGGGTGCCACAAAAACTAAAAGGTAAGTTTTATATGACAGCGATTTGCCCTGTGATGTTATATGGTGCTAAATGTTAGCCTACAAAAAGGCGACATGTCCAGCAACTGAGTGTAGCAGAGATGCGGATGTTGCGGTGGTTTTGCGGGCACATAAGGAGGGATAGAGTCTGGAACGAAGTTATTCGGGAAAGGGTAGGGGTGGCACCAATTGATGAGAAACTTACCCAACATCGGTTGAGATGGTTTGGACATGTCCAGCGAAGGGCTCCTGAGGCGCCGGTGCGTAGTGGGGTGCTAAAGCGTGTCGATAAGGTAAAGAGGGGTAGAGGTAGACCTAAATTGACTTGGGACGAGTCGGTTAAGAGAGACCTTAAAGATTGGGATATCCCTGAGGAGGTAGCTTTGGATAGGAGCGCTTGAAGACTAGCTATCAACGTGCCTGAATCGTGACCTTTGTGTCTTTTGAGTTTCATCTCTAGCCTACCCCAACTCGCTTGGGATAAAAGGTTATGTTGTAGGGTTTGGCTAACTTCTTTTCGTTCGATCTAGGTTTGAAGCAGAAACACTAATGCGTGTGCTTGAACAACAATTGTGTGAGGAACAATAGTTGTATAGCTTGTATAACATTATGTATCTTAATTTTATTTATCAAGCAAACTACGTGATTTGTCACAACTGCTTTACTACATGCTACAACAGCTTAAAAAATAAGCACGTCATAACAAAGCAAACACAAACTGTCCCTAAGTCAGCAAATAAAAAGTCTCTTCCATCTCTATTTTTGGAAGGAATCATTTTGAAATCCAATTGTTCTTTTGAAGTCACATGTTCTGTCAAGTGCCTTGTTTTTTTTGGAGCCATCCGAAGGTTTTGCAAAGGCATAAAAATCAAAGAGATTACACTTATTATACTAAAACTCACTGAGCTAAAATCCCCTATGTTAGCAAGTCCTGATTTTTACCTTGTAGAAAAAATCTGATAGAATACTCCATGCTTCTGCATCCCATTTATTCCTGCAAACCCACTGATAAAGAGGTTGTTCTTGAAACAGAAGAAAAGGCATCCCATGCTAGTCACAGAATTTAAGAAAAAAAAATAGACAACTTTTCAGAAAGCAGGATCTCCTCTAAAGATGGATAATCCTTTCAGCAAGATTCCTCAGAGGCCCAAATAAAAGACCAAATATCCTGCTCAGCACTCAGCAGGTTTGGAAATTGTTGGGGAGCTTTCTCTAATAAGGAAAATAAAATGCTCGATTTGTGATTTTGTGTTATCTAGAGCCTATAACTTTGCGAGCAACACGTGCCCATCACCTTCGAGATGTCTTTAGCCGCAATTCATCTTAGACCAGTATTCTTATACAAGATTGTTTCCTTTCATTATAGTAAATGCTCCATTTTGCTTCCCTGAAGTTGTTCACCAGGTCTCCAGATAACTTTTTTCCCTGTCTCGAGCACCCCAATTATAAAAACCATGACACAGAAGTTAGCTTTGCGATCCAGTTAAACATGTTCAGTACACCAAACTATGTAGATTCTTCCCTGGAGAATTGTTCCTCTTGCTGTCCTCTGACTGCACTGAAAATGCCTGCCTTATATGTCTCGGGTTGATTTGATGGAGAACTAGTGACAAGTTAGTGCTACATACTAGTGACAAGTTACAGAGCAACCATTTCTGTAAAATGATAGTACCTGTGGGTACTTACAGAAAAAAAAATCTATCTGTCTGTTATAATTGGAACCCACTAGATGGAGAACTAGACAGCCTTTTTTTAATGAGAATTTGGTGCCCTGTAATGCTTAATGAACCAGTAGCAAGAGTGTTCTGGTTGACAGGTTAGGGATATTTACGTTGAGTGTTGGAATATAAAAAGAATGATAATGCCCAGTGTACCATTCTGTGCTGCTGCAAATTCATGCAATACACAACAATAGTGATACCATTTCTTGGCTGTGTTATTAAAGTCTTGCTAAGTATGTCATATCATGTGCGCCTTTACTCCCTCAAAAAAATGTGTGTTTTACTCTTTAAGTGTGCTTACTTTTTTCCTTATCATGCAGAGAATACTGGGCTGTACAAAGATAAAGATTCTCGGCCTAATGAAAGTGCAGGAGGCAAAGTAACAGATAGTAAAAATCCAGATGGTGCCGCTGCAGGACGGAGAGAAGCTGCTAGTGATCAGTTCATGCTCGAGCGTTTCCGCAAGCGAGAAAAATTCCGTGTCATGCGAAGGTAGCCAGAGCTGACTGGCTGCTAGACTGCTGCCATTGGCCCGTTGCCTTCGAAGCTCAAACATGTTGTGTTCACATGGAGGCCTCAATATATCCTGTCCTTTTTAGTGAGAATTTTGCTGTAGAGTTGCATCCTTGGTTGTTGACTCAGCTTTTACAGCTGCTAAGGGCAAGGAGCAGAGTAAACCCTTACTACAGAGGTGATTTGGGGTAATAGATTTGAGGGGAAGGTTATCACAGATTCGTGTAAACTCGGAGACTCCGATGTCGCTCGCGGGGTGTTGGGGTGGGGTGGGGGGGGGGGGGGGGGTGATTTTGCTTGCAGTGGTTGATGACATAGGATCTGTAACTGGCCAGGATCTTGCCAAGCTTCATGTTGCGTTTCGCTCTGTTCGTTTGGCTTGTCAGCCAATCAACCAGTAGTATTATTCTCTCATACTAAATCAGCACCAGCTACTAACCAGTTAGCAGTATTGTTTAAATGAGCTCCTGCGTTATCTAGTGGAAAGGCCAACTGGCCAGGATCTTGCCAAGCTTCATGTTGCGTTTCGCTCTGTTCGTTTGGCTTGTCAGCCAATCAACCAGCAGTACTGTTCTTTCATACTAAATCAGCACCAGCTACTAACCAGTTAGCAGTATTGTTTTCTCATAACAAATCAGCACCAGCCAGCAGCCACAACCAAGCGAACACAGTGAAAGATGTGCTCTCTATGGCCAATATAAATGAGCTCCTGCGTTATCTAGTGGAAAGGCCAAAGAGTACCACCATGCCATTTTTTTTCTTTCGAGTTCATGGCAAAGCCAACTATTTCATCTTTCTAGCCTGGAATATACCGTTTCTCTGAGTTCCTCAAAGTCTAGTGCAGTGGTATGAGCTATCTCTCAAACAACCCTCGTCTCCTCAAAGTCTAGCCTGGAATATTGCTCATTCTTTGTGAACTCCTAGTTGTTTCTTCCACGATGCTTGCCTTTCTTCTTCTATTGCGGCTGGAGCCAGAAGTTGCATCTCTCTCGGAAACAAAAAATTGTACGGAAAGGCAAGCATATAAATCTCGCTTCTCAAAGAGTCAAACAATATTAAGTTTAATCAAATTTACAATATATATATATATATATAATTATCAAATTTTGTAACATAAATATTAATACTATTTTCTATAAATTTGGTTAAACTTAAGATTGTTTGACTCCTCGTGGTACGAGATTTACATTCTTTTTGGAATGGGGGAATATATAATGAGAATGAGAATAAAACTATCAATTATCAAAGGATGAAAGGAATCGATGATCATTAGCCCAAACACTAATAAAGTCATAATGCAAGTCATAGGCCTTGCTGATTACACACAACTAGGGATTGTAATGGATCATGGTCCTAATACTCTTTTCACAATCCAACTTGATCTTTAATATTTTTAGCTCAAAATTGAATAAGATTAGAGCCCGGCCCTTTTAGGACCCAGCTCTTAGATTATCTAGGTCGGTCCAGTTCTTAAATTATCTAGGCCAAAAATTAAGGCCGCTTACCATCCACACAACAGGAAAACAAGTCGTCCATTGAAATTTGACGCCCACTTCAAGCTCTAGTTGTTGGTTTGTCTTAAAAGAAGCTCTACTCGTCCGATTCATGACATGAATCAAGCTTTGAACCTCGGATCGTCCATTGAAATTTGACGCCCACTTCAAGCTCTAGTTGTTGGTTTGTCTTAAAAGAAGCTGTACTCGTCCGATTCATGACATGAATCAAGCTTTGGACCTCGGATCCGGCGAGGTTAGGGTTTAGGCGATTATGCAGGAGTAATGCTGATTTTGTTGACGGAGCTGCGTTTGAGTGTCGACATGTGAATCTAGCAGCATGGAGGTTATGGAGATGGGATGTGGGGGAGGGGTAGGGGGTCATGAGCAGCAGAGCAGTGTACGGCGAATAGCACGTCTCCAGAAGATCCTTGTTCTCCAATTCAACTAATATGTTGGGAGAGAATAATTTGACCGAAAAAAGAAAAGGTAAAAGGGATATGCCAAATTATTGAGATGAACCAACAATAATTTATCCAAAGTCACCCAAATAGTGGGAGAGTTTGAAGTCTTCCGATACCGTAGTTGGATTGTGATGTGATTTTGGGGGATCTGCGGAACAGTGGAAGCAACTTCGATCCTCCACCAATTGATTAATTGCTGGAGATGCTTTAATGGTACTTCATCTGTTCCAAATTATTGGCCGTTTTACCATTTTTAGGTGTATAGATTTTGTTATGCACCTAGATACACACTATGTCTTGATACATAACAAAATTTATGCATTTAGAAATGTCAAAACGACTTATAATTAGAAACGGACGAAGTAAAAAAAACAAAAGTGCACATTGCCCTTAAAACACCCATATGTACACACATCATCACTTACATGTGACCATCAGATACCACACTTCTGAAAAAGTAGTGGAAAGGAAAAAAAATTGACTTGGACAAACGGGTTTCTTTAAAAAAAAATCGAGCAAAGCATCTTAGTTCTGCTTGACCTAGGTTCTACCTATATTCTCCTTTAATCACGTTGAAAAGCACCTGCGGTTGTAGATGCTTCATGATGAGGGTGTGCATATCCTAATTTCTCTTTAGGAGAAGCTCGAGATCGTTATCAAGTACAACTGGAACTGGCCTCAACGTTTCTTCTTTTATAGTATAGATATATAGATAGAAGAAAATAAAGACCAAAACCTAATAAGCCATAGCAGAACGAACGAGAGAACGTGCTCTCCTAGTTCGATCTATCGGCCGCCTGTTCCCATCATGGCCGCGCCCGGGCTCTCCCTGCTGCCGGACGACGTGGTCGCCGACATCCTCGTCCGCCTGCCGCCCCGCTCCATCGGCCGTATCCGCGCCGTGTGCAGCGCCTGGAACGCCATCACCTCCAGCCCGACCGCCTACCGCGTCCTCGCCGGGCGGCGCCCGGCCGCCGTCACCGCGATAATGAAGGGCAGTAGCTGTCTCGAGCTCGATGACGAGCGGCACCCCGTCGACATTGTCCGGTTCGACTTCTTCCGCGGCCGCTGGCGCCCCGACGTCCACAGCGCGCAGCCGTGCCCCCGGGCCGTCTCCCTCGACGGCATGATCATCTCCGCCGAGGCCTTCCGCTCTTGGGACGGGGTCCTCTGCACGCGAGTCTTCCCGCGGAATCCGCAGCCTGGCGCCGGCGCCGGCACCGACCACATGCTCTGGAACCCGCTCACCGACTCCTGCGCCATCGTGTCCGCCCCCGCCGGCCATGGCCGGATCATCGGCGGCTACGCCCACCCGGAGACCGGGCGCTTCCACCTCCTCCACTCCTCCGACGTGGCCGTGTCCGGTTACCGCGACATGGTGGCCCTGATCACCGTCCGGATCCTAGGGGTCGGTGACGGCGCAGGCTGGCGGGAGGTTCCCCTCCCACCTCCCCCGGTAGCAGCAGGTTGCTCGGAGTCAGAGACGACGACGGTCTCCATGAGGGGCGAGCGGGATCATTCAGTCAGCTTGCACGGCAACCTGCACTGGCTCGTGCAGCCGGGCTCCGGGAAGGTGGCGCTGCTCGTGTTCGACACGGTGCGAGAGGAGTTCCGGTTCCAGGCGGCACCGGACCGACGACGGCGCAGTCGCGCGTGGTGCCCGGCGGCAAGCTCTGCGTCCTGGCCCTGACCAAGGAGCAGCCGCTCGGGACCATGGAGGTGTGGGTGCTGGACGACTACTCCGACTCCCGGAGCTGGAGGCTCAGGGAGACGGTCGGCACCCAACTGCTGCCGGCGGCGTTCGCCGCCGTCGCCGCCGTGGAGGTCGTGGAGGGCGTCCACGAGGGCGAGGAGATATTCGTCCAGCTGGGGCGCTGGATCCGCGTGTACAGTGTCCGGAGCAAGGCGTGGCGCACGGTGAGCGTCGGCCGGTGTTGCTCGACGCTCATGATGTACAGGCGGAGCGTCATGCAGCCTGAGATCAGCTTTGGGAAGGCTTTGCGAGGGTTCTGCCGCAGTAGGGTGACGCGTAAGTCGTGGAGCGGCACGTTCCGGCGTCGGTTGTATACTTCGTTTGACACAAGTAATTTGTGATTGATTATGTAATAATAGGCTATTTAGCAAAGGTGTTATTTTGATTGTCTGATCATGAGAAAAGTGAGCTAGGAACACATGAAGGTATGAACATATTTTATTGATAACTATATTGTAGTTACGGAGTAATTTGTCAGCCAGCCAACCAGCCAGCAGTGCTTTTCTCTCATACCAAATTAGTACCAGCCACCAGTCAATCAGCAATATTTTTCTCATACAACAAATCAGTACCAGCAATGCAAGTGTTTTTTTTCAGTTGGTTAGTGTGAAATAGCAGTTGAGATGATTTTCATGATGTAGAAGACAGAATTAGTTTAATTCATACCTCTCTAAGTGGGGGAATTAGAAACGTTCTAAGTTGAGATAATTTTTTTTGTGGATGGTAAGAGATATGCCTTTTCTTGAAAAACATTACTGGCAGCAGCTGAGTCCAGTAGCTTTTAAGCAGCCTTCCAACCGTTGTAGAGCAGTTCGGCGCAATACAGAGCATACGAGAGTAATAGCTGAAGTAGAAAAGATTTCCAGGCTCGTAAACTAAAAGAGCCTCTCATGCTTGGTACACATAACTAGGTAAATTGCGCGCTACGCCGCGCCCACTTGAAAATATGGAGCAAAATGGTAGATGGGATTTGAAAATATGGAGCAAAATAGTAGATGGGTTGATGGTTACGTATGCCTATAGAGCAGAAGAGAAGTACGGTGGAGGGCGTGGAATGGGCTGATTGTTGCATATATCACCAAGTCCTTCTTGACAGGGGCGGGCCCACTATGTATAAAGGGTATTCACATGAACACCCATTATTTTTAGGAAAAAATTTATATATGTAGTATTTATCATGTATATGAAAGAAAAAATAAAAAAGAAACAACATATAATGGCCTAACAGGCTGAAAAATCAGTCCAATTTGTCCTCCCATCAATCGGCCCACGTTGCCCCCCTCCCCCGCAGCCCAAGGCGGCCCACGACATGCCCCCGCCCCACCCATGCCCGACCCCAACCCCAGCCCGTCGCCCCCACCATCCCTCACACTGCCTCCAAGCTCGAGCTCCCAATTCCCAAATCCCAAACCCTAGGCGACTGCGGGCGGCGGCGGCGCTCAGCTTGGCGGCGCACGGCAGTCGGCACGGGCGCACGACGGTCTGCGGCGGCGCTCAGCTCAGCTCGGGCTGCTCGGCTCGGCGGCGCGCCGCGCGGGAAACGGCGCGTGCTCGGCCCCGCGCGCGGCAGTCGGCACGGGCGCACGGCGTTCTGCGGCGGCGCTCAGCTCGGCGGCGGCGCTCAGCTCAGCTCGGGCTGCTCGGCTCGGCGGGGCCGGCGGCCAGGCGGCGCGTCCGTGCAGGAAACGGGCGTGCTCGGCGCCGCGCGCAGGGCGTCGCGGCGACCGGCGCCGGCGCGGCGAGCCAGCGCGCCAGACTGCCAGGGGAGCGGGCGAGCGGCGCAAGCTGCAAGCAAGCCCCGAGGCGGCGCGGCAGCAGGCAGGCCCACACGCAGAGGGCGACGTGCGGCTTCGGCGAAACGACCGAACGACGAATCCACGGGCCGCGTCGGGCGTCCTCTCCCCGGCACGTGTCGCTCAGGGAGCGTTCGACTGCTCCCGTTGCTCCCCCTCCAGGGCACATAGTAATAAGAGTACTATAGTATTTTGTCCATAACGCTCTGTTCGGCTAGCTATGGCCGGTGGCTAGTGCTGATTTGTTGAGGAGTGTTGTTTGTTTGGTGGTTGATAAGGATGGCTAGCAAGCTATATAATGTGATCTGCAGGAGGTTTTTTCTATCTTTTTTTTTTCTGAATATGATTGGTGTAGGTTCTAAGCATTGGTCCGTCTAGATTGCATTGGTGTGGGAGGAAGGCGGTCTGATATGTAGGTGATTTAGTCTGTTTGATATTGGATACCAGAGAATGGCTGCAAATGTGGCTATGGTAATAGCTATGATCAAGCGAAAGAAACTTTGCCGCACTTCTTTTATTGAGATTGCAGCTAAGATATTAATGGAAGGTCCTAGAATTGGAGCTGCAATTTCAAATGTAGGAGACGAAGATGAGCCTGCCCTTGTAAATGGATCCCAGTCTCACCATCCGTGTTTGCTTCAGTAAAAGTTTTGGTGTCATTACTTGCTGCCGTTGTATTTTCTGATGGCTTAGCAACTGCAGAATCAGTAAAATTGCTGCTGTTTGTAGATGAAATTTCCTGTGATAGATTGTGATGAAAAATTAGTTGTTCCTGTTAATATCAGAATTGCCAACGAGTGTTTTAAACAATTATAGATTAAATGTTATTGATAGTATGACTTGGGGTGCAGCGGTGTAGTGATTTGAGTGGATATATAATTTTCTATTAGTTTTATATACTCCCTCCATATTGTTTTATTTGACGTTAGGACATCAAACAATAGTTCATTTTCTATACAGATTCTTGTCTGAAACGTCAAATAAAAGGATACGGAGGGAGTAGTATCTAGGGTAGGAACGTTAGACTACTATTGATTTGCAGCTCATTATTTTTAACATTTGTACGTAGTAGAATCTTCTGAAATTTCTCTATAAATGATTTCTCCATTAGAAAAATAGTTTTTGATTTTGAGACCATAAAAATCTGCAGAAGTGAAACTGCTTTGAGGCAAGCTTTTTCATATGCAATAGTAGGATTTAAATCAGCAGGCTCCCAAGAAGAAGAAAAAAGCTCCCTTCGGGGCGCTAACAACTCCAACTGTGGTAGCTCCAACTCCACTCCACATAAGACAGTGAACTCATCTGCAATTTCAGTGATTAATAATGCATATTGTAAACGGCATATTGATGCCGCAGCGCGGAGTAGTGCCATTGAGGACGATCCAACTATCAACATAGTATTGCTACAATGGCTCTTCTAAATTTAAACCTCAACAGAAGTTCACAAAAGAGGGGTAGAGGTTTAGACATGTCCAACGAAGGCCTCCTGAGACGCCGGTGCGTAATGGGGTTCTTGAGCGGGTCGATAATGTAAAAAGGGGTAGAGGTAGACCTAAACTGACGTGGGATGAGTCGGTTAAGAGAGAACTTAAGGATTGGAATATCTCTAAAGAGATAGCTTTGAATAGGAGCGCTTGGAGACTAGCTATCAATGTGCCTGAACCTTGATCTTATTTCTTTCGGATTTCATCTCTAGCCTACCCCAACTTGCTTGGGAAAAAAGGCTATGTTGTTGTTGTTGTAGAAGTTCACAAAACTATTTTTCTCATTCAATTAACTTCATAGTAGTATTATGATGCTTCTCTTTTGCATAACAAGCACCGTGTTCCAGAAGATTCAACGCTCTCTATAATGCAACATACTTGATAATCGAAGGCACGAATTATGCACTGGTTATCTTGTCAACAAAAACCACAAGCATGGCACAAGATGACCTGGTGTAATGAACCTTTGTAGCCTGCTGTTTTTCTCCTGGCAATCTTAAGGATTTCAGCAACAACTTCATCAGGAAATGCACCACAGATCGACCATCACCTGTTAATCATTTAAGAATCCATAAATATAAATAAGTATATCAAGTTAATTTCGCATATCGATCTGAATTAGTACCAGGTGATTCCACAATTTCACCTAGCTAACTATTTGTGCTCTAGAGATGCCCCAAAACTTACAACAACAACAACAACATAGCCTTTTTTCCCAAGCAAATTGGGGTAGGCTAGAGATGAAACCCGAAAGAAATAAGTTCAAGGTTCAGGCACATTGATAGCTAGTCTCCAAGCGCTCCTATCCAAAGCTATTTCTTTAGAGATATTCCAATCCTTAAGGTCTCTCTTAACCGACTCATCCCACGTCAGTTTAGGTTTACCTCTACTCCTCTTTACATTATCGACCCGCTCAAGAACCCCATTACGCACCGGCGCCTCAGGAGGCCTTCATTGGACATGTCCAAACCATCTCAGCCGATGCTGGGTAAGTTTCTCCTCAATTGGTGCCACTCCGACCCTATCCCGAATAATTTTGTTCCGGACTCTATCCCTCCTTGTGTGCCCGCAAAACCACCGCAACATCCGCATCTCTGCTACACTCAGTTGCTGGACATGTCGTCTTTTTGTAGGCCAACATTCAGCACCGTATAGCATCGCCGGACGAATTGCTGTCCTATAGAATTTGCCTTTTAGCTTTTGTGGCACCCTCTTGTCACAAAGGATGCCAGAAGATTGCCGCCATTTCAACCAGCCAGCTGAAATTCTATGCCTAACATCTTCATCAATGCCGCCATCCTTTTGTAGCACCGATCCTAAATACCGAAAAGTATCCTTCTGGACCACCACTTGTCCATCTAGACTAACGTCTCCCCCCTCATGCCTAGTCGCGCTGAAATCGCACATCATGTACTCGATCATGGTCCTACTAAGTCTGAACCCTTTCGACTCTAACGTGCGTCTCCAAAACTTAGTTGAATAAAAAAAATCTAAATCCACATCAATCTGGACACAAGATGATTGTGAATTCATTATCAAGATATAACATGACCATCAGAATTGGAGTGGGTTTTGGTTAATTCTAGGGTAACAAACCAACCCCTTGGTATTTAGTTTACATAATGCAAAATGACAACTTACATTAGCCGTATGGAAGATGGTCCTGTGACAGCAGCAACTTTCTGCGCCTTCTGTGTTTCATATTTATACAGGCCTTTGAGCTCTTTCTTTGCTTTCCGTGCTTCTCTTTTCTCTTCTTTCACTGCTGCCTATAGGTAAAGAAGGCCAGAGGCCAAGAATGTAAGAATTACAAAGAAAATAAATCTCAGCAGCTTTTTTCTTTTTTGAAAAAAGATAATTCATCTCTACTGTCATGTAGGTTTTACAAATCACTTGACAAAGCCATATTGTAGATCAAGATGCAATACAAATAGTCAAAGTGACATTTTGGTATGTCTGCAGTTAAACTTTTTAAACATCAACTATCGACATTTCCAAGACAACTGATATTAATAATTTTCATGCTCTAAAATACTATGTAATAGAGGAAAGTAGTCAAGACCATGTCAAAATGTCCAAAAACACACTTTCTTGTGACCGAGGGAATAATAACTGATATGTAGTTGTTTCTGCACAGTTGACACTAAAACATATTTATCAGAGGTTAATACATATAAATCATGACTAATACTTCATGACGCTTATCTGTGAAGCTGACTACAAAACAAAACTAAAGCAGGCATATATGATTGGATAACTAAAGCCTGGTGAAGAAGAAACTGAACAATTTTAACATGCTTCTTTTCATTGTTCATGAGTTAATCAACATAATATAGTAACAATACTAAAAAAAAACTAAAACAAAACTAGTTCTTTCTAGTTTTTACCTTTCTTACCTTCTTCTCCTCCTTTGTTTCCTTCTCAGCTCCTTTTTTAAATTTATCAGCAACTTCTGCGGGCTTTACTTTCTTCTCCTTTTCACCAGCTCTTTTCCTCTGTGGTAGATATTCTACTGGCAGTTTCTCTTTCCCATGAAGCTTGATGATATCATTTGTTGTAGCAGTTTCTCCAGGGAAAACTCTAGGGAGCCGCTTTTTAGGAATTCCTGGAGTTTCAATCTTTCCAGGATGGTTATCAAGGTTAGAGAACGTGGAAACAATGGTCTCACAGTCCCAAACTTCCGATTCATCACTGCTTTCTGAAACAAGTACAACCTCCTCTTCTTCTGCAGTTTCATTTAAATATTTTTCAGCATACTCAGCACATTTTTTAATCACATGTGCAGATTCATCCACCTCATCTGCTGTGCTTGAGTCCAGTTTTCTACGAACAAAATCTGCTGGTGTTCTGTATTCTTCATCAACACATACATTCTGATTGTGGAATAATTTAAGTTCATCTATAACCTCACTTGGCAGTTCATATTCCCCATCTTTAGCACCTTTGTCATCATCATCGCTGTCTCCGTATTCTTCCAAAGCAAGCTGAAAGTTCATTCACGAGAAGTAAATTTTTAGCAAAGCATTTGAAACATAAAAGTCAAGCTTTGCACAATGGATTATACAATAAATGTCATAAACAGCTATGGCTGATGCAGTATCATGTATGTTAACTTATATTAGTTTCATTTAATGTTTGACTTGCTCGGTCCTGTTCTACCACTGATAGGTTCTTAACTCCACCCTGCCTAATCTTTCTATCTAGAGAGTCGCATCTACCAAATGCTCGAATAAAGACAGCAAGCCCATGAACAGTACACAACAAGTTACATAGGTCCTGCGGATATCTCCCAATACAATATAAGGAGAGGGAAGGAGGAGGGGGGGGGGTAGATGTGGATATATCAAATTAACAATTATTTGTACCATAAAATCAGGGGTGCACTTGCAACAACAAAGAATTCTAACTCTGCATTATAGCATAATAAAGTAGTGTGGTGTGTGGACTTCCATTTTGTTCTGTATAAAAATAGGAATCAGATAACTTAATTATTATGTGTTGTGCATGCTCTCCCACAGCCTCTCTAATACGTTTTTCCATGTATAACAGACCAAATGTTAAAAGATGATCAAGTTAAGTAATTTCACCAGATCGAATTGTTCATCCAGCAATCGTCTCACTCTTGGCTTTGGAACATCCTCTTCAAAATCGAACTCCTCTTCCACATCACTGAACACACCATTCCCGTCTTCGTCCTCATCTTCCTCCTCCAACTCCTGTCCCTCAGCACGATTAGCCATGATGACAAAATCCTCCTCCAGCCCCTCATCCTCTGACCCAGCATGTGACACATCGCTCTCATCGAGCAATCTCGCAACATCAGGGTCGACGGCCTTCTCAATCCGCCTCACAGGCGCCGTCTTGGCTGCCACCTTGCACATCGTCCTCCCCTCGTCCAATTCACCCTCGCTGGGACCAACCCGCACCCTGCTTGCATCGTACGCCTGCACAAGGAAACTAATATTAGGCACTCCACTGGAAGAAAGGGGCCTGGAGGCTTCAGAGGGAAGAGAACGACCTTGATGTCGAGTGGGAGGGGCTCGGGCCGGGCGGTGGAGCTGGGGACGAAGGATGAGGCTGCGGCGGCGGCGGAGGGGCGGAGCTCGCGGAGGTGGGAGAGGTAGTTGTAGCCGTCGTCGGGGAGGCCGAGCTCGAGAATCTCGCGGCGGACGTGCTCCGGGAGAGGGCCGGAGGCGGAGGAGTGGAGGT
Source organism: Panicum virgatum (assembly GCF_016808335.1). Classification (NCBI taxonomy): domain Eukaryota; kingdom Viridiplantae; phylum Streptophyta; class Magnoliopsida; order Poales; family Poaceae; genus Panicum; species Panicum virgatum. The sequence goes on from NC_053153.1 coordinate 62,246,280, forward strand.
GGTCGGCATCGGCGGTGGGGTCGGACAGGGTGCGGTCGAAGGGCTCCTCGTCGGCGAAGCCAGGGACGGTGTACTCGTTGTTGTCGACGCGGACGAAGACGCGGTCGTTGGGGTCCGCGGCGCCGGCGCGCGGGAAGAGGCGAAACGTCGCGAAGTTGCGGGGCTTGCGCCCGCCTCCTCCTCCTCCCATGGCGTCGGCAGTGGCGGCGGCGGCGGCGGCGGAGGGGGGTGGGGGTGGGTTAGGGTTTTGGGATTTGGAGAGCGGTGTGGACTGTGGACGAGAGGGGGACAAGAGATTTTGCTGCGGGTTTATAAACGAGAGAATATTTTGGTGAATCTGGACTGTCTAGATTGATACGGACGGCTAGGATTGCAGAAAGAAGGGAGGCTCCTATGGTTATTACCAGCAATTTCGTTTTGTAAGCACTCTCTGTCTATACTTTTATTTTAAGCAAAAGGCCAGCAAAGCATAAAATGCTATTCCAAAATTAACAGAGACATATTATTGCTCCAAACATTAGTTAGCTCAGGAGTATTTATCTACTGCTACATGAGAACAGAATTGCTGCTGACCCTGAAACTCACATGTTCAAACGAGCTGCGAAGGAACAACCAGAATGCCATCAGAATGTCCCAACGGCAGCGTTGTTCTTTTTTATAAGGACGGCAGCATTAATCATCTGTGATTTCTCCTAGTCATCCAGTCAATCTGCACTTCTGCAGAATGCACCTACGGATCCTGTGGAGTTAGTTTCGTCGTTGACATTTGCGCAATCATATCGGAGGGAAATCATTCTGCAAAGATATCGTGCCGCCATGTCTGACTAGCTCCTAATTAACTGTTCTATAACACCCAGCTGTCATCACGCGCCATTGCGGAGCCCAACTTATCGAACAAGAACTAACGAGTCCCCGTCTTTCTCTTCTTCCTCGCCCCGTCGTTGGCGCCCCGGGGACGTGATCCGGTGATCGATCGACTCCTCGCTCCTTGCTCGGTCGCGCCATGCCCGATGACTCCAAGGTTTGTATTGATCAGCTACTCTTCGATCGGTGCTCCCTACCATTATTACTGCGTCAGATGAAACAAGAATGATCCATGCGGCCCCTCTGATCGCAGAAGATCGTGCTCAAGGTGGACATCGCCGGCGACGAGTGCAAGGCCACCCGCGCCATGAGCACCGTCGCCAAGTTCTGCGGTATGTGCGCGCCATGCTAAACGTATCGTCTGCGCACAATGCGCGACGCGACCAGCGCTCCGTTGGTTGCGCCGTGTACTCGTGTGTAATTAATCTGATGGTGTGGGCGGCGGCAGGGGTGAAGTCGATGGCGGTGGACGGCGAGAAGGGGACGCTGACGGTGGTGGGCGCGGTGGACGTGGTGCGCGTGGCCAAGGCGCTGCGCAAGGCCGGCTTCGAGGCGCGCGTCCTCAGCGTCGGCCCGGAGAAGGCGGAGGAGAAGAAGCCCGACGAGGCCGCCGCCAAGAAGCCCGCCGACGACGACCCCAAGAAGCCGCCGCCGTGCTGCCCGGGCTGCAGCGCCTGCTGCCCACCGGTCCCGGTGGCTCCCTTCCCCGGCGCCGTCGTGTGCTACGAGGAGCGCCCCCCGGGCAACGACTGCGTCATCCTCTGATGGTGATCGCAGGCTACGGACTGGAGGTTGCAATGCCACTCCTCGTGCATTTTCAATTTTGATAGTTCCGTCGTTCATCCTCAAAGATCAAATGGCAATGTGAATCTGTGTATGATTGTATAATGCCAGGATACAAACATACGGATTAAGCTTTATTTACCTGACAATAACTCGTTTGTTTAACATTTTTGTCTTGTCGCATTCGAAAGAAATCAAAAGGATTCATTTAGCGGTCCACGCTGAGTTCATCTATTCAACTTGGGAAATATCCGTCCATCTGGGAATGTTTGGATGACCCGACTAAACTTTCAGTCACTATCACATTGGATGTTTGGATACTAATTATAAGTATTAAATATAGACTAATTATAAAACTAATTGCATGGATGGAGACTAATTCGTGAGACGAATCCACTAAATCTAATTAGTCCATGATTTGACCATGTTGTGCTACAATAAACATATACTAATGTTGGATTAATTAGGTTTAATAGATTTGTCACGTGAATTACCCTCCATTTATGCAATTGGTTTTGTAATTTTTGTATATTTAATAATTCTAATTAGTATCTAAACAACTAATGTGATAGACTTTTTTTGCATAAATGGTGATAATTGACGGACGATTTTAGTTCCGTAAACAAGTTGCCCAACCAATAGAGTAGATTAATCGACCGGCAATTGTCAACAACGAATCTCCGAGTCCATTAACAAAAAGCACCAAGACAAGCGACCAATGCTGAACTCTGAACTCAGCCAATGCTGATTTCATTTTCAGTCCAGGTACCGCCAGCTGCTACCCTATTTCTATTTGGTTTCGGAATCGATCACCCTTGCGTGAGGCGTCGTATAAAACTGGAAGTATGACCATCGCATGTATCAGTTCACAACAGAATTCTGCTGGACTTACTGGTTCTCATGGTTTCGCTCTTTTTTGTGCTGCTGAATATAGGGGCGTGATGAACAAACTGATGAGCCAACCCGTCCCAACTAGCGGCACTCCAGTGACTGAGTGATTCTATGTGCTCATGACTGGAATGTGAACCTGCAGCATATCTGAAGCATATTTCCATGGAGAATCCGGCAGCGAAATGCTCCTGAGAAAAATGGCCGGAGAAAGTTCGGCCGCACCATATATTCCCTATCTCACAGTTGAGGTTGATACCTGATGCCCCTCCCGTCCCCATAAAATGGGTATGACCACCAGATTCCTCAGATACCTTTCGTTCCTGTTCAAACTTCTGATTGTAATAACCACTACGGTGTCACTAACGCCACCCACCAGCAGCTCCTCAAAACGGAGGATAAGAATCTAAACATAAAAGGCAAGGTGATCAGGGTATGATCAGCTGAACAACCTTGAGTGCTGAGGCGACTAACTGCCAACAAGTCCGTCAACTGCTCATAGTGCCCATTTTCTATGCTTCACTCAGCACCGAAAAGGATCTAACATTGGCAAGCACAAACAAGCATGGTTACAGATCAAATAGGCAAAGTAAGACAACAGATGCCGCGCAAGGGACCCGCACTCTGCTCTTTGATACAACCTCCAGCTCCTACACGCCAAAATAATCTATTACAAAACCAACTGCTTTGTAAAGCCTACAGTTTCAGATGTCGTGCATATATGCTTCATATCAATTTGCAACCCCCTGGACACCCCCCATCTTAACAAAGGAACGGCACTTCTTAGCAAAGGGCAAAAGAAAAGGGAAACAAAAGGCAGTAAACACCCCACAACACAAAAACAAACTTTAGAAGGACACTGGAGATGGAATCTGCCCCCAAAAGAACCTTTTTTCCTAATAACAAAAGAGAAAACCTGTATACATCAATTCGGACTGGCCAAGCATGCACCGCGAATCCGAAATGTTGAAGACAGAAAAGGCACATGGATTGCCAGATGAAAATTTGAACATAGTTGAAAAATAAAGACAGCAACACATTGGTGCCTTCCCTGACTGATAATTTACTACGCTAAGTGAGGCTGCAAGGAACAGACCAGGTCATGTTTCAACACTCATCCTGAAGATCGCCATATTCGTCCTTCGAGTGAGATTACCATAACAGAAACATCATCATGGTATTTCCGGCGATCACCCTGGGGGATATCCAATAACTCGTGAAAATCCATCCCTGCACGTGTTATTCAACACCCCCAAAAAAAGAAAGGCTTAGTTGCCAGAGGAAGTTCTCCAATAAACAAATTTTTTTTTGCAATCAATAGTTCAAGTTTTGAAAGTACTTCCATAATTTTACACATGTCAAGTCCTAGACATATAGATATCCTGCATTCAAAGGAAAAAGGTGACCAAACTTGGAAATAACTAAGGCAGCTGCATCCAAAATTCACCACCCAGAAACATTTTGTAAAACCTCTAATGCCATTAACATTGACACAGGCTCCTGGTGCAACATATGATATTTACTATTTATAGACTCTACTATGTGAGAAAAAATCAGGATACTGTCTGAGTGCCAAACAGTTTCCCATGATTATATTCAGAAAAATCAACAAGATATTCACAAAGCATATGCAGCCCACATGATGAATAGTTATGCTATAAGCAATGCTGCAGGAAAACTTTACTCATTCTAACATCAAGATGAAAGTAAACTGTTAAAATATATAATATCTGACAGCTAGATAGAAATAGAGTGCATTATTAATCAGCACAGTTCATTATACTAGAACCATAGAACCCTAATAATGTCATCTGAATCAAATTGGTCCAGGTTAAAATGTATGAAGGAAGAACTGACCATTCTTTTTGGCTGCCCGACATAGAAGTTCAGCTACAAGGTATTGCGCAGGGTCTCCCTCTGGTACATTTTCCATGAACCAGGAAACATGCGACACTACCTCATCATTGCTGAAATATTGATATAATCCATCTGAGGACAGTACAAGAAACCGATCATTTGTGCAGAGACGATGGTGAAGTACAGCAGGGTTGCAGCTGATATATGGTGAAGTCCCAACATAGTCAATGCGGAACATTTGAAGTAGTGCCTCGTTAAATTCTGGCTGCAATACGAAAAGAAATTAAAACAATAAAACATTCTGTTGCAACAGACAAAACATAGTTTGCCACCAGAAAGTATTGAGATTATGCTATATCAATAAGATTTCCATTTGGAGTTTATATTAAAACAAAGAAAGAAACACCACGACCATTATATAAAAAATGTGTTCATCTTTAGTTATTTGACCGGCTGACCTGGCCTTTTCTGCCCTTTACATGGTTGGTTATCAAGGCAATAAGGGAAGGCTAAATGCTTAACCACCAACTTGAAACCTAGGTGAGGAGCACATGTGCTAACGTCATATGAACCAGCATGTAGCAGTTTCAATGCATAATAACGAAATACAAAATAGAGGATATTGCATTATGACAATTAATGGATATCATATGCATCGATGACTATAGCACCTTAGCCCACTCTTTTCCTTGTGGTTCTAGTACAGTAACCAAGGAAGTTGAGCCATCTATTGTTTTTATTATATCAAACCACAAACAAATACATACCCATTTCCCATCGTTTATCACAACAAGCACACAAACAATTCATGGATGTGGTTCTGGCATGAGGCACATCACACCTTATAAGAAAAGGTGAAAGGCTATTGACATGATTGTTTGACATAGTGAGGTACTGAGATTGTACAAACTATCAATCATAGGCACACAAGGTTATATAAAGTTACCTTCTTTAGAAAGCCAGCACCAAATGCTCTAGTAACCTTCAACTGTCCCTTCACCCTATCATTAAAGACAGCTTGAGGATCAGCAGGATGTTCTGCTTTAATCTGCAAGACTTCCTGAAAAGCATCATCACAAAATAAAATGAGACTGATGACATAAATGCTAATCAGTAGTAACTAGTGTAATAAAGTTCAAGGTAGAATGTTAGCAAAATAGCAAGAAATGTTAAATGCGACTGGATGAACTGCTGAAGGATTTGTTCTTAGAAAGAATGAAGAAAATATTGAAACAAAATAGTCTTATATCTTCTTCCACTACCTAGCTACAAAAACAAAGCTGACTTCATTTAAAGGCATTTCTAGCACATGAAAGATCAAAGATGCTTGATTTCATTTATGTCAGGTTGTAATCAACAGCACCAATAGGACACCCGAAACCCTGTATTTTACATCTGCAGTACTTTCAGGTTGTAATCTGCAGATGTAAAATACAGGATTCAAGTACATCAAAATGGCAAAATGCACCTATAAATCTTGTGATCAGACCATATCAGGTCGCACATGAAACTAGTCAACAAGTTCGCTAGATGCTAAAATAATAATAATGTGGTCCCTGGCAGCTAAAGAAAAAGAAAACTAGTACTTAAGGCTCATTTCTCTGCTGCAACATCCAGTCCAAAAATGAATTGTGAAAGGTATGCAAAAGATTACCTTTTGGATAAGTGCAGTGAAAATTTACAAATCATTTGCCCCGAATTTAATAAAGAGAAGGCACTGAATAATAGTTAACACTTGCCCTCTTGTGGTCTACAAGCTTACATAGAAATAAACTAGTTTGTGGTCTGTAGACCTCTTCTGAAGGATGCAGTGGACAACCGTAACTAGAAAGGTACACTGATGTTCCATGATTTATTTTAGATCTATCAGATTGAAATTTAGTATATTGGACTGGAAATATTTTCAGTCACATTACATTTTTGTTCAAGGAACCTATTTGGCAATATCAGCATAGCTAAATTAGTGAGTAAGCTCGATCAATCAGCTTATGCTAGCTCGAAGGACTCAACAACTATGCATAACTCAGAAAGTCGGACTCTATCTGGATGCAGTCCAGGGCACATGTGCTGATTTACAGTGATTTGCATGTGTGTAAAAGTTTTGAGCAAGAAGCCAGCTAGAGTCAATCCATTTTAACATATGACAATGATAGGCCAAACAAGTTAGTGAAACTGATCAAGGTAGAAAGTGAGTTTGGGTCTTGTTAACCAACTGAAAGAATAGTACCTAGAAACCACAGAAGAATATTTAAGAGCATCATCGTGTTTATTTTCTAAATAACTTTCCCAACTGCTAATTTTTAACTGAACAGAACTAGTTCGCAATACCTTTAAAACAAAAAATAGCATGATTTTGCAGTATCAAGTTAAATCTTTGGATTTGTGAAGAGGTGTAGGCTATCAAATGCCCTGCCATAAAGTCATCTCATCAGGAGACTACATATTGTAGCATCACTGTTATACAGAATGTATAAGCTAAGGTACACTGCGTGACTAGAAGTTTCTATTATATCATCTTGCCACATCCTTAAGGAAATACATAAAGATGATAAAAGGAACTGCTAAAATCTGGATAGATGAAGAACTCAAAGACCAAATATGCATAGGACAGCAGATGCCAATGAAGAGAGAAAATAACAACAGATTTGTTTAACAGAATCATTACCTCCTCAATACTTGTGCTATGATCACTTGACAATTGCACTGCTCTCATTTTTAACCTACATATTGAGAGTTCCTTAGCTTTTGTATTGCTGCTTAGGTGGCTGTTAGGATTATGCATCGGGGACTCTTCTGATATCCTATCAAGTTCAACACGGACCAGTGACTCCCTTGACCTGTTTCGATGTCGTAAATCTCCTTTTAAGAAACTTGAGCTGTTGTACTGATCATTGTCCTGTGCCAAGATAACTCGGCTATCCCCGAGATTCATGACATATACATCCTGGTCCTTCATCAACATTACAAGGACACATGAACCCATCAATGCAAGCTCCGGATGTCTATCGAGCTCCTTTTCCACTATTTCCATGTATGCTTCCTCCGTTGTTTCAAGTGCCCGCGACATTGCCCTCAATACAGCATCATGCTCTACTGGCCCTGACTTGCATCTCCTAATGACATCCGAAGGTTGGATAACACTTTCATCAACATGAGGTTGATCCCTGTGCCAATCATAGTTCCATGGGAAAAACTTCTTTTGCAACAATTTTTGCTTTTTGTACATCTTCCTCAACTTCGACCCAAATAAAATTCTTCTTGTAGTTTGTTTGTGAAATGATGATGATGTAGAAACTGAACACCCACTACACTCTTTGGGATCAATGCCAAGTACACTATCAGCATGTCTTGAACTTCCAAGATCTTCAGAGTCATCAAAACATTCTCTTGTTGCTGCCAATGAACACCTGGAGGTATCTGCTGCATTTCTGGAGCTTCCTTCTGTAGTCCCTGCCAGCGTATTATGCAAGTTCTGCATTTTCCATCCCTCTAGTGACACCTTAGATACTCTTCTGTTATGATCTTCTAACAATTCCATCTCAAGTAGCTCAAAAAGACGCTTGCTCTTTCTGTTTTCTTTCAAGAATTTGGCATGTTTGTCACAATAGGCACTATTCTCTGCCGTACAGCTACAGCTAATGTTTAAATCTGCACTTGAAAGGCCTCTGTTCAAGTTGTGAGATTCTCTATTTTGGAGATCATTTGCCAGATCAGCTTCAGCCATTTCCTCTACTATCTCATCAGTGCCCAACTCAAGACTACTCGAAACCTGTGTAGCCAAATCTTTCTGCTCACTGCTGGTACAGTTTGGCTGAACTTGCAAGGCACTTCCATCACAATCCTTTTCAGCTGCTGCATTATGTTTTTCAAAATTACCAAATTGCTCTTGTTTCTCACTGTCAAACTGAAACTGACTTCCGTCACCATAAGGAGGATCCACAGAAGCAGCAAGTGGTTCACCCTCTTCATGAGCAGATACGTGATCACTCCTTTCAGAGTTTTCTTCATAAACCCAGAGCAGTCCCTCCAGTTCTTTATCAATTGCCTTGTATAGGTTGCTCATCAGAAAATCAGGCGCGTCAGGGCCACTAAAACCATCATAAATTCCAATGAAAAGCCAACCTTGCTCTTCGGATAGAACAACATGAACCCTATCTTCCCCTGCCTTTCCATGAGCCCACTGCAGGTTCCTTGTCACATTATACTCAGGTTCCGGCAGCCCAGCTTCCAACCCGTTTTGTGAGCCTTCTGATCTGGATTTTGCATCCCTTGCCCAGGGCAGCTGAGCCATGGGATGCAACAGAAACTTATGAACCCAGCCTGGATTTTGGGAGTTCCTGCTAAATGTCCTTGACAATGCGGTTTTCATGGGTCTGCTAATCCTATGTACAAGATGTCCTAGACCAGCTTTTCTCCGACCATACGAAAGAGGTGCTGAGAAGTTGCTTCTGTTGCCACCATCAATAGGGCCTGACATGAAGGCTCCCTTATCCAATGGCCCCGACATGAACCCGGCACCTTTGTCCAGCGGCCCGGACGCGAATCCTCTCTCCAGCGGCCCCGACAAGAAGGTGTTGAGCGGCCCTGACCCTCGTGGCACCTTCTGCAAGGGCACAGCGGCGAAGGAGGCGGTGCTCTCGAACGCGGCAGCAGGCTCCTGCACCTCGCCGGCAAGGGAGACACTGAGGTTGCCCGTCCTGGCTGAGGATGCATTAGCGCTTACCGAGGCCCCCGATATGGTCCG